>NC_133543.1:39307693-39955648 GCF_048773025.1 Camelus bactrianus | reverse complement strand
GATTTTATAAAGATTAAAATAATAATGAATCGATCCCAAAGGGCTGTAAGAAAGAAGTTTCTCAATTCTTTAGGTGCTGAGATTTAAAGCAAGTGACAGAGACTGGAGAGGATGACAGTTTTTCTTATTGCTGCACACAGGAGCAAAGACATATCTGAATGTGAGTCACCTTCTTCGGCAAGCTTTTGTTTCAGGGCTAATTTCATGTGTTGTCCTAGAAAAGAACAAAGAGAATTAACCCTACAAATTTCTCCATCTAAGACTAATGTGTTAATGGACATACACAAACATTTTGTAAGAAAACATCACAGAAGTGCTCAAATTTATATGAAAATTACATGGATATGTTTGCTTCTAATTTTGATCAAGGGGAAGTACGCAGTGTTAGAAGAATGAGATAAATAAAAGGAAGTCAGTGCCAAGTTTGCTGCTGTTTCCCCTTTTAGGATGAATAAGTTTCATTTTTCCCTTCTAATATTCTGATTTATCTTGGGGGAAAAAGACTTTCAATCACATTCCATATTGTATGTTCTGGAAGATCTTACATCTTATTAATTTTGTTGCCATTCCTTCACAAATACAGAAGAAACTTCTTTTACTGGGTATATAGCAGAGGTCAAAAAAAAAATTCCCTTGACCTTTTCATTGTCTGTTCAAGGAAGAGTAAGAAATAAAACTGGATAAGATGTTTTCTTGAGAGCCAAAGAAAGAGATTGTCATTCTCTCCTCACTCACTGCCCCAGTGAAATCTCTTTCAAGAAAGTTACACCTTTTCAAAAGAGAGTTTGGTCTTCCCTCTACTCTAATTGATATTGGAGAATAGAGGTCTTTGACATCAACTGTTTTCAGTAGTCAGTATTTATTTAAAAATCAGTCTTCATGTTTCTGCTTCTAGAAGCTACCTTGTTTTCTTCTTTCTAATCATCAAATTATCATCTCTTCTACTTTTTAAAGATAACTCATGAAAATTGTCTAAATCTAACATAAATAGCAATATAATCTTGGATTTTTATTTTTTCATTATTTATTTATTATATGACTTGCCTTCCTTATATCTCTCGTTTCCTATTATACCTCCATGCCTGATGCCTGATATGAAAGATAGACATTATTTGTTGAGTAGACTGATGTGTCCCATTTCCATAGAAATCCCCTCCCATCCCCAAGACAAAGGTACTAAAAAAACCTATCAGTAATATTTACTTCTTATGAGTTGTGGTAAAACATATGCGGCTTAAAGTTGAAATTATTAACCCAAATGAAATGTAATTTTTAATAGTAGACTTGGCATAATTTTCCTGTCTAGCATAGAATAATTGTCAAGAACAATGTCTAGATTCATTAAGGCTTGGGCTGAAATTCTGGCTTTAACACTTACTGCTTATATGATTTGTTTAAACACTTGAAATACTTTGTGCTTTACTTGTATCATCTGTGATAACCACCTCATGGAATGCAGTCAGCTTAAATAAGATTATTTGTTTAAAAGGCTTTGAAACACTGTCTGATCCATAATAAACTGTTATTTATATCTTCTTCATCTTACCCTGATACAGAGAGGTCTCTGGTTTCCAGGAACCTCCCAATTACATATAGAGAAATCAGAGTTTATTTTGAGTACAGCGAGAATAGGTCCACCTTAAATTAATTGGTCACCCCAAACCTAAATGCTACTGCCCCAACTTGTTTTTATCCCGTATACTTGGAAATGGGATAAAGAATAAATAGACAGAGAAGGAAGAATACAAATCAGAGAGGAGAGGAATGGATACCTCTCTCTTCAAGCTGGAGTGCCAGAATATGCTTACTGCAAAAGAGGGTGGTGACGCCTGCTGCCCTCATTGCTTTCCTGCCTTTCCAGTTTGAAAATAGGCACTATTTAAGTTCCAGTCCCAGCACCAGCACAGATTGCTTTGGGCAAAAAAACTTTAGCTCTCTGATTCCCTTGTTATCTCCTGCGAAAACGTAAGAGGTCACATGAAATGATGTCAGTGGTTCATTTCAGCTCTAAAGTTGTATAATTTTATGTCTACCTTCCCACATTCTCCTCAGAATGGAATACTTTGACATAATTTTAACAAATGCTAAAATTGTTAGGTAAAATTTATATTTTGCTAATAATTGCAATATTATACAGTAAATATTTTGTCTTAATTTATAAGCAGTAAATATCACCAACTTGTTCATGAGTGGACAGCTATATTTCTCAACGGAAGCATATTAATTCTCACCATTATGATTACTTCAGTCAACATCAGCATTACTAATTCCATCAGAATTGAAAAGCATTGCTTGCAGAGGATTTTATACTAAATGGTATAGCTGTTTATTGGCGAAAAAGTAGTACTTGTGTTTAAGAATATTAACATTGGGTAAATCATTAGCTGCATGTTTTTGATGATTTGACCTGCATTTTGGTAACTCTTTTCTAGTTATTGGAAATTACCTGTGGCAAGAGTGAAGTTACATTTTTGGAAATATGCAAAATACTTTAGGACAGGAGTTTAGAGCAACATATATCCTAAGAACTTCATCACTGATTATACTGAACTCTGTCCAGTTTCAGGTACGTTGCTTCCTTTGGAAGAGAGCATCTCTGCAGAAAACGAAGGCTGTCTTGATAATGACATATACATAAAGGCTTATTGTATTTTCAATTATCAACATTTCCAGCCATCTCATTATTTTCCTAGTTTCAGGAAGATTCCAAATGACCTTTAGAAACATTTAGAAAAATATTCCCTGATGCAGACTTTAGAGAAAAAAATAATGCCCTGAGCAATCAAACACAGCATGCTACTGTTTGCCTGCCATTAATATACCCCACAGATCTACAGCAGGAGGCAGAAGCCTAGAGGATGTATTTTCCAAACATTTGCAGGGTGGAAGCTGCCCTACTTGGATGGGTATATTTGTGCAGGTGCCTTAAAAAACATCCCCTGATGGGCTGTAGTGAGCAGCTTGTCACTTTTTCAGCAGCTCTTTAACTGTAGTTTTTTTTTTTTTTTTTAACCTTTTAGAACTGGTCTAGGCATTCTGATGTCTAATTTTTCTACTTCATTCATTCATTCATTGTCCACCCATTAACCACAGTGTTTTCATGTGGACTGGAGAACAAAGAGGGCCAATAAAATTAATAATAGTGACACACCTATTAAGTAGTTTTTACCAATAGGATTTTTTTAAGATTTAAAAAAGCAGAAGTCTTTCATTTTTGTTTTTTTTTTGTTTGTTTTGTTACAAAACATGAATTTAAAAACATTTAAAAACCAAACCAGAAGAGTGTTTTACTTTCTTTTTAGTAAGTCACAGATTGGACAGATATTTGAAATACTGCCAAATTTCTCACTTCAAATGCAACATCCTCCTTATTCCAATACTTTGTTTTCATTATAGAGTTTATACATATATATATATACATACACACATATATATACACCATTTATAATAGAGAAGAAAGAAAACAATAGAATGAAATAATAGAGAAGGAAGAAAAATATGGAACCACACAATTTGCAGGTTTTTAAAGAGACTTTAAGCTGCTCTTTGAAAAATTTTCTTCACCAATAATACCCGTGTAAATATAGAAATATTTCTTCACCAATAATACACATAAAAATAAAGAGAATAATAAAATAAATTGCTGTGTTCCTATAGCCAGACTTCAACAATGATAAACTTTCTGCTCTGATTATTTCATGAATGATTTTCTTTATTTTCTATAAATAGGTAGCTGGGTCTACTTATTGAGCATCCCACTGCAAGATACGTTAAGAGACACATTGTAACTGGTTGTCTAAATTTAAGTATTATAAAGATTCATCAATAGGTTCTCACAGTGTTGTCTACCTCTTATATCTCTATCAGGTTTTTAACTTAAGGATTTTGGCATCTATTAGTGGTATTGCCTAGATACTTTATTTCATTAGATCTTGAAAAATAGTGACTTTGTAGCTTTATCATTACCCTTGCATTTATTAGCCTTGATTCTTATATAAAGAAGATCTTTATTCAATTTGATGACTCTGAAAGTCCACTGAAGACAGGATAAATGCTCGATTCTTCCTCCCTGTCAGTTCTCAAAATAATGATTTGGTGCCCTTGCAAACTCTTTAGGAGACCAATACATTATATTCTGTTTTGTCATTTTTGTTTTTGTTTTGCCTTTGGAACTCATGGATTTTAACATATTTTATGATTTCTGTCCACTGCAGCCATTATTCTTTTTGATGTTCAAGCTATCTTGTCAATGCCAGAGGTTCTTGGCTCCCTTTCTTTGATGGATTTCTAGCTTTTTTTAAGTATAAAAAGATATTTCAGGTTCATCTTTTACATTCCCTGCCCTAGACTCTGAATCAGCCATTTGTCCAAAGAGTCCTAGTTCCTTTCATTGGAAAGTTGCAGTAAGAGATGACAGTATGAGCGGTAAGGATGCTCCTTGCTTCTAGGACTTTTCAGGACACAGACCTAGAAATATATAAATTTTAGGAAAATTTGCTTTATTTTATAATATGTGTGTATATAAAATAGTTTGTGTGTACACATTATAGAGTTTCAAAGTACTACATTGTCATTAAAAATAAACCTGCCCACTGAAAGCAATTTAAAACCTATGTGGTTCTTTTCAGACCTTAGAATATGTACTTCTACATTTTTGAGTCAAAGTATTGTGTTTTTTAAAGTCATTTGAAATAGCTCTTCTATATCTGGCTATTCCACCAACCTTATATACTGTTGAGTTTATTTTAATTTCCATTTTAAGGGATTGCTTTGGGTTTTTTGTTTGTTTTTATTTAATTTTAACTTCTAATTCATGAAAAATATTGACATGATTCCAAAGTTGAAACTATGACCCAAAATACTTTCAGTTTCTAGCTTCAGCCTCTCCTCTTCATCTTTCCTTCCTACAGAATAACCATTTTTATTACTTTCCAGATTATCCTTCCACGTTTTTAAATTGAAATATAGTTGATGTACAGTATGTTAGTTTCAAGTGAAAAATATAGTGATTTTACATTTAAATACATTACAAAATGATCACCACAATGAGTCTAGTAACCATCTGTCCCCATACAAAGTTACTGGCTATATTCCTTATGCTGCCTATTATATCTCTGTGACATTTACTTTATAACTGAAGGTTTGTAACTCTTAAACCCCCACCTCCCTCCTCTCTGGCAATTACTGGTTTGTTGTCTATATTTATGGGTCTGTTTTCATCTTGTTCTATTTGTTCTTTTTGTTTTGTTTTCTTGGTTCCACATAAAAGTGAGATCATGCAGTATTTGTCTTTCTTTGCCTGACTTATTTCACTTAGAATGATACCCTCTAGGTCCATCTGTGTTGCCACAAATTTTATGTTGCAAGATTTTGTTTTTTATGGCTGACATTCCATTGTGTGTGTGTGTGTATATGTACGTGTGTGTGTGTGTGTGTATGTATGTATACACACACCACACCTTTATGCATTCATCAATCAATGGCACTTAAGTCCCTTCCATATCTTAGTAACTAAATAATGCTGTAATGAACTTTGGGATGTTTTCCACAGTGGATGTGCCAATTTACAATCTCATCAATAGTGCATAAGGGTTTTCTTTTCTATACATCCTCACCAATGCTTGTTGCTTGTTATTTTTTGATGATAGCCATTCTGTCCGGTTCAAAGTAATAGCTCATTGTAGTTTTTATTTGCATTTCCCTGATGATTAATGATTTTAAACATCTTTTCATGTACCTGTTGGCTATCTGTATGTTCTTTGGAAAAAAAAAGTCTATTCAGGCCATCTTCCTATTTTTTAAATTGGATTTTTTTGGATATTTAATTGTATGGTTCTTTATATATTTTGGATGTTAACCCCTTATCAGATATATTATTTGCAAATATCTTCTCCCATTCAGTAAGCTGTCTTTTCATTTTGTTGATAGTTTCCTTCGCCGTGTTCTTCCACTTTTTCTCTTTAAAAAAGTTAGCATATTCTACAAGCTCTTCTTGAATCTATTAGGATTTGGTCAATGAAGCAAAATCACTATGAGTGATATAAAGGATTTATTGTAAGGATTAGACATTACACAATCTGGCTAAGCTGTCCATGTAAGCCTGGCACTGCTGGCATCTGGGCTTGAAGTCAGCAGGACCAGCAGTGAGGAAGGAATGAGTAACATCAAGTGAAGAGAGGGGGAACAAACTGGAACCTATGAAGATGCACTGGAACCCACATCCAGCTATTACCTGAAGCAGCAGTGGTGTCTCAGAGTCTCCAACTCCCCGTCTTTGATGATGTAGGTAAGTTGCAAAAGAACTGGAAAACTTTGCCACTTTAGCACCCAATGTGACTAGTATTCGGAGAAGTTGAGAGAGGAGATCCAGGGGAAACTGGAGGAGCTACCTTTCAAACAGCTGTCCTGTGCCATCCACCACAATGTCATAAACTGTGAGCTACAACAATGCCTGACTTCACACTGACCTGAGTGAACCAAGCAGCTGAGTCTGATCAGTCTTCAAATCCCGTGCAAATTTTGCTTGTAACCAACCCTAATCTAGAACTATGTATGGAAGAGAATACTGGGAAACTTAGTTCAAACTAAGCTAAATTGAAACAGTACAAAGCCACCACAGTCCATCTTTTGTCAACTTACTATCCAATATATATCTCTCTTTTAATCATACTTAACTCCCCAAAAATGTACATTCTGTCTAACATAAAGCAGCTATACCTCATATCACCAAAAACACACTTCCCTCTCCTCAAAAGAGGATAAAAAGTTATTTTATCTCTCTTTGGGTGATTTTTATTCCTTTTCTTGCTGAAGCAAACCCCTCCTTTAGTATTCTATAACTTAAACACTGACATATGATGTTTGTTACTGTTAACATGTTAGATAGTAGAGGATAGTAGAGAGGGAGAAAAAGATGACTTACATATGTATATGTATGTGCACACTCCACATATATATACACACATATATATATTTATATCAAAATGAGGAAAAAATACTCATTACTATCACTTCATTACTTCAACCTGACAATGGTTATTTATTTATAACTACCATCTTCCACTACATCTACCATTTCGCCTTGTCCTTGGCAAGCACCCTGGTGAATGATGGCACTTTGCTTGGACCTAAATCTTTATTCCTGAAAGTCTTGGCCATTAGAATCAGTGCCCCATTGAAGACACCCGTGTTCTCAGCAGCACTCTATGGTATCTCCTGATTTCAGCCATCTTCTTCCTCACCCCTATTGTGTAGTAGCAACCCAGTTTTCCCTTGATACTCAGGATTAATCTATCCATCAAGTGCAATAAATCAATTCCTTTCTTGCCTGCTGATTCCAGTTCACTTATTCATTGCTGTCTGCATTGAAGGTGGAAGCATTTCCCCCTTGTAATCTAAAGCCTTTGTAACAGTAGAGCTCAATATTACAGGTATAGGAAGCAACTAAGAGATCTCTGGGGTTAGAGAGAGACTAGCCACTCCTAGTCTCATTCCTTGATTCCCAGACTCATAAATATTAACTATGGGAGAAACCTTCTGATACATTAGTCACTCATTTAGAATATAAACTGCATCATGGAGAATATGTACCTTCATTCCCGAGGTGTTGTCAACCAGTTGGCTCCATAACTGAGTTTTCAAAAAAGCGGTCCACCCATAAACATGAATCTATTTTATACCTGCTGCAGATTAGTTTTTTAGTCAGAATTGATGCTGTTTGACATATCATGAAGGCAAATAAGGAATGTTGTAAATCTAAGGATGGTAACTTCGGAAGTATTGTGGAAAGGAAGGCAAGTCCACATCCAGAATCAGTGCCACCCCATCCATGATGAATATTGTCAAATGTAATTAACCTGGTAACTGGCAGAAGCTAATCACCACTTATAACCCAGCCTTGAAAGTGGCATAATGTCACTTCCACCATACTCTATTAATTGAGGCAGTGAAAATTCCTCCAAGTTTCAAGGGGAGAAATAAAAATATGTATACTCCACCTCTAGAAGGAGGAGGAGCAGGGATCTTATGAAAATCTTGGATGTTAGATGAAAATATGTTGCCCAATTCCTGAAAAATATAATCAACTATTCTTCAAACTGCTGTTTTTATCTGGTAATAGGTCTTTGAGATCACTACAGGGTCATATAGATAGCTCTCCCTTATTATTTTTATAGCTATATAATATTCCACTATGTGATTAGATTATAGCTTATTCAGCCTGCTCCCTACTGATGGATATTTTAATTGTTTTGGTATAGAAAGTAATATACCAAAATATAAAATATACATTATACAAATAATGCTATAATGAATAGCCTCGTCTATAAATTACTCCTTCTTATTTTTATTTTTTGTATATCTTCAGGGCAAAAAAGTATGCATCTGTAAATGTTTTATTTTTGCTTTTTGATTCAGATACAGTTTAAGGAATGAAAGATTCTGTCCTTCCCTTGAAATGAGCCCCTTTTATTCAAAGATTCTTAGAGAAGTGCATTTGTGGACTATAACATTATACAATACAAATCAAATAATATCCCAAATATATTTTAAAATTATGGTAGTACTACATAACAAAGAAGCGATCATTGAATAGACAACTGTATTAGAATATTCATTATGCAGTATTGTGTTGATTGTACCTTGATGAGAAAGAAAATTAATCCTTCTAGCTGCTCAAACAATTCTGTAAAAAGAGAAAGTTTTTAAAAAGTAATATTGATTTGTTGAGATTTGTTGGGTACCAGCATGACATCTGGCCTACATGGGAAGCTGCAGAAAATAGTGGTCCATGCTGTTTCTGACCTATTGAAAAGCGGACGTGAATGTTGATCCAACTAATTCTCTGGGGATCTTTTATAACATCACGCTACATCTTCCTCTGTGAAAATGAGGTTTTTGCTATGATTTGAGTAAAAAAATGATTCAGCCTATCAAATCTAAGTCTACATGTGCCAATTTCATTGAACTTCTCATTTAAAAATATATTTATATAAGATAATTCAGCTATAAAAATGGAAACTGATAAGTTCCTTTGCTTTTTTTTTGACACTCTCACTCTAGGGTGCTAAGTAACCTAAGAAGTTTACAATGCCTGAAGAAGAAGGTTCTTAAGCTGATGTGAAAGGGAGCTGAATAGAAATTTTTGAAGCTGATGAAATTTCAAAAATTACTCCAAACAAAGAAATGGGGTGTTAAAAAAAGATAGGATTTCAGATGATAGGAGACTGGATGAATCAAAGTCATAAAGGATCAATGTGCATGAAGCAAGGACACATTTTTCTAGGAACAGGATGGAAAAGATGTACAATAGGCACTAAACCAAATATCAGCCTACAGAAATTTGACTCTCCATCAGTCTGTGGTGGCATCCAAAATTTTCACTAAGATTTCTCTTTCCATGCTCTCCTTACAAGTTCCCCAGGTTTCATTGCCACTTTTCTGAGTTCTTTACTGTACACCAGTGTTTTGAAAACTCTTTTGACTGCTACTTATAGTAAGAAAAATATATTGTGATCCAGACAACATATCTATATAACTAAAAAATACAAAACATAAGAAACAATACTTTCCTTCATGACGTTCAATATATGTTGATATTTTGTATTCTATCCAATACTTACTACTCTATTCTGTGTCAGTGAAAAAAAGAATGCTGGTTTTTACCTACTAGGTTGATATTTTGTCTAATATTGCAAAATGGCTTAGAGCACCCATTGTACGCTAATGATTTCTAAATCTTAAACTCCAACCTAGATCTCATTCTTGAAGTCTAGATGTATATACATGTACTTATTAGGAATCTTTATCTACAGATCTTCTTTGTTTCACAAATTCAAGTAACTTAAAAACTTCCCCTCTTCTATTGTCCAGCTTGATAAGTGGAACCAACATTCACCTCATCAGTGAAATTAGAAACTTGGGAATTGTTTTAGATGGATGAAAGAAAAGACATAAATTAATGAGATTTTTTTTTTGAGTGCAAGTAACAGGAATCATAGCTCAAACTCATTTAAGCAATAAAGATATTTATTGGCTTATTAAGATTGGCTTACTCTTTTTCTTTACTGAAGTATAGTCAATGACAATGTGTCAGTCTCTGGTGTACAGCATAATGTCCCAGTCATGGATATACATACATCTATTCATTTTCATATTCTTTTTCATTAAAGGTTATTACAAAATGTTGAATATAGTTCCCTGTGCTATACAGAAGAAATTTCTTTTTTAAATCTATTTTTATATGTAATAGTTGATATTTGCAAGTCTTGAACTCCCAGATGTATCCCTTCCCACCTCCTTTCCCTTTGGTAACCATAAGATTGTTTGCTATGTCTGTGAGTCTGTTTGTGTTTTGATGCCTTCATTAGTGTCTTCTTTTTCTTTTTTTGGATTCCACATATGAGGGATCATATGGTATTTTTCTTTCTCTTTCTGGCTTACCTCACTTAGAATGATGATCTCCAGGTCTATCCATGTTGCTGCAAATGGCATTGTTTTTATTATTTTTTATGGCTGAGTAATACTCCATTGTATAAATATATCACAATTTCTTTATCCAGTCATCTGTCGATGGACATTTAGGTTGTTTCCATGTCCTGGCTTACTCTTAAGAGCAAGAAACTTCTTTACTAGAAGCCTACAGGAAAACTCTTCTGGCATCGCAATGGTCTGATTTATATCACATGCCCATTTCTAAACAAACCACTGTGTTTGGGAAAGTGTCAAGTGCTGATTGGCTTTTGCATACTATAAACCAGTCCCTCTGCAAAGGTGGATGGGATAACCTATCATGGATATCTATTTAAGTTGCCCTATGTGATCAATTTCTCTTAAAGAACATGAATAATATCTCAGAGGAGTGGCTGTCTCAAGGAAGATTGCAGTTCTGGAAGGAAGGAAGAATGGGAAATAATTTTTAGTTAGGCAACCAATACTGCCATTGTCACATGGCAAATGTGTCACATTTCTCTTTTCATGCCTTAGCAACGGTGATTATCACTTTCCTAGTATATGCTCATGTATACCTCCAATCACTGTGAACTGAGCACTCCTGGCAGAGTCTTCAAATTCATCAGAGTTATCACCCTGTGTTGAAATCTATTTGCTATTCCCGCCCTGGATTTTTCCACCTACTATTTCATCCCCATTGCCTATTAAGTCATACAACTCATCTCCAACATAACTCACAAATCACTTCTAACATTATAGCTCTATTTCAAGTTCTAATCTAAAGGCCTTATGTATTGCAAATGTCTCAAATTCTCAAATCTATCCTTCCTTCTGATTTTAAAGAGGTATTTCTAAAATGCAAATATAACCGTATCACTATCATGTTTATAATCCTTCAGTGACTCCTTATTGCTCACAGGAAAAAATTCCCAATCCTTATCAAAGGTGTGCATGACCTGGCCCTTATTTCTTATTCCTGTTGACCACCACAGGAGCCCTATGCTCCTGTCTAACAAATTTCTTACAGCTCTTCAGTTACACTATTGTGATTCATATTTTTATGCATTGTATACCTTACTTCCTCTGCTCAGAAAGTTCTCCTTCCTTCCTTTCTTTCTCTCACTGAGACACTCCAGGGTTCACCATGGTGTATGTTCTGCCTTGCTGCAACACGTTAATAAACTCAGTTTTGTTTGACAGTGGGTATGGTTTCAGTAGTCTTTGCAATACTTTATGGCATAGACACATAGAAAATTAGAACACTGTTTGTATTCTAATACTGCTGTTAAACGCTAGGCAAAAAGGGAGGCTGCTTGGACACTTTGGCAGGAAAAGGCATCAAATATCCTTTAAAGAGCAAAGGAAATCAACATCTCAGCATACCTTTAACCTGACTTCTAGTTTGAAGAGATCTAGTAGGAGATTTAGGGTGTGTGGTCACATGGTGGGAAAAGAAGATTACTTTTGGCAAGAACCAAGTGTATAAACTCTCACCACAAAATCAAAGCCTTAATCAAAACCTCCTTCCTTATGAAAAATAGATATTATTCATTACTATCAAGTGTTTGACGTTTAAGGGAAGGATTTGCATTCCATTCCACTTAACCAATCCCTCACTTCTTTTATTAGTATCTTTCTTTGATCTACAAACAGAATGAGGAGTGAAGAGACAGTTTTCTTCATCTTCCCATGTTCCCATAGAGATTTCTCCACTGCAGTGATATTGCAGTGTTTCTTATTTCAACCTGACTGGCCTGTTAGTGGAGCCCTGTCCATGTGGAAACTGGAACCACCTAAGAGGAGAGTCAGATGGAATGAAAAGAAAGATGCCTAAAACAATATCACCCACTTCTTAAGGTTTGTTATTGGAAGTTCTGACTGCTGATTATAAGTATTTGTTTATAGGAGGTGTGAATGGGGAGTAGGTGAGAGTATTAAGCAATATTTATGTTTTTAGAAGAAAAGGAAATGTGGACTGAGAGGGGCAAGGAATGAATAAGGAATGGAGAATGGGTAAGAATAGCAGAAAGTGAAGGTGACCAAAGTTCGTCTCTGACTTCCTTTATACTCTTGCTTTTGCAAGTCAACTTTAAAGGAAGAGGCAAACCCCAAGTGTTGTGGGTTAAATTGTGTCTTCCCAAGAAGATATGTTGGCATTCTAGCCTCAGAGTATGGCTTTATTGGAATAAAGTCTTTCCAGGTGTAATCAAATTAAATGAGGTCATTATTGTAGACTCTAGTTCAATATGGTAAATCTTTATAAAAAGGGGGACTTTGTGCAGTGACAGAATGCAAAAAATGAAGACAATATGAAAAGACGTTCTCTGTAGAGAAAATGGTCATGTGTCTGGGATGATACACTAGGGATCACCAGCAAGTACCAGAAGCTAGGAGAGGCAAGGATGGGTTCCCTTCTAGAGTCTTCAGAGAGAGCATAGCCCTTCCAGCACCATGATTTTCAATTTGTAGCCTCCAGAACTGTGAAAGAATAGATTTCTGTTATTTAAGCTATCCAGTTTTGGGTATTTTGTTACAACAGCTCTAGGAAACTAATATACAAAGAAAGCATCATGAAGGCAGCTTGAAAGAGAATGGTTGCCTGGAAAGACAACAGGCTAGACCAACTCCAACAGGAAATCTTCATAGCAAGCACCACTCTTCTTCCCATGCCTGCTCTGCTCAGGGAAAATGGCAAAAGCTTCTTATAGCCTTATTTTCTGAAGTCAGGAGTTTAGCTGAAGACAGAATTCAGATTACCCAACTCTAACCTCCAAGCCTTTTATATGAAACCGAGGGGAGCATAGCAGGATGTTTTTAGCCTGGTTCCAAGCCCATAAGATGCCTATTTGTCATTTTTTTAAATAGAATTTTTCTATACAGATGTATATATATATACATATATATGTGTGTGTATATATATATATATATATATGCACTAAGTGATGGGTGATTTTGAAAGGTTTTTCTTTAGTAGAATTTTAAAATATTTTTACTATTTATGATTTTGTAAGTTGACTTTAGGCCTATGTTTTGTAACTATTAGGAAACTTGATTTTAAAGTTTTACCAGGAAAATCAGTCATGAAAATAGTTGCTTCTGCCTTTGCAGGATTACCTCTGAGATTTTATTCTTGCTATCACAAAGTTACTTTCATTTCATCATTGAGACACCAACTCAGTACTACACCTTTCTTAAAGATATGCTAACCGTTACTACATTTCTATAATATTGCAAATGCTCCATTATACTAAATAAGATTAGAAAGTTAATATACTTTCAGGTGACACATGAAGATAGACAGAGGTGGCAATAATGTTGATGCCTTTTCATAATATTATTAATTAACCATCTTCACTCATACACTCCTAAAAAGTAGAGGTTGGGTCTATTAAAACCATTTAAAAATATTAAGCTTTAGTTCCCAGAAGATAGGTCTTAAAAAGTAATTTAAATGATGAATATTGCTTAATATTAACATTATTACTCATGTTAATCACATTATTGTTGATATTGTTAGTAATTTAAGTTATGAAAATATTCAATTGTAATCAAATACAAAGTATTTTTTTCTTTTCAAATGTAAATTCCATCATTGCTCCAATCCAATCACATCCCTTGTCAGTCATTGCTACAACCTTTTTCTAGCTGTGTCCTGACTTTAAAAAGGCTTTTTTTTCCCCACATACTATATAATTGGAGAACTTATTTTATGAGAGTCAGAACTATAATGGCTTCCTTAGCCAAAGTCATTCTTCAAAACGGGTTTAAATTTTTGGTTCTAAACAGGTGGAATTGTGGTGTATAACCATTGTACCTCAGAAGTTGTTTAATAAGCACATTTCTAAACTTCAAGCCATTACACTTGAAAAGTAGCTGATGTCATCTATAAGGTATATTTTTCTTTATAAAAAGTTTTAAAATAATCTTACTTTAGAGAAATTGACTTAGTAAGGCCCACTTGTTTTTTTTACTAAAATAAAACACTAAATATAAAGAAAAAAAGCCATAGTCATTTAGCTTAAACTCTAGGTGCATTAGTGGTGTGTAAGCATTTCACTTGGGTGTGTAATAAAGTCTGTTGTACATGTTCTCTTTCTTTGCTGTGTTGGAAATAGGAGTGATGATTGTGTACCTTCTTCACTCACGCACAATTACATGCTTTGCATAGATTACAGTTTTACAAGATATAGAGGATGTGCATTTTATCATTTACATTTTACAAATAATGAAACAGGCTCAGCTAGGTTATGTAACTGATTATTGAGTACAATCTAATTTGTCTGTGTCTAAAACCCAACCTGAACCAGATTAAGCGAGAGAGGATTTGTTGGTGCTTTAGCCAAACAAAAGACAGGATGAGGATAGAACTGGATTTAGTGATGCTTGGGTCTAGCAACCTACAGTTCTTCAGCTCTTTGTTTTTCATTGTTTCCTGCGTTCTCTTTGTGGCTTCTTTCATATCATTTCTGCCTGAGGCTAGAACACAGGCTCTTTTCCTTTTTTGATCCTGAGTGAAAATTAGAGTATTTCCCACCAGTTCCAAATAGAACCCTTATTTAAAAAAAAAAATCGAATTGACCTAGCTTCTATTACAGGTCTACCTCTGGAATGATCACTATTGTCAGGGGCAAAGTTTCCAAGACTGGTTAATTCTGGATCATGTGTACATTTCTTCGATCTCTTATCAGAAGGAGGTGGGGATGGTGGTTGCAGTTGTCCCATGAAAGCAGTAGCTTTAAGGTACTTTCCCGATTCTGGAATTGTCAGTTGGCTCACATCTATCCACTTCGATGCTGTCCTGTCTAATACACAGTCCTATTGTAAAACACCCTTGCTATAATTATGGAGGTTTTAGGTTAAAATTGAATCAAATTATACTTTGAAAGAACATCACAATCACTCTTTCTTTTTTTTTTTTTTTTTTTGCTATGCAGCTTTGACCTAGAAACTTCTTATTTTGGAACGATAAAATAAAAACTGTTGTGATAGGCAGGAAGTCATAAAATAGGTTGATATCTTAGTAAACATGTAAGTCTTTCTGTCTACACATCTCATCTCCACCTTAATGCTGAAGCAACAATGTCCTCACAGAGCATTAGTCAGAAACTAGATTTATCAAATTGCATGTTGGTTCAAGAACTTTAATTTGAAAATCATTTTTAACCAAATTCTCTAACCATAGAATATTAGCATATAAGCATACGGCTTCACGTTAATATATCCTATCTGTTTTCAGTGCACTCAATTTGGCTGATGACAGTCGTGGTAAGCTAATCATGTTAGTATAATCAGGATAATATTTCTTCCAGACATTTATAAGAATTTTAAATTAAAAAAAACCTCTTACTTTTCTCTTTAACTGATTTTCCCTCAAGCCTACTCTCCATTGTCTCAGATCCTGACAGATCTCCAGAGAATGACCACAAGACATCATTTTTCAAATTGTTTATCTAGTTGGCACGTATGTGGAGGAAGTAGGTTGGGACAGAGGAGGGAAATGGGATTGAAAGGGTCTGCCTGGGTGGAGAATAAAGAATGAAGATAGTGTATCTACTTTACTGGGTTCCTTATACTCTTTGAAGCTTAGAAATTATTCAGCTTAAATTTACCTGTTAAAAATGCAAATAAATGGTTGTCCTCATCTTTCTTAATTTTTTGATAATGACATTAGACACCTAATCATGTCATAACTGATGTTTAATCATAACTTACACTATAGCAAATCCTCACACATCACATTGCCATTAGTTATTTGCATAGAAAAAGGTTTTATACTGAGCCTTCTAGCAAAATTCAGGGTATTATAAATCAATACCTTTTATTCTTATAAGAGAATCTAGTATTTGACCAAAACCCAGTAGGAGTTTCCAAAGCATAAAAACTACCTAAAATGTATTATTCACCTATAGGTAAGTGTTCTGACTGACTAATTGTCTCTGTAAGTGGGTTAAAACATTAAAAGAAGTATTAGAAAATATGCTAATAAGTCATTCATTGTGGGAAAAATAAATGGTCCAATTTTTAATCCTTGATAATAGTTAATATTTTAAGTGCAATGCCATAGGCAACTTCAGCTGTTAAAGTCTGAAGTAACTTGTATGACTCCTGTATAGGCACATGTGCATTAATTTGAACTTTGATGCCAACTGCATCTTTTGAAAAACAAAGCAGCAGTAACGCTAATAGCTTTGGAAATTGTTTAAAATATTTGTAAAACCCGAATTTAGGATCAGTAGAGCTTATTGTAAACAGAGTTTTATGTTAGTACAGTAGCTACTGAGGGATGGCCAAAATTGTTTGTATTCTGGGCTTACCTCTGCAAATTTAAGGTGCTACTTTTCAGAGAAGCCGATCTAAAGAGTTTCTTACATAAAGCTAAGTTCCAGAATCTATCAGTCTCAGGGTGCTCTAGTTTAAATCCTACTCCACTGAATGTGGGCTCAAAAGGGATAAACACAGGGCTTTTTAATCTGATTATGGTACAAAGCAGATGGCGATTTCCATGAATGATGGGAAAATAAGGGAAAAGATAGACACAAGATGCCTGGACATTTCTTATCCATCAAAAGCATCCTTTGTACCAGCTGTTCTTCTAGATGAAGGAATCAACACTCAGCATGTCACAGACAGCATAAATCTGCCCTTAGGTAGCTTACATTTTGTTTCCAAAGGCTTTACCTGAGTCATTGCTAACCCTTCCAAGCGCCCTTCAGGGAATGCCCTCAGTGATCACGTTGGCCTAGAAGGACTAGGAAGCTTGCCAGCTCAGCTGGTACATGGCCACAATGGGATGGCAGCAGAAGTCGCTCAACTTTAAATTTCAACTCTCCCTACTACACTCTAATGACAGGATTAAAAATCAGAATCTATTTCAAAATAAATAAAACTGACATTAGTGGTTAACTAAGCACAAATAGCTATTCTGCTGCTTAAGTGATATTGAGATGCCTGTCAGCTACAAGCAACTGTCCATAGGTCTTCAGAGTCTACCACTGGCTCTTCTACCTCTTGCCCAAAGTTTTGCGGTGTTAGATCTCCTGGTTCTGTCCATGGCAGGTGAAAGAGAAGAGAATGTCAAAGTGGAAAGTTGACACCACTTTGGGTTTGAGAAATACAAGAGGGAGAAGCCCATCTCTCTTCCCAGCTCCAGTGACATGCACATAAATGATGACCCTAACAAAGGACACAGCAGGGAGAATTTAATTTTCAGTATTTTTAAAATTTGGAATTTATAAATTTGTACTATGTATTCACTTTCAATGTACATATCCTTAGGAATGTATAAGTAGCAAGTATTTAGTTTTTAGAAATAAACCTTAGAGAGAAATAACAATACATATGTACAAATAAGGTTAATCTGTGATTCAGGGGTTGATCACATCTCCAGCTGCCTTGTCACCCTAACATTCCATTATCCTATCATAAAATACCATGCTTCTATTAGAGGGAAAATGCCCATCTGAGTCATACCAAATTTAATTACTCTACTACTTATGTAATTACGGAGTTGTCTCAAGTTCCAAAAACATCTATTCCCTTAAAAACTAATAGTTCTGCAATAAAGAAAGACAGTGTAATCTTTTTAGTAGGAGGAATTTAAAAATAAAGAAGAGGTTAAAATATATCAACATAAAAGAAAGGAAAAATACTGAAGTCCTTTTCTCTCTGCCTCCCTCTCACCCCAGGCATGGACAATAGTACACCAGTAGAAGGGAGAAAAGATGGAATTCATTTGACACTCAAAAATATTTATTGAGTGCCCAGTATGTGTCATGCATTGTTTTAGATATCAGAGTGTAATTGAGATTCCTGGATTTTATATTTAAGTTGTGGGTGCCTGATGGGAGTGGAGGGTGGAGAGAAGGAGGCAATTAGTAATTAAGCATTAAAAACAATAAAGAAGTAAATTTGACAGTATGTTAATGGGTGATAAGGGCTATGGAACAAAAAAGGTAGAGTGGTGTCATGGATTGGTGTATCTTGATGAGGTATGAAAGGTGGGCTACAGTATTAAAAATGGTACATGGGGATCCCATTGAGAATGTAAGTTGTGATCAAGGTGAGGGAGTTAGCATATCTAGGAACAAGTATTCCAGGCAGAGGCCCTAAACCAAGAGCACACCTAATTTGTTAAAATAAGTGGCAAGGAGAATGACTGGGATGAAGTGAGTAAAGGGAAACCTGATAGGAAAGGAGGTAAGAGTTAGAAGGGGGCAGATCATGCAGGTCCCTTGTAGGCTTTTACTCTATACAAAACAGGAAGCCTCTGGAGGGTTTTAAGTAGAGGAGAGACATAACTGGGTTACATTTGATAGCATCATTCTGGTTCTCTGTTGAGAATAGACATGGATGAGGCAAGGGTGCAACCAATCAGAAGACTTCTGTGGTAATTCAGATGGTGATGTGGATCAGGGTAGTAGCTGTGGAGGTGTTAAAAAGTGGTTGGAAATATTGTGAAGGTGGAATCAAGATGATTTTTTTTTTTAACATTTTGTTTATTGAGTTATAGTCATTTTACAATGTTGTGTCAAATTCAAGTGAAGAGCGCAATTTTTCAGTTACACATGAAGGATGATTTTCTAATGGAGAAAGAGAATTCAAAGACACCAAGATTTCTAGACTGAGCAACTGGCAGAATGGAGTCGCTATCCACTGAATAGAAAATCTCTTTGGACTGAACGGATTGTATGGTAAAGTCTTGGATGTACTAAGTTTGAGAAAGAGATGCCGAATAGGCAGGTGCACTTCAAAGGATTCTGACTTGGGGAGAGACACTTGGTAGTTAGCAGCATGTAGGATGTGTTGACATCCATGGTTCTAGGTGAGATCACCCAGGGAATGAATGTACATAGAGATGATGACCAAGACTGCACCCTGGAGCTCTCCGATACTAAGAGATGGGAGAAAGGAGGAGAGCCTAGAAAGGAAACTGAACACAATTGACCAGTGAGGCAGGAGGAAGGCCAAAAAATGAAGAAAGTATATCCAAAGGAAGATGTGGTGATCTGCTGAGTCAAATGTTTCTAATTCTGCTAATGGAAATCAGAGTTTTCAAAAGCTAAGTGTGTGAGAAAAATGGATTCACCACTCAGTTGGATCCATATAATTGAAGGAAGAACTTTGAAGGGCTTTTATATATGCAGCTTAACTCCATATCATCCTCTGAAGGTCAGAAAGTTGCAAGTGCACACCGAGAAATCAAGTTGGGAGCCCAGGAGCTGAAAGCATCGGCACCATTAATCTTTGTGAAGGCTGTTTGCAATTCTGACCTCAATCATCTAGACAGTGTTGATCTCCGGGGTTCTGCGTGTATGAGTTACCGCGTGGTAGGTGAAGGGTGCTGGCCACACTAAGTTCATGTGCCAGCAAAAGAGAAAACTGTGAAACAGATGTGTGTGTGTTTATCTAGGTTTTCACTGCACAAACTTGGTGAAGACGTTTGTCAGCAGAAATTCAGTCAACTCTCTATCTGCCAACTGCCAACTCTTTCTGATAGCTGAAGCAGATTGGTAATTAATATCCTCTGTCATGTGGAAAAAATAGTCATTATGTCAGAAAGAGTGAATTAGCAGAGAGGCCACTGAGTGGTGCCTGAGGAGCAGGGACAGAAGAGGAGGCGGGAGAGTGCAGTTGTGGAGCGTGAGGGTTCACATTTTGTTTCCTCCAGGTGCTAAAGAAAAGCCAAACATAGTAAGTTATAGAACTGTCAAAACCTGAGGTTAACCTGGTTAGCACTTGCAAGACAAGGCTGTACTCTTGGGCAAGAGTAACAGAAAATAATGTAGCAGAAAGAAGGTAGGTGTAATATGGAGTCCCGCCAGCTTACAGAAAGCCAAGAAGGGATCGTTTACATGTATGACAAATAATCTAGACAATATCCTTTACTCGTACTGACAGTTATAGAAAAAGTTTCGGAAAACCAATGAGGTATTCATGTTTGCCAGTCAATGAGTTTCTGAATCATGCAAACATGATACAATATTTTAGGTTAGTTTTCTTCAGAATAAAATTATGAAAATAGATAATATTAGAATCCTTTCTTTCCTCCCTTTCTTCTCTTCTTTCCTTCATTCTTTTAACTTAGCAAATGAAATGATCTTCTATTATTTTCACCCTTTATTCTGTATATGGCTAGGAATCACCTGAGGATTCACTTCACTAGGATGTGTATATCCTCCATTACCCCTCCTATCTCTGACAGTCTTCCAGGATTTCAGCACAAGAATTAAGGAATTGGGAATGATGCATAGTATTCTCAAAAGTAATTTTAATCATATAATAGGAAGCATTTTAACTTTTCTACTTCAAGTCTTTTTTATGAAACAGACAAAAAATCAATTAATTTCAAATAAGTAAAATTGATAAAATTTTAAAAGTCATACACATTTTACTGTTTCTATTTTATGTATTTTTGGTGCCAAAATTGCACTGGGACCACAATATTTTCTTACTGCCAAGAGGTCCTTAGGCACTTAATTATTTATTTAAATAATTTATGAAATGGAACATAAGCATAAAACTCTGAAATTATTTGTCTATTTGAAATGCTAACAAAAATTTTGTACAAAGACAATATATAGCAAAGGAAAACTAAATTGATAATTTAAATTCTATATACATGCATAAATATTGAGATTTATAGCAAAAGAACAATTTTACCATTTAGTAATGCTTACAATATTTAAAATGTGTAGTTCTTTATGCACAATCTACTTTTATAAATCTTAAAGAACTATGTGCCAAGCGTGTGTCTAAAACAGTTTTTAAATTATTTTTCCTTAGCTGTGGCTACACTGACCAAAAAAACAAAAGTTCTGCCCCCATCATAAAATCGAGTCCTTTTTTTCCTACTTGTGCTATTTTTAACTGAAAGTACAACTGAAACTAAGAAACAGTTTACGTTCATTTTTACCCCAAATTAAAAGCATGATGAAAATCTCATTTTTAACCATTACAGAAATGGCTTTAATCATCTAATTTCCCATCTTCATCCTTACTTATTAAAAACAGAATATTAAGTGATTTGTTCTCCCTAGCTAAAAACAAAAACAAAAATGATAACTATATAATGATGATACAAATATTATAGAAGTGGCATTAACAGAAAAACTGCCCTGCATCATTAGTATTTCAGTAGGATTCTTTTAAATATATACATACAATTAAAATTGCCTTTAGAATTTATTGAATATAAAATGAAAGTTGGACACAAATTTATACAAACTATTTAAAACACATTGGTGGTGTTCATTCAGTACCTTAAATTCATGTAATAGCTTATACTTACTAGCAGTTTGAACACGGTGTAGTCATACCAGATGTGTTTGTGTGCCAGCTGAAGAGTGGCTGATTTTATCGTTCCATATTTTGAGATAGTGAGGAAAAATGGGGAAAATGGTGGGTAGTGGCTGATTCCTGGAACACAGACTGTCTGAAGACCTAACTGAATTTTTGCTGCCCAACTGAACTGGACATTTATTCAAAATCTGTAGATATCAGCAATGCATAAAGATTGTGGACGATGACACATCCATTAAGATCTTGAATTTCCTAAATTCTTCCTATTTATTCAATTATCATACTTTATAACTTAAGAATGTATACAAGATTGCCTCCTCTGAGACTAAATTTAGCATCTGTAAATATGATGGAAATAAAGTTGTGATCAGAAAAGATCATCACTTCACAAGTGGTGAAGACATTGTGGGGGGGGGGGTAGCCAAAATTTTAAGTTTTACAGAACCAATTTATGCTATGCTTTTAACCTCCCACCAAAAAATAAAAACAGTAAACTTTTTCCTGTTGTTTTATTGCTGTTTTTTTTTCTCTCTTTTCTTTTTTTTCCTTTTTATTACTAAGCTGTTTCTAAGCATCAGGGCAAAATCGAAATTGTGGGTTGTGTTTGCTGCAGTCTGCAGAGCTCTACTGGGAAGCCTAGAGATCTCTGCTGATTACCCTGCAGTCTTTAGAGCTGTATAACCTGGCACTGACTCAGTGGTCACAGCAGGAGATAGTCTAGTTCTCTGTGCAAGCTGTAGGCCAGTCTTACTTTCACCTTAAACATAAGTGTAAGGAAAATGGAAGTGAGGGGAGAGGATGCTTCGCTAGTTACTGCAGAAGAGGCTATTACCCAGTATCCTAGAATGGTCTGTACTCGTGCTGTTTCCTGTTAATATCTTTATTTTTGCTGCAGGTCTTTATTGTCTGTGGTGGTATTTTATAGAACTAATCTTATTTAAGTATAAAAGGTAGTGAGAAGTTATATATCTCTAAAGAATCAATATACTTATCACAAAATGTTTAACCAAGATTTTTTTCCTCATTATTGTGCCCTCTTATATTTTGGAGTTCTTTTTAATTGAAGACAGTATCAGGTTATATTAACAATGATGAGTCTGGCAGCACTGCTGACAGCTATATGATCTTCGGGCAAGCCACATTACACATCTGGGCCTCAGGCTTATTACCTATAAACAGGTAGATTAAGAAAAGATCATCTGTAAAGTCCTTTCAAAGTTTCTACAGTTATGTTTTGTTCATAGACTTGTATTTAGAAAATAAATTCAGTGCTAGCTCCTGTGAAACCATGAAAATACGTGTGATTTTTAAGAGAATGATATGTCTTCCCTCTAGAAATCAAAATCTAGGCCTTCAAATGGCCATTGAACACAACCAAGAAATAAAAATAAAATTTTTTTATCTTAATGGAGCAACTTACATAATACAGCAGCATGTTTATAAAATGTCATGTTTCATTTACATAAAGCTGGATATTTTATCATAGAGAACAAAGTATAATCCATACATGAATGCAAGTAATATTAGGAAGAAAATTGTATTTGAAGACAGTTATGCAAATCCTGTCTAAATATATTACTAGACTTTAAAATTTAAAATAATGTGCAATAAAAAGATACAACACAGTAGCACTTTACAACTTTAACACACATTTTTCAGTTCATTAATTCAAGAAATGTTTAAAGAATATTAACTATGCACCAAGAACTCTATTGGGGATACCACAGTGAACAAAACTAACAAAGCTCAGGTTTTTAGGAAGCTTACATTCTAGGGTGTGTGATGGGGATGTTAGGGGGGTAAAAAGGGAGAACTGTTGACAGAAAATAAAGAAGCAAATTTGCAGTTCGTCAGAGAATATACACGGGGTAGGGAGGACAGGAGGGAGTAGGGCTTGCCTTACTGAGGAGATGATATTTGAACAGAGACCTAAAGAAAAGGAAGGATAGCTCTGTTGGGCAAGGGAGCAAAACATTAAGACACAAATTTGCTTGGCAGCCAAAGTAGAGTAAGTGAGGGACAGTCAGAAATGTGTGTACTTGTGTGTGTATGCACACGTGCACACCTTCCAGTAGAAGGATGTCATTCATAAAAGATTTTGAGGACCATTGTAAGAAGTATGGTTGGAGAAATATGAGAAGTCATTGGAGGATTGTGAGCAGAGAAGTGAAACAATCAAATTTATGTTTCAGAATGACCACGGCTGTCATACTGAAAAAAGATGAATTGGGGCAAAGGTTGGGAAATTATAGAGAACCAAATTATACACATACTGCAATTAAAAAGGTTAGAGATAGTGACACAGTGGATGTGGTGGTAAGTGTTTGGTGTCTGGTTATATTTCCAATATAGAATCAAGGGAATCTGCTGATGGATTAAAGCTGAGAGAGAAAGAAAAGAGTCAAAATTGACTCTAGGTTTTTGATCTGAGCATCTGGAAGGCTGGAGTTGGCATTAACTTCAATGGGAAAGACCTCAGATGGGGAAGTTTCAAGTCATTTGAAATATCTATTAGTCTAGCTCCATAGATAAGGAATGAATAAGATGAATGCATTGTGAATTCACTCATGATTTCAATTTTCTGTGTTAATACAATAGATATTTTTGAAAAGAAGATTGAACTAGTCATTGGTTTTTGGTGTTTTGTAATATTTTATGTCTTCGTTTGTTAGACATTCTAATAGCTGAAACTAACTGAAGATTCTTGGAAAATTCTTCATTGGCATTCAAACTCAGGCAGCTTTCATATTTCCTGTATTTCTGCTACGACCATAATGAACTTTCAGATATTTAAAATGCTGCTGAAATGTGTCAAATTCAGTTGCAATGGAGTAGCCGTATTTTTTAAAAACTTACTATTTTCTAGATAACATATGCATTTTGATTGGCAAATCTATAAGTGAAGCAGATTGTATGAAAGAGTCCTTGAGTGTTTAAACTTTTTAAGTTCAAGGAAGAATGCCATGCAGGGACATTTTATTATATTTAGTCAGGACAAGAGAAAAAGAGGGAAGAAAAGAGAGTGAACATGGAAAATGTGATTGTTAAGCCAGACCTCAGTTGACTTGTGAGGCCACTATCAACTAACTGAAGGCAGTGATTCACTAGCTCGTGGGAGTCACAACTTCCTGGATCCTCTCCTCAGGAAAAAAAAAAAAAAAAGTCCTGACATTCAAACTTTGCTTATAATCTTAATTTTAAATAAATGTAAAACTTATTAGCACAAATTTCACAGACAGATTTATCTTTCCTTTGACTCATGTCTTCGGCCCATGTTATTTTGAACACAGAGGATTTCAAAGATGGTAAAAAATTCAGAGATTCCCAGTGACTCCCAGATGAGGGATGTCTACACTTTAAGGAGTAAACCTGAAATGCTCCAGGTTGTATAATTCTTTCTGAGTTATACTAGCTTAAAGCCAGAAAGGAAGGAGTACTAGCTGGGAAGATCATACAAGATTTCACTATCTTTCGAAAGCGCCCTCTTTGTCATTACAAAGTAGTGCTCGTGTGTGTGTGCCGATGAGAGAGAGAGAGGGAGGGAGAGAGTGTTTGTCTGTAGCCAATCCGATCAAACTGAAACAAATTTTCTATTAGAGCTTTTTAATAAAAGATGAGAGCCAAAGTTATGGCATCTACTCTGGAAGTTACTTCTTCCATCCACCCCTCACCCCGACCCCAAATTTCTCTTAGCTGTTGAGTGCATTTGTAATGAATTAAATACATATGTAGAGCAACTTTACAGGCAATTTAAATGATGTTAAATACTAAAACTTATTAGCACAAATTTCACGAATAGATTTTTTTTCTTCCTTTTCATGTCTTCTGCTCATGTGTTTTGAAAACAAAGTGTTTTAAGATGGAAAAATAACTTGTGAAGGTAGATTAATTGTGATTGTGTTCCTTGAGCCATAATTTATGATGAGTTTCCCACATCAACTCTGGGATGGAGCTATTACACCCAGTCTGTGTAAGAAGTGATTGCAGCCCAAACAGAATCTTTTAAAATGTTCCAGTTTTCGATTTTTAGCTTCATCATGCTTCCTTCAATGCCTAGCTAGTTTCTTTTGACTTCATGTACTTTAAACTGAATTTTCAAATTCTCCTCCTTTTTTCTTTAAATATGATGTTTTTATAAGAACTCTATGAGATGTCAATATCCAACTTAATTTTTTTCCTGGTACAAAATTTAGAACTGATTTTGTACAACGAATTCATTGTTCAGAAATAATTCAATGTGTGGTCTTGCTTTTGACACAGAAATTCAACATGTTTCCATGTAGGTCTAGTAGTAACAGAGTGAGTTTATAAAATAATGATAATATTTTATAATGAAGTTATTTTATAAGGCAGTTACATTGTCTCTCTTTCAATCATTATGACAAGAAAAAATAAAAATAACCCTTGTCCCCAAACTAATCCTGTGACATGAGGGCAATAAAGAGTTTTTAAAAAGTAAACACACTTTGTTTTTCAAGTTGTTCTGATGTTTAATAACAGTTTGCTGTTACTTATTCTTTTTATGTGCTTTTTAATCAGATACAAATTTTAGTAGGGAAATAAGCAAACATTCCTAAAAATGAATTATAAACAACTGTGTTTTAGAATACTAAAAGGATTTTAAAACTTTTCAATTCAGCAAAGTTAATATATTTTTTCCCTAATTGAAATAATGGAAAAACATAAGTTTAGACACTTTCATGGCTTGGGGGAAACAGTCTTCATGCCCCCAGAGTCATGTTCCTTAGCAACCATTGTTGAGACCTGCTTCCACTACAGTCCTGCATGGTAGGCACCATTTTGTCTTCTTCAGAAGGTTCATCGAGACACTGATTACTGTTAACATGTCTCAAGGTGAGTCTCTGTAAAAGATAACCAATAATCAGTGCAACATATTTTATCTTAAATGCCACTAGCACACAGATTAAATCTGCTCTTAAAAAATTGGTTTTTTTTAGTATAAACATTGTGACATGTTTGTAATAGGAACTGTGTGCACAGGTGGCTCTGAATTAATTATACATCTTTCACTGTTGTGGTTTCATCATTGTCTAATACACCTTTATTTGCAAATGATTAAAGAAATTGGCTGACATTTATCATGCATTGCCAAGAATTCAGTCTCTCTTGCAAAAAGCCCACTTACGAGCGTAGAGTTCTGTTGAGGAGTACTAATATTAACAAGCTTTCACAGCATCTTAGCTTTGTTAGACATGTGTTATTCAGTAACTTCTTCATAAACACGCAAACAGCTGTGACCCAAATGAACAAAACTGCTAGAGATATTCCCATTCCAAAATACTAAACAAGCCATAGTATCTGTAACTTTGAGACATTCATTGTAGAAGAGTGATTATCATAGCAACAAAGATGTGTCTTGATAGCGTGCTTATATTTGGTTTGCATTTTTAAGGACCTTAAAAATACCAACATCAAATAAAAACAGAGATGTGATGGACATACACTTTAAAATATTAAACCTATATATATTTTTCATAATAACAATATTCATGAGTTAGTATCTTCTCAGTACCCAAATGCTGAAATTTAATTCCAATAATTGCATCAGGTTAACCAGTCATTACATGTCTTCTCTCTTGAGTTCACATTTACATTTTGAAATCATATTTTTGGACTTTTCAGATATACATTTTAAGTCCACATACTTTTACATACTAATTTATGCACTAATTATATACATTATTATACACAGTTCTGCTCAATTTCATGGGCAATGCTTAGAACCATACTATATGAAAAACTCCCCAACCAGAAGAGAAGTATTTGAATATGGGAGGTGATTTAGAGATATATCTTGAAAAAAGCATGGCATATACTTTTGTTGCAAATTACCAAAATTAATGGTAGACAAATACTTTTTGGGGGAGGGCTTGATATTATATTGAAAGTTGGAAGATTAAAAAATGCAGGAGGCATGCAAAAAAATGGTGGAGAAACACTGCCTAGACAATTGTAAATTTTTTGGATTAGGACTACAAACACCCTGGACTGCACTGTACTGAGAAAAGAATGGAAAACAGGCTTGTGGTAGAGGATGCTTAATACACAACAAACAGGAAATTAAAAGAGCAAGGCTATTAGATGTGAAGATTTCAAGATTGAGGCCTTTGCTATTGTTCTTTTCGATGCTTGGAATCAAGCCATTTATACCGAAAAATGGATAAAAGAAGAAATGGCCAAAGATAGGCAAAAAGATAGTTGATTTATACTCATGATGCCAGAAATTATGTTCTTGGCTTATGAACCAACAGCCAACTTGAAAAAAGATACAAAATAAAACAAAGACTTTTTTCTAGAAAGTTCTAGTTAAAATCAATAAATGTCTTCATTTTTGTTACGTACCTGAGATCCTTTGTGTATATATGTCCTTTTCCCCAAAAAAGTCACTTACCCTTGTTTGCTTCTATTAGATCCTTTTTTTTAAATGTATATGACTTTAAGGACTAGATTGAATATGTTGTCAACTACATATATAGTGATAATTAAAAAAAACTAGTAAGTATTGTTCTTTCTAAAAAATGCATAAATATTTTATCTGAAGGAATTCATTAATAGTCAAAAGCCACTGCTGATAAGAACAACTAGCCAAAGAAAATTCCTCTTCAATGTAGTGGAGTACAAAGATCATTTTAGGGTCTGATAGCCCTAAGTGTGAATTTCTGTTCCCCAGGTTACTAGCTGTGATAATTTGGGCAAGCTACCAAATCATTCTGAGGACCTAGATTCTTTTTTTCCCCAGAAAATGCTTAGTTATACTAATACGTACTATGCTGTTTCTTCTACTGCTTAAAAAATTTGACTTTCCGTCAACTATCTAACTCTGATCCCTTGCCAACCTGATATGGGTGAAAATGTTAATTATGTTTATGGGCAACATTACTTATGGTAAAAATGACCTCTGATTAAGTGCATCTGCATCTGATAAACTGTATTATAATACCTAACAGGAAGCCAAAGTCTGGGCTTCTTTAAGTGCAGAGACTTGTAATTGTGCATGTTCCCCGGGGTTACAAGAGCTATGCCTACAGAGTTATTACAGAGATACTGTCTCCTTTGAGGCATAAGGCTATTAAGCCAGGATAGTTTCCCCACCCGCCTTATGTGGCTCTTGTCCTCTTGCACAGGGCTGTCACCTGTGGAGAAACTAGCTCCCATGAGTTTGTGTGAACCACTGGGGGAGCTGCTGCAAATTCTGAGAGAAGTAAGCTGTGGTTTCTGTGCTAGAATCTATAAGAAGACTTGTGAAACTAAATAGTTAAGTCTGAGAAGGCAACTTGGTGGGCACTGTACCTACCACGTATTGTTCCTTTGAAAACAAAGAAAATATATGCAAATTGCCTTGTATACAAGTTCTCTTTGTACAAAAGGTCCAGACGCATGTTTGGATTGCCCTTGTTTTGACTGTGGGTCTAATCTAAACAACACCCCTTCCCTCCTCTCCTCCCCTACTTCCATTCCCAGCCTTGTCACAAGCATTCCAAGCTCAACTGTGTCTTCTACTAACCTTTAACTGATTCATCTGAACCAGTGTAACTCCTTAACTTCCCATGTGTTCTCATAGTAAGGTACTGGACAACGTAATAGCCTTTATTTACAGGACAATAAACCCTTAAGATCAAGAACTAGGACATGTTCTTATTTGGACTCTTTACAAGAATTCCATACCAGTTTTTTGACTTGAACTGAATAATGATTCATTTTATTGCCTACTGAGAAGATAGTCACAAATCATACAAGTCAGAGATGAAGGTACAATTTTTAAAAGCTTTTATTATTATAATTATATAACTTAACCAACCACAAAGAAATGTTTAGAAATGATTTACTGCATGAAGTTACTGAAAATTACATCTTAGTCTTCAATAATGCATTTGCTTTAAGTGTTAGGTTAAAATAATAAATTCTAGAAGGATATGTTATGTCTGCACAAAGTATCTGAATAAAAATTAACAAAATTTAATAATTTCAGTGTTCCAAGAACAATCAATTTTTTGGCTATGTTGGTTTTTTATTGATTTTTTCAGCTCTAGTGCAAAATCTGTTGCCACATAGACATGGTTATACTTAGCCTCAAAAGAGCTAATATGTCATAATGTACTCCATCAATTATATTTAAGCATGTATTATATTTGAAATAAAGAAAAAAACCTGGAACATACCTATTAATGTATAATAACAAACACCTCTTAATATATACAGCCTCCAAATTAATGAGCAGCTAAGAAGTAAAAGACATAAAAATAATTCCATGGAGAAATAGCACATACATTTTTTTAACCACATTTTAAAGAAGTTGCTAGATTTCAATAACAGAACAAAACAAAAACACAAAAATAAAACTGCTAAAGTCTGCAACACAAACCACCAAAATTATTAGAGAAAGTAATCAGTAGAATTCTTAAAAATATTTCTAAAAATTTCCATTCTTGTGTAGTTCCTTAGTAGCCATTTTTGCAAAAGGCTATCATTACATATTTCCACAGTGGGCTGTAGGGAGCCATCAGCTACTTTGCTTACTGAGAGACAGGACTGGGTGATTATGTGAAGAAAAGTGTGGGTCTGTTTGACAAAAAAAATAATGAATAATGACAAAATCAAGTACAAGGGCAGTAAAAAATCAATCATTCTCGGCAACATACAATTTCTACTGGATAAGCAGGGAAAGCACATGTCACAATAATTGCATCCACAGAGCTGTGAGCCACATCCCTTTAGCTGGCTTTCATGTCAACTGTTTTCAGTAGGAGTAAATGAAGATAAGATTGAGAATATGGAGAAGAGCTTGAGATCAAATGATGAAACATTTTTGGCAAAAAGTTATTTTGGATAGAAAAGGCTATTGATAATATAGTGTTCATTTTAGTAATAAAATGCTCTTAGCATGAAATGAATTATTTTGTGAGTGCCTATTCAAAATCATTGATTAGTCCAGGGAGTTTTCAGTTACAGTCTTTGGATTCTTCATTCCTTTGCCCTACACCTGAGTGCACGCCAGGGAAGAATCTGAGAGATAATTTAGCTTTCAGGCTTTGCTTTATGTGGTACAGTATGGTACTCAGATTGTTTCCACCATGTTTTCACAGGTCTAACCTGGTGGCATTAAAAATGTTCCATATACACATTGCTACATTCATCTAAATGTCATTTAGGAAGTTCATGAAGAGAGCAAAAAAAACCCAAAAACGATCAACTCCATTTGGGCTCTTAATTTGTCCTAATTCTCCAAACAAAATTTGTGATTAGTTTATTTGCCTCTTTCTTGTTTTCCATCTGTTTCCTCCACAGGAACATAAGCTCCAGGAAGGCCAGGGACGATGACTACCTCCATCGTCCAGCTTAGTGCCTGCTCCCAGGAGGCACTCTACAGTTTGTTGATTGAAATACTTAGTGAAAGGCCAATGAAGAAAATAAATTAGGATAAAATTAAACCACATCTCTTGAGCAGCTTAATGGATACAAATCATTGGATTTTCCATTTCAGAGACTTATGTTCTATAGTCAAATGATAGATAAATGATTACAAGATAAGAAAGGTAACATTATCATATGTAATCAATTTTATTTGTGAATTGATAATGTTCACTATATAGTTGATTTGTTAAGGAGACTAGTTTTTTGGGTTCTTTTTTGTAAACTCAAACTTGAATTTCCTATGTATACTGTTTTAAATTTTTAGCCTTGATAATCCTCTACCCTTTGTAATTTTTTTTTTGCAGTGAACTTTTTTTTTGGTAAATGTCATGTTAAAGCCCCAGGTGTTAGTGATTATGAATTTCATGTGTTATTAAAAAGAAAAATGAATTATAAAATTTTCCTTGGTTTAAAACAAAAATAAAACTTGATTTTACTTATACTCAGGAAATGTAACTCCAGAACATGAATGCAGTATAAATTTTTCCATAAAAAATATACTTGTAATATTTTGTCCCAGAATGTTTATTACATGAATGACAATGAAGAAAATTCAAAGAAATTTCACTCCAGATACTTCTAATTTCTTCTGATTTATGGTTTTTTAGAAATCTGAAACAACTCCATTGAGATACAAAATTATTTTTCATTAAAAAACAAAACCCACTAAAACATTTAGTGTTTTCATTTGTTTGAGAAAAAAAGGATTGTAAATTTTTTTCTGAGTATTCTCTCCAGAAGAGAAACCCACTATTAATATTTTATTTGTTTTCTAGTAATTTTTATCATTTATGCAAATATGCAATTGAGGTCATCCAGTTAAATATCCTTCAGTTTGTATTGTGGGCATCATTCTATAATTAAATATTCTAAAAACATAAAAAATAAACAATTTCTACAAAGTAGATTTGCCAAAAGTCATTTAACTTTTCCATTGGTGGGGATATCCAATTTGGCACTATTATAAATAATGCTGTGAGAAATATTTCTGAACATCTCTCTCCAAATCTATAATCATTTCTTTAGAGATGATTCTTAGAAGTGAACTCACAAGGTCAAAATGTATGAACATTTTAATACATATTAGCAAAATTTTAAAAACTATAATAATTATTTTGCAATAACAGCAGTAGCAGTTTTCTTGGGCTTATTATATACCAGATTACTGTTTTAGTGTCAATGTCACTGCATCTACACCAGTATTGTGTGTTGCCACTAAAAACATTTCTTGACATATGGACAGGATAAATAAATGGATAAAAGAGCATATATGAAATGATTTTTTATTTACTTATTTTGGATAGTTTTTTATTTTTATTGGCTAATTTCTATGTCTCCTATGCTGAATATTTTTATACTGGATTACTTTTTTTCTTTTAACTGCCCTTTTTTAAGCATACCAGCCCTTTGTCATATTTGTTACAAATGCCTCTCACAACTTTAGGAACTGTCATGTTAACTCAATTTTGAAGGCAATGTGACATACAGGCTGACATGCAGCATACTGCCAAATATCATTTCCTATAGCATTATTTAAAATACTGACTAGGAAACAGAGTAATATGGACCCAAAGTTAGTATTCATTTTTTATTATAATATACCATTACTTAATTTTTCTCCACTGAAGTATAAAGCATTAGGGGGATTTACAAAATTTTAATCATACTATTTTAAGATGCATAAGAAAAAATTAATAATTCCTGCCTTCAAACATATTTGTATATTTTGCTAAGACAAAATGTGTCATGGAATATCCCTAAATCTACCCTTTTAAAGATACAATTACTACTGAAAGCCAACTGGAATCAGGCTACAGAAACAATTTTCATGACATAATAAGAATCATAAAATTATAAAATTAGATCATACCGCTGCACTTTTGGATTAAAAAGCACTAGGTAAAATATTTGATATTAAAATGAACAAATAGAAGTGACTGCATGGCTGATTGAAGAACCAATCATACAGGTCTCAGTTTAAAAGATGCCATACTAAAAGTTTAAAATAAAACTCAATTAATTACTTTTGCATATAATGATAAACAAAGTAAGACTCAATTTGGACTACTACGGACATTTAATATCCAAGGCAATAGGATTTCTCCTACTGATCAAATACCAAGTAACAATTATTTAAAAATTAATACAATTAAGTCTTTATTTAAAATACTAAGTGTGAGCTCCTGACAAGGTGATCTGTGCGTTTGTTAGAATAGAAAATGAGTATTCTAAAAAAAAAAAAAAAGTGTAAATGTTTAACAAGCAAAAACTAAAAATGCAATACTAAATTATTAAAATTTCTGTTTGCTAATTGATACGATATCACGGCTATGGGTCAGTGTGACTAGGGAAAGGTAATACTTCTCTAATATATACAGCCTTCAAAAGGTAAATTGAGCCTCTATTTTTATTAGGAAAGCTACACAGGGAAATGGCTGGGTTGGCAGTTATAGATGACTTACCTTAAAATTATATTCCCATTTACCTGCTTTCTGATAAAGGTAAATAAAAGAGGAAGCATTAAATAAAGTCTAAATATAAGCTTCTATGATCTCAGTAAATATCAATCCTACATATTTTACCTACTGAAAAAAATTTCTAATATTGTGATTTTGGCAAACATTTGATACAGATGGATATCAAATTCACAGCAAGTATTTTCTCAGTCAACTTGCTCAGTCACATGAAAAACAAGACTTATTTTTAGCATCAGATTTTGCTTCCTTTTTTTTCTTTGTTGCATAGTGTTTGTTGAGCATAAGTGTTCTGTTCTAAAATTAGATTCTCACACTGTATGTAGCTGCCTGGATGTTCAAAAGGAAATGTCATTATGTGCACTTATTGCAGTAGAATGTAAATTTCAAATGGATTGGAACGCAATTACAATGAAATAGAATAATATAAGAAAATTTAAATTAAAGAGAATGGATGGATGACAGATCTTTATAAAAATAATATTAAAACTGTTTCAGTGAGATGATATTTAGGGATTTTTTTCTTTTGTTTTAACTTTGTGGCAGTAGGCTTTCATAGCACCAAAATATTCAGGTATTTTATTCAGGAGATTCTAGACCAGGTGGGGATCTTCAGAGTTGCTAATGATGCTCAGATTGCCCCTAGGTTGAACATGTTTGGCCAGGTACAAAGTGATACTGAATTACATTCATGATTGTGTTATTTAAGAAATACTTAGTGTTAATTAAGAAAGTGGAAAACTCCATATTTCAAATCAAAGTTGACCAAAGACATGTATTTATTGCCGTGTGCTTAGTTTCATTCAAATAAAAGGTGAAGCAATTAGATATTAATTAATCATATTGCAAATATATATTGCTAAAGTTTCTAAGCAATTAGACCATACTGACAAAGTAGTTTCATGAATGCCTGTTTATCTAAATAGGCTTTATATATTGCAGAATATCTTTCCAATTATTAAGGAAAGGAGAAATTCTTTGTGAATAAAATTTGGTACTGAAAAATCAACAGTATTTAACAATTTCTTTCATATGTAGTACTGTACACTTAGCTAATCAGATCATTAATTATCATTTGAAAGCATCTAATTGTTTCTAGTTTTTCAGTGACCTCAGGAAGCAATGTAGTGTAGTGGAAAGATTGCTGGATTTAGTGCCAGAAACCTGGGGTGTACAAACCTAGACAAGGAATTTAAACACTGTAAGCTTTGCTTTACTGATATGAAAAATACAAATAATGATATTATCCTATAGGACTATTGTAAGAAAATAGATTCTTGCATGAGAAAATATGTATAATTATAGACACTCGGTAAACTTTATTGCCTTCTCTTCCCCTCTCCTAACCACCTAAGAAGTAAACAAACCAAAGCAGCCAGATAGACTCCAGTTTTGAGGCTTTATGATACTGTTTCAATTTTTCTCTGGATGTACAGACATTTCTGATCCTATTTATGACTTGCTTTTTTAAGATTGAAAGGACTATGGGAGATAAGGTGATGGACTATTTCAGCTGTTCCCACTGTGAGACTCACAATTGTACTGATAACTAGCTTTCTTTGATTACTTTATTAGGACCTAAATCCTGCCTCAGCTGCTGGCAGTGTGATCTTTGTGCTGTAGCTTCCTCCTGATGAAGGCTAATAGGAGAGAACTTTAAGGTAAGTTTCAGCTCTGTAATTCTCTGAACTCCACCAAGTTTCATACTGCTTTGAAAGTTCACCACCTCAGAGGTTTCTCAAAGAAGAATACATTTGTCCTTGATAGCCATAGATAAAGAACTGAATTAAAGCAATGGCAGGTGGCAGCCGTCGACTTTCCACTGGTTGGAATACGAACCTAGAGCTGCTTGGCAGTTACTCCCATTTCCCATCTCAGCACGTCTCATTCTTTTGCTCCGTTTCCCTCCCCCATCTCTCCTGGCAGCCTTGTCATTTTCCGAAATATATTTATGCCTTTTCCTAACTTTGCAGTACTTTTCAACAGTGCATATAAAAAGACTAAAGAAGATAAGCAGATGTCTGGCCACTATCTAGACCTGTCCTTCTCAAACTCTAAAGTGTATGTAAATACCCTAGGGATTTTGTTAAAAAATACACTCTGATTTAGTGTGTCTAGGGTAGTTTCTCAGATTCCTAACTTCTAACAAGTTCCCAGGTGACGTTACTAGTCCTAGAATCACACTGTGGGTAGCAATTCTGTAGACTAAAGTGATCACAAATCTAAAACTTAAAGAAAAAGGTAATTATAAAAAATAAATACTATATTTTAATTTCATTTAAAAAAAATTATCTCTTTTTTTTTTTCTGACTTCTTCACAAATAAAATCAGTGTTTTCTTCAAAGCTGAAATTTCCAGAAAGGCAGTGTGTTATTTCTCCAATTGTTCTATTCTTATGTGTCTCCTCTACATTTTGATTTATACATTTTTTAATTTGGCAAAAAACCCCACTACATTATGATTTAAAATTTTAAAGTTATACAAGTTGAACATCACAATTTAATTTTGAAAACATAAACATGTAGGTGAGTGAATTAAACTGTTAACATAGTTATCAAGATGATTGGATTATTTAAAAATAGACTTTTTTCAATATTTATGGCATATTATAAACTTTTGGTGTGTGTTTTAGAAACAAAGTTTACATGACACAAAATACTGCAATGCTCTAAAGATACTGCAATAGATAACTACTAGTCATCCCCAAATAGTAAATTTATGAAAAACATTTCTTTGTCTTAGCTGGAGCTATTTATTTTTTTTTTCACTTTTCTTTCAACTTCCCTTAATATTCAATAATCTTGCTACTGACTGATAAAAATATGAACAAATATACACCTAATTACCAATGGTAGTTATTTCAAGTATGAAGTAATTTGAATTATGACTACAGAAGTCATTGTCCACTCAAAAATTACAGAAAAATTTAAAGATTAGACATATTCTGAAAATCAACACTATTTTATGTTATAAAAAATATACTCATTCCCCTTTCCTTTTAATATATGCTAGATTTCTTTGTTTTTTAGCCCCAGCCCAGTAAAGTCCTGGTTCTTAGTGAAAACTAAAGAGTAATGACAGCAACAACAGAAAGTTTTACTGAAAAACTTGTGGGCTTTCTCCTTTATCTCTACATGTATCTGTATTTTTCCTCACGAAAGAGGTAGGGAGCTCAGGGTCCAGGGTCACCCACGTATATTATTGAAGGAATCAGCATCCATCTGGAGGCTTAAAGGGGGGTGATGGATAATAACAGTTGAAGAGAAGAACATGGTGGTCAGACAAAGATGAATAAGATATTAAGAAGACAAAAGAATCCGATTGGAACACACTGGTGCAATATAGGAAGGGTCCAGTGTGCTTGTAATAATGTCCTGGAAGAAAAGTACTTTGTGCCCAAGGAGCCTGGTAATGTGTAAATTTTAGAGCCCAATTTTAACCCTACACAACCAGTTTCAAATCACAAAAGAATTCAGTAAGTTTTCCTGATATTCCACTTAAGAAACTACAACATCATGCAAATTAAATTGACATTTGAAAAGTGTTTAAAGAAGAAGACTTTGTTAAGATACCAGTAATACCAACAACTTTGTAGACTGGTTTCTAAAATGTTCCTCTTGCAGAGTATTTTAGGCTTGCAGAGAACACTGCATTTGTGAAATGCATTTACCTCTACTGAATTACTTATTTTGTAAGAATAAAGTTTATTTCTCATCCCTAAATAAGTCACCAACCATTTAATCATGTGGAAAACATAAACCAGGTGACCAACCCATTTTGCTAAGCAGAGAGAACGGAAAGAAATGCAGTTGTTTCAAGGCAGCTTCTTTATGCAGAGGGAAATATTTCTTTTTTATTAGCTCCATCTGATGGTTGATCTGGTTTTTACACACTGCCCAGCTATAAATTCCCAACAGCAACTTTACTGTTTTTTGTCCCTCTCTCCTATCAGAAAACAAATTGTGCTATATTGGGAAGATACTCCTTAATTGGTTATGTACCTAATTAATTTATTGATCTATGAAATATTTACTGATATGAAGGATATCCATGCTAATCTTGTGGGCTTTTTTCTTTTTTCCTTTAAATTGAGAAGCATAAGTATCACAGATCACAACAGTTTAAAATTTTATATTTGAAAATTTGAAAATATTACTGATGCTTTCCTGTATGCACATCTTCACACAGGACGGACATACTTCTCAGATGAGCGTGGCTGGCCCATTGGCTAATTTATGTTGAGCGAGTACATGGTGAGAACAAATTTCAAGCACATAAAATTGACTTTATTTTCCTTATTCATGTTTCATACTAATGGAATAGTTTGGCAAAAAACTTATTTATGTGATATACTGCCCTAATGCTCTCAGAAATGAGCATGCATGCTTGAAAATACAGTTCTTTCATTGCAGAGAAAAAATAGCTTAGGATTTAAATGTATTTGAAATGCATAAGTGAGTCTAAGCATCAAATAAGAAGTAAATTAAGAAGATACCCTACCTCAGCATCATACTCCCATAACTGATTTCCTCTCATATGGTGGCATTTTAACATGATTACAGGTCCATTGAGTCTAGAAACGTCCAAGCACAAGTCATCGGTTCGGATTTCTTTGTCAGCAGTATAAGAAAATACCTGAAAATAAAAAATTCAGCTAATAAAATAGTATCTTCTTAAAAACAAAAAGTCACAGTATAGCAGATTTATCTGTGGAAGCTTTCATATCAGATAAACTTGTGTTTTCAAATGATCTCTGCTGTGTGATCTTGAGAAAGCTAGTTCATCTCTCTGCGTCCTTTTTCTCAGTTGCAAAATCGAGACAGTGTCATCTGCTTTAGGAGGTTTTTGTGAAGCCTCAACTTACCAACTAAATTATTAAATGCATATTATTTGTACTGCATTTCCTGTACTATACTTGCCTTATAAAGTTCACACAACAGGTTCAGTAAAATACAGTGTAAATTTCATGGAGTTCCGTAAAGAGAAGTCCCTGTTCCCACCACCACATGACCAATTCCCCAACTCTAGAGACAATGATGTTTTTCATCCTCTTTCTTTCCATAACATAAGTACATCACATAAATTTTATTAGATAATGTCAGCAGGTTTCTGAAGGTTGTCGAATGATCTTTAGGGATCTCATTAAAGGCAAGCACTATGCTTATCCCTCTCATGTGGTTTTGGCTGGGCTTGACTATAATTCTTCTCAAAATATCCAAGAAATGCCAAGGTGGATAGTAGACTCATTGTTAGCTAACTCAAACTGATACTATAATAATCTCTATTATTTTGTTCCTAGTGTAAATAATTTGTTATAACATTATTAAAGTTTCATGAAGGTTATTAAGTCCATGATTATACAAGTTGTTTTCTTCTGTGAATCATGATAAGCATGCTTTGGTAGTCTGTGGGTCTTTTTTTTTTTCTCTTCTCTCTGTAATGTCAAGAGGAAGTACGGCAAGGAAATTCATCTTGGAGTCTTTTTGTTTCCCAAAGCAGTCTGATGAAATCTCAGGAACTCAGCTCTACAAATCACTTATAAACTCAGAGTCCTAGTCTTTAAGCTGAACAAGTTAGTCTTAAAACGGTTGCCTGAACAGCACTGCTACTCAGGGCTTCTAGGACAGTCATAAGCAGTGGTGAGAGGAAGATGCAGTCAGTGATTGATGGAACCCAAGTACGTTCGTAAGCTAACATCTTAAAATGAAAATTTTCACGAAGGTTATGCATTCTGCTCAACCATATAAAAACTTGAGAAGGATATAAAGTTCATTTACTTGAACTATTTAAAATATATTACAGACTTGAGGTATGGAATTCAGAAAAAAATTTCCTATCTTTGACACTTTTTAACGTACATCCTTCTCATGGAAAAATGAGTAATCAAAAGAAGAATAAAGGCAACACATCAAAGAGAAGTATTTGTATCTTTCCCAAACATGGTTAGTAATTTTTAAATACAATTCCAAACATTTGATTAAATAAATGAATCTGGTTAGCATACCTTAACCTAAGGGAGGGTCATTTCTGAGAAATTTCTTTTGCCCATTATGAAATTATTTCCATGTGAGGGATAATTTTCACTTGGAAGTGGCGTGCTTTTAGTTGTACACAGATGCTAATGTAAAGGGAGACACCAAAGCATCCATATTCGCCATTAATTTTACAGAATTAGTATAATCATGGCCTGAGCAATAATTCTCTGAGGGCTCTCCATGATAGTTTGGCAACTTAAATTTTTGCCAGTTCTATAGAGCAGCCACAAAGCATTCTTTGTTCCTCAGTTTCTATTTTGATTCATTTTGGGGTCAACTAGTAGATATCTTAAGTAATTTACATTACATTTAAGAAAGATATTTGTAGAATACAGCCTAAGCCTATATGTACATATATGACATTATCTTTATTTGGACCTTACAATTGAAAAAGAAATTAACTGATGCATCTGCAAGCCATGGGGATTGCTGGCAAACACTGGAAGATAGAAGCAAGGAATAATTCTCCCTTATAGGTTTCAGAAAGAAAGTGCCCCTTCTGACACCTTGATTTCAGACCTCCAGGCTCGAGAACTGTGAGGCAATACATTTCTGTTGTTTTAAGCCATCCAGTTTGTGATGGTTTGTTACAGCAGTCTGAGAAAACTAATACACTTCCTTTTATTCCTTGTGCTAGTTGAAGCATTTAAGAGTCATGGAATCAGTTTTCCAAACTGTCATTGCAAACTTTGGAAAGGGAAGTTGGACTTTAGATTTCAGATGTATTCGATTGCGTCTCGGTGTCTGGGCTTAAAATTGTAACGTCCAGCTGTATTTTCCAAAAGCATCAGAGCAATAGTTTTGATAATCATTTTTCTATTTAAATATATCTTCATAAAGTGGTTCTTTACTGTGATTAGACGATTTATTTGCTTTTATGTATACTTCATTGAGGTCAGATTGATTTCTGTATCTGAACTGATGCACTCAAAAGAGTTTAGGAGTAACTCCACATATCTAAAAGATGATAGCCAATTCCAGTTTCAATTCCTTTCAGTCTTAATATTGTTTTCAGAGAAGGTAAGCTTTTTCATTACAGCCCACATGCATATAGTTTGCTCTGGATTTTTATTTTTGGGAAGTATGTCCAAAGGCATTTTATGATTCTTCAAATATCTAAAACTAAAATAACATTTAAACATATTTTAAGGACTGTGTGTGAATTATCCAAAATACTCTGCATTAAATTAGTGCTTTCACACAATGAAAGAACGTGTCAATATATTCTTTTTAAAATTGTATCATCCTTAAAATCCTAATGTTGTATAGCTGTTTCTTTAAAAATACTCTTATATCTTTTACCCCTTTGAAAAACTGCAAGCAGCATAAGCAGCCTTTCACAAAACCTTGTTGGAGGGGTGCATGTTGGAAGCCAAGGACACTGTGTTCTGTGTTACTGGGACCTGGACCACGCCTCCTTCAGCAAGAGGCTCGGGAACTAAACGCCCTCTGCTGGCTCTGTCTTGACACAGGGTTTCTTTCCTTTTATCCTTAGGTGAAATAATTTGCCAAAAGATATGTGTGTATTTAAAAGGCTCACAAGTGTATTTGATTCAGCTTCATTACTTATACAGGTTGTGATTTCCCTGGATGTACTTGTGAATTTATAAAATACTTTTCCTGTTGAGCTCCTCAGGACAGTATTTACTATAAAAGTTCACAGTTTGAACGGATTCTATATGTCACTCTACGCCAGCCGCCTCACTTTCCAGATGAAGAAACCTAGGTCACTAAAGTTACAGGGTTCCCCCACCTTGCCAGAGCTGCTTAGTCACAGAGGTCTGTCTGGACCCCAGGCTCACTGCCATTGTTCTGCCACTTGACTATACTGTTCCTTACATACCATTATGGAGCTTTGGGCCCCCAGGGCAGTGGGGGCCGGGGGTGTCCTCCTTAGGTATTTTAAGTACAGCCAATTTGAGAAATCTGTTCACAACTATCCAGAAGGATAAACTATAAGAAAATAAATATACCATGATAGTTTTTTCCCTCATTCTGTAAAAGCAGCCCAAGAACATTTATATTGAAATAAGAAGGAAAATTGTTTATCCATAAAAATTTGACATTTAGCAATGTGATTTATTTTTAAACAAGTTCTCTCTTACTGTATATCACACGGTCCTGAAATTAGCATGGAGAGTGCATAGATGGAGTTGAATTCATCAATGGGGATGCCAAGTAAAGAGACTTTTGCTCTCACACAGGAGCTTTTTCTGTCTTATTTGATTTCAGACTTTCTAGCATGTTATCTCAGTGGTTTGTGTAGAGGAGGGTAAAGAGAAGTAGGTAGCATCCAGCTGTGTACCCTTAGCTTACATGCCTATGTGATATCTATGGTCTTTTACAGTTTGACTGCTCTAAAAGACTGTTGTTAAAAACAGGTGTGTACCTCAAGTTCAGTATTTCCATCTTGTCCTCAACATCACCTATGAAGACTAACTCTTTCTCCTTTTACTTGCATGTAACTATATGTAACAATTTGATATTTCCCTGTTTGTGCTCAGCAGGTCCCCTCATTCTTCCATCCCTTACCTGGTATGTGCTGTTCATTACCAGTAGGACTACCCATTCCACTTTGTCCAGGAAAAGATCACATCCTTAAAGTCTTAGTAGATTCTTCAGTCTTCATGTAGTATATTGTGATTAAACTTACCCAGATAGCTTATTTGCACTGTATTGCAGCTATGGAATTATCTCTATAAATCTTTGGAGCAGGACAGCATGAAAACAGTGGACTTTGGAAAATGACACAGATGGGTTTGGGACCTTCCTCCACACTCATCAGAATCACAGTGCCTGTGAGCCATTGTCAGAATTTTAGCTTCCCCATCTGGGAAGAGGGATAAAGATGCCCCTTTTTTCCTGAGATGTTTCAGAGATTGAATGAGGTAATACATTCAATTCTAAACACAGTACTTAACCCACCTAACATAGTATTAGTTATCATCTGTGCAAACTCCAGGCATATAATCTACATTTGATTACACTGTCTTGTCTTTTTGTTTTATTTTTTAAAACTTGCTGCCCCAATAACAATGTTAAAGATATATTTTGAATACCTATGGAGACAGTTCTAGGAGAAGATTATGTGTCCAGTAATTATTTATTGAATTAATGAAAACAGTTTGTTTTTGGAATTCTCTAGTCCACTCCACTTTGTGGAAAACAGAGCATGAGAATAAAATAATATAATAAGTAGAATTCACTAATACAGTAACAAAATGTGACCAATACTACTATTTTCTTTCTACTTCATTATTAAATTCTCCCATTTTAAGCACTACTGATGGTAAAGTTTATGTATGTTTAATATTTTGCCTTGAAAGGTTTTAAAGGACGTCTACAATTTGAGAAATCTATTCTTGAATATTTTCCAAATATTTACTCATGTTTTACTATTGTAATATTGAAGAATATAAGTTGCAAATTTAAGCTCCATAGGAATTCCTTCCAAAAGAAACCTCACTAGATCATGCTTGCATATACAGATATTGTTTTTCAGATTCCTGTCCCCTGGTGTACATGCCCTGTATAACACCCTGTATGTGACATCATTTCTGAATATATTTTTACTGGTATTTTGCTAAAATTTCAAAAGCTTTTCACATATATTGTATTATTAAGCATGTCCTAAAACTGTAGTATGTGGCATATAATTAGAGAAAAATTATTAAATATATTAAAAAGTCTCAAGAGGCAAATTATAATGTCCTTAGATAGCACAAAGATACTCTTATTAATAGTTATAACTGCCTCTTATCTATAAAGGTAAACTATTAGTTAATTTAAATTAGACATAATTTTAAAAAATTCACCTCCATAATATTACTACAACATTTGCACCAATGCAATAATACTGAATTTTTCTAGGTGGTTTCAAGCTTAAAGAAATCCTACTTATGGCATTTGTCATTGCTGCCAACTAAGATCAATTTAGTTTGGCTTCCTCCGAAAGCTGACATTAAACAAGGATTTAAGTGCGAGTGGTCTTAAGTAGGTAGATGATCCCAAGAAAGACTAGTCGGAGTGCAGGGAAGGCAAAGCAGCCAGTAAAGGGGACGTTACCAGTTCGTTACACTGTGCGCAGCTGGGGCTGGATCCTGCTGCGGATCTCTAGGAAACAGTACAGAGCAAACCTCAGACTCAGTTCCCTGGAAGGGTGAAGGAGCTGGGATCATTATACCACCTGCCCTCTGCTTTTGCTTGAGGTATGCTTCCAGGAAGTAGGGGTGATTAATCCCCCAGGTGTGACTATTCGGGCAAAGCAGTCACTGGCAGAGAAAATCATCAGGCAAAGGAACAGAGATTCTGGCCTTTGGATACTGGGCTGGAAGTAGGTGGAAGGAGAGACACTAAATATTTTGGGATAACTTGCTGTGTGCTTGGCAAGATAGCAGTCATCTTAAATATTAGTATAGGAAAGATGATACAGTACAAATCATAAATTATATGTTTCTTCAATAACTTTTCAGGGTTAGCATGATCATTTCTCTTTTTCAAATAAGGAATATGAGGCTTGAGAATGATAAATGAATTCCTAGTCACTCAGATTGCAAACGGGAGAGCCTACCTTTGAACTGTGGTCTATCAGGCCCAAATCCCATGCTCTTTTCACACACTTAACATTTCTTCTGGAACATTTGAAAAATTAAACTCCAATCTTTATCCAGATTTCCCAACTTTTTCCTTAAAGATCCCATATGACCCCATGTCATTTTTCCAGGATCCCACCCAGGACACCGCATTGCATTCAGTGGTCGTATCGCCTTAGCCAGCTCTGACAGGTGCTTGGACTTTACTCTTTTTTGATGACTGGCAGTTTTGAGGAGTACTAGTTAAGGGTTTTATGGAATGCACCCCAGTTTGGATTTGTCTAATGTTCATCTCATGGTTAGATTGGGGTTTCAGGTGTTTGGGAGGAAGATCACAAAGGGGAAGTGCCATTCTCACATTTTATCAAGGGTACATGGTGTTAACGTGACTAACAACGTAAAAACTTGACCACCTACCTAAGGTAGCACCTGCCACATTTCTCCACTGGAAAGTCACCACCACCCCCTTCTGTGTTCTACTCTTTGAAAGTCAATAAGCACAGCCCTCACACAAGCAGGGAGGAGAGTTAAATTCCATATTCTGGAAGGGGGGCTGTCTACGTAAACTCTTTGGAATTCTTGTCTATAGGAGATCTCAGAGATCAATATTAACATGTCTCTAAAAACTTCAGTCTAAAACTCGAGGTCATGCTTTTATGTCAGATTTATATGTCATACCTTAAGATTCTCATAGTGGAAAATAAATCTGCCTCATGGGCCACTGTTTCACTCACTGAATGAAGAAAGTTCTCTTTAGTGGGCAGATTGCAACGTGACCATTTCTACCACCTAGAAATGGCACTTGGTCTTATCAGTGTAAGATGTGGATTGAACACTGGCCACTGTGACCTACAGAGACCACTTTGATTATTCTTTGGTATTGCAATGACAATAAAATGCGACTCTGAATTTGCCAGACGTTGTTTTTTGTACCTCTTAAAACAAAATAAACAATTTCTGTATATCCCAGCCGGATACCTACATTTTACTTCTTTTAAATAAAAAGAACATCTCAAAATCTATTTAGAAAGTCAGCAACTAGAGAGATGTAGTAGTAATACATCTGTCTGGTAGGTTTTCATTAGAAGACTAAGATTCTTTATTAGAGGTTGGAATGGACGCTAGGCTGTTTTCATGGTAACCCACTGAAGCTTTTTTTCCTTTAATGGAAAGGTAGCATTTCTGTACATACCACATGTAGCTTCTTGCTCAGTATTGGATCAAGTCCTTTGATAACAGAACAAAAGAAGTGAACTGAAAAAAAAAAAGTTCTACAGTCTGTCCCTGCTTGTGGTGAAATTATACTTGGGTCCTAAATAACAAGAATAAAAAGCCCCTTTCATTTTGGCCACATTCACCATGTCATTTTTAATAGCAACAGTGCATGCACAAGTATTTTCAAGAGGTTGTATTAGAAACAGGTGACAAGCTAGCCTTTGACAACTTTTTCAGTCTGAACCTCATTGTTTCTTTTGTCCCCTCAAGTCAGAATTTCCTTGCTTGGCATTTACATTCTATTAAAATCTTAGTTCCACTACTTATAAAACTTAATTTTCCACTCTCCCTAGTCCAGGCCTTCTACTCCATTTAGGCCAGTGTCTCGCTGTCCTCACACACACCCCATTCTCTGTGCTCCCTGACAGCTCTGCGAAGCCTTTTAGGCCCACCCTGTCCTTATCAGATCTTTTTCTGAATGCCTCTTGTACAACAGTACAAAAATTCTTTATTTCAAGAATCCTTATTTTGTATTCCCATTGAGACTGAGTGTAGGGACTGTATGCCTATTCACTTAATTTATAATTGATCTTGTTAAAAGTGGAAGTGGATTTAAACAGAATTTTACATATATATTGTCTATATAATGTATATTCCTACATAGAGAAAGATAAAAGAGACAAAATCTATCTACAAAAACAATGGTAATATAATAAAAAGAATCCAAGTATGAGGTCAGTATAAATACTTGTCCACAAAATATGATTCATTTTATAATCAATATTATTGAATTATTGTCTCTGGGTGAACCATGTATTTGGAGTAGAAAAGAAAATAAATCTTTCTCAGGAGGCAAGCAACTCTTTCCAATACTTAGTGCGTCATGGAATTTTCTTAGGGGTACCCATGGGAAGGACTCTGTCTTGTAACAGGCAGCATTGATCCGACTTCCTTATTTACAAAAAAGAGCTCAAGTTTTAAGTGTATATTTTTTATTCCTTTTGGTGCCCATATATTACTGGGTATATATACACTGTTCAATGAATTCTGGATTAACAGGTTTCTTTTTTTTTCCCTTTAAATCATTAGGTTTTGGTAACTGGTAGGTTGCTCAAAATTTTCACATTGCTCTGAGATATCTTCTAAAAGAATTTGTTTTCTAATTTTTTCCCCCTAATTTCAAGCTTTCTAAATTCATGTCCCCTGTCACCAGACCACAGATTTCACAAACATCTGGTCTTACTGCTCTTGCCTATCCAACAAAAGAGATAAAGAATATTAACTGATGAACATCCAGTTCAACCATATCAATTTACAGTATTTGAAACTGAGGGCGGGAAAGGACAAGGGACTTCATAACACCCCTGCTATGGACTGAATGTTTGTCCTTCCTGCCACCCCCAATTCACATGTTGAACTGTAATTCCCAATGTGATGATGGTATTTGGAGGTGGGGCCTTTGGGAAGTAATTCAGTTTAGATGAGACCATGAGGGTGGGACCTCATGATGGGATTAGTGCTTTTATAAGAAGAGACCAGAGCTCTGTTGCTCTCTGCCATGTGATGAGGAAGCAAGAAAGTGGGTGTGTGCAAGCCAGAAAGAGGACCCTCACCAGAACCCAACCATGCTGGCATTCTGATCTCTGACTTCCAGCCTTCCAACGTGAGAAAATAAATGTCTATTGTTTAATTCACCCAGTCTATGGGATTATGTTGTAGCAGCCCAAGTAGGTTAAGAGTCACAGAGGGATTTTGACACTCAGATCTTCTGATATCATCTTGACTTCTCACCAAAGCTGATTTAGATCAAGTATGGTGTAGTGTAGTAGAGTATCTGAAGTATATAACCTAATTATGATTCCTTCTTATTGGGGTGGTTTTGAAAATCATATTATATATACATATTTAAAGCACCTGCAGATGTCTACTCTAGGAGTAGTGTTCAATATAGCTTCCACTCCCATCACCTCCATAGGCTGCTGGGACCAGGCATTCATGGTCTACCCATAAAGAGCTTAAAACTAATAATAATAACTAAACCAACTCATACAGCTGTTCTGTGTTTTAATTTAGTGTAGGATGCAAATAATCCTAGAAAAATATGGGAAAAAATAAATGTTCTGTGCAAAGGAGAAACATTGGCATATTTCTGTATAAATAAAAGCAATAGTTTTTAAAGATGAGAATAGATTATTAACTAGAAGAATTACCTAATAAAAATTAGGAAGATTTGTCCTTCATAGTTTATACAGGAAAATGACAATTATATATTAGATAAAATTCCTTTTTAACAAAAAAAATATAATTAGGGCCATTAAAATATGAAAGATATTGGTTGATATCTTGTCACTGTTATTATGTGTACATTTCTAACAAGCAAAATATACATGGGATATATATAGTTAGTAGTGAACAAATGAAATATTTAAAACATTTTGTTTTTAGCCATGTTCTTGCATTTGATTAGTCTCACTTTGAGTTATCTTCAATAAAATCTTACATAGGATGACTTCTTTTAAAAGTTGATGAGTTTAAACAAAGAATGCTTTAAAAATCTTGGTGCTATTAAAAAAAATCTTGGTGCTATAAAATACTATACCTGACATTTTGACATTTGACTTGCAGATTTCTTAGATTTATTTTCCTTCTAAATTTTGTTTTCTCATCCTTGCATTAGTCAGTCAAATATTTGAACATAAATTTCTTATCCAGTTTTATGTTATCTAGACTTCATTGTGTATCTTTTTTTTCCCCCCAAAACAAGTTTTCATATTTGGAAGGAAACAAAAAAAAACCCTAGGAATAATACCCTTACCTGTTACTTTCTTCCAATACTGTAAGAATTTAATAACTAGGATAGAATTGGGAACACAGTAAGATAAAAATATTTCAGGTACAGCAAAGCAAATAATCATGAGTTCTGTGTGGCTTCTGCTGAATATGAAGGTGGGCTAGGCAATACTGTTAATTTGGAAAACACAGACATTATTTGCCTTACTTAGAAACTAATAAGTGGCTTTTACAGCTAGATTAAGCCAAGATAAAATTAGTTTATCTATTACAAAGTGCTTCAAATGGTAATTTAAAATAATTATTTATGTCCTCAGTAAAATTTAGGTACACACACATTTAAGGGAATTCTAAGGGAAAAAAAGAGAGGATCACTTCAAAAGACCTTAATATTCTTCATATATAGTAGATTTTTGCATTCATACCATTAAACATTTAATATAAAACTTACTAAAACGTTGGCCGGAAAATAATTTGAACAAGGAAGCAACTCAGGGTGATGATTAAGACGAGTTTTGAGTCAAGAAGAATTATGCATAAGACAGGAAAAAAAGTATTTGAAGATAAAAGGAGAAAGGAATGAGGTTTAGAGAGTGAAGAAATACAGAGAAAGATTCTGCTACAACTGGTGAAGTTGGGGACAAGCTGGAGCTTTGGGAAAACTATACTGAAAAAGATCACAGTGACTCAGATATGAGGCAATCAAGACCCAGATTTGGAAAGTATAATTGTTAATGAAATAAAAAAAAAGAAATAGGTAAAAAGGATAAGCAGAAACAATCCACAAGGTTTAGTGCCTAGTTTGAGAAGGGAAGGGTGTGATAAAAGATGAGCGGAAAATGTAAAAGATAGATGTGCATTATTCAGTTTGCAACAATGGAGTTGGTATGACTTTGGAGCTCCATACAGATAAATTAGAGGGGATTTATTTCCTTGGAAAATAAAATGAAAAGAATCAAGAATAAATAGAGGAGGGGAGGGTATAGTTCAAGTGGTAGAGTTCGTGCTTAGCATGCACACGGTCCTGGTTCGATCCCCAGTGCCTCCTCTATAAATAAATAAATAAATAAATAAATAAATAAATAAATAAATAAATAAATAAATAAATAAATAAAATCTTAAAAAAAGAATAAATAGAGTAGCATGGAAATAATGGGCTCACTGACTTGTACATGCATCCTGAAGATGCTGTTGACACCAGACTGATCCCATGAGAGCAGGCCCTGCTGAGACTTACTTGGAAGGAAACTAACCCTTGTATTGATAGACTCGAGGAACAGACGCCTCATGATCCCCTGAAAAACTGGGTCAATGTGAATGTCCTCTTTCGATGTTTTCTCCTATTAACATCATATACTAACCTCATCTCAAGTGTCTGTTATAGGCTAGGATAACCAGGTTTTGTTGGATGAATGACTAAGACAATTTACCATTCCATCCTCAGTGTATTTTAGTCTCCCAGTAGGAGCATTAGCCGATGAAAAACCAAAGAAGTATTCCCAGCCTAGCAATAATGAGACTGAAAGGCTCTTGGAATAATTCCTACTTCTATAGAAGTTATAATAACTCTGCTCTCTTCCAGCTAGCATGTATCCAACTCATTTAGACATTTAATGAATGGTACATATTCCTTTTTCCCCACAGGCCATTTAGGATTTTACTTTGTGAAATCCCTGGTGAAGTTTAATTCCATTGTGCAAGTTACTAAAAGGGGACCAAATTAGTGTAGAAAAGGCTTGTAAGTAATTACAGTACTTATAAAAATGTAAACTCTAAAATGAATACATATCTGTCGAATGAATATATCCATTACAATCTATGAGTACATTAGAATACATTACTAAAATAATTAAGCTTTCTCTAGGAGATGGTCTGTAATGAAGAGAGAAAGTATTTGTTTACTCTCAAAATTCATAATACACCTGTCTTAAAGTTAGATTCTTCATAAGTGTAAATAATCACATTTTAAAAGAAGAGGAGACATTTGTATGAAAGTATGGATAAGACCTAATGATCTCTTCTTCATCTTGGCAGACAACAGGGTTTAATAAATGGCTAGCATGCACTTCCCTAAAGGCTTGCTACCTTGAAAAATGGCTCTGAATAATTTACTGCAATAAATTACGTGGAATGTTTCCATGTGCTTTCTAGCTCTCTCCAAATGAGTGGCTCCAGGGAGAAAGAGAAACATTATAAATGCATTTGCTAAAATGTGAGTGTTTTCCATCATTTTATAATTTTGTCTTTACAAAGAGTAAATACAACATGGAAGAAGGCTGCTTTTCTCCCTATTTTTGATTAAAGATACATTAAAATTCAAAGGAAGCATCATTGGATTTTTAAAACTTTCATATTGATACTTGATATCAAAGTAAAATGGTGTTTTATAAATATTACATTAATCTAATTTGTACCCAATTATATAAATTGTAATAAAAATCAGTGTCAATACTTGAATAGATCTAGTGTATGCCCAGTGAGGCTAAGACCTAGTCACCAGTTTCCATACTGGCTCCTTTATGATGATGTCTGTGTCATGTAAAAGCACCTCATTAGAAAAGAATGGTATTTTGACATCAAAAAGAGAAAAAAGGCAAACATTGATTGGGTCAATAAACTAAAAGTCTGTATGTGAAAACACAACGTGAACAAAATGTCGTCAGAAAAATATCTGCAGTGTGTATGACAAAAGATAATCTTACTTAATAAAGTGATTAGTAAATTCATAAAGTATTAATGCCAATTTTAAAAATGCTTTAAAAATGCTTAAAGGCATTGATAATGTTAGAAATATGATTTAAAGTAAGATAAACTATTTCTCCCATACTAAATTGGCAAAGATGAAAAACAAACAAAAAAAGTATGACACCAGTTAGGATTGGCCCCTGTGAACGCAGTCCTGGGGGAGTGTGGTTGGGAATCAGTACAGATGCAGTGCATATGGTATCACCCGGCTCTAGGTTCTTACCACCTCAATCACTTTATTCATCTCAGGGCTTCCATTAAACTAATGAGTAAAATCAGGATAACACTATGCACTTCATATATTGTTGTAAACATCAAAGGGGGCAATTAATGTTAAATGTACATCATAGTGCCTCTTCCTGTTTTAGCTATTTGTCCTATTGGTAAAACGTTAAAGAAGACGATATGTCACTAAATATTAAAAGTCTTTTAATGTTGCATAACCTTTGACCTAGCAAATTTGCTCCCAGACATTATTTGTAAAGTAGTAAATATGAATGGGAGCTCACCAGATTTTAGCTACAAGGGTATCATTGAATCTAGGCTATAACAATGAAAATTCACAGATAATACTGTGGATTAAACAGTAAGGGATTGATTAAATAAATTATAGTCTATCCATTAAATATATGCCCTGTTTAGGTTAAGAAGTTGCTAGCCAATAGGCAGCAGAGAAGAAACTAAATTACTTGGGTTTTAAACAGTGAGTGTGTCTTAAGTTTGTGAGTGGAGCAGTATTTGACCAATAGTGCAATTAGGACAGTATTAGTGAATTGTAGAGGGATGAATATGCACAGCGCATGCAGGGAACGAAGAATTACGAGATGTGTCCCAAGCACGAGGAACTATTAAAAAATCAAGGGAGACTAGGCTGGAAAGCCGAAAGGGGATGAAATTATGAGGGGCTGTGTATATCAGAACTAGGGAATCTGTACTTTATTTTTAGGCAGTGAAGAATTGCTGGAGATTTTAATCTGATTTTAATTCTAATGTAGCATGTATGGTATGTATTTATGGAATTGATATGATATATGGAAACAATGAGTTTTGACCACAAGGGTGAAAGAAGATGTAGGCTAGGACAAAGAGAGAGGTCCTGGTTTTAAAGGAACTTAGAGGGAGAAGTCAAGGGAGATTATTTTCATAGAAATATAGGATTTGGGGACCAATCAAATTATAGAAATGAAGTGTATATGATAAGATTTTAATTTTGGATGATTGTGTGAAAGGGAAGAAAAATGCATTCAGTCTGGTTTTGAGATATCTGTAAAGATTCCCAGTTATTAATTAGCAGTAGATCCCAGAGGTCAGGAGAGAAGTTGGGGGTGAAGTTATAAATCTGAGTCATTAGCATTATAGGGGACTTGGAACTGCTTCTAGGAATCTGTGTCATCTTTTCAGAAGTATAAAAAGACAATCGGTAACTTCTAGTAACACACTTTGAAGCAGTAAATTGTTCTTTCTTTCACTTGTAAAAGTTTATGTTCAAGTTTTAATCAAATTCTTCATTTTCATTCTTTTGAGAATGTTTAATGATCATCATGATATTACTTGCTAATGAAAAGAAAGCATTTCAGGAACACATAGGAATGGACTATTGAATTTTGTCATTATCCTTTGAGGTAGAAGACTTTTACTACTAAGGTTTTAAAGAGAGCACCTCAAGATGATCAAGTGGTGAATTTCCTAAGAATTATCCACTTGCTATCTTGTTTTTTACAGTGTTCTGCTACAAAAACGTCCGCACATCCTTTTCTCTCTTTACTTGACTGGTCTTCATTAGGTGCCTACAATATCCCAAGCACTGGGTCAGGTGCTATTAGTGAAGAAAGTTGAACATGCTGGATATCTGAATGTCTAAATGTTTAAGAAAAATATTTCCAACAACTACTGAAAAGTAAATTTCTTCCTGATGTCTCCAAAATTAAAAGAAAAAGCCCCAAACCACCAAAACTCCCCTGCAACGAGAAATGGTTAAAGGTATAATTGTCTAGAAATATAAAGCTCCTTCTTTTAGAAATGTAACGGAGTGGAAATGCTAAAAAAAAAAACCCAACATTAACATTTGTTATGACTTTTGTGTAAAAGCAGGAGAAAGAAATTTGAATATTTTTATGGGTTGGGGCTACTTTTAAAAATTCAAAACTAAATAACCATAAAAATAGATGCTGTTTCCATGGTAACATGAAAGAATAGCAATAAAAAAACAGGGAAGGTAGCTCTGAGAATAAAATCCTAAGATCTGCTCTTTTTAAAAGTAAGTCAAAATTTTAAACATGTCCCTAGAATTAATCATCCTAGAAATATTGAGCTTCATCAAAAATCATAAGAAAGTTTTATGGGAAGGTTTTATTTTTTCATAATATATACTTAGCTGCAAGGGATATAATATATAATTGTTAGAATAACAGGGGAGGCAGTTCATTTTATTGAGCCTAGCAATACCATTGAGTGTGTTGCACTTTTATCTTGCCTCTGGCATTAGCCACTAAATAAACATTATGGTTTTTACTTTTAGAATTAGAACAGAAATAATTGAGAAAACATGGAAATAATAGAGAATAATTAATGGCAATAGACCAATATGTACTGAGTGTCTGATATATGCCATGCTGGTATTAGTTGTTTATAAATTTTACTAATCTTTAGAGAAAAAAATTGAGGGAAAATTTTTATACATTTGGTAATGAAATGCTCAGTCTTTTCTCCAGAGATAATTTATATTCCAATTAGATTTCTATACATTTCTCATAGATTGTATAGCATTTATATAAATATAGATGTTATAGATACTAGATAGAGAAAATGTTCACATACATTTTTCACAAATGAGATCACTCAAAATAGGCTGTACTCTGGGTTACTTTTCCCTCTTCAATTTCTGATGACAATGCATACAGACCTCTCAGTCATTCTGGTGGCTATGTAGTATTCTATACTGTGGATAGACCGTAACTTATTTAAGCATTCTCCTCTTGGTAAGTATTTGTCTCCATTATTTGTGTTATAACAAAATGGGCTCCAGTACACATTCTCGTCTTTGCAGACATGAATGAGTTTTCATGTAGATGAAACAAATACTGGTTTTAAGTTCTATCTTGTCATTAAGTTGATGATGTAGAGACATTAGAATATATGTAGGTATGAGTTTTTTTTTTTTTACTTATTGTTTATTTTTTCCTTTTATTTATGAATCCCTGAGATTGGTATCTTTCTATAGTTTTGGTTATTATGACAATAACAGCATTCTTTGGCAATGTCTACATGGTAGTAAGGTACAAATCCATTATTCTGAGCATGAATTCCTTCATCTATTTACTTGGCTAGTATTTATTAGGTACCTACATATCCCAAGTGCCAAGTACTAGAGATGGAGAGAGGAATAAGATATAGTCCCACCGACAAGCAGTTTACAGCAGAGTGGGGTAGCTTATTTCTGGATATTTGAAAACTTGTAAGTGAATAATGTAATTTTTTAACGTTTATGATCCAGATGCTTCATGTCATTTAAACAAATACAAGTATATGACTGGTTATTCTTTTTAGTACTAACCACGGCACCTTAATGAATCCATGAGGATAATCCATCTAGAGGATCTTCCTCCTTCATTTTCATCTGCATCGGAGTCAGAGTGATCTCATAAATGTTTCTCTTTTTGAATTCTGTAGGTAATCAAGGTGCAGATGATAAATTAACTTTTACCATAAGCTGTCAAAACACATTATGGGAGACCTTTTTAAATGTCCACCCAACAGCCATGATGAATAAACTGTGGGAAGCAGCCATGTGCGAGTGTGAGGTGAAGTATTTAGTGTTTTTGTGCCATGAGGCATCCAAGTAACACACTTCTGGCCAAAGAGACATATATGGAGGTATACTGAGGTATACTGAGTCTCAAGGAAGGCATTTGCTTTTCCTAATAAAAGGACAGAGGTGGCTACTGAAACTCTTCTCTTCCCCAGCTTCTTTCTGCTTTGAATGTGGAATCTGGAGTTTCAACAGACCTCTTGTGATCAGCTGATGATAAAAGTTAACTTTAAAGATTGAAGAATGGAAAGACAGAGAATTTCTGGTTTCTTGGTGGAATCGCTGAGAATCTGAGTGAATTATCAACAATTGATTACTTTTGGATTTCTTATGTGAAAAAATTAAACCCTACACATCCAGTCCTCTGACTGTTAAGCTTTTGCCATTTCTGGCTGAATTCACCAAGACTCCACTGGTTTTAGGTAGTAGAAGCCTCTCACATTCATTGTGAATTGATACAGTAAGCTGGACTGTGTCTGAATGCTCTGTCATCATTCTGCCTATGTTGTTGTTTTTATCATCTTTCATCAAGTCACTTTTCTGTGCTATAATTTAGAAATTTTGGTTTAAATTTTTGGTTCAAATTTTTCTTGTTTATATGCAAACTGTGGAGCACTAATTAGGATTTTGATAGTTAAGTTGTTTTTATTTGTTCGTTTGTTTGTTATTAGGGAGAAAATGCCTTTTAATGTTCTTCCTTGAATTGCACAAATCCCATTTGAAGTACAGTGCCAAAATTCAATAGAGCTGTTTCCTCTGGCTTTTTCTCTATGGATTCTTGATACATTCAGCTGCATTGCCAATATAACCATCATGTTGTGCTGGATAGGATAATTTTTTCTTCCTCAGTTCACTCTAAAGCACTAGATAAAGAACTCACTGGTGTGCTTCTCCTTGACCCTTTTCAGACAACTTGTCTGCAGAAGAGCAGCTGTCTCAAACTCTGCTCTAAGTTCCCATGAGCTCCAAATTCTGTCTTTCAAAGTGGCCATGGCAGCAAGACGCAGAGCCAAGCAGCCTCCACGTGGCCCACCTTGCATTGCCACTTTCCGATGCTTACTGCTAGCACAAGAATCCTTGTTATAGTCTGATACGTTTCTGATAATTAATTGGACTGTTACACACAAAAAAGGTGTTCTAGACTTTAGTCAAGTATAAGTCGTGTTTAAAATACTACATTTTTAGCTGGTCCAAAGGGCGTCTTCATATAGCCAAGGCAGATGTAACAGATGTGTTATCTCTGCACTTCAAAATGTTATTAAACCAACCAAACTCATAGAAAACATGAAATACATAAACATTTTCAAAAGAAGTTTAGGATAATCACCATTGTGAAAACATCATAATTGTGGAGTGATTATTTTATATGATTTAGTTAATGACAGAATAAAACGTAGTCCTCATTTTCTTAGACATGGTAACATGAGATGTGTCTAAAATATTTCACTGTCCTCATTCACTATTGGCTCATTGAAGATGTTGCCTTTTTTTTATTAAATTCTGTGGTGCCTTCTTAAGATACTCGGGATAATAAAATAGGCAAATTAATTCTTGATTAGAATGCCCATTAATTCACTATACTAAGACATATTGTTATTGGCAGTGAGCCTGGATAGTTTTCACACTAATGTTTTTCCCCCAAAATATGAAGCTGTTAAAAAAAAGGAGCATTTACCTGATTTCCTCCCATACCATGACAGTTGAATATACCCACTTTTTCATTTTCCTTGCGGCCCATGTTGTCTAAACATTGGTTGGTTTCAACATTTCTTATCTAAAGGAAATACACACAAAGATACAAGTCAGAAAATCTTTCTGATATTTTCAAATTGCATACTGATAACAAAGTAATACAGGGTTGTAGGGAATTTCCTCCAAGGAGAACACATTGCTGTAAATATTTATTTTTATTTTTCTATGCCCATTCTGAGATCGGTACAAGTTTCTAAACTCCTAATCATGTAAACTTGAATAGCGCTGGCATCGTCAGCAGCAACCAGTCAAGAGGCACTCCTTGTTTACAGCACTCCCTGCTAAGAGAAGAAAACATCTAATACTACAAATTGGAAATTCTTCCCCGAATCCCTTTAAAATGAAGACAATTTCCAAATTCCACTCAAATAACCATAGTGTGTTTATAAGTCCTAGTGCCATATGCAAAAGAATAGAAACAAATCAGTTACATATTCAAATTTATGTTTTTTAAGTTGGTTCATTACTAGATGCTCCATTCTATACATTAATAAAGATTAATTACATGGTTTATTTCTTTAACTAAAATATACGCATGCATCTTTTTCTATTCCCAGTGCCAAACTTCATGGAAAGCCGTTCACCCTAAGAAAAGCTATTACAAGGCTACGTGGTAATTTCACATGAAAAATGCCTCAAAATCAAGATTAAATTGCCAACTACAAACATAAGATTCATAGTTTATATTCAAACACTGCATTAGTCCCATAATTAACATAATGTTAATACATATTTGAGCCAAATGTAATCACAAAAGCCATTTATTGAGTTTAAAGATGCCAAAACTACTAAATCAAGCCCAAGTAAATGCAAAAAAGAAAAATCCTTCTAATAGGTGGAATGTTTTAGATTTTTTCCTTAGTCTCAACCCCAAGTAGTATTTCTTACACTTGTCTACTCTGCTTCCAAAAAGTTCTTATCTCTGACTCTTACTCAGATACACATACTTTGCTGTTCACTCACACATTACTTGTGTATATCCATTTAGTGATCTATGCTTTAGGAACATGTTTCTCCCTATTGACAAAGGAATATGATTAGAAACTTCTATAGAGGCTGGATTACGTTTATATAGTTCACTTTTCTGTACGGTGCAGAACCCCATGGTCAGGCAGTGTTGTTCCTAGAGTTGAGAAAAGTGGTGTGATCTGCAGTAAGGCTCCAGTTAGCAACTGAGAATAGTGGGGATTGGAATTCACACTTGGTAACGGTTGCACAGAGCTAAGTAGAGTGGTCAAGCCCTGTGCCAATGGCTTGAGATTTAGAGCAGGATTATAGACCCTTTCGTCAAGAAATCTGAGCAGCAACCCATAGAAAGGACAGAATACACTGTGAATATTAGTGGGGAAGGTTACAAGCACAGGAGGCAAAATCATGCCTGAGTCCCATACTGGTGGGTTTAGGGCTGAAATGGACTCTCAGTCTGATTTAGGTTGGTTCAGGCTTTGGAGTAGACTGAATCTATAGGCTAAAGATTTTTTAGGAACTGTAGCTGGACTGGATTGAAGAAGGTAAAAATTGATACATGATGTAGTAAATTAGTCTGCCTATGTTTCGCATTGTCTGACCAATATATAACATATCAGTTGAATTATTTAAAAATCCCTTACATCAGACTTTTCTTGTTAGCTTTTTATAAAAGGTAGACTTCTTGAAAAACAATAAATTATTTGTTGTTATTATTATTTCTCATCCTAAAAAAGCGTAAAATAGTGTAATACTCTAATACATAGAGGAGTTAACTGTCTCACAAAATGATTAATTCACCTTTAGATGTAAACTATGCAGTCTGACTTAAAGGTGCATGGTACTTGAATAGATACTAGTTAAAAGTTACAGGAGTTACAGGCTGAATCATTTATAAGGTTCCCCCCCTTTAATGGACAACATAAGATTTAAAGCAATATTCAGTCCAGTAAAACTCTGATAGTAGCATTTTGAAGGGACATAAGGTAAATGTGTGTTATCCTCCTCTTTGACAAATTAAGCACAAAATTTAAGAATGCTTCCAAAATATTTTCCCCAGTAACAACCTATTATTGATCTATTTTATATAATAGGTATACTTTGGTTTTTTGGCCTGTGATATCTCTTATGAATTCATCCATCTATTCACTCAACAAACATTATTGAGAGAACATATACTTCATGCCAAGCACCATTTGAGGTGTTGAGGACGCAGATGTGAAAAAGTAAACATAGCCATCGTGAGCTTTCATTGTAGAAGGGAGGCGTGCAATAAACAAATACATTTGTAATATGTCAAAATATCAGGAAGTCCTAGAAAGAAATACAAAGCACAGGAAGGGTTGAGAAACTGACAGAAGGGATACTGCTGGGGGCCAGGAAAGGCCACTGGGAGAAATTGATACCCGGAAAGATACCTCACCGAAGGGAGAGTGCAGCCCTATTTCCACCTATGGGAGAATATTCCAGAAAGAGGAACAGCAGATGGATGCTCCCTGCAGCTAAGAAAACTGAGTTAAACATGGGCCTGACAATGTGACCAGGGTGCCGTGAGCAAAGGGGCAGATTAGAGAGGTCTCCAGAACTTACCAATGTAAGGAATCACAGGTTTTTGAGCATAAGGGTGACATGTTAATAATTTATTCTGGCTGCTGTATGGAGACCAGATTAGAAGGAGGCAAGACCTGGAGTAGAGAAGCAAATAAGGGGACTATTGAGTCACCCCAGCAAGAGATGACTGTTACTTGGAAGAGCAGGATAACAATGGAGGTGGGGAGGTCAAATTCGGGATGTTTTTAAGGTAGCCAGTAGTACTTGCAGTTGAATTGGACATGAGCTAGGAAAGAAAAAAGAAAAAGACATTAAGAAGCATTCTAAGGTTTTGGACTGAGCAAGTGGGTGAATGATGTTCCCAATTACTGGGACCAATATTCTGAGTTCATACATGTTAATAATTATATCTGTGGTCTTTATACTTGAAAATCAATTTGGTGGATCTGAAATCCTTGGCTCACATTATATTTCCTTGGGTGTCTTTAAAATGTTTCTCTATTCACTTCCAGCATAAATAATTGCTTTTGTAAAGTCTGATGATAATCTGGTTTTCTTTCCCTTATTCTTAGAGATATTTATTTGCCTGAATGCCAAACTAAGTCCAACAAATTTACTACAATGTATCTTAATATGCATTCTGTTTCACTCTTCCAGTTATGTGGTGTTCCATTTTAATATATAGTTCCAGTTTTATTTTCAAGACATAAATATAGAATATTGTATTATATATAATTGAATCTTATTGAATGGAACAAATACTGAGTTAATGTTAATTTTGTTTCATTGCTTTGAAATTTTTCTCATTAGGAAATCCTGTTATTTTGAATCTTCTTGCTTACCTTCTATAAATGTCACTCTCTTTTCAGTAGTTTTGTCTTTATTTCTTTTTTTTTAATTTTTAAACATTTCCACCTTTTCCCCTCTAAAACTCTTTCTTGTGGGGTAATTAACTTCATGTGTTCTTTCAGGTTCAGCCTTCATTTCTGAAATGTTTCATTCTTTAATTTCTAATTGTTTCCCACATTTCAGTCCCTTGTTGCAGAGGGTCTTCTAAATTTCATTTATGTTGTTCTTTTATATATTTTATCATTATAAAATTTGCCTCAGCTCATTTTGAAATATTAGGTTACAATTTTCCTCTGTCTTATGAGCATAAAGTTTTCGTGTGCTTTCATTGTTTTGTAGAGATGTTCTACTCTTTATTGTCATTATTCTTATACTTTTCTTTTCCTTACCCTTTTTTTTTTTTTTTTTTTTTGGCATGAAACCAATTCTCTTGATCTTTTAAGAGGGAGGATTTGATCAGGAGATAATTTCTTTCTTTCATTTTTTTGGGGGGAGAGGGCAGAATCACTTGTCATCTTTAAACTCTTCTGATGGCTGGTACCATGCACAGACATTCTTATCACATTCCCATTTCATTGGTATACGAGATAATCTGGCCGTCAAGCATTTTTTAAATTTTCCCAGGTCATTCCAACGTATGAAGTTTGGCAACCACCATTCTGGAGGATGGTATACAGTGTCTTGGTGTCGAATGGTGACATTACAAGTACTTTTCCTTTTTGAAGTAACTTTTTCAGTGGTTCCCACCTGGGCTGCCTAATAATACCTCAAAAGCTTTTAGAATACACTTCTGCTTTGCTTCACCCTCATAGATTCTGATCCAAATGGTCTGGAGTAGGACCAGAATGTAATTTAAAGTGCCCCCGATAATTCAAATGTATAATCAGGGCTGAAACTCTCTGTATCAGGAGAACACAATGGAGCAGTTGCTTGCTGGGAGCCTATTTATTTTGTGAATCATTTTGAAAACTCTGGTGGAAAGTTAAGGAGGTTTTCATAGCAAAGCTGATTTCTCCTTTACCCAGTGGGGATGTTTAAGGATAAATGTTTCCAGCTGTCTCTGACAGGAAATGTTTACACAGAAGACCATTTCTAACTTCACAAGTCTAGGTCTGTTCCTGTACTTTTTTGAAGAGTTGAAAAAAGTTGCCTTCTATTTTTTGAGATCTCCTGGCTCTCTTCACCTCTCCCAGTTTTATCTGAACTTTCCATTTTCTTTGTCCCTTTGTACCTACCTCCTCAATTTGGATTTTATTCCTTGAAGTTTCTCCTGAGAAGGAGCTTCAGCTAGTAAGTTTTAAGAATCCACAGGCTGCAGAGTGTTTAGACCCATCAGAGATTAGAGAGGAGACTTTTCACTGACTAGCAAATTGGATTGTATGAAAATACTTCTCTCAGTTTCAGTTACTATTATCAAATTGGCCTGAAATCATTTCTCATGAGTATCTGTTGGCAATTCAGGTGTTAAGCTGGTTGCATTTCCACGAGAAACCCCATTGCTTGCTTTTTTCTCTTGCCAAGATTGTAGTATCATATGGTCATGAATTTGACAGGCCATATTTTGGGATTGGTGAGCCTACTTTGTCACCTAATTTCATTGCTGATGTTGTCCGTCAGTTTTTGGTTTTGCTGTGCTGGATGCTCTCTCTCTGCTTTATTGGGGGAATTCAAAGAGATTCAAACACTGTGTCACTGCTGCCATTATTTTTTCAGAATTCCAGAAGAGACTCATTTTGGGGACAGCATGAAAAAGAGCCTGCTCTAGTTCTGATATGTTCTAACTTTTCTACAGAGTGGTTTGGCAGTTTCTAGACATGTAATATTATTTGTCCCTTAGGATGTAGCAGGTGTGAAGAGGGTACAATATAGGAATGCAAGTCAGGTCTGATGAGGCCAGCTGGACATGGGTTCTAGGAGGCGAGACACAGACAGGAGTCACTGGTTTATAGGAAAGCAGTCAGAATGAGGCAGGGAAGACAACCACCAGCACCACCATAATAATAATAATTTTCTAGTGTTGTACTGTATGTGCCATGAACCATTCCAAGCACTTATGTGTAATCGCTAATATAAAATCAACCTATTATCTCCATTTTACTCATGAAAAGCTCAAGATACAAAGAGGTTAAGTAGTTTGCCCAAATAAGTAATTGAAAGTTGTTTTAATGAGTTTGGGAATTGCCTAATCCTGACATCCAGACAGACAGGCAGTATTTGTCAGAATGGAGTCCTGGATTTTTAAGTCCAGTAGAACAGAAGTAAAGGTAAATGACAGGGCATCCAGACAGAGGTGAAGACACGCGAACATGAAAGCGACCAGAGACTAGAAGCAAAGTGCTCTCCAGTTTGTTGTTGGGCCGAGGTCCAAAAAAAACCGATTTCTGGCTATTGTCAGGATGACATCAGATACAAATATGATGGAGGATGGACTGTCAGTGAACAGGGTTATAATACCTATCTTACAAAATTAAGAGAGACATACCATCTGGACAGAGACAGTGTCGTAGAGGTTTTTGCTAGTAGTCCTCTGATACCCAGAGTTTTAAAAATCCACACACACTTAGAAGGCAGCTTGGTGTACATCAATTTATTCTCAAGTCAATAAGCCCAACACTGTGGGCATCTATAATATTTTCTTCAGATATAAAAATGGGCCCTAGTGTCTCCTAACAATCTTCCAACAAGCAAATCTTCATGCACATTACAAGATACTGGCATACCAGAAGGTTCAAACTATGCATCTCATCTTCTGAGAGGCAAAGGACGACCAGATTTAGGATGGTTTTGTGCGATTTCTTACTTTCTAGGAACACCCTGGGACTCAGGCAAATATATATTCCCAAAGAACACTGTTGAAGCAAAGAAGTGAAATTTCAGTAAAGACCCTGACTTTGTCACTGGTATCGTGTTACCTGACAACATGAGTTACTTGACCATGCCATTCACTAATCCTGAGAAAAATCTAGGCAAACAAACACTGAAGAACTTCATCCACTAGAAACTCCTTACAGATTCTGACCTGTATCAACATAAGTAGAGCACACTGGTAGATCTGAGTTCTGGAAAATTCTTGTGACTCATTTTTTACATTATGGTACAGCTTTGAATATGTTGCCTTGGGCCAGTATAGTTTTAACATTGCTGTCTGCTTGCGATTTCTTTGTTTACACATCATCTTTTACTGACTGAGGACAATTTGTAATGACATAAACTTGAGAGTATTTTTCCCACTTGCGTTTTGATGTCTGAAATCAGCAACCCTTTTTCTAAATATTTCTACTTATCAGCAGTTATGAATGGTAATGTTCTTACCTTTTATATGGCTTGTTCATTAGCTTTTGCTCCCTCTGCTGGACTGTCACAGCAAGCAACAGCAGGAACTCCAACTCTAACCAGGAGTCACATACTCCGACCCCCACCTTTGCATTTCAAAACTTATATGTAAAATTCTTTCTAAAATAAGAGTCTAAGCTTCAACTAGCTTTTTTTTTTTTTTTTTTGGCTTTAATTAGTCCAACACATGCTTGTCCTTCAAATGCACATTATGTTACTCATTATCGTTATTTTAAATATGTCAACCTCATTTGGTTTCTCTTTATTTTGTAAGGAAGGAAATGGGCACATTTACAGTGAATTCCAAAGTTTAACGTTAATATTTCCATATTATAATTGCTCTAGTGAATATGTATTTAAGTATATTTTCTTTTTACCAAATTGTGAATAAATCAGAAGGATGATTTTATATAGATTTGCAAGATCTATATAATTAACAAATCCAAGCTGACTTTGCTTATGTAGACCTGAGTTTAGGATGCCTTGACTGTGAGATGTAAAAATTCTCAGTATGTGATGCCTTAACCTCCTTCAACGAAATAGTAGAGAACACAAGCTACTGAACAATTTCATTTATTTTAGTGGATAACAAAAATAAACAAGAATCCTAGGAGAATTCATAAATGCCTAATTGGAATGTAGTTTCTTGCAGTTGTTTTTGGCAATATAGATTTGAATAATAAAATTAGAATTAACTCTAGTCTATCAGCAGTGTAAAGTTAAAAAAAAATTCCCAGGTAATAAACTCTCATTTTGTCCATAGGTGGATTTCCCAGCCCAACATTCTTTAAGGTTAATATCTGATGAAGAGCAATATATTCTCCTGTACATGTGCATATTTACTTACACTGAGATAAAAATCAGCTACTAGGTTGCAAAGAGTTTTGGAAGTATAATCATGAGCAGAGAGAATGCCCTCATTTGTGTAAGTCCTATAAAATGAGGCTTTCTTACTGGTTATCCTATTAAAGGGTCAAAAAGATGGTGAGTTTAAAAATAGATCTCCTGGTTACCAACAGAGCGAGTAAATCTCTCAGTGTTTTAGCCTCTGCATTTAGCAGTAACTGATTTGAATCTTAATCCCTGCAGCCTAGCAGCCTAGCAGCCTCGCAGCCTCATAAATATCTATTTTTAAATTTGCTCTTTAACAATATTTAAGGAATATAGTGTCAGTGTGTGCAAGGACCTTAACTGGTTGATAAGGTTAAAGAATACAAGAGGAAAAGGAAGTGCTTAAGTAGGCTGTACAAAATGCAGAGCCTAATGTTTAAGTGTCTTCCAAGCAACATGCAAATGGGAATTTTAAGCCCCAAGAGTTAAGTCACTTGGCTCCAGAAATCCTCTTCTCCTTCCTCTTGCCCTCTGATATTCTTGTGTTCTACATAGCTTACAACATATTTTTTTTTTTTTTTTTTTTTTTGCTGAAATGCTGGCCTGTCATAGGCCAAAACTTTGGGGTGAAACATTACTACTTTAGAAAGATATTTTTCAATCTTATACTTAAATTAGCTTTTTTATTTACAAGATCAGATGCTGGCATGCTAAATCTACATAAGCTAAAGGGCTAGTTAAGAGAGAATTTAATGCTTCAGAAAGCTCTACTTCCTTATTCCATTATGATCTGTTTACTGAGTCTAAAAGGCACATGCTTCATTAAGCTACTTAAAGGTTTTAGTTCAAAGCAATTGCACAGCTTTTAACTTCCCATTGGAAATTGCATGTAATTCATGGGCTGGGTAAAGTAATATTTCAATTACCTGAGTAAAATGCAAACATAAGAAATAAAGATACACCTATTTGATATGAATAAATCTACTGATGATTACTTTGGTGATAATTATGATAACTGAATACCATATTTGCCTCTATCTTTCAATACAGCTGAGAAAGTTTTAGAGAGAAATTGACAGGAAAATATTTATATTCGCCAAAACACTGAAATATTAAATATCTAGGCTTTGATAAACATGGAAACTTATGGAGATTGTAAATTGTTAAATCCTAATAATTTCATTTGAAATGAAGTGAGGAGTACATATGAATTGAACTACAAAGAAATAATTGTGTCCTCTTGAGATGTAGCTTGGACACCTGAATGCACTCTGAGGCTATAACTATTTGAGAGACAGTACATTCATATATAATAAAAGATAGTTTTTTTATTTTTAAATGATGGTTAATGACAGATAGTAAATAAGAAAAAGATCTAAGTAAATGACTGTTGTCCATTAACAGTTCATCCCAGACTCATTACCAAGTGTCTGTCAAATTATGTATACGTAAGTATGCAAAATTGAATTGGGAGGTAGTGTGGTGAATTTGTCCTTCTGTTTCCATGGAAACAGGTACAGGATTGCATCTCTTTAAGGCTGGTTTTAAAGTGGAAAACTACAGTACATTAATATCCCAGAAAATTCAAAACTTAATATATATCACAGATTTTTAATTTATTATGTTTTTGAAACAGCAGTTAACAGCATACCTATACACCTCACGTAGGACATATTTTGTTTTATTTTATTTTATGTTTTACAGAAGTATAGTTGATTTACAATGTTGGTTAGTTTCAGGTGTACCTCAAAGTGATTCAGTTATTTATATATGTGTGTGTGTGTGTGTGTGTGTGTGTGTGTGTGTGTATTCTTCTTCAGATTCTTTTCCATTATAGGCTATTACAAAATATTGAGTATAGTTCCTTGTCCTTGTTGGTTACCTATTTTTTGTATAGTGGTGTGTATATGTTAATCCTAAACTCCTAGTTTATCCCTCCCCCACCTTCCCTATTGGTAATCATAAATTTGTTTTCTCTATCTGTGAGTCTATTTCTGTTTTGCAAAAAAGTTCATTTATATCTTTTTTTAGATTCCACATACAAGCGATATCATATGATATTTGTCTTTATCTGACTTACTTCACTCAGTATGATAAGCTTTAGGTCCATCCATGCTGCTGCAAATGGCATTTTATCATTATTTTTTATAGCTGAGGAATATTCCATTGCACACACACACACACACACACATCACTTGTTTATCCCTACATCTACCAATGGACATTTTGATTGCTTCCATGTTTTGGCTGTTGTAAACAGTGCTGCTATGAATATTGGGGTTCATGTATCTCTTTGAATTATAGTTTTCTCTGGACATACGCCCAGGAGTGGAACTGCTGGATCATATGGTAAGTCTATTTTTAGTTTTTTTGTGGAACCTCCATACTGTTCTCCACAGTGGCTGCACCAATTTACATTCCCAACCAGTGTAAGAAGGTTTCTTTTTCTCTATTTCAGAGTCCTGAGTCTTTCTTAGGAGTCACCATAGAATTTCCAAAAAATCCTCTTTACTCACATCTGTCTTGTTACAGGCCTTGGACATAACCTCCTGTTAGAAAAAAAGTTACCAGTGCTTACTCATTAGCTGGGTCCATTGACTACCGTGGGAGAAATACTCTTCTACACTAATAGAAAAACTCCCTTGTTCTAAAGGTACAGTCAGGTTCACAGTTGATCCAACAAACTTTTCATTAAAGAAATGAGAGTTTAAGATATTTTATTGAGGATCTTCAAAAGAACTAGATTATAATAATTAGCATGCAAACAGTGTTCTAGTTTAAAACACACTCTCATATATTTTATGTATTGAATATAAATAAAGTCCCCATGACAGTAGTGCTAACTTGGGAATGTTGAGTATTGCATATTTGAAAACAGCAACAACACCCCCTCCAAAAACAAAGAAACAAATGAAAAACAGAGGCACAGGACTAGTAAGTGACTAAAGTTACACCTAGAAAGTAGTATATTCAGTGTCATTACACGTGAACTTTTGCACTACATTCTTCAGATTAAGGTTAAGTAGATGTAAACTGAAAAATTCTCTAGAGAGATATTTACACGGTGAATGAGGAAGTGGAGACTTGGCAAATAGTGCATTGATAAAGCATGGAAAACAGCCTCTAAAAACAATTCAGCTAGGGCTGAACTGCATTTTTTCTTCAATTATTTTCTAGTTAGTCATAAGTCATGTTTACGTTATAGTTATAGAATGGGTAAAGTCATAGATATTTTGGCAAGTGAACCAAAAATGTAATAGACTGATTTCTGAATTTTCAGATATTCTACTGTTATGACCTATAAAAATGGTAAGTTTAACAAAGAACAAACTTCATTAATAATTATTTTCCAAATGCATTATGTTTTTGCTGTTTAGATGCTTCAGTTACAACCAATATTAAATTAGTTTTGATTCTCAAACCTAATCCCTGTTAAGTGGCCAACTACTGATATGGAACATAAAATTCATAATGGAATAATTCTTATTTGGAGCAACTGAATATGTATTATGAACATATGCTTGTATAGTTATGATGAAGCTAAATTTTCTTCTCTAAAGATAATAGACATTTTGAAAAAGAATGGTACAGATTAAGGGTTCTGAGTCTGTCCACAAACAATATAATTTTAATAATAATATTAAGATATTACTTGCAGTTTTCACCTTTACTTCTCGTGAATGTACAGGGAGTCTTCCATTGGCTACATGGTGTGTGATATTATAATAGACTGAATATCAAAGCAGATGAAAGAATCCAGCTATCTTCTATTAGCCCAGACATTAATGAAATTTTAAAAAAAATGTAAATGATACTAGTCTTCTTACTATTTAATTTTGCTTTGTAAAACAGGTTTATTTTTTCAGATATGTTACTTAAATTAACATGTAATGAACTATTACATTATCTTTAATAAATTAATGAGTAGATTTTTGAAGTTTTCAGTTTCAACACAGTAAATATTAATACTTATAGCTCACATAAACAAAAGCTATTTGAGGTGCACAATAAATTTTGAGTTAAGATCCATATGACCAAGAAGTTTTAGAACTGTTGTTAAAAAAAAAAAAAGAAAACACTAGTTAGTTAGTCCTAAACTATGTTCTTACTTTTTACAGATCTTAGTGATGTAGACCTTTATGGTCCTTGTAATATATGAGAAGTCATTTAAAATATCTATTTTTAAAAACTCTTAAAGCATTTTATTCACAACATAAAAAAATATTGAGCTCCTTAGAAATTGCTCCTGTTGCAAAATATATTTATAACTTAACCATAATAAATAATTCATACCTCACCAAGTGAGTAATAACGTCTTGGGATCTGGGAGTCCGGATAGATGTTTTCAAGGTACCAAGAAAAGGGCTTACACTTCAGATTTTCTCTTAGTGTTTTTCTGACTGACACATCTCCATAATCCACTTTGACAACACCTGGAATTGTTCAGAGAAACACACAAATTAGTTTGTGCTATTTTCATTTTAGTACTATTTTATTCTGTTTCCTTTGCTATCAGTTTTTTTCTCTATAATTGTAATTTCATCAGATTAAATTGCATATGCAGCTGCTACTACACTGATTTTCTCACTGATATCCAATTAGTATATTAAATAGATATAAAAAGTTTTTTCATTGGTTATGACTTTCAAATGCAAATATTTATCACCAAGTACTTGTACTTCTTAGATTGAGTAATTAATCAACTAAGTGTAAGTTGGTATTAATTTAGCATCTCATAATCAAAGCTTAACTGAGCTGTATGATAATGTGGTTGTTTCTCTTTAATAAAAATTTCAATAGCTCCACTGTTTTTGTTAATGCTCACATTTTCCATTTAGTGTCATTTATTTACCACTTGTGGATTTCATGAGAAATTTACATAAATATGATCCTCACAATGGATGGCACATATATATTCTAACTTTTCCTTCTTGATTTTTATTCTAGGTGTACCATAGACCTAATTTTTTCTTCATTAACTGTTTTCTTTTTTTTTGTTTGTTTGTTTAAAGTTAGTGTAAACCACCTCAAATCCTTGGATGAGTTAGTAAATGAATAAGCTTAAAGAAACTAACATAAGCAAATGAAATATATTCACATATGTCTATTAAAATTGCTTAACTATACTTCATATAATAATAGAATACATGAATTTAAAATGAATATTTCCATTGAAAATCATAAAAGTGGAGAAGACGTAGCTCAGTGGTAGAGTGCAAGCTTAGCATGCACGAGGTCCTGGGTTCAAGCCCCAGTACCTCCATTTAAAAAAAAAAGAAAGAAAAGATAATCATAAAAGAGCTTTTTAGTTGAGAAATAAAAATAATAATGTTACTAATTTTTATGTAAAAAGATATGGAGACATGAATTGCTCATTATTATTAACATTAAAAATGACATTTGATTGAAATGACCAAGTAACTGTGAAAAGATTACAGTTATTTCTTAGATTATTTTGAAAAGGTCTCTGTTTAACATGTTTCTTTAAGACCAGTAAGCAACCAAACTTTGGCACAGAAAAAGAAAAAAAGGCCCAGTATTCAGTATATTCAATCACAACCAAGCAGCAAAGCCAATTAGTCATTTTGTAAAAAACAAACAATTGTTTAGACAATCTAAATGTCTGTAACTAACACCATTATTTGGGTCACTATATTCAAATGAAACTACACTCTTGAAGCTCATCACCTGCCAGTCTTCACCACCACCTCACTTCTGTTTTTTTCAGAATTCTTCTTCCTAGAATTAAATACCTTAATGTTGTTAGAAAGCATTCTGATATGTGTAAGCAGCCAAACCATTTCCTTCTAAAATAAAATACTGATTTTTCTAGATAGTGTTTGGACAGAAAACAACAAGATCTTTGGGCTTTGTAAGCAGACAAATACTTCCTTTCAAAGTAATTCTATCCACATCGTCCAATCTGTAGTGCAACCTTCAAAAGAGGCTTGAAAACAATTACAAAATAGATCCCTGAAAGAATTTCTCTTTGTGTTAAGTGCTCCAGGAACTGAAGTGATCTAATCGAAGGTCTTGAAAATCTTATAAAAAGATGCTGTTGGGTCCAGGGGAAAAAAAGGCACTGCAGCTTCAGAGGACTTAGTTCAACAGTCAGTTTTACTGTTCTGGTTTCATTTTTGAGGTGGAAAAATTTAATTGAAGTAGCTTATTTATATATCAGTATCCTCCCTTTTTCGTCATGTTAAGATTTAGTATTCCTGGCTCCAGAAGTTTTTCCTAGGAGGCTTTTATGAGTGCTTTTCCGACTGGAGGAAGTTTAAAGATTCATCATGTATTTTACATTAGATAAGAGAAAATGTTAATTGCTCACACCAGATTTGTCAAAGGGTGGTTGGTGGAAAATGATATAGCTCACTGAGGACAGCTGACGCCTCCTTACCATACAGCCTAAGGCTTGCCATGACAACTTGGGTTTTGTCCTAGTCCTAGATAGTTTTCAGATAATTATTTTCAACTACCATTAGAAAGGCACAAAAATACTGTGGGCTTATCTTAATATTTTGGTGAGCATGGCTTTCCCCCTCTGTATAGATATTTTCTTATTTAGCAGTAAGATATTATGTAAGACCCAGCAGTGCTCACCAAACATTCATATATCCCTCCACATTTCTCAGGACCCTGTAGTTAGGCAAGAACATCTGACTGGTCCCAACCAATCAACTGTGGAAGAAAGGGACATATATCACTTCTAGTCTCAAAGGTAGAAGGACTGATAGGAGACCCTTCTGCTCTCTTCTCCTCTACTACAGACTTTGTATCCCTGTATGTGCAGGTATAGGATGGTAAGACCTTTGTTAGCTTGTGTCATTGAGTGATTTTGAGTAGAGCCTGAATTAGATTATTCAGTTCCATGGCTTAAAATACCATCTCACTTGTTTCCCAAACTCTTACCTCCAACCCAAACCTCTCCAAAGTACTTTATCCCATTGTTTACACAACAACTGTTCTGGAGTCTCTAATAGGCATCTCAAATTTGACGTGTCTAAAAAGGTCTCTTGGTTTTCAATGTGATACATCTTCAAGTATCTCCATTTCAGTAACTAGCCCAAACAGCCACCCATTTTCTCAGGGCAAAAACATAGGAATATTCCTCTTTATCTCTTTATCATCTTTATGTCACATACATGTTCAATTCATTAGCAATTCTTGTTGAGTATACATTCACAATGCAGATCTTTCTACTTACAATGCCATTACATCCTGATAAACCCATCATAAGTTGAAAATATCATTAACTCGAAAATGCATTTAATACTTCTAACCTACCAAATGCCATAGCCTAACTTAAATGTGCTGAAAAACTTGTATTATCCTATAGTTGGGCAAAATCATCTAACATTAATCCAATTTTATTTAAAAAACTGTGAATATCTCATGTAATTTATTGAATATTGTACTGAAAGTGAAAAATGGAATGATTGTGTGGGTACCGAATTGTTGTAAGTGTATCAGTTGTTCACCCTCCTGATTGCATGGCTGACTGAGAATTGGGGCTGCCCAGCCTCTCAAGTATCATACTGCATTGTTGCTAGCTTGCAATAAGATTAAAATCTGAAATTTGAGAATTAGTTTCTACTGAATACACATTGCTTTCATGCCATGGTAAAGTAAAGAAAAACAAAAAACCCCCAAAAAACCTGTAAGTCAAATCATCATGAGTCAGGAACTATCTGTATATCCCCAGCCCCTCTACCATCCCTATTGCCATCCTGGTCCCACCCTCTCTCATCTCTTGCCTAGACTAGCATTGCCATAGCCTCCTAACTAGTCCCCCTGGTAGCTTACATTCCTCCATCTATCCTTTATTCACTACTGTCTGCTCCCTAGACAATATATTTGAAATATAGATAAAATCATGTCTGTCTTCTGCTCCAAAGTTCCAGTGATTTTCTATTGTGCTAAAAAGAGTTGATCCTAACCATTGCTAAAGATCAAAGATTCTTCATGAAATGACTCTTGGTTATCGCTCTAAATTAATCATCTGTATTCATTTCATTATAACAACACTGACTTTTCTTTTCTTTTCTTTTCTTTTCTTTTCTTTTCTTTTCTTTTCTTTCTTTTTTCTTTTCTTTTCTTTCTTTCTTTCTTTTTCTTTTCTTTCTTTCTTTCTCCCTTTCTTTCTTTCTCTTTTTTCTTTTCTTTTCTTTCCTCCTCCTCCCCCCCCACCCCCACTTTACTTTTCTTCAAACATGCAAGGGTCATTTCCAATTCATGGCTTTGTACCCATCCGTTTTCCTGAGCATTCAGCTTTCCTTTGGGCAACCATCGCTGCCCCACTTTCACTTTGTGTGGTTTGGTAACTGCATTCACCGTCCCACCTTTCCAGCTCTAACTGAGAGCACAGACTAAAGGCATATCACCAGTGAATCTTGGTGAAGTGCAGATTCTGATTCAGCTGGTCTGTAGTGGAGCCTGAGAGCTTGCATAACAAACAAGCTTCCAGGGGATGTTGCTGTTGCTCAGGTCAAATTGCATTCTCTCACTTTCTCCCATATGTGTGTGTATAAGAAATATGTCTCTATATATTTGCTTTCATGACTTAAAGTTGCTACTTTACACTTACTAAACATGTTGAGAGAGAGAGCGTGGGAGAAAGAAATGTTTATGCAAAATTTGGCTCCAGAGTGTTACTTGGTCTCATTAACAAAGAACATCATTAACAATTTTAATATTTATTAAAGTGCATTTTCCTAGTCTGTTTTTTGTCAGACTTCTTGTCTGCAAAGCCAATAAGGAAATCTAATTATGTTTTGGATTGTGAGTTATTTGGGGGGGAAAAAAAAACCTAATATGACCTAGGAAGACCAGTGTGAATTAGTTGTTCCATTTCATAAACTAAAGCTATACCTGAGATTATATCCTGCAGTGTGTTAACTCAAATAGAAGAAATGTTAAGTAGACACAGTCATTCTCGATTCTCAATTATTTAGGCTAACAGATAGTAAACCTACAGTATATGTATTTTCAACAGGAAATGACTTCTATATCATTTAATCTGTTTACTCAGCACAATTCTGAATATATGGAGATATGATTAAAAGAGATTAAGAACACAACTGTTCACTTAGACACTGGTTCACACTGCCTGGGATTGAATTCTGCTCTGCAATGTACTAGATGTGTGAGATTGAGCAATTTATGTAACCTCATACGGCCTCCTTTCTTTCCTCTATTAAATAAGCATACTAGTAGCACCTTCCTCAAGTGTTATTGTGATGATTAAATGAGTTAACATGTGAAAACACTTAAACAGTGCACAATGCATAGTTAAGTGTTCACTAAATGTTACCTACCACGTCTGCTGTTGTTTTATTGTGGATATGGACCTCAAGGGGCACACCATCCCCTAATAGTAGAGGAGGCTAGTTATTTTCTGAACCTGTGCACTTCTGTTGTATCTGTTGTATATCAGACGAATGGCGTGGGAAACCAACAACTTAACATTGGCCCAGATGCCCTTTCAGTGAGAAACAGCATACATCACTTTCAAGACTTCTCAGAATTGTGCTCCTACAGGTACCTTTAAGGTCTCAATCCAAGCATTTTTCTAACCCCAAAGTACTAGTAAAATGAAGCTAAGGCTTCACACATCTCTGTATGTGCCATCTCCCTACCCACATTACTGCTTTGCCGTAATTCTCACATATAGGCCACACAAGAAGAACACAAATTCCATCATGGCCTTTCGGTTAAAACTAACTACTAAAAGCAGTAGGAATTCAGATTAAAAGGAAAAAAAAAACCTTTTCTAAGAGGACATGCCAATTTCTGTTTTGAAAGAAAAATTGCAAAAGTATTCTCAACCTGTGTTGTCAACAAACTTCCCCCTTCTATCCTGAACGAGCAGAAAAAGGCTATAGGAGAGTCATTAGTCACCCCTAGGACACTTTGCACTCTTACCATGGAACAAGCAATGACAAAAATTTCAATGAGCATGAGTCTGATTTATGATTTGGGGGAAAGGCATAGTAACACATTGCTCCTGGGTTTCCCATGCAGTATTTATTTTCTTCTAGCACCGGTCACATCAAAGACTTGATAGTGAAAGCAAAGCAAAGTTTATTTATTGCATCCATAAGGCACAGTTCACAAACCTGAAGTAACAGTGCTTGGTATGAGAACTTCTCAGCAGTCACTAAATAACATTCAGCAATGATGAAAACAGGCCAAATGTGTCAGCTGTACTATTGTGATGCTAAAATATTCTTCTACATTACAGCCTAGTACTCTATTACACAGAGAATACTAACATGCCTCTCTTTTTAGAGCACCGTATTTTTCTTAGGCTGTCAGTGGTCTCAGTGGTCTCAGTCTATGCTACCATCTAATTCAACAAACCCTGTGGGTCCATAGTGGGGATTGGGCGGCTGAAGGGGAGGGCACAGAGTGCCAACATCATGAAATGAATAGCATGTGTATAATGTAGTTTCTTTGTTTTCTGGTGAGGGTTTGATATGTCTAGGGGAAAGGAAAGCATTTTGAATCATACCTTAGTTATGTATTCAAACGTACAAACTCTGAAGAATATCCAGAGTGTTTCTTAAAATATAAATGTAATGTAAATGTCTCACATTATTTATCCTGTCCTCTGACTTTGCTTGTTGCAAGTAGGTTAAAACCTCAAACTCATTGGTCAAAAAATAAAGGAGGTAGTTACTGAAAACTCTAGAGAAAAAAATTTTCAACGTAGTAAAAATTTACTAACAACAGTATGAAATCACAAAATTGCATCATCAAATTGTAACTGACTTAGAATTGACCTTTCACAGGTTAAAAAAAAAAAACTAAGGCTCAAAAAGTTGGTTGGACCTATGGGAAGCAGCACAGCTGATGAGTGAAAGAGCTCACGTTGGAAACTAGGTCTCTGAACTCCCAGGAACGTGTTCCTTTACTCAGTATGTTTTCGTTGTCTCTCTCGGTGTGTTATATACTGTGCTGGGTGATAGGGCTAAAGTGTTGAACAAAAACTATATACAGTTTCTTCCCTTACAGCTTAGCCAATTGTTAATCAAATATCAACACAAATGAAACTTACCAAATGTAAAATTTCAAACATATTTGAGAGACGTTCAGGGCATAAAAGCATAGAATAGGCAGCTGATCCACTGGTGGTTAGGGAGGGGAGGTCAGGAAAGGCTTCTCCAAGGAACTGATCATCAAGCTGAAATGTTAATCACCATGGGTGAGATGAGATGGAGAGTGAATTGGGTGGGCATTACAGAAAATGCCATCTGGTTTTATTTTTCAGGAACATTTAGGGAAAAAAAGATTGTTTTCCTTTGGCTCTTACCAAGGATTAGTCACTGCTTTATTTCTGTATTATTTTCTATGACAAACAGACTCTAAGATGGCCCTGCTGGTGCTCACTTCCTGGAATTCAGACCCCTGGGTGGTCCCTTTTCTTTGAGTATGGGTAAAACCTGTGACTTGCTTCTAACCAGGAGAATATGACAAAGATGAGGGGATGTCACTACAGTGATGATGTTACATTAAGATTATAACTCACATCTTGCTAGCATATTTCCTATTGACCCTCTCCCCTGTTGGCCTTGGTGAAGTAAGCTTCAACAGGCAACTCTCTCTGCAGAGAGGCCCACATGTTATCAAACTTCTGGCAAAAGCCAGCAAGGAACTGAACCTCTCAATTTGACAATTTGTAAGGAGCTAAATTCTGACAGCAATCAGGTGAACTTGAAGCAGATCCTTCCCCATTTGGGCCTTGAGATGAGACAGCAGCCCTGGCTGGTATGTTCATTATAGCCACATGTGAGACTTCCTCACCTGGACTCCTGACATACAGGAAAAGTGTGAGATAATACATGTGTGTGGTTTTAAGCCATTAGGTTTATGGTGATATATTATATAGAAATAGATAAATAATCTATTGCCCTTTTGTGTCATTTCACTTTGTATTTGAAATGTCTTCTTTTTGATATAGCATTAAGTCTTCAATCATCTTACAAAAATCTAGAAAACTATGAAAAAAATTTTGAGGAGAATATTGTGAAACTATTCAGATAATTTATTTTTTAATATATATATATATTTTAAAAACCCTTTAAAATTGAACATCTGAAATATCAATGCATGATCCATTTAAGAATATATAATGAAAGGTATTCTACTGCCATTTTTCTGAAATGTCTAGTATGCTAGAGTCTAAAAAGTACTGGGCTGAAAACTAGAGAAAAGAAATTTAGATGATTGATTTCAGTATCGCATGTGTGAATGATCCACCTGAGTATGAATTCCAGGTCCATCACATACTAGCCATGTACCTTGAATAAACTACTTGTGTAAGGTACAATAGAAATAGAAGTAGAATACAATAGAAATAGAAATCTAATAACAGATTGCAATCTTATTTATTCCACTTTTTGAATTTTTAGCTACAAATGGGAAAATTTAAAAATTTAATCACATCCCTTCTGCTGGCCTGGAAAAACATTAAAGCAGTTTTTGGTGATGTGAGTCATGGATGAAGACATTTGCTACTTCAGATAATAGTTATCAGGACAGTGTTTTATTAGTATTTTCACAGGGATCACCAGTCTTAATCCCTTTAATCTTTTTTATGTAGTCCTCCAATCTTGTATTTTTTTTCCTTCCTAAACAATGTTGAGTGTTTACTGAGTTAAGAGGTATTCTGCAAGGCAAATTCATCACAAATTGTTAAGAACATTAAAATTGCATGGCTAGTATATAGTATAATTATAGATTTCTGCTTGATAATAAACCAATGCTGTGTCAATATTTACAGAATTCAGATACTATGAAACTTAAATAATATTTAGTAATTATAACACATCTGTATGCTTTTACATTTTAATAGTTTCTAGATAATTATCTTTTACGAGTTTCTTTTAGATATACAACGTGAGAATTGAACAGCCTTCTAAGGAACTGAATATGTGGGAGAATATCCACAATGTTAATAGACCAGAGAGGAACTATTTAAAAATTATTTACACTAAGGCAGTATTTTAACTTTCACTCATAGCTTCATAACCAAGGTCTTCACTCTTAAAAATGGCCAATAGTAATTCAAAAAAGGTTAAGAACATTTGATCAAGCCTTGTTAATAAAAATCAAGTTTAAAGCTTTCTTAAAAAAAGAGGGAAAGCTAAATGGCATTTTGGATGATGGTTTTATTTTATGAGTCCTTAGTCCTGTTAGTCCTTAGTCAGTATGACACATGCTTTATTATAATACACGAATATAAATTTTTAAACTGTCCTACCAAGATGAGCAAATGATATAAAATTTAGGTGGCTTTTTAAGAAAACGTTGCTGATATAGTTTTGTTTTCTGCTTTAAAAGAGTGAGGTGTCATCTGTTAAGCATACATTATGTATTTCCAGCCATATATTATACGTTCTCTGAAATTACTGCTATTATTATGGTTTAATTTTACATAGCATCACAAGATATCTTCATGAGTCTCGGCATCAAACATTTTTTAAAGTCACAGTTTATTAAATTTTAAGTGCAGAGAGAAGATTCTTAATTATGGAAGACAATGTAGAGGTATGGCAAAATGGTGCCAATCAATGGTTAATCAGAGAAAAACTATCTTTGACTTTGTAATACATGATTTTAAATACATACTTTTGTAATTCAAGAAATTGTTGCAACCAACTTGCCTTCTGCATTGTTTAACATAGAAAAAAAGGAATGCAGTTTTATACATGTGTTGTAAACTACATTAGATTTGGCACCTACAACAGAGAAATTGAATAATGGTTTTGAATTAAGTTTCTTAGAGTTTAGGCTTCCTTGTTAGAAGGAAATTCATGAAGCAGCCATCCTCTCTAATATAAAATCTTAGTTACATGTCCACTTCTTCATTGTCTCAAGAGAAGAGGCACAAAGCAACATACCTCAGATCATTCATAAGATAGTCAACCAGAGGAGGTTAGTAATTCATGACAAATACTCAGTTTTAATCTGAATATTGAGCAACTGTAGCAGAGCAACCTCCTCCTATGATCCCTGTGAGCATCTGGAATGGGGATTGAATTTAAGTGTGATGTGTAGGGATAGGATTCTCCTACAGAGAACTGGTACTCTCCGTGTCAGTTCCCTGGACAGGAAACTGGAAGTGAAACAGTCTCTGGGTTTGAAATTTGAGTGGTCTACCTGAGTTTAAGGGTAGGGTACTCCCAGATGATGGGGGGCTTATGAACACACTCACAGGGAGGTAGATCAGGATAACCCAGCTAAAAAGAGATGCACCGCGAATGGTCGTGTCTTCAGAGACCCATGAGCTTTGTTCCAGCTGGAGGCCGAGGTGCCGGTATGGTTAAATCATTAGTTTCTCTGTGAGGGTTTTCCTCACTACCCTACTTACTAGCATGGCCACTCCTCCTATCCCCTTTCACTATCTACCAATTTCCTTAGCTACTATCATAATCACACAAATTGTCTCATGTATTGTCTATCTCTATGCTACAAGGTAAGCTCATAAAAATAAAGACTTTTGTCTGATTCCTGTATCTCTTCACCCCCAGGACCTAGAAGAATGCCTGGCACATATTTAATAATGAAAGTTTGTTATATGAATGAATGAATGAACTATTACTTTTAAGTCAGATGAACTACTTCTATGTAATTTTTAATTTAATTTCTTTCATAATTCTCTTTTTAATAATTCAAAGTTAATGCATAGACTAAAGCCATAGAGTGATTCTTCTATTATTGCTAAATGTAGAAGGTATGGGCCTGACTTTATTAGTAGACCAAGTGCAAAGAAAAGGCTAATCTCTCTCAATCAAATGCCAAGAAATTTATTTTCTGATGCAAAAATAAAATAAAAATTCCTGGTGTCAATCAACATGAGTCACAAATATGAGTGAAAAGGCTGGTCACACATACACAAAAAAGACAATGAACAGAACCCAGAAAACTCAATAGGAGGAAACCACAAGACTAAAATAGGTCTTTACTAAGGAGGAATTACTGTGATCACATCATGTTTTATAATTTAATATCTGTTGCATATACTCACCAAGCTAATATCTATCTAAACAGAAACTACATCATCTATTATTCTCAGCAGATCATTTCACTGTCTTTAAAACTCCTATTTTAGGAAATCCTGCAGGTACACTTAATAACGTCATATCTTGACTGAGTGGGTCTTAACGTTCTAATATATCCCAGATTCTGCTGCTAAGAGTATTCTAAATGAATTCTATAGCAACCCTAACAGAATCCTACTTTAGCAAGATTTATTATTTTCTAGGTATGAAATTTATATTCACTAATTTAGAAAGGAAGGAATTAGTTAAAGCCATAGAGAACCCATCTGGGAATCCTTAGGTATTTGTTGAAGCTTAGGAGACAAAGCTTAAGATTTTTCTGCTTTATTTCTTCAATCTAGCCTCATGGGACCACGGAAAACTCACAGATAATACTGTCCTAGATAGCTATGAGTTTGAAGGAAAAAAGCCATCATGATTTTAAAATTTTATCTTATTTTACATATAATGGCCATAGTTATAAATAGACAACATTTACCTGCCATTTCTTGCTCATTTTCTTTCAGTGAAAAGATTTTCAATACGATCTTGATATAAACTGGGATTATAAATTCAAGAGAGTTCAGTAAGACAGATAGACCTACAAATTATGCTGCACCCAAATCTGCATTCAATTAACTGAATTTGTTTTAAATAAAAGCTCCAAACTCTTATGTCCTTTTTAAGAATCTGACTACTGAGGTAAAAATGATCTTTACCTCTTTGTAATGACTCAGTGAACGACTGAAGAAATATTACATGTATTATCTTAAACTGTGTATATATCCTCTGGTGTAGTTCAAAGTATGTCCCCAAAGATCCCTGCTATTATCTAACTCAGTAATGCAGCATTCAAGCAAGATGATATGTTATTAAGTAGCATTAGCTGAACTCAAAGTAGGGGCACACTAATGATGATGAGATTTGCTCATGAAAAGACCATGTTTAGAAATGGGAAAAAATGAGATGACTGTATAAATAAAACACCTCGTTTTTTCTAATCATCTTAATATTGCAGGGAAAGTTATTTTTACTATGGATTTTCTTAATAAATAAAACTTTTTTTGTGGATTATATTACTGCTCCATCTTACTTTTCCCAAGGGAAAAGACAGGCAAATTATGTATTTCTTTTGACTCGTTCGTGTGACATAAAGTAGGATTTTTATTTTGTAAAATCTGAATGTGTTCATTAACAAATAAATCCCTGAAATAAAATGCAATTTAAAAGAATTATGAAAACTCTGGATATGCCAGTTTATGCGTTGCCAACACCACAAGAAAATCTGTAGTGGCCTCTCATACTCTTTATTACTCAAAGAATCCAGTAGATGGAAGCCTTTCCCTTTTAAAACTCAAACTGCTTCCAAAGCATATAGTTGGATTTGCTAGTCCTGCTGAAAGTCGCTGGAAATAGCTGGGAAAAAAAAAGCACTTGCTCTCCTCAGAGCTTATCAGAAAGACCACAATTTACCGCTTTGTAAGTGGTTTGAAAATTGCATTATCAAAGTCAAGTCGTTTTGACCCCTATGAGGTGGATGAGAAAGGGAAAATAAATCGTTGGCTCCTGAAGCCAGGCTTTTGGTGGCTGCAGTTTTGTCTGTCTTCCTGCATTAGTGTCCACGTTCTTGCTGCCCTTTCTCAGGGATACATTCCTTAGGCTAGTGGTTACATCTGTTTCCTTATACCAGTGTTCTTCTGGAACAATCCTCAGATGAGCAGAGAAAGACATTCTAAATTAGGCTTTCCTGGGATGAGCAGGATTTCTCCTGAGGGGTGAAGCCCACGTGTATGGCCAGGCGGTGTTTCTCTTTGTCCCTGCGTTTGGCCTCTATCTTCCTCTCCTAGGCTGGTCACCTCTGCCTTCTCACCAGAGTCCTGAGTATTATCTCTGAGAACATCCATAGATTGTCCTTGCACTCAACTGTCCAGGGACTGAATGACTGCACTCTAAATAACTGATCAGACTTAGTCATTAGATGAATTAGATCACTGTTAGTCTGTCAGATTGGTCATTTAACTCTCTGCCTCTTTGAAAGATATTAAAAATCAGGGTAGTCAACAAAAAGTCTGGGTTCGTAGCATTTCAGTCTACAGTCTAAGCTGAGTATTTTTTCAGTTTGAATCTCAATCAAACTTTTCTTTAATTCTAAAAGATGCAGTTGAATGGTGTTTTTTCATGTGTTTGTAAGTCGAACTAACGAAACAATTATGTATGAAGGCAACCCCTGCAAGTACAGCCAGGGTCCTTGAAATCAACACTTACCCTCTCTCCACCGAATTGCATCACAGTTAGATAAGGGTTCCCCCACTCCCTTTCTGTTACTCAGCTTTGAAGTTTACAGTTAAGCTTTAATTTAGAGCCTTATCTCTGGAGATGGCTTCTAACTGCTCTAACTGCTCATCACTTTCCTTGTACTAAGCAAGAGTCATCAGCTCATGTTCCATGGAAAACTCACTTAACCACCTCCCACATACTTTTAAGGACAAAAAAAGGCAATATACTTAATTAAGATTTGAAAGGAACAACTACAACAGCTCCCCTAGGTTAACAGTATGTAAGTGTTCTTTGTCTAGCAGGAAGAGATCTGGATCAACTATTTGGGTGTTGTTTACTGAATACTGGAACTTCACTGTGTATCCAACTGGCTCATAGCAATACAGTTAATGTTCCAACTTCCAGTCAGAGCCCCAGTTTCTATACAGCACAAGAATCAAGAAAGAAGGAAGCAGGAGAAGGGAGGAGGCTGGAAGGAAAGACGATAGTGGTGAACTGTCTCAGTTGACGAGTCTGAAGGAGGAACTCAGAAAAGGCTTTGAGGACTTACAGCACGTCTGAACACAACTTTAGCTTTACAACTTAAGAGACCAAAAAAGGCACTCGGATGTGTGAAATCTGCCTTAAACAAACAAAACAAAGCAAATTACAGATAAAGCACACAGAGCTCTGAATATCTTTGTTATTACTCACATTCCATCTAACAATTCTTAAAAGTCGTCAGAGAAGTACTCCTGCCACACTTGTAAACCACTATTATAAGGCCACGGTGAGATTTATGCCTAAGGTGGAAGAGCATTTGCTGTTACCACTCTGTTATCAAAACTGATTTTGGGTTTTTGATTTGGCTATTTTGTAAGGCAAAGCAATTTTTAAAAATTAAATTTTAAATATTTAAACATAGGATGCTTATTTATTTTAAAAGCGGGTATTTTATTTCTTGGCTCTTTGATGATAGCCTTTCTGACATGTGTGAGGTGTTATCTCATGGAAGTTTTGATTTGCATTTCCCTGATGATTAGTGATGTTGAGCGTCTTTTCATGTACCGGTTGGCCATCTGTATGTCTTCCTTGAAAAGATGCATATTCAGGTCCTCTGCCCGTTTTTAATTTTTTTTGATATTGAGTTATATGAGTTCTTTATATATTTTAGATATTAACACTTTATCAGACATATCATTTGCAAATATCTTTTCCCATTCAATAGGTTGCCTTTTTGTTTTGTTGATGGTTCCCTCTTGCCCAAAAGCTTTTTTGGTTTGATTAAGTCCCATCTGTTTATTTTTGGTTTTTTCACCCTTGCCTGAGGAGACAGACCTCTAAAAATATCACTAAGCTAGATGTAAAAGAGCATACTGCCTATGTTTTCTTCTAGGTGTTTTATGGTTTCAATCCTTACACTTTAGTCTTTAATCCATTTTGAGCTAATTTGTGTATATGGTAGGAGAAAATGTGCTAGTTTCATTCTTTTACATGAAACTGTCCAGTTTTCTGAACACCACATATTGAAGAGACTGTCCTTTCCCCACTGAACACTACAGCCCCCTTTGCCATACATTAATCAACCATATGTGTGTAGGTTGACTCCTGAACTCTGTTCTGTCCCAGTGATCTATGTGTCTGTTTTTGTGCAGCACCATACTGTTTTGACCACTGTAGCTTAAGCCCTAGTACACTACTGGTGGGAATGTAAACCGGTGTAGCCACTATGGAAAACAGCATGGCAGTTTCTCAAAAAATTAAAAATAGAACTATCATATGATCCAGCAGTTTCACTTCTGGGTATTTATCTGAAGAAAATGAAAACACTAACTCAAAAAGATATCTGAACCCCAATGTTCATTGCAACATTATTTACAATAGCCACGATGTGGAGGAAACCACTTAAGTGCCCATTGACAGGTTAATAAGGAAGATGTGGTATATACACACAATGAAATACTACTCAGCCATAAAAAAGAATGAAATACTGCCATTTATGACAATATGACCAGAACTAAAGGGTATTATGCTAAGTGAAATAAGTCAGACAGAGAAAGACAAATACCGTATGTTTTCACTTAATGTGGAATCTAAAAAAACAAAACAAACAAAAAATGTAATAAAACAGAAACAGACTCACAGATACAGAGAACAAACTAGTGGTTACCAGAGGGAAGAGTGGTGGCAAGAGAGGCAAAATAAATGAAGGAGATTAAGAGGTACAAACTACCATTTACAAAAATACATAAGTAACAGGATGTAATATACAGCACAAGGAATACAGTCAATATTTTATAATAACTTTCTATGGTATGTAATCTATAAAAATATCAAATCACTGTTTTACACATAAAATTAATAAAATATTGTTAAGTCAACTACACTTTAATAAATAAAATGAGGTAAAAACAAAATAGGTATGATTTCTTTATAAGGTTTTGAAGAAAAGTCTAGTGATGGGGCTCTCTGTTCTCTCTCTTATCTTTGTGATCTTCAGCAAGGAATATGACTTTTTGGACATTGCTCTTCTTCTTAGTAAACTGACAGGCTGGAATAGATGAACTTTAAATAACCTCCAAGGTTTTGAATGATAGGGACACAGATACATAGACTCAAAGAAGAAAGGGACAGAAAAATTCTGGTGTCATTCACATTCAAGTCTCAATTTAAATTGCGAGGATTACATATAATACAGCTTCAATTTTGTCGTGTCATTCCTGTGTTTAGTTTGATTACTAAAACAGCTAAATCCAATGCCTTTTTTCCCTTTTTAATTACTATGTTTTCTCATATATTATGCCAGATGTCTTAGATTTAGCATTAGCATCTGGTAATAAATTACAAGTGGTGAAGCTTTATTATAAACTGAGCAATTCTTTTTGCACATTATTCACTTTTCATAATGTTTTCATGACTCTAATTGACTTTGGCAATAAAGTATTTTTTTAAAACTAAGTGTTTTGACTTCTTAGAACCAAAATTCAATTTTTTCAATTTTAGTTTATCCTAGTTCCTAGAAATAGTGTCCTTAAAAAAGTTCTATATTCAATATATTGAATATAGAAATATATTCTATATTGAAATATAATATACTGAAATGATGAAATATTAAAATCTATAATGAAAAAGAATATATATATACTATATATATATATATATAAAACTAAATCACTATGGTGTATACCAGAAACTAACATAATATTGTAAATCATCTATACTTCAATAAAAAAAGCTTTAAAATATTTCTAGATATATATTAATGTTTAAAGGAAAGCCTGAGACCATCTTCTAATTTATTTAATGTATCATATTAAAAGGGAATAAAAAGTAAGTGAGGTTGTTTATAACATTTTCATGATTTGAGTTCACCTATAAAAGTCATACTTGTTTTTAACATGGGGAGGTATATACTCATTGTGGAAAGCTTCAGTGAAATATATGGAAAGGAAGGATATATCCTGAAGATATACCCAAAAGGAAGAGTACGGTAATAATCACACAGTTCCACTACCCAGAAATAAGCAAAAGTAATATTTTACCACATTTTTTAAAGTATTTATCTTCCATTTTTTTCACCTAGGTGAAAACAACTGTACTGTGCATTTGTGTTTTTATTTTACTTTATTTCCTAGGCAATTTCCTAATAAAAAAACTTTGTAAATATTTCAATGGCTGGATGATAGTCTATTAGGTGTACCATTCTGTAGTTAGTCCCCTATTGTTGTCAGATCTTATCCCTGAACAGTATTACACATGACATTGTGATAAATGCATATGTGCATAAATATTTGCATGAATTTTGTAATAACCTCTTTCTTAATCGGGCTCCAGAAACCAAAAATCTGTTTTCTGTTGCTTTTAGTTGCTAGGGAGAATTTACAACCACACAAATACATCAGCAAAGCAGAGGAAATAGTGAATTCTTCCACACTCAAAGACCTAGAGACCTTTAGGATTGAGTCTAAGCAAACATATTCTCCTCTCTAACTAAACAAACTTCAAGTTAGTGTGACAGTAAAACCTCACTCAATTTGATGACTCATGGAAGTTCTGAATTAAACCATCCATTCTGTGTAAATCCAAGTAACTTTCTTATAAACTGAAAAAAGAGGTTGTTTGTTTGTTATAAAGATATTAAGCTTTAGAATTTTCACAAAAGTGTCTGGACTACTTACCAAAAAGTAGCCTTCTTTATCCAACAGTTTTGATGAAAGCATCTCCTTCGTTCTAGTATATTATAATAACTTACTGAACTTGACTTTAGGTAATAGATTTCCATTTTTTATGTATTTGTCTGAGGTATAAGCCCTTAAGCTTGTGCTCTTAAACTTTGGAAAGCTCTGTACTGAATAAGCTGTTCATTCCTATTTAACTAAATATGAGACAGGTATTTCTATACACGTCTTGCTCATGACCTTGATCATAATGACCCCAAAAGATATTTAATGTATCTTTGGTAAATTAATATTTAACTAAAGCACTAGCATGTATGAAGACTGTCTTTTTAAATTATTTTTTTAAATATTAAGAATTAGACAGCTTTTAAAATCATTTTTGAAAAGCATTTTTTAAAAAAAACTGAGGACTTGTTTCATACCTTTTCCCTACTCAGGATCAGGCTATAACTGCAAATCGGGCAAAATGTATTACGCCAGTAGTGGAAAAAAATAAAATGTCTACTCCTGCTATCGGAAGATAAGATGCTTGAAATTATACAGTTTCTGTCTCCTCTGACCTTCTCAAGGACTTTCCTCTGCTATTGTTTATCTTTACCCTGAATCATCAATTTCTCCCTCTTTACTAGATCTCCTCGTGAGAACATAAATATCCTCCAGTATTACACACTGTCTCTCTCTCTATATATATGTATATGTGTGTGTGTGTGTGTGTGTGTGTGTGTGTGTGTATCTATCATCAGTTACAATGTGTCAATTTCTGGTTGTCCCAGTCATGTGTATGTGTGTGTGTGTGTGTTTATATATATATATAATATATACATACATACATATATTCATTCATTCCTTCAGCATTTCTGCTTAAAAATTACAGTCAAAACTTCAATAATAATAAGAAAAACAAATACCCATATTGCCACATGGTCATCTCTCTGCTCTCTTTCATACACACAAAACAACTTCTGAAAACATTTGTCAGTAAAAGTGATTCTCAATGTTGGCAGCCTATTAGAATTACCCAGGGAACTCTTTAAAAACACAGCTCCTAAAACACTTCCAAGCTCCTCCCCCTACACCCTCCTTCCCCGAGGCTCTTCTGTGATCCATTTGAGATTAGACTGGTCTGGGATTAGGTTTTAGTGATTTCCAAAGTTCAACAAGTGATTCTAAGGTGAATTCAAGGTTGAAATACACTGGTCTAAAGTCTCTGTTTCCAGTTCCACACACCCCATTCTGTCATCAATCTAGGCTAAGATGGCACCCATCAACACCAGTCCGTTGAAACTAAGCAAGGTCACAGTCACTTCCACACTACCAGGTATAATAGTCACCTTTTAATCTTCATTTTATGTTCTCAGTAGCATTCCAGGCAAGTGAGTATTCTATCTTTACCAACTTATCTTTTCTTAGCTTCCACAACACCACACTCTTCTGATTTTCTTTCTATCTCAACAGCCACCCTAGATTCTCCTTGGTGCTTCATCTTCTGCTAACCTTCTGAATGTTGTTATATCCTGAGCTTCAATTGTGAGACTCTGTTTTAATCTAAACTTTCTCCCTAGGTAATCTCATTTAGTCCAATGGGTTTAAATACTATCCATATGAAGATGACTCTCAAATTGTTAACACTAATCCTAACAACTCAAGATTTATGAGTCCAACTGCCTATTTGACATCTACACTTGAATATCTAGAAGGGCACCTCAACAAGTCCAAGACAAAACTCTGGATTTAGCCATACCCCACCTGAAATTGCTCCTCCTCCAATCCTCTTCATCTTAGCAAATGGTACCTCCAACCATCCACTAGCTCATAACTAAAATCTAGAAGATTTTTACTTCTATTTCTCCTACCATTCCTCTCTTTCCAATCTATTAGCAAACCCTTTGACTCTCCCTCTATGACGTGTACTAATTCTGATCACTTATGGCATCCCTCTGATTACTGTCTCAGTTGAAGCTACCATCAGTTCTCCTTTTGACCGTGAAAGTAGCCTTCAGACTGGTTTTCTTGGTTATTCTCTTTCCTCTACGTTCAGTATTCCCCACAGCCACCACAGTGACTTTTCAAAACTTTAAGTCAGATTTTAATAGGCTTTACAAACCCTCCAATGAGTTCCCATCACTCATTATTTGAGGATAAAACCAAACTCCTTAGAATAGAAGACCCTGCATGACCTAGTCCCTCTCTACCTCTCCACCTATATCTTGTATCAATCCCTTCCTCACTAATTATGCCTTCCTAGCTGCTACGGACTGATGTGTCCACCCTCCCCACTTGTATGCTGAAACTCTAACCCCAAATATGACTGTACCTGAAGATAGAGCTTTTGGAATGTAACTCATGTTAGAGGAAGTCATAAGGGTGGGGCCCAAACCCAACAGGGATTATAATCTTGTAGATTTTATAAGAAGAGAAAGAGAGACAGACAGACAGAGGGAGAGATCTCACCATGCACCCACAAAGGAGAGATCTGGAGGACACAGCAAAATGGCAGCTGCCTACAAGCCAAGAGGAGAGGCCTCAGAATGAAGCTACCGCTGACACCTTTATCTTGCACTGCTCAGTCTCCAGAACTGTGAGAAAATAAATTTCTGGTGTTTAGGCCACCTGGTCTACAGTATTCCCTTATGACTGATTTTCTTTCTTTTCCTCAGAAATATCAAGCTCACCCTTATCTTAGGGCTTTGCCCTATGTCTTTGGCCTTAAACCTTCTCTCCCAGATAGCTAAATGGTTGCACCTATTCATTGGTTAAACGCCACATTTCACAGAGAGGCTTTCCTGAACCATTCAATCAAAAGTAGCCATCTCCTGTAGCTGCTCTTACACTACTGTATTATCTCGATAGCACTTTGTCTTTGAAATTGTCCTATTTATTTTCTTACTCATCAATTATTCATCTGCTCCACTAAATTTAAACTCTCTTTGAGAGCTGGAACTGTATCTACCTTGTTCACCATGGTACCTCTTGCATTTAGAACAATGCCTTGTATGTAGTAGCAGCTTAATAGTTGCTTGTTGAATGAATAAATATCTGGAATGCAAAGCAAAATGTAGTATAGCCAAAAGGACTTGTGCAAAAGGAGACAAATCCCATGACCTGGAAAAATATTCCAGTGACTTGAAAGAGCTGGCTGAGGTGTTGATAGAGTATTGGCACACCTGCGATGATTAAACACAGGTCTTTGACTTACTTCCTCTCCTGAGAGCTGGCTAGAAATTTTGTATAGTTCTTGTATACCTGTTTTTTAAATAATTTTCACAAAACCCAGGCCCATATGTATTATGATTTCATTTCATTTAAGGAAACCGAAGTTCATGGAAATGAATCTTAACCAAAGTTGTAGGTAAGTGAGCAGGACAATGTCCAGTTTATGTAAAAAGTTTGTGCTCTCTCAGTGGTGCCGAGCTGCCTCTCTCAAAGTCCCTTTTTAGATGCAACTAGATGCAGTGTCATCCAAAAGAAATGCTGTCTCAGGCTTTTAGGGCTCCCCAAGGAGGCATCTGTCTTGGATAAATTAAATGCAACTCTCAAGAAAATAAACATGGTGGCTCCTTAAAGTCTCCACTGGACACTGTGATTCTAGAAAACAATGGAACATTCACTTGATGAACTATGGTATGAAACCAACAAGACCTGACCTTTGAAGGAAGTTAAAAAGAGTGGTACGTTAGTACTATCTTGTTGCCAGAAAGTTGTGAAGAATTTTTTGGGATGTTACCCTGAGGTCATAATGACAATGGTCCACATTTATTGAGCATTTCCTCTGTCCCGTGCCCAGGTCCCATAATTGTATGATGCAAGTGTTATCTCTGTTTTTTGTAGAGACATGAGAAAACTGAGGCTCAGAGAAATCAACTAAGTGTGAGCCGTCCAACAGCAAGGCAATGACAGAAACAGGATTCAAGATGACAAGTCTGACTTCAGAGCTCTGGCTATTAAACTCCACATAAGGTCAATTCAGTCCAGCTCCTTGACTCTGCCTGGCTGATTCCTCCAAAGTTAAAACCCAGCAGGTTTTTACCCACAAGTAAAACATACACAGGGTAATATTAGGGAAACATCTGACTAAATGTCCTTCAAAGAAGGATTTTCTCCATCCCACAGAAGTGATACCCGTGGTTCCTTAAGAGAAACAGTGGTCTCCACTGGCTGGCCATTCACCCAGAAAGGGCTTTGCTAGTTTCTCAATGTGGGCAGGGATTTCTATGTTGTGTTCAGCTTTTTCTGAGAAATACTGGACTTTTTATTGTCTAATCGCCTATGGGAACAAGTTCTTATTAAGAATATCAGAAAAAAATTAACGTAGGTGCCTCATGATGAATAAGTAATATACTATGTTATTGGCAGCAAATCTGTGAGATTTTTCATCAGAGGCAGAAATATTTTGTCATGTATTTTATTTAACTTATTATCCACTGGATTTTCTTTTAATCAAAGTGAAATCATTAAAGACATATACAAAGAGTTCATTCTAAGAAAAAAAAAAAAACCCACCAACTTTTCAAAATTCATTCTTTCCCAAAACTCAATCTTTCCCATCTGTATTACTGGCATAATTGACAACTATAATCTACTATTACTCATTTTTATTCAACCACATTTCAGAAAATATTGTGTGAAGCTCTATTATCATAAATCGGCATACCTTACTACTGAACTTTCTTTTTTATCTCCCAGTATTTCCATTTTCCATGACAAATATTTTCATCCTTAAATGCTTTTGTTCCATAATTACTCTACTTTGGACAATTTTTTATCCATACCAGTGATTTAAAAATGTTTCTGGATCATCTCTACCCTTCCTACTCTTGCTTTGTCAATAGAGAAATTGACAAGGTCATAAAAGTTTAGCCTTATTTTTTCATTAAGATAGAAGTAACAGCCTCTGTGTTGCTTTATTGTCAGGACCAGTCATATTCAACTGTGCAATAGGAACCGGGAAAACATGTGATTTTCCAAAATATCAGATTGGGAAAATAGCCAATTCCATCATTATTTTTTACTCTTGAAACTGTAAATAATGAAATGGTAGATCAGGTTAAAAAAAAAAAAAAAACAATGCTGACCTTTGGCTTCAGAGAGTAAACCATCTTCTTCAGAATTTGCTGGTAATGATAGCTAGAGTTATCAAAAATGTTTCCTGACTGCTCGGCTGGGGACATAAGTATCTAGCTCTGTGTAACTAGTGACTGATAAAATCATGCTTTCTGTTGTCTGATCCATTTCTGGACCTTTGTCTTTATTATCCTTTCCTTCTCTTAACTTTCCTTTTATTTCTTAAGATTATTTTTCTATTTCCAGGTACCAAATCCAGAGGGGGTGTTTCATATAGTTATTATCTTCCCTTCCCTTACACAGACGAAGGTTCTTAAAGTCCTGAACACCTTTGTTCCCTGCCAGTAAGCAAAACAATCTTGCTTAGATTTGCATCACTTGCGTTTTATCTCTTCATTCAGGGTTTACACCCCTGTCATCTTAAAACCAGGAACTTTCCGCACTATATAAAGCAAATTCTATTTCTACCCCATTAAAGAAATTTCAATTAAAAAACAAAGTTCATTTCTTCATTTCATTGCCTTCAAGTACCATCTTTTATTGCTATGTTTCTCTTTGATTTGCAACACACATTTTCTCCTATTTCTCTAGGATTCAATATTCCTTTTTTAAATCTTCTTAATGTACATTTTTAATGGTAATCTCTAAAACCCTGGTGTAATTCAGAGGGTTACACCACGAATAAACAGCAACAAAAACAACCATTTACTGAGATTTTACTGTTCCAAGCTCTATGGTGAAATCGTCTTGTATATACTAATTCATTTAATCTTCTTTCAAATCTTTAAGATGAAATTATTTTATCCATTTTATAAATAAAGAAACTGAAGATGAAAAAGGCAATATTGCCTTCTCAAGGTCACATAACTAATAACTGATTGGAGTCTGGATCTAAAGGCAGCAATTCCTGATCTGTGCTCTTAACTACTTTATTTTGATTCCTCTAAGGATATAGCCAAAAAATTCTATTTTGGGTTCTATTACAATATATAATTTGGTTATAGATAGCCTAAATTTAAGAAAGGTATCACAGTGCCTATGACACCTAAATAACTGAAGACAAAAGGTAGTTGCGATGAAATTCCTTCTCGTACTATCCGACCAGGCAAAAGGGAAAGAATACTCCATGGTATTTCTTGATTAACACCACTCATAATCCAGTGGGAACATAATCATTCCCCATATGTTACCTTCAATATTTGACCCAGTTCGTTAGGGTTCCTGAACCTTTAGTGACACCTTGGAATTGCCTCATTTATCGCCATCTGATCTCAAACTTGGACTTGCTTTTTCTTTGTAACTAATCTCTTCCACTCTCCTCCCTCTTTTCACACACTGGCCATTGTTCACCCCAATCTCTATCCATCTCACAGACAGAGTTCCTCCCGTTGTGTGCCAGTTGCTCCCTAGTCCCTTTAGAGACCACCTTGATTTTCACCTGATAACTTTATCTGATTAACACTGCTCAGAAGTCTTGATATTATACAACACATTTATTAAAATTAATGCTGATTTGGAGCAGATTTGTATTTGTTTTAACAGCTTAACTCATTGCATTTGTTTTCCCATTAGTCTAAAAGAGAATGGATATCAGCTGGTTTACCCAGTCCTCCTACCAGGTTCTAATTGTCACCATCACATCCCTCTATTTAATAGGTGAACCTAGCATGACTTTTGTCTGAAGCTGTGCATATATGACAGGCATGGTGTTCATAAGTAAATTCTCCTTGTCGTATATATATGTATATGTGTATAAAATTTATATATATATACAGAGAGACATGCACATATGCATATATATGCATTATTGTATATATGTATACATGTGTTATATACATACATACATACATATACTTTCTAAACTATATATTTTAAACGAAGACACAATTTTGAAAATTTTTTTTTAAGGAGACAGGAACCATACTTTTTTCAAATAATACTATCAAATTAGTTCATTCTTGGTAACTAGGACATTTTTTTTGATGGGAAAGGAGGAAGAAAAATAATGAAAACAATAACCTTGGCTGTGAAATGCCCGTAAATCCTTCCTAACGGCTTTGGCATAAATCAGTGTTAAATGATGTATGTGCACACAATCAGGAAATATTTAGTGCATTATTAATTAAGATTAATTACAGGAACACATCAACAGGCTTTAGTTCTCATCAGTGATATTTATTTCTTAAGTACTCTAGTGGAAAGGATAAAAGCATCTGATGATGATCAATAACATTGACTTTACAATGATGGACACGGGTCTAGATCTCTTTACCAAGCTGGTATTAGATCAGTTTTCTCTGGAGGGAAATAACTCATTCCTCTTTGCATTGAAGACATCCTTCAGATGATTTGGCTACCAAGGGGGTCCCTTTTATAGAGATGGTTCCTTCAGTGCAGTAAATAAGACTGTTTAGTCAATCAATCCAACTACATGTATTGACTATCTAACAGGAAAGAGTGTAGGCAAGGAAATCCTAGGCCTATGGCCATTTCTACTAGCTCTGAATAAAACCAGTGAGAATGGAAAGTCTTGGTCCATTTACAGGATGATCTAGTCATAACACTCATGAAATTGATATGCTTTTTGTAAAGCAAATCTTTATTAGGAAAACTTATCCTTTCAAGCAATTTTGGTATGAGAGTCATGATAGTGCACAAATGAGACTGAAGGAACTTTGTGTGATATAAATGGCACATTCTAACATAAGTTTGAAAATTCTTATTTTCTTTGTAAAATATTTTGAGCTTATAAACAGAACAGTTCTACTTTTCTTTATATTCTTTGACAATAGTATAGTTATGTTTTTCTGGTTTGTTTAAATAGAAAGTTACAGTAGGAATGATTTGTATAAGACTCTCCAACGATTGATTGGATTAAGGGATGAACATGTCTATTCTTGTGTCTCCAGAACCTAATGTAGTGACAGACTTGATGAAGGTGTTCAGTGAGTGGAGTAAAGGGATAAACAGAGCCTCAATGAAGTTAATGATTTTACTCATTCATAAAGAAGAAATCAGCAGAGCAGAATGGGAAAATCACCCCCACTAAATGGGATTCTGTTTCTTGTAATGTAAAGTCAGGAGGTTGAACCAGATTACCTAGGGGGTACTAAATCGGCAGTTATACTTTTGCAGAAAATATAAAAATTCAAATGCATATAAAAAGGGTAAGATAATAATACTTACAGAGAAAAATGGATTAAATGTTAATTTCTAAAACATATTGTTAGAAAACACAGCATTTTAGGTGAGATCTGACTTCATTGGGCCCAAAGTAGTCTTTCCAGAATATTACTTTGTTGTACTTCCTAATTGCTATCACACTATTCTCATAGCCTTGGTGGAATTTCCTGGAAACGTTATGTTCTCCCTTGAACCTCTAAGGCTACTCCTCTAATCATCAAATTTTGCTGATTTCCCACAGGAGAAGTGATATTGAACAATATGTTAATGAATTATAAAGTTAGGCTAAATGTCTTCTTGCCAACAATGAGGTTGTATTATTAATGCTCCCAGAACTGAGGTTAATTGAAAATTAAGTTTCTATTTTAACTCCTTGAGATAAAACTAGAAATTATCTTTCCATAATTATACGAGTTGTAAATTATTTCTTTGTCTCCCAGTACAATATTGCTTGCTTACAAATAGGTATTCTGTTATCATTTGACTTTTGGAAGGGTAGAAAACAGTATCTCACCTCTGTGTGCTCAATATGATACTTTTCATTGTATTCCACTCAGTGCATAACCTGTGTGATTTTTAGCTTATGCAACTTGCAGCTCAAGGATGGTGAATTTTAAATGCTTTTTACATAAAAAAGTAATTATTGAAAGGTAAATGATGGAGACTGTTTCACTTTTTAGACTCCCAGTTAGTTTCATCTGATGGCTATAAAGAGATTAAAACTTTATGCCAACCCACTGAGCAGTGCTCAAATGTGTTCCTTTGTAGATGAGATAAAGCACTTGGGTGATATTTTCAGGTGAATAAAGACATTGACTTAAAAACACAATTGCATAAACATGATGTGAAAGGCACAGGTCTGGGGAGTCAATTCAACACTTCTATTTAACTCCAGCCTTTATCTTTTATATTTATTCTAAAAGAGCTTCACATAAAAACTCCCTACAGACAAAGAATTTGCCCAACATTTAAATTTCAGGCTATAGATATAACCATTTCATTTCATCATGCTGCTCTTTGGGTTTTTTTTTTTTCATATTTTGAAGTGTGGTTTAATTTTCTTTCATTACTATAATGGGTCAGAGTGTACAGAACAGTGATTGTAGCAAAATTGCATTTTTAAGAAAAGGTCTCGCAATTAGCTGATGGATTGATAGAGATAACTATGGCTGGCAGAATCCTCACTAGGTCCATCACAGAAATCCATAGAGCAAATGATCAGGACATTTACCCCCAAAAGATAAAACAAACGCCACAGACATAACTCAGAGTGTTGCTCTGAAAAGGCTGGAGGCAAGCCAGAGTTTGAGAACATCTAAGCTGTAACAGGAAGACAGGGATGATAAAAGAGTGGCTCGAAATGGGGTGAGCTGGTGGGGCAGGCACACATCTGGCTCACTAAGCCTATTGGGTTTTGACATAACTAAGGTGTTTACCAACCAGAGAGAGTTAGAAAACTAAATGGATTCAGAAGACTTTAGTGAATCCCAAAGACTTGTAACATGTGGTGAGAAAACAAACAAAACAAAGCAACAACTTTGAATGCATTTAAGCTTAGCAAATATTACTGGGTTAAAGTAAATCAGAAATCAAAATGAATACAGGACAATGACACTTCAAAAACTGCGTTCTGGAGTTCGGTGCTTCAAAAACAGATTGCAAATTTTGTGATTTAAATCTATTACAGGGAAAACTCAATTAATGTGTTTGATATTTTACTGACCTAAAGTAATTATTGAGCCCATATAGTCTCCTCACTCATGAAAATGGCCATGGGGACAAAGGATGGGATCGCTTCTTGAATGCAGAGCTAGCTGGCCACCTGTGGAGGTCGTTGTAGAGGTGATCCGTGCGCTGCTAAGTGCAGCAGTCAGCTTTGGCTATAGCACAAACCATCCCAAACTTAGTACCTAAAACACCAACCAGTTATTAAGCTCATACTTGTGCAGGTCAGTCACTTGGCGGGTTTATCTGCGCTTTTCTCTTTCTTTTCAGGTTCAAGTTCCCTGCTGCATTTGTGAGGATCTGCTGGGTGGCTGGGGGCGGTGGGTCTCTGATGACTGGCTGGGAAGCCTGGCATGTAGAGCCTCTCTCTGCATGTGTCTCACTCTCCAGTGGGCTAGAATCGGCTGGCTCCCATCGCAGGCCTTCTCTCTTTCGAGAGGGAGAGGTAGAGTATATGCATGGGCCTCTTCAGTCCTCAGCGCGGAACTTACTCTACGTCACTTGGGCCACAAGAGCAGGGCTTTAAGAGCAATCCAGGTTCAAGAGGTGGAAAACTAGACCCCTCTGGATGGGAGGGGAAGAAGGCATGGTCCTTTATTCACTCTTTCATAAGGCGTGTTAGAATAGAAACATCCAGTTCTTTCATTTCTGTGAAAATAATAGGGTGCCACGTTTCTCTGTGGTCCTGACGCTCTTTACATACCCTCCCTGCCTCCTTTCTTGCTTATTTCCTGTGTCTGAAGTGACAGCCCCATCAGTGTCAATTCCACGCAACTGGGCTTAATAGTGGTGGCGCCCCTTACCCAGAGCTGTGAACACACTAAACCAAGTTGGCAGTCAAGGGAGAGTTACCTGAAGCAATGGGTCTGATTAGTCTTCCAAAAATAAATCAGGCCTCAGGGGAGTACCAGAAGCTAAACTATGAAGCCCGAGGAAAGCCAGAACTAAAATTCAAGCATGAGGAGTCACTGCCCAAGGCTGAGGGGAGTAATGCTGCTAATTAAAAAGGTGGGTTTTCTACATTCAAAGGGTAAGAAATCAAGTGGACATTATTACTTTACTAATCAATATAGTATCATAGTAATAATAGGTAGCATGTGTTAAACACTCACCATGTGGCAGAAAGTAAGGCAAAATGTTCACTTTTAGTCCGAAGGCAATCTCGTGAGTTGGCACATTTTTAATTCTATTTTTACACAAGAGGAATTTGAAGATTAGAGTACCCTGTACAAAATGAAAACATCTACACAGCTGGCAAGTATCAGAGCTAGGATTTGAACCCAGGACAGTATGACTTCAAATATTTTTCTTTGAACCAAAAAATTATATGGTCACTCCAAAGAAGGTTAGAGCTGAAATGAATATTACAGACCATATAGTTACATCCCAAAAGGGTTAATAACTTAAGCCAATTACTTATTGCAGAACTGGAAGTATACTTAGATGAAGGTTAGACACACACCAACCTTGAAAGGAATGTTTATGCTATAAATGTATGTACACACACACACACACACACACACTGTTAAATCTATTGATCTACTAACATGCCCACTCTGTGTTATGCCCAGCAGTGCTGATCATATTCTGTTCAATAGAATCTTTCTCAAACTTAAATACTTGGACAAAAATACATAATTTTCCTTTAAGTTTTAGTCTGAAAAATATACAGGGGAAACAGGCTGCCTGTTCAGGACCCCTCTAGCTTCTTTCCCCGCCAATCACTCCATGTTCTAGTAGTTAATATAACCCACCCTTCCAAATTTTGCATTGTATCTTCATTTTCTCTGACTTTTTTGAATTCCTTAGCTTTTTCACCAATTCCACCTTCACCCTATCCCAGTCCTCCAAAGTACAACCCATCTTTATGACCCACCTCAGAGACCACGACCCTCCTTGGCTGGGTTAATATCACATTCGCTTCTCTGAATTCTTGAAGCATTGTCTTCACACAGCTCGCCTAGGGCTCATATTGCCAGAGAGTTATCATGGTCCCACACCAGACTGTGAGTTCCTTGAAGGCAGGAGCTCTGCTTTATGTTTCTTTGAATCCCGAGTGCTTGCACATTATGCTGCTTGGTACAACATATACACTCCATAAAGGTTTATTAAGTAGTCTCATTTATGAACATAGACCCTTGGTGGCGGGACATCTATCCACACATAGGTACACTGTTGCAAATCGATCACTTTAGTGGACATGGGATGACAAGCAAAACCCATCTGACAAGCATTGTCTAGTAGAAAACCAAGAACCTGCAATCATTTTAGGATGTTCTGCTTTTCTGCCAAAGCAGCAGCCTGTACTAGGATAAAACCCTGCCTGCTGCACCCCCTCTGCCACCTGCCTCTCCTGCCTGGCCTTTCCAAACCTCCAAGAAGGACTCCTAGGAAAATAGCTGGGCAAAGAATAGCTTATTTCCTTAATATTCAGAAACACGAAGAATTAGACCTTTTTCATGTGAAAGGAAAGAAGTAGCCTGAATAGAGAGCCAATGGACTGTGTACTGATGATCATTTTCTTTACATTGTAAGCAACAGCAGTAAACAAGGACATAAATGTTAATGATTTTCCTTTAACTGAAGCCACCCAGTCAGCACTCGTGCATACAGAGCAGTGCAATGATTAAACTACTGTAACATATGTACACGTGAATATATGCAAACACCCAGTCTAGGAAGAAAAGCAGTGGATCTAATACTGTGTAACCCTAAAGAAGGTGATCATCTTTCTTTTTTACAAGATTTATTGCCAAGCACTTTTTTTTTTTCAGAGATTTGCTAAAATTCATTAACTATTCTTTCAGAGACACAATATGGTCCCTTCATCTGATATTTATATCTCTGCTTATTAAATCATACGTTTCTTTTGCTGATGCTGATTTTTGAGATCAAGGGCTACATGTTGAGTGAGTCTACCTTAACAGATTGCCTTAGACAGCATTCTATCACATTAGGTTTAAGAAAATAACCATTCTAACTTATAATCTGTTTTACTGGGAAGCAGCGATCTAATTCACATTGATTTTGAGTAAACCTTTACATACCCATCTGCTCCATTTTAAGCTGGGCTTGTACAAATCAATGCATTTCTAGCATCAACATGCACTGAGTAATCAATGGGTAGGGAAAATCATTATTTACTGCTCAGTAATTGTGTTTACATTCAAATAAAATAAAATGTGCAAGGCCATTTTGGAGAAAGAACAAGTGACCCATGAATCACAAGCAGATTGTTTTCCTTTAGTCTTTCAAAGGAAGCAGATCATCTGAGGAGTTTTACTGGGAAAGTAAGGAGAAAGTCCTAAGTCTCACCTTCGCCTTGTTTTAGTCCTCAAGCGCTGAGGCGGTTGTCAACGTTTTCCTGATCTTTTAATCCTAGGAAGCCTCCCGTTGGTAAACAGTAGTTCTAGACACATGGCTCCAGGCAGCATTCCTCTTTGTTGGATCACAGTCAGCTCCGGTGCTGATCTGGTCTCTGCCCACCTGCTCACTCTTGGCTCTGGACCCTCACTTTAATTATCCCTCTTGTCATTTGAACCTGGAGTGTATAGCTGGTCTCTACTGTGTGAATCTCAGTTCTCCCTAGTGGATTACAATTTGGATCCATCCCGCTAATGCTCTGTGGTCAGGACCACCTTGAATAGGAATAGGTCTGGTTCCAGTTCCATCTGAACTGTCATCTCTGGTGCCACCAGCTACCTGACTGCTGCATTAGCTCCACCGTGAAGGGCGGGGAAGGGGAGTTAACCAACAGTAATAGAAATGGAAGTAAATGAAATACCTTGTTGTTCTGATTCTCCACACTTTATAAGGCAGCCCTCCAAGCAGTGGTACAGATAAGCCTCAAGTTCTGCCTCGCAGCATAACCGAACAGATGGGCTGCGATGAAATTGCCCATCAAAATTTGTTTTGTCCTATTTTATTACAGTTATTCAGGCAAGGAATGCAAATTGAAATAAGGAACGGCTGAAAATAGGTTCTGTTTTTAGTGTATTTCAGTGAGTTAAAAAAAAAAAAAACTTCATAGTACCGTGAATGCACGCCACACATTTCTTTCATCGTAGCCTCTTGTAGACTTAAAAATGCTGAAAATGGCACTAAGGAAGAAGCTATGTAGTAAAGTTCCATGTATAAAAATTGGAATAATGCAAAGAAAAAGGGCAGGCCCTTTATTAAAAGATCATGCAAATGTGTGAATCAAATCAGCAAAAGAGGATCTATTTTGAAAAAAATTGTAAGATTCATTTTTTTTAATCCTGAAAAGAAAAAAAAAAGCAAACAAGTGAACAAAAGCAAAACAGCATCACTTATGATTCTTACTTGCAGTGTTGTGTAACCTCTCCCATTGTTTGGAGTAAGTTCTCACATTGCATGGAATAAGTGAGCTGTCACTTTGCTGACCTTTAACCACAGTGTCTAGTAAAACATAAGCAACTCTGAGTTCACATATTGAAGAGTAGAGAAAAAAATATTTTTGAAATACCGCAATTCATCTACAGTAAATCACCTTATGAAAACAGAGATTTTTCTAAGATGAGTAATTGTCTAAAATAAATAAGAGGGAAAAAATAATATCAAAGATGGCTGGATCACTCTTCCCTGGTAAGAAAAACTTGCTGTTTGGAAGAGCAGCATTTTTGCTATTAATGTATATATTTAGAGTGCTATGTAATTTGTGTCAAGGCAAAGCAAATCAGAGGATGATTTCAAGAAGTCAAGTATTCCTTAAGCAATATGCAAAAATATTCACATTCTACAGACACATTTATGATTTGTAAGGGCATAATCCACTTAAAGCTCAGATATACTCAAAATTTACTGAGATGAGTAAATTGGAACCTCAGTATAGAAAACCAAAGAATAATGAGTACATTTAAATAAAAAAGTTAAAATATCTGTCGATTTATTTCAGTTAGTCATTTAATTAGCAGTCTTTTTTATAAGGCCCATTTGAACATAACAGAGCTGCACACTGTCATCCTTTATCCTTTAAAAGGCACATGCTGAAGAACCAATGATGTACCTACTCCTGCCATCACTCCAGCTGAATGACAAACGTGACTGATATTGGTGTGTTAGGAGAGTGTCCTGACAACCACACTGAACGATCAGCTATCCCTTGACCAGCACTCTCATGGTAGGTTTAGTAAATGTAACTTTGTTACAAGTGACAACATGGAAGACCAGAGTATTTGAGAAACTTGCCCAATGTTACAGAGAATATCAAAGTCAAGTCTTTCTCCAGCTGTTCTCCACAAAGCAAAGTGCCTCAGGTTTGCCTCCTGGTAGTGACCACGCCTCAGCTAACTAAAAAGCTTGCATTCATTAAATATCAGAAGCAACCTACTTTCCTGCATTGAACGTGTAGCCAAGTGAGGAAACAGGAATAGACTTGGGATCCCAAGGCAGACAGTGAACTCTAATAAGGTTACAAGAACTCAAATGAATTATTAAAACAAAGAATAGCACTCATAAGTAATACAAGAAAAATAACAAAAAAGTAATAGTAATACAATTTTAATAATGCATTGCCAAAAACAAAGTGTCTTCCAAGAGTGCTATAAAAGCATGTTTGACTCTCCCAGAGAGTTAAAAGCTACAAGGGATCTAGAGATTATTTTAGTGAATTTATACTTTTAATGTGGAGATGAAAATATTCCAACTGAGATTTTGACTCAGAACAGTATGTACCCAACACCATACTGCAAAAAAGAGATCCAAAGGCAATTAGAATATATATCTAATTTATCTAATTTCTAATACAATGTTCTTTTTAACATACTGACACCTCTATTTTCAATCAGTCTTCAAGTTAACAAAAATAGGTATTATTAAATATATACATTTATATGGATCATGTAATACAATCGAAAGCTTTTCTTAGAGATACCTGTACTAGTGAAAAAATGATGACTTCTAGGTGGTATATGGATAGCAATTTACATCTTAGTAGTGATGTGTTTATTTAATATGTATCCGGCTATAATTTCATAGTTTACAGCTCAGTTACATTGTGAAAAAAATTTAAATCAATCTAAAGAAAAATGTAAATATAATTAGGATATGGCAAAAGTAATGAAAGAGGTAAATAAATTAATGACAGAGGCTTGGGGAATACTGATTTAAAGTAGAATACATAGGGCATATAAAATTGAGAAGAGTGCTTATTTACCATAAGTTGCACCTATGGTGGGTTTTCCTAAAGTAATTTAGTGATAAAATACCTTACTTAAACATGAAATGAACTAGAGTAGTCCATGATATCTACCCTATAGTTTTTTTTTCCAAATAATTTATTTCACATAAATTGCTTTATTGCATTATTGATTTCAAGAACTGATTAAAAAGCACTTTTTCTGAGGGGCTAGATTTCTCACAACTAAAATCTGAACCAACTAAAAACTGGCAGTTCTCAGGCTTGTAGGTGAAAACACAGGATTTTAGAGTCCGAGTTTAGAAACTCCGAATAATACACCAGAGACACATTTCTTCAAGTTTTTTTTCCAAAGAGTGTTAAGAGAAATCTACTTAGTAGCAGTTAGATTTAAATGTACTTGATTAATAGAAAGCTAATGAGAAAAATCTACAGATAACTTTATAGAAAATAAAGCAAACAGGTTTCAAACCAATTCTGAGAGGCTTTACTCACAAAAAGCAATAGAAGGTGATCAAAGAGAAATCATTAGACATTTCGTTTAGTAGAGATTTAGTGAACAATATCAGACTTGAAGTCCACTTGAGATGTTTGAATCCATTTTAACTTCAAGGAGAATGTGACTGTAGACAAGAAATTCTGTTCTCAGTAAGAACAACTGACAATTAAAGATACTGGCTGGAAAAAAAGGCAGAATGTTGAGACTGAGACTCTCACCGTTAATTTGGAAAATTCTAAGCAAGAGGAAAATGCGACCTCACAGTCCATTATCAAAAACAACTTAACCACAGAACATAGTGTCTAACGTTCTAGAACACTATTAAGTAGATAATTTTACTTGAGGAGAGTACCCATTTTATGTAGCCTCTCAAACTAAAAGCTGTGCTGTGATACTGTGAGATTTTATTGTTACATTTATAAATAAACTCTGGGGTTATCAGTTAAGCATATCAGCGATAATGAAAATGAACAACTTTTCACAGTTCTGTAACAAACGTTTATTATATCATATATTTGTTTTATGTTTATGTCTTTTATATATATGATTTCATGTATGATTTTAAAAGGCAAATTTCACTGCAATATGTAATATACATTCTGAGGTATCGTCTACCAAAATCTGAAACATTTCCTAAGGACAGAATTTAAATAACTCCAACCAGAGTTGCAATTCATCTCACATGGCTTAAGGAAAACTATACTTGCCTAAAGAGAGACAATAATCATATTATCTAAAATAATAGTGAAGATTCAGCCTGTCAGTGGCTGCAGTAGTGATGAAGGTTCAAGGAATTTGGGGCCCTCATTGATAGCCCCTATGAAGATATCCCAAATACCTACAGGTGCCTAGAATTAAACATGTCTCAGTCAAAACCCTGGGTTTTTCCATTTTGTTAAGAATACATGGCACCTTCTTTTAGGCTCAATGGTAAAAATAGCCAACAAGGCAAATAAATTGAGTCCACAGACAACTGCTAGGTATCTTAGGAGCTATTGTAGTCCAGTGACAAATAAGAAATAGCCCTGACACACATGAGCTATTCAAGAACTGGCATCACATTTATGTAATCAGAAGTCTCTTGTATTCATCCCTATACAGAAATCATGTTACCCTCAGTCTTTAAGAAGTTCACATGTTTTATTACTTTACATTCTGTTTAAATAACTGAAATATATTTTAATTTTATGTTTAAATAATTGAAGTGCATGTTATTAGGAACTTTTCAAGAATCCCTACCTTCTATTTGAAACATTACATTTTCCTAAGACAACCACTCCATTACTGACAAAACTCTAGTTAAATTTTTAGATATAGAGACACTTAAAAAGAACAAAAACTGAGTTATTTTAGAGAAATATTCATATAAAGAGAATATTCTTTGCCAGTTCTGGCTATACCTCCTAACAGTAAAAAATAGCCAATTATTATGTTTAAATGGTCTATTAAAATGATAGGACCTACACTGCTTAATACGATGTTGAAAAACAACCTATCTAGAAGACTCGAACTATCTGATTTAAAGACTTACAAAGCTATCTTAATCAAAGCACTGTGGTACAGGCAAAAGAACAGACACACTCGTCAGAGGAACAAAATGAGGAGTCCAGAAATAGACATACATTTAAATAAACATTTGATTGGCAATAAAAGTGCCAAAGCAACACAATGGCGAAATGAAAATAGTTTCAAAAATGATGCCGAGATAACTGAGAAACTGCACAGGAGAAACAAAACACTCAACCCTTACCTCATACTGCACATGAAAAATAATTTAAGATGGATCAGACTTAAATTTAAAGACTAAGCCCGTAGAGCTTTTAGAAGTAAACACAGGAAAATGACTTTGTGACATGGGAGTAGGAAAAAAACTTCTCAGGACACCACAAAATAACCACTGACAAATTACAGGGCTTTACCAAAATTTTTTTAAGTTCTGCCCATCAAAAGACACTATTAAAAAATAATAGGCAAACTACAGACAGAGAGAAGATACTTGCAAATGGTATTTGACAAAGGACTGATACACAAGATATAAAGCCCTCTTATAAATCAGTAATATAAAAAGACAATTCTATTAAAAACTGGAAAATATTTGAACAGAGGTATTCCAAATAAATACATTCAAATGGCCAATAAGCACACAAAAAAGAACACAACATCCTTAGTCACAAGGGAAGTGAAGGTTAAAAGCACAATGAGATACCACTATACGCATCCCAGCATAGTAAAACTTGAGAAACCGACAGTACCTAGTCCCTGTGAAGATGTGGGTGACTGTATCTCTCATACCTTGATGGGGGGACTGTGAATGGTTTGACTGTCATAAAACTAAATATTCACACTTCCTATGATGCAGAAATTCTACTACTAAATATTTATGCATATTATACGAAAGCAGATGTTCACAAAAATACTTGTTCATAAATGTTCATAGCATTTTAATTCTCAATGGCAAAACCAAACCAAACAGAACAGGAAACTGCCCAGACGTCCAGTAACAGGAGAATGGATTAAAAAAAGTGTAGTACATTCGCACAATGGCATTCTACTCAGCAACAGAAGAGACCACTGACACATGCAATATCAAAAGTAAGTCTAAAAAAATTGCACAATAAAAGAGGCCTTACTATATGATTCCATTTATATGACATTCTAGACCAGGCAAAACTAACCCATGGTTCAAAAGCATCAGAGCCGTGACTGACCATGGGAGGGTGGGACTGACAGGTAGAGGGTAACGGGGATTCTCTAGAGTGATATTAATGTACTATATTTTGAATAGAGTCTAGATTTACACAATCGTATACATTTGTCAAAACTCGGAAATATGCACTTATGATATTTACATTTCAGTGTATGTAAATTTCACCTAAAAAAAACCCCTCTAAACAAAGATTGACTTTAGTTGGTACTATTTAAGTATTTAGTACTTTTTAAGTATTTAAGTATTAAATATTTAGTATGAAATGTTAAGCACTTAATACTTAAATATTTAGTATTTATGTACTTAAAGTATTACATTTAAGTATTTATGAGAAGCATATTGATGTCTTTTAAGTCTGTTTGCTTGATAGTCTATTGTTTTGAGATGGAATAAAAGTAGGATGGATTATTAGAAAGAAAGCTAGGTAGGTGGGTAGGGATGTGATAAAGGAAGTAGACAGTAAAATGTTAATTTGTGTAAATACACTCCTTAAATTGAAACAATATGTAAACTATCTTTGTATTGTTATTGTCAAACACCACTGGAAAAGTATGAAAGAAAAAATTTCCTCATGGAACTGAGATATAGAAAACTTTCACATGAAATAATTAGACTTCCTGAGAGATGGTGCATTTAGTAAATAGCTTGTTTCAAAGAAAAATGAACACTATGGTGAAGTTTTTGTGGTTTCTATGGTTGATTAATATATGCATTTTATTTTTCCTTTTTATATGCTTATATAAAACTCCTTGTTTTATTGATCAGAGTGTTCAGAACCTATATTTTCCTCGTGATAGAGATGCAGGGATCAATATGATCTTATAAGAGATTTATTTATGTGCTAGGGACTGAGCAATCTCATAAAATAGAGCTCTAGTCTTTATTGAATTTTTTCTTGAGTCAGCTCTAGAAGCTCACAACTGCAAGCTTCTGCAACAAAATGTAAAAATATTATAATGCTAACTCATGTTTCCAAATGAAATTGTTTACGCTTTATTAAATCTGAGATCTTCTAAAAATAATGTCATATTTACATCCTTTCTGAAAGATATTGCATGATCTTGCCATTAATGCTTAGACGGAATCAGAATGAAAACTGTGCCAAGTCATTCCTGTGGTTAAGTGTTTCAGTGCCTCCCCACGTTCTTCGTGATGAAGACTAGAGCTCTTTATGTGGCATACATGGATCTGCGGGAAACTGTAAACTTCCTTTCTCTTCAGCTTCAAATTCTCACCCCTAGCTCTAGTTCCAACCCCATCTCCCAGATTTTACACACACATATATGCATACACATATACACATTTCCTCTGTCTTAAATATTCGTCTGAACGGTGGAACTACTAGTTTCTGCAAGACATGATAAAGTGTGAAATTCTCTGAGAAGCCACTGCCTTGACCCCGCTTGCCTTGTGCCTCTGGTTACACAACGCTCCTCCCCACCTGTCTGCCCACAGGTCTTCTAACTAGAATACGAGCACATAAGCGCTCTTGCACCTCTTATTTCTACATTCTTGAAACTAGTATGTTCATTTGTACATTGTAGGGAATTCATGACTATTTTTTGAATGAACCAATAAATAAATGTTACCCTTCCTGCTATTCTGACTCTGAATTAATGATCTACTTTTAATACAGTTGTTCCTGCATTACTCTTTTGTCCTTGAATCTCAGAGGCTCTAGGTTACTGGGTCTCTTCCTTGCTCTTAACCACACCTGAGAAAAGTGACATCTATTTCTCAGGAGCAGAACCCTGATACCTCTAGCAGACTCCACTGGCACGGTCCCTGCTCTGCTTTTCATCCAGCATCGTTATGCTCTGCAGTCACACGTAAGACTCAGAGTTACTTAGTGCTGGATCTATTTTATGTTGCCTTTAGGCCTGGATGGTCACCTATTATCAGTGTCCATAGACTTAGGATACTAAGTCTGTTTGCTAGATTGGATACTTCCTGGCATCAGTTTCTGGATATGCCCATCTCTTTACTTCCTGGCTTCTTTCTCTGCACGTGTGTCACTCTACGCTTTGGATTTACATTAGTTCCCAAGTCTTCACCAATTTGAATGATTTCACAGTAAACTGAGCCATGGTCAGCCACATCCTAAGACGTGACTTGTGACAGCTTTAATGTGGAATCTAACAGAGTCTTATTCATGAATAATTTGATTTTATACAAAGAATATTTTTATTTCTTCCATCTCCTAGGGAAGATTTTATAATTAAAAGCTTTTATCATGTTCATGTATATTTTGGCCAAGGAGGAGGAAAAACCAGGAAGTTAGTCTCTTTTGTTAAAAGTACTTTAAATTATTTTACGTGATACGGTAGATGATCCTTGCAATGTTTCTGTAAGCAAAATAAGTTGGTTGTATTTTACCCGTATTTCATGGATAGGAAGTTATAACAGAGTAAATCCACTGACTTGTCCCCTCATTTATGTGTTTGATTATTGCTGATGATAATTAAATGGAGATCCTTTGATTCCCACTTTATGCTCTTTCCTTGGATTACACAAGCCTGTTTACTGTTGAATGTTCATGTGAACATCCTTGGTACTCTCTGGAATTGCATTTGATGGATAGAACAAGTATAATTTGTCATGATATTTTAAAGTACTATAATAATTTCAAATAACATGGTATCTAAAGTATTTTAATGAACCTGCAACAGTGGTGATCTTGAAATCACAATCTTCAGTTCTAAAAATTTAGTGAAAAGTGGAGAAAGGTAGAATTATTAGAATGAATCCACTAGTTCTTTCACCCCCATGACCCTTCACAATGCTCCGGAAAGCCTCTGTTTGATTCAGACTATGCTCTTTCATCCTCAGTGCTCACCTGTGAATACCGGGCAGACTCCAGAGAGCCAGATATTCAAGTGCATTTCCAAGAGCTTGCAGAATAAAAGTGTCAGGGACTGCTTTGTGAAGGCTTTCCTACTGTCTAGCATGAAATGGTATTGGGACTTCCTCAAATAGATTCCCCTGCCGGGACACGCGGCTGGGAAGCAACTCACGGCACATCAGAGACAGGCCAGGCCCAAACATGAATCCGGTGCCACGGCTTTGTTATGAATATGACAGACTTCAGGGTCAACACTCCTGTGAGGAGGGAATGCCACTGTTTTTCAAAGGAGCTCTAGGACACGCTAGGAAACCTAACACTCGTGTGGGTGTTTTTTCCCTCTTGACTAAATTCTGCCTGGTAGAAACACACTTTAAAAACAAGCAAACAAAGGAAGCACATTTTAACACCGTGAAATTATGAAGCACGATTAACACTACTACATTGGCAGTGAATATATTAAGAGCACCTAATCAAACAAATGTGCTAAAAAATACATTTGGGCAGTGATTCATTACAGTAGGATCTTTCCACTCTCAAATGACTGGGAAGTCATTTAAAGTATGAGACAGAATCAAGTAGAGAGTCGTCTGAAGCAGGCTTACAGAGTGGTTAGGGGCCAAGAGTGAGGAAGAGGACCAAGGAAATAAGCCTCTCTCTAATTCTTCGTAACTCTGTTACCTTGAGTCTCCACTTCCTCAACTTGAAAACAGGAATACGATAGCACTTTACAGTACTGTGGTCAATACCAAATAAGATAAAGCGTGGAAAGCCTTGAGCAGAGTGCCTGCATTTGAGAAAGGGTCAACAATTACTGGTTAGCTATTTCTGAATCATCATTATTAATGGGAATGTATCGGGTATGCGGAGAGCTTTGGTGAGGTAAGCGGCCTTACCAGTCTGGTGAAGAGAATACTGACTTTGAGACAGCCAGATCTGGAAGAGGGAAACAGCTCCACTGGTTTCTGTCTTTATGAGCATACCACACTGTACTTAGCCTCTCAGAGCCTCAGTTCCTTCTTCTGTAAATAACAATAATACCTACTTTTTGCTTTTTCTCCTTTCTTTTTCCCTTTTCTCTACCAGATTCATGGCGTCTTTGCCTTTTGAAGAGGGTGATGTTCTGTCAGAGTTCAGCAGGTGCTCTGGTTGGCTGGGTGGGTCCGTGGATGTGAGTTTTGGTGTATTTGTGGCAGAGGGTGAGCTACCAGCGTCCTTCTACTCTGCTATCTTGGCTGAATAATACCTACTTCTGACAGTTGTGATGAACATGAAAGAAAATCACACATGCCAAGCATCTACTGTAGTACTTGGCTAGTCCATTTTGCCTTCATTGGAAATCTGTTGCTATAATCTTTGTCTGTCATTTCTTCTGGGCAGAACTGAAAAGACTAGACATTTCTCTTCCATGACTCTTGTCTGACAGTATACCTCTTAATTTAGCTTCAGTATTAGCGGCAAAAACAAAGTTAGGAACAAATAAAATATATAGGTGACTGACTGATTGATGTGGAGAGACCAGACTTAACAATAATTGGTTAAACCATTGAAGGATGGGTGATTTACAGATTTGAGAAAACATAGAAAAAAATTATAAAGAAACAGTTGCAAATTTGAGTACACAAAATTTTTTTAAAAATCAGATCTTCAAAATATCTATTACCAAAACAAGAGCAAAAAGAGCATTTGGAATAAAATGTTGTATATTTAACAAACATGAGAGACTAGGGGTTATCGTCCTTTATATGGTATGTGCTCACATAAGTTGATAATTAATGCACTAAGACCCTGATGAATAAATAGGCAAAAGTAAGGCTAGACTTAACAAAAGACGAAATACAACTATTAAATAAACATAAAGCAAAATATACAAAATATAATATCGAGATAGAATGAATCACCCGTGAATTATTCTAAAACTAAAATTAATAACGATCACTGCTGGGCTTGATGCCTAATCAAACTCTAACTTTCTAACATTGAATTTCTCCTTTCAAACTTTGTAAACGCAGTTATATTATCCTTAACTGTAATTTTTACAATAAACAATTAGGTATTAGATGGACAGATGTGAAGGAGTGGACAATTTTCAGAGCAGAATGAGACCCTGAAATGCCCAGTTGGTTGCACACAGTTGTGTACAATATATGCATTATATCTTTTTTGAGAATATATCTAGAAGTTCTAAATTGCACAGATATTTGATCAAAGTCTAAGAGAGAATCTATCTATGCATTATGTAGTAAATGTATGGTATTATAGTTAAAAGTATGTTGAAAAAATAATGTCTGTTGAGAATATAAGATATTAGGGAGGCAACTTTAGAAATGGGAAGAATGGGGGAGTCTGTGAGAAACCAGATGACTGACAAAGCAATTACAGTTTTTTCTATTTTCCTAGCATTCTATTTATCTATTTTTTGGAGAGCACTATCATATATATTTCTCTCACTTAATCTGTTTAATGATCCTGTACAATATATATTATTTCATTTTTACAGATGAGAATATTGAGACTGAAAGAGGTTAAGTAATTCCCTTCCCTAAGCTCAGAGGGCCAGTAAGGACTTCAGCGAGGGCTTGGACCCAAGTCTCCAGACTGAAGGTTCTCTGCTTTCCATTATGTGGCCTGGGTATAAAAAGTATTAATGTATGAGTTTTAATGATAAAGAATAAAGTGTTGCTGTAGGCTATCACAGAGATATGGGACAGGATGGGGGTGAATAGAGATAGTGATCATATAAATGATGTTTCCTTAAGCTTTTGCTGTTTTGAGAACTTTGGGATAAAAAGTCCTACAGATGGCTAAAAAGAGTCAGACTGCAGTGGAGTTAGAAACCTTGCCAGGAAATGCTGACTTGAAAGTCTTTAAAACAGAGACTCAGAGAATCTCCATTCTAGAGCTGGTGGAGATCCCAGAAGAGACTCAACTTCTGTAATTATTGGGAGTTTGTGACACTCCAGCACTCCTCTGTAGGTCTCAAAAGTGACTTGATTTTAGGGCTATGCTTTGGGTCAAGCATCACCCACTCTTTATTCTACAGCCGTGCTGTCCACATAATTAAATCTAAACTAACTTAAGTTAAATTAGAAATGCAGTTCCTTAGTCACGCTAGGTATATTTCAAGTGCTCAGTAGGCACATATAGCTTGTAGCTACCATATGGAGCAGTGCAGAATTATAGAACATTCTCATCATTGCAGAATATGCTGTTGAGCCACACATTTCCTGGCTGGCTGCTACTTTGTAGGGGGAAAACCTTCAACTCAGGGAACATGGGCAGTTATTGAACCGTTTGGTGAGCTTGGATTCTTTCTGTGAGCTTGTCCTTGATCTCAGGGAACCATCGGTCTCATGCTCCAGATGTGCGGGAATTATTTATGCACTTTCCACCTACCAAGGTGTCAGGAAAGAACAGCAAAGGATAGAAGAAATCACTCATCAATCAGTAATATGTACTGTTAGGAGTGAAGTGCATACTTAGTTAAGGCTTCTTTGAAGAGCCCTATCTCAAGAGGTATACAAAGACTGTTCATGGGAAATCTTACCCTTGTTGACTTAATTCCCCAAATAGTGGATCCTAAGGCATTTCCAATTTGGAGCAAAGTTGTACAGTATGTGGAGTTTGTTTTCAGCAATGATCGTGTATTTTTCTGAGTGTCTCTGTATATTTTCTCATATTTTCAACCACAGTACACTTGCAGCCCATAAGATATCCTCCCATGGTCCTGAAGTCCATCACCCAATCCTGGTGAACTCTTCCCAAGCTTAAAATTTGTCCTACGTCCTCTGTCCTTCCATCGGCCAACAGAATATACCTTTCTAGAATTCTCCTCCAGCTAATTGCATTAACTAATTCTTGTCTGTGTAGTTAGTGATTAATGGTGATGGCATAATGAGAACATCCAAGAAATAAGGGTACTTGGGTTTTCTGGTGTGGGTGACACCATTCCAAGACCATATCACTGAAAGAACGAAATAAGAAAATCTGAGTTTGGTTTTGCCTCCGCCATCTCTTAATTATGTAGCCCTAGGCATAGGAAATAACTGTCTTGAGTTGAATTCTTCATATGAAAAATGAGGACAATAATACCTTCAGCACATGGTTTTTGTGAAGATTAAATGGGATAATGGATTTGGATATAAATCCATTCTAACAATTTTCCCTCATGATGTCAAGCTAATATTTTTGCCAGTTTTATTTTATTCCTTTGTGAAAGCACTGATGTCGGCTCAGGGCTGTTTTCTGTAGAAAAATTCAGATGTCCTTTAACACTGTCAGAATGTTATTGTTAGCTCAAAGATAAAAGGATGACAATAACAGCAACATAATGGCGTGTTAAAAGTCTTTGTCAGGCCAGTCAACAAGCACGAACTCCTTCCATTTGGAGCTGTGTACAACAAATTAAGTTACTTTAAATCGCATAAATTTACACCATGTGATTAAACAGTTTGCAAACAAAGTCTTTTGTATTTTAAAAGCAGAAAATTTTAATGTGAGGTTAATGCCACTGCCTAGTAAAGAATTTGTAAAGATCATAGAGACAGAATGCATAAAATCTTTCTTTAGAAACATATCCTATCAAGTAGTGGATCATAAGACTCTCAAAGGGGAGAGAAAATAGTATGTATTAGAGCCATATTCATATTTCCAAGCCACTGAACTGCCACTCAAATCACTGAAATATTTTGTCCGTAAATAGACACATTATAGAATCACATGCCTTCTCAAAATGCAAAGTGTTCTTCTCAGGGGTTCAGCTAGGCACAGTAAAATCAGTAAGAGCAGCCATCTTCCCAGGCTTGAATAGCTCATAAATTTTTTTTTCCAAAATATTTTCATAATCTACTACCTCAATTCAAGCAACCAAAACTCCTAGGAGGACTCTTGTCCCTTTCTAATTATACCAGTAATTATAAGTGCATTTTTACTGTGCACAATGTGGCAGCCTCGATTTTGGACAGCACGTTCAGGACTACCTAGAACATTCAGGACGTCATCATATGTAAAGTTCATTCAAGTCAGAATGCCATTTGACAGATACAACAGAAGGCATGCTGGGAAGGGTATGGCTATAGTTTGTTGATTGACATATTGTAAATGTCAATGGTTAGGAATGAATATCTAAATATACTTTTTTTTAAAAAAATGAAATGTCCCATATTTTAATGTATAAGACCTATGAGATCACATTTTATTTGTGCCTCCTTTATAATAAAGCTGCCTGTTTATCTGCTCACTGGTTTGAAAATTTCTTAGAGTCAAGGAATGTGTGTCATTTATCTGCTTTTCTCCAGATCCCGGGAAAGTACCTAACACAATATGTAAAAACCACTTTCTTAAAATGAATGAATTTAGAAATGAGTAAATGTATGTATTTATGGATATCACTCAAGTCCCCCCTAAAACACATAGTTCTAAATCTTCTAAGTAATAGCTCTTTAATATTGTTTCCTTAAAAATCATTTTAGTCACTTTTCTCCAAATTTCTGAATATTCTCCAAACCTCTGGAATCACCTTTGAGAGGACCTCCTCACCTGCTTACAGTATGTCAGGTGCTGATGCCTCACACATTCAGTTCCACATGGCAGGGTAAGAGAGATCCCCGACTTAAAGCCCAGATCAGCCTGGCCTTGTATCCTGAGAACTTATTCATTCTCTCTGATCCTCAACTTTCTTGTCTGTAAAATGGGGATTGCAAATTCATACTAAATGTGATAAGTTATAAAGCACTTGGCATGTAGCTGATGCTCAAGACATAAGTACAGTGAGCTTAACTGAGGTGAATTAGATGTATTCTCATTATAAAAGAAAAAAAATGTTTTAAATATCTTTAGAAACCTGAAGAATCATATCTTGCATATATATACATATATATACTCTTAATTATATAATGTACTTTACTGTACATACTGATATACAACTGTATAGAATTGTACAAGCCAGGCCTTTTCTATAAAGGGCCAGGTAGTACATATTTTAGATTTTGCAGGACACACAGTCTCTGTTGCAGCTGTTCACCTTTGCTACTCTTGTGGTATTAAAGCTGCCCTAAATAATGCATAAAAAATGAGCATGGATAAGTTGTAGTAAAAGTTTATTTATGGACACTAAAGCATGAAGTCTATAGAACTTTCATGTATCGTAAAGTATTCTTTTGATTTTCCCCCCATAATTTAGAATTGCAAAAAACATTCTTAGCTCTCATTTTAAAAAAAGACAGCAGGCTGGATTTGTCCCATGAGCATAGTTTGCCACCCTCTGGCATAAACCAAGCCATGCATACTGAAATTTATGAGTAATTTAAGGAATTTTTAAGTTTAATGTTTACTTTATAACTGTATATATCTTACTTATATGCTGACTTAATAACCACCTTTTGAGAGGTTAATTAACTCTTTCTTTATCAGTGTCTTTGAATAGTCTTAGCACTCAACCCTTATTTGATCTCATTTTCTCTACACCTACTCTCTTGGTGAATTCATCTAGTGATCTGACCTGAAAATCATCTATACACTGATGGCTCCCAAATTTATATCTTCAACCTGAACTTTTTCCTGAACCTGAGATTCATATTTCAAAAACGCTATTCAACATCTCCACCTGGATATCTAAAGTTCACCTCAAACTTAACATGTCCAAAACTAAACTGATGATCTTTCTCCTAAATTTGTTTCTCTCATAATCTTTTTATCCCAATTTATGGCAACTCCTCTTTCTATTCATTCACGTGAAAACTTGAGTCTTCCCGGATGCTTTTCTTTTTCTTACAACCCACATATATTCCACCTGCAAATACTCTTGGATCTAACTTCAAAATATATCTGAATGTAATCATTTCATGTCATCTCTACCGTTACATTATTACCATTTCCCATTTGAATTATTGTAATAGGCTCCCAATTGGTACCACTATTCTACCTTACCACTCAGCCATATACAGTCTATTCTCAGTACAAGAGTGATCTGTTACAGTCTAAGTTAGGTCATGTCACTCTTCCATTCAAAACGTTTTAATGGCTCTATTTCATTCAGAGAAAATACCAGCATCTTTGCTGTGTCCTACATAATTCACCTATATTCCTCGTGTCCTTTATTCCCCCTCCCCCAACCTGTCTGACCTCAGCCTCCTCAGCTCTTGCTATTGCTCGTTTTGCTGCAGCCACACTGGTCTTCTTGTGGTGCGTTAAGCATGACAGCAACACTACTGTCTGAAATACTGTATCTAATTCTTGTAACATAGGTTTTTGCTCAGATGTTAATTTCTCATTGACGTTTTTGGGTTTTTTAAATTTTTTTTTATTGAGTAATAGTCATTTTACAATGTTGTGTCAAATTCTAGTGTAGAGCACAATTTTTCAGTAATACATGAACATATATATATTCATTGTCACATTTTTTTTTCACTATGAGTTACCACAAGATCTTGTATATATTTCCCTGTGCTATACAGTATAATCTTGTTTATCGATTCTGCATTTTAAAATCCCAGTCTGTCCCTTCCCACCCCCTCCCCCCTTGGCAACCACAAGTTTGTATTCTATGTCTATGAGTCTGTTTCTGTTTTGTATTTCTGTTTTGTTTTGTTTTGTTTTTAAGATTCCACATATGAGTGATCTCATATGGTATTTTTCTTTCTCTTTCTGGCTTACTTCACTTAGAGTGACATTCTTCAGGAACATCCATGTTGCTGCAAATGGCGTTATGTTGTCAGTTTTTGTGGCTGAATAGTATTCCATCATATAAATATACCACCTCTTCTTTATTCAGTCATCTGTTGATGGACATTTAGGCTGTTTCCATGTCTTAGCTATTGTAAATAGTGCCGCTATGAACATTGGGGTGCAGGTGTCATTTTGAAGTAGGGCTTCTCCTGGATGTATGCCCAGGAGCGGGATTCCTGGGTCATATGGTAAGTCTATTCCTAGTCTTTTGAGGAATCTCCATACCCTTTTCCACAGTGGCTTTCCTTGCTTCCCTCTCCCTCTCTTAATGATTTAGTTGTTTTCTTTCATAATTTTGTGTTAATTCTTTTTGTGATTCATGTCAGTTATCGCCTTTCCAGTTATGAGTTTCTCATTTTTGTTGCATCCTGCTTCTTTTCTATTTAGAGTAGACCTGTCAATATTCCTTTTAGCATGGGTTTAGTGTTGCTAAACTCTTTTAGTTTTTGCTTGTCTGTGAAGTTCTTTATCTCTCCTTCTATTCTAAAGGATAGCCTTGCTGGATAGAGTATCCTAGGCTGCATCTTTTTTTCATTCAGGACTTTGAATATATCTTGCCACTCCCTTCTGGCCTGTAGTGTTTGTGTAGAGAAATCAGCTGAGAGCCTTATGGGGGTTCCCTTGTAACTCACTCTTTGTTTTTCTCTTGCTGCCTTTAGGATCATTTCTTTATCCTTGACTCTGGCCATCTTGATTATGATATGTCTTGGTGTAGGTCTGTTTGGGTTCTTCCTGTTTGGGACCCTCTGAGCCTCCCGTACTTGGATATCTGATTCCTTCTTTAGGTTTGGGAAGTTTTCAGTGATGATTTCTTCAAATACCTTTTCAATCCCCTTTGTTCTTTCTTCCTCTTCTGGAACCCCTATTATGTGTAGATTGGCACGCTTTATATTATCCCATAGGTCCCTTATATTGTTTTCATTGCTTTTTATTTGTTTTTCTCTCAGCTGTTCTGATTGGGTGCTTTCTGTTGTCCTGTCTTCTAGGTCACTTATTTGTTCCTCTGCATTCTCTAGCCTGCTTTGTACAGCCTTTAGGTCAGCTCTCATCTCAGGAAATGAGTTTACTAATTCTACTTGGTTCTTCTTTATAGCTTCTATTTCATTTTTGACATACTTTATATCTCTAAACACTATTTCTTTTAGTTTCTTCAGTACTTTGATCACTCCTTTTTTGAAATCTTGATCTAGTAGGCCATCAATGTCTATTTCCTTGATCATGCTTTCAAGGGATTTCTCTTGATCTTTTAATTGGGAGTGGTTCCTCTGCTTCTTCATATTGCTCATATCTCTCTGGCACTGTGGCTTAAGGAGTATCAGTTATCTAGTTCTCCTGGAGACGCTGTACTCTTAATGATTTTATTGAGAGGTCTGTGTGTCTTCGCCCTGTTTCACAAACTCAGCTTGCTGTTTCCAGAGGCCCCCTATTGGCGCCCTCATCTGTGCTGCTCCCAGTGGCTGTCGGCAAGTAGATCGCACCCTCTCCCAACACTGGGTCAGGTGCTGAGCTCTTTCCTGGTGGGCGGGTGGGTCACTCCCCCTCCCGATGCCACAGTCAGATGCTCGGGCAAGGCAGGTGGGTGGATCGTGACCCCTCCCAGCACCATGGTCAGGTGCTGTGTTTCTGCCAGGAAGGCGGTTGGCCACCTGCCCTCTCCCAGTGCCGGTCGCTCCGCTGCTCTGTGCAGCTGCCTGCTAAGCCTTGGGTCGGCGCTCTGAAGGCAGGCTCAGGGAAGACCGCGGAACAGCCCCATCCCTGCTCCATGCCAAATCCCAGCTCCTTGTTTGTCTTGGCTGTGCAAGTTCTCTGAGGTGCCAGGGCAGAAAGATCCTATCTGCCTTGGGCTGTAAATAAGTCTCAGTCCTGCCTAGGAGGTTGTGGAGCCCCTGGGTGCAGATTCAGGTCTCGGCCCCACCCCTGCCTGGGTGCTGCACAGGAGGAGATGGCAGCTGTGGCTGTGCCCTGCCTCTCTTCTCAGGAGAAGCGCCAGTAATGGTGGTGCAGGTCTGAGAAGACAAAGGCTACGGCGCCCCTCCCCCCAGGGCACATTAGCCGTGTTGCTTTGCTTTAGTCGCAATTTATGGGGGACCAAGGTTGTTCTGCTCCGTATCCCCGCCCAGCCATGGTGCACAGCACCCTGAAGTCCCCTGGGGCTGCCTCAGTGCAGCTGCCCCAGTCCTCCACCCGGTTCGGGTGGCCCGGCCCGGCCCAGCCCCAGTTGCCCGCTCGCGTCTCGGGCTGGGTGTCATGGTGACCCTCCCTGCCCGTTTAACTCAGTTCTGTCAGTCAAGGGGTGCTCAGGGCAGATCTGAGCCTCGGAGGCTCCCCCTCCGTCCCTCTGGCCTCTCCATTGGAGAGGGGAGACCCAGCAAATGAGCGCCAGTCCTCCTTTGCTGCTCCCTCCCTGCGGGACTGGTCCTGCACTGCTTTGCTTTTTCTTCTTTCTTTTTTCCTTTTCTCCTACCAGATTTTTGGCATCTTTGTCTTTCGAAGAGGGCGATGTTCTTTCGGAGTTCAGCAGGTGCTCTGGTTGGCTGAGTAGGTCCGTAGATGTGAGTTTTGATGTATTTGTGGGAGAGGGTGAGCTACAAGTGTCCTTCTACTCCGCCATCTTGCTTCTCCTCAATGACATATTTTTGGATTACTGATCAGCTTCACACTAGATCCCACATCTCCAGTCCCAGCACTTTCCTGCTTTGTTTCTCTCCATCACATTGTCACCATTTGACAAATACTGCACATTTTAGCTATTTCAGTCACCCTACTAGCGTGAAATCTCCATGACAGCACAGACTGTCATTTGGCTCTCCTCAGTAGAGTAGAATGGCACCCAGCATAGTAGGAATTCAAAATGTATCTCTTAAATAATTGAGCATTTTTTGGTGATAGGATTGTGAATGATCGTTAACTTTTTCCTTTGTGCATACTTGTATTTTCTATCAAAAAGAAAAAAAAGTTGGGCTTTTTGGGCTCTAGTCTTGAATATGTCACTTTATATCTGTATGAACTTAAGTAAGTTCAAAGTCTATGATTTGAATTTTTGTCTGTATGACTAAAATAAGATAAAAAGATATCAAATATATATATACACACACATACATTCATATGTGTATCTATACAAACATACGATAAAGTAAAAATACATTATAACTGGCTAACATATATTATTGTGGGTATAAAATAAGATCAATGTTTTTGAAAATATTTTATAAACTATTAAAAGTTGTTCAACATGAGGTCATCACAAATAGAGGTTATGATATATTTTTCTACCAGTCATTTTAGGATAAGCAGTAGACTCAATTATATTCACAGATTATTTCTCTCATGGACTCCATAATATGAATTTAATGAAGGGCTAGTTTTGAATTCATTAACTAAACTGAACTAAATTCATGGTGATGGTATAGTGATTTTTCTCTATAGAGAAAGAAAAGGAAGAAGAATCTTGAAAAAATTCGATTTCACCATCAACATCAGTCATAGTACATCAGGTGACACAAGAAACAATAAATAAGCAATGAATCAAAAATTTTAAAATTAATGTCAGTAAGGAAACAGTGTCAAGTGGCATTAAGAGCCAGATGACTTTCATGTACTGCATTTGAAGAATATATGTGTAATATGTAGGTGAGAAAGAATAAGAAGGGATGAAGGCGTTCAAGGAGGGTGAGCGGAGTAGTAAGCAGAAAGATGGGAGATGAAAGAACCCTGGCCTCCTAATCAGCTTAGAAAGTTGGGGAAATGGAGACTTGCTAAGAGACAGACAACAGGAATGATGCAGTACAATGCTGGCTGGCTTAGAAAATATCAACACATTCTGTTACTTCAAAGCCACATACAACATTCCCATTCTTTCAATGTCTGTCATTTGAAGACACAAATAGAATAACAGCTTTTAAAATCAGTTGTAAATATCACCTAATGTACCTGTAAAATATTCCTGTGATAACCAAACATGAAATACATGTTTTTAAAACATGTATTGTGACTTAAAGTATATTTTATCTACCAACAAACTTCTAGTAGATTGAACATAAAAATAGCCCCTTCCAGCCATTGGGAAATAAGCCATCAGTCTGAAAAACTCCAGTGTACACAGAGAGGGAAGGCTCAGGTACTAAAACTGATTATCAAACTTAGCCAGTCCTAAGGCTATTCACTCTGCCTTCCCACAAAACCACAACAGAGGCTCTTGTCCACATTTTCCTCAATCCCTCTGCCTCTTGACTGATCCTGGTACTTTCCCAAGCTGCTGCCCTGAATGGCATGCCATGCCTCCTGTTTCTAGGATCTGTGAGTATAACAAACTTATTTCATGAAAGTAGTTTTCATGCCCACGTTTTACTGTACCTGATTAAAACAAATCCTGGTACCCTTAAAACACCATTTCTGTGCGACAGTATTTCCATTTAAACTGTTGGCTAGTGAAATGTAATTCCACATTTGGGGAAAAAATATTGATCTCAGTGAGAGACTTTTCACCTATGAAGTTGGCAAAGATTTTTAAATGGGTCATGCTGAGTATAGTTTCATGCAAACGTTCTAAAACACATTTTGAAAGTACTTAAATGAATATTGCAACAATTAACTTGTGATAGGAAAAAAAACACAACTAAACTGCCAAATGGAATAGTGATGTTAATTTTATCTATCATCTATCTATTTAGACATGTATATACATATAAAATCTTTAATATGCTATATATTTTACATAGAAATATACATTGTTCAAAGAATAATATTAAAAAATTATAATTCCACATTTATAATAAAACATGTATTTGGTTATTCATATAACAAAGGCTGGAAGCCTAAACAATAAAATGCTAAGTGAGTAATCACTATGTGGTGAATTTATGGCTGTTTTAAAATGTCTTATTTTAGGTTTTTAAATATTTAAAAATAGATAAATTAAACTATGTACACACAATCTAGGTGTAACAAAGGCAAATAGTTTACCATGTGAGCTTCAGATCTCTTTAAAAAAAAAAAATTAACAAACAGAGCTGAAAGCCCCACGAATCTCTCTTCCTTTCCTTCCTCCCCATAATTTACCTATAGTGGCATTATCTTCCATTTATACTTTTTAAAAAATTTCTATAGTGAATATACATTAGTTTGTAATTAGGAAAATCATATTAAATATATCTGTTGTGGCACCATAATGCTCTTCATGCTGAACGAATGTTAATCTGCATCACTAGTTTACATTTCAAATGGTAGCATTTCCACTTAAACTTCAAGGTGGCATGCTTATTGTACAGGGCTTGAAACTTCATCAGAGGCTGCCAGGAATATCAGGGATTCTTTGATGGAGTTATAGAAATAAATTTTTATAGTGAAATATTTGTCAATTTAAAATTTATATTCATTTATTAATAATTAGAAAATGCATATTTGCAAAGTTGTTGATTATAACTTTTTTGCCTAGAGTGCGTTTAGCACATGGAAGCAGAAAAGAACATTGTATTTATTTACTTACTTACTTATTGAAATATAACTGATGTACAATATTATGTTTGTTTCACATGTACTACCTAATGATTTGACATTTGCATACACTGTGAAGTGATCACAAGTCTAATAACTATGTGTCCCCACATAAAGTTATTATAATATTATTGATCATATTCCTTATGCTATATATTACATCCCAATGACTTATTTATTATATAACTGGAGTTTTATAATTCTAATCCCTTTCACCCCTCCCTTCTGGCAACCACTCTTTTGTTTTCTGTATCTGTGAGTCTGTTTTTATTTTGTTTTGTTTGTGTTTTAGATTCTACATATAAATGAGATAGTATGGTATTTGTCTTTTTATGTCTGACTTATTTCACATATCATAATATGCTCTAGGTCCATCCATACTGTAGCAAATGGCAAGATTTCATTTTTAATGGCTGAGTAATATTCCATTGTATACATATATATACACACAATAGAATATTATATACATACACACAATGGAACATATACACACACACACACACACACACACACACACACACACACACATATGATGTGTATATATATATATATACCACATCATCTGTATCCATTTGTCTATCAGTGAACACTTAGATTGCTTCAATATCTTGGCTATTATCAATAATGGTGCAGTGAACATTGGAGTGCATGTATCTTTTCAAATTAGTGTTACTTTTTTCAGGTGAATAACCAGAATTGAAATTGATATATCATAAGGCAGTTCTATTTTTGACTTTTTGTGGAAACTCCATGTTTTCCAAGTGGCTGTACCAATTTACAATGCCAATAACAGTGCACAAAGTCTCCCTTTTCTCCACATTCTCACCAATACTTGTTACTTGTTGTCTCTTGGATGATAGCCATTCTGACAGGTGTGAGGTTGTATCTCATTGTAATTTTGATTTTGAGTCTGATCTAGGCTCCTTTCAAATTCCTGCCTTTGCACTGGTACACTGAGCATGGGAGATTTTGGTTGTGCCCTTTAATGACGAAGTCTTTGTTTCCTACAGCCCTCTGTCTCTCCCCTATACAAGCTCCACTGGCCTTTCAAATCAGACTTCTGGAGACCCATCTTTCTGGTGCAGAACCTCTGGGCTGAGGAGTCCAATGTGGGGCTTGAACCCTTGGCTCTTTGGGAAGAACCAAGGCAATTGTGATTATCCTCCTGTTTGTGGGTAACCTACCTGGGGTATGAGTCTTGACTATAGTATGCTTCCATCCCTCTACCTGTTTTATTATGGTTCTCTCTTTATATCTTTAGTTGTAGAAAATCTTTTCTTCTAGTCTTCAGGTTGTTCTCATAGACAGTTGCTATAAATTGTAATTTTGGGTGTGCCCTTGAGGGGAGGTGAGCTCAGGATCTCCTACTCTGCCATCTTGGCCATACCCCCAGAAAAGAACTTTAATATCCTGAACCAATTAGAACTCTTGCACCAGGGATTTACCCAGTTAGATACACCAAAAACTCCTTGCATTAGGAAGTCCCACAGCAGAGGAGTGCTCAGTTAATTTCACTGTAGCTTCCCTTACTAATAAATATTGGGACATTACAATTTTAAAAAACTGAATGCCAAGTTATAATTACTACCAAGGGCTTTTAATTGGAAAGTAAATTTGATCATTTTCAAACTAATGTTATAATTATATTGAAGAGGATTATGTTTTATTAGTTTGCTTAGACAATTGTCCATGATCTCTGAATTCTAAAAGCATCCTTTACATATAACCACACTTCAAATAAAATGTTCCGCCTACAGAATAACTTTGTACTCCTTTGGTGCTTAATAGGAGAGGTTCTACAACTGAAATAACCTCAATTGATGATTTGAAATGTAAATTGACCCCTGCGGTCTCACAAATGAGCTAGGAGCCAAGAATATCCCTGATTAGAGTGCAGCAGTTACCCCTACGTGCCCGCACTCTAATTCCCTGGGTTGGCAAAGCTTTTTGGTTTCCCTGATGGTATTTATATTGGCCAGGTGAGGGCCACTTTTAAAAGAAGATCAAAAGTCTATGGCTCTTGATTATGCGAACTGTACCTCTTATTTAAAATATTTCTGCCACTAACCATTCCAGTTGTGTCTGACAGTCTGTTCTTTTAATCCCAAACATAGCTGGAACTCACTGAATCAATTAGACTTCTAGGTGTGCTTGGTAGCTCTATATGCAGGTGGCACTCAATTCCTTCTCTGACCCACTATTCATTGCTATCCAGCCCTTTGCTATTATTGTGTGTTTGTCATTCATCCTAATAGACATATGCTCCTTTATAGCCATTATCCATACATTATTCATCCTAGAATCCCTAAGGTTTCCTCTTAAATTAAAGTACCAAGTAGATACTTAATGAATAGACACTCAAAAGACATAAAGGTAGACTTAAAGGAAAGATAAAGGAAGCTGTCAGGTCATGAGGAAATTTGATTCTTTTATTTCACTAGTTATTCTAAAATTTTAACTTCTAATGATTTATACTAAGGCTAGGCGAAGATATAATTCCAAAAACATTCATTGCTATGCTGTTTATGTTTTAACTGACCTAGAATCCCATAAATCGGGTTTGAAAAAATAATTTTGATTACTACATATAGCAACATACTGCTGTCACAATGAAGTGTAAATATAAATTCTGAATGGGAAGATGCTCAAGGTAGGTAAATTAATTGTTCTTTTTTTCTGTCTAGAGATTACAAGAATATACATAAAAACGTTCACAGTGATTATCACTGGTATCATTTGTAGTTCTCATTGCCTTTTTTTAAAAAAAATATTTTAATTTCTATCTTTCCTGCACAGACATATCCTTTTTATGATAAAGAAATATGAACTATTAAAAATGATTTAATGAAGTGGTTTAAAGTGATTCTTTGTCCAGTTACTCTAGTGCTGCATTAAAGAAAATGCTTTATTTAAAAAGCTTTATTCTTTGAAAGTAATAAATACAATTATCTGATTGGGTTCAAAATAATGATGTGCAGCATGTGCCATATGTTGAACAAAGTCATTGAAGAAAGCAAATAATTTCGTAAATCTTCAATTGTGCAGGTACTTATTTTCTATAATATTGTCCTACTTTTCTCTGTTATTTCAAATTATAATATGAATTTTGTATTCATTTAAAGTAGCAATGTGTTCTTTACATCTCTGCTTAATAAAAGAAATGCCAAGAAGTGTTTCAAAATATCAGTATTGGGCAATGACTAATAAGTTATAAATGAACAGTTCTTGCTATTGTGAAGGTAATTAGCAGCGTATCCCTTCTAGACAAATTAAAATGATGACTATTTCTCCCTGTTAAAGGAAAAAGTGAGTTGTTCTCCTAGCAAATCTGAAAGTGGCAGCTGATGCTTTGTTTGAGACTAGCCTTTTGTTTTAACAAATGAAACTCTTCTAGTGTCTTTGCCTGGATACTAATCATGGAAGATAATATCAGTGAGGCCTTTATCTACCACTGTAGTAACTTGCAGAGCTTCACAGACAGCTGAGCTCATTATGTTGGAGCTGCCAGTCACATAGCCAGTCATTCGTATTGCTTTTGAACTCTCTCTGTTATGTCTCCTCATGGACATTTCTTTTCTCTTCTCTTTCATAAGCTGCTTAAACACTCCATTCTGTCTCCTTATAAATGACATTCTAGAAAATCCCCATAAGAATTTCTTGCCATAACAGAAAAATAAGAATTTATTCATTCCATTAATGTTCAAGATATGATTCTTCAAGCTGATCTCAAAATTTTAAAAAATCATTTTCACTGTTATCTTGAGTTTTTTTGCTGCCTGCAGTTTCAAACACTTTAGGGGACCACAGCATTCCACACACCATAAGTTCACTATGGATTCCTATGACATCCACCAAGATAACTCGCTGATGTCCAAGAAATCAATAAACAATCTTTAAACTGAATTGAAACTAGAAGTAGTCTAAGCACTTGAGAACTCTTGAGCTGTAAATATGACAAGTAACAATGGTGAGTAATCGATATGGGTTTTCAGTTCTCGTCATCTGAACCTTACAGCCACTACACCAGAACTCTTTTTTCCTGAGTCCCCCATTTCAGACAAAGGTAGTAACCATCCACCCAGTTGCTTGCAGCAGAAAACTTGCCATCATCCTTGACTTCTTCCCTCTCTTAATTTAAAACTTTTAAGAAATCACTACATTTCGTTATTTCTACTTCCACAAAATTCCCGGACTTCGTGTACATCTCTCCATTCTCATTTCTATACAAGATTAGGCCATCAACATTCTACAGCAGGTTGAGAACAGCAAGCACATCCTGCAACCTTCAGACTCATCCCCACTCCAATTCTTTTACCATATAACAGAGCGAGCTCTCAGAATCATTCACTTTCCACTTAGGTCCCTCCGTGGCACCCTGTTGCCCTTTAAGATGAATTGCATGCTGCTGCTAAACTCTTCCAACTATGTTAAATTTCTCCCTTTCAGGTCCTGGAAAGCATCACGCTCCCTCAATCCTCTGCAGTGATGAACTTTGATTCTTCTGTCAGAAAAACTCCATTTTCCCACTGTCTCTTTTTTCCCTGGCTAAATTCTGCTCATCATTTCTGTTTTGGCTTAGAAATATCACTTCACTCAGAAAGGCTGCTCTGGCTTCCTCAAGCTATTTTCAGATTTTTCTATATGTTCCATTGTGCATTTTTCCATGCCATATTCTACTTTTTAAACTGCACCTTAACTCCTTATTTACTTGGCTCCATTCACCTCTATGTGGCAAAACTCATGCGAATGGGGAGTATGAGTTTTAGTTCAACATTTCTTCAAGAAAAAAAAAATGAATGAATTTAAGATTTAATAGCAAAACACATTCCTATACATTTCATTACTACTCAAATTTTTGGCCAAATAAATAGAATTACCCAATTTTCTTCTAGCTAAGGGCTTCAAACTCCTTAGCCCTAGCCTGAGTGTCTAAAATAATATAATTCCAAGGCATCACATGTCTTTTATATTGTTCCAGTGCTTTTGTTTTCCTCTGTTCTTTCAAAGGCTGAGGATTTTTCTACTTTCTGTATAAATAAAATCCATTTCTCCCTCACAAGCATGTTTCCTATTTGTTCTATAGCTGAGTCCTTATAGCACCAGAACAAAGGATATTAAGCTTAATAACAGATTCCTGGGACCCTTCTCTGTAATGGCCTTTGTTGGAGTAGCTCTCATTTTCCCGTGTCCCTTCCATAAATCTGTCCACTTGAATAGACAGCATTGCTTCAACAAGTGAAAAGCCCTCGTTTTTTCAGTACTAAGTTTTAGGTCAGTTACACAGCCTTCCATCATTACCAAGGTTTCTGAAGAATTGTCACATGATTTTTCTTTCCCAAAACCTCTCCATTCCCTGGCATGTATTCAGGCTCTCTTCTCTCTTTGCCTCTTTCAGAGCATTCTTAATACTAAAGGATCTGAAGGAAAAGTTTGAAACTTCCATTATTTTTTAAGAGTCAGTGTTTCCTGAGGCCCTGCTGAATCCCAGGTGCAGAGCTAGGTGGGCAGTAGTGATACGAAAAGGAAAAGACATGCTTCCACAAAAACTTCCCTTTTGGTGGGGAAGGCAGACTCAAACAGATCATTCCAAATCAGTGTGACATTTTAAACTCAAGGTTTGAGCAACTCCACAGACGCATAGGGAATAAAGTGATTGATTCTGCTTGGGAGGAATTAGAAAAGGGAGATGTGAACCTCCATAATGTTCTCCATAGTGGCTGCACCAAACTACATTCCCACCAACAGTGCAGGAGGGTTCCCTTTTCTCCACACCCTCTCCAGCAGTTATCATTTGTAGATTTTTTAATGATGGACATTCTGGATGTAAGGTGATGCATCATTGTAGTTTTGATTTGCATTTCTCTGATAATTAGCAATATTCAGTACTTTTTCATGTGCCTATTGGTCATTTGTATGTCTTCACTGGAGAAATGTTTGTTCAGGTCTTCTGCACATTTTTGGATTGGGTTCTTTGTTGTTGTTGTTATTGAGTTGTATGAGTTGTTTATATATTCTGTAAATTAAGCCCTTGTCGGTCGCATCATTTGCAAATATTTTCTCCATAACCTATGATCCAACAATCCCACTCCTGGGCACATATCTGGAGGAAACTAATTCGAACAGAAACTTGCACCCCAATGTTCATAGCAGCACTATTTACAACAGCCAAGACATGGAACAACCTAAATGTCCATCAACAGATGATTGGATAAAGAAGTGGTGGTACTATGCTGTACACTAGAAACTAACACAACATTGTAAATCAACTAAACTTCAAATTTAAAAAAAAGATTATATGAAAAAATACTGTGAATTTTGAAAAAATTAAAAAATAAATTGTGGTGTATATATACATATATGCACATATGTATGTTATACACACACAATGGAATACTACTCAGCCATAAAAAATAAGAAAATAATACCATTTGCAGCAATGTGGGTGGACCTGGAGATTGTCATACTAAATGAAGAAAGCTAGAAAGAGAAAGAAAAATACCATATATCATTTATATGTGGAATTTAAAAAGAAGGACACAAATGAACTTACTTATAAAACAAAAACAGACTCACCAACATAGAAAACAAACTTATGGTTACTGGGGGGAAGGGAGGGAGAGTGGAGGGATAAACTGGGGGTTTGGGATTTGCAGATTCTAACTACTAAGCATAAATAGATAAACAACAAGGTCCCACTGTATAGCACAGGGAACTATATTCAGTACATTGTAATAGCCTATAATGAAAAAGAATATGAAAAGGAATATATACATATACATATATATATATATATATATACACACACACATGTATAACTGAATCACTGTGCTGTACACCAGAAATTAACACAACATTGTAAACTGACTATACTTCAATCAACAACAACAACAACAACAAACAAAAAGGGAGATGTGAGACATGGAAAAGCATCCAAGAGGAGGCAGCACACACCTACATGCTTCTTATTTTCCTACAACAAAACATTTGAATAATAGAAAACAGGTGTATGAGTAAACTGATTTCTTATTTTTCATTCCTTTTCTTTTGTCATTAGGCTGAAGGCTAATGAGTTTTCTTCATTTGATTTTAGGCTTCAGTGTAATTTCATAAATCTTGGCCAGTGACTAGAAGAGGCAGGTGTATTATTGTAAAGAGGCTCCTTAACTAGTTTGCTTGAACTCTCAGCATGCAGAAAATCTGATCCTGTCAAAAATATTACTTAAGAAAGAGAGATCTCATTTGCAAACCATGAAACAGGGCTTTACAGACCACTTATCATTTACTTTACTATCTCACTTGGTTAGATACTCAGAGTTTTTCTGGGGGTAGCTAGGACAGAATTTATTATTCCCATTTCACAGATGAGTTGCTGGGACTCATTAAGGTTCAAGAATTTATTCCAAGTAGACAAGTCTTGTAAAACAGGCCTTAGACCATCTGGCTACAAAGTCGGAATATAAAGAATATAAAATTCCTCATTTCTAGATTTGGTTGAGGAAGAAAACAGTATCTCTTTGTATCTTCCACAGTATTTACATTCAAATACATATACAACATTCATTTTCACATAAACTTAATGACAACCTCAATTCTTTTTAATACCACCAGACCCTTTAGTTCTTCTCATAAGCCATAATGTCTGAAGCAATTGGCATGCTGGACAATATTGGGTGATTAGACATAAATTATAAATTCATAGTGTTCAAATATGCCTGCAAAAATAAACACTACTTTTATTTGTTTGTTCATTCATTTACCTGTTGCCCATTCTCCTCGGCATTCCTATATAGAAGAGCATTTGCTCCAGGTACTGGGCAGAGATACACAAATAAATCAAAGTCTTTTCCCTTGAGGAGCTGCCAATGAGTTACAGATGTAAATAAATACTATAAACATTGTTATGAATGCAATTTTAGGGTTCCAGATAAAGTGCCATGGGACAAGACTCAGCAAAAAGACAATAGTTGAACAGGATCTTGAGGGCATTTTTCAGATAAATATGGGCAATCTGGGATGAAATAAGAGGGTGTATAAAGATACAGAGGTTAAATGTGTCTGGACCACTAGCCAAGTGTGAGAATCATGGTATTTTGAATGCTGATTCCAAAAGGTAATAACTCCAAATATTTCCCATAAGATGTAATAAATTATGTAACCCAATACAACTGCATTCAAGCCCAAAATAGATCACATAATGACAGCACATAGCTTTTGTTTAAATTGTTCAAACTAGTCAAATGAATTTCTTTTTTAATGAAGATTGCCTTGGGCACTTGCCTCCAGAGCCTTTGTTTCTTTCATAACACATTTACCCCTCTCTATTTCTACAGCGAGAAGCAGCTATCAACTTATCCCAAAAGTTAGATGCTTGTGGTTTTGGAGGGAAAAAAAAATAGAGGTATTTCAAATTAGTTCTCAGCACTCTGAGACAGAAGCCCATATATTAAGATCTCCTTGGTTGTTGATAAAACCAGACATCAGAGTACATCAAATAGTGCCTAAACATTTCTTTGTCAAAATTAGATTATACTGTCACTTTTCTCTGAGCAAACTTCACAGAAATTTGTTTTTATTAAAATTCTAGAGAGGTGGTTATTTGCAATGAAAAGAGTAGTTTTGAATAGACATATAGGGAAATTTCTGAGCCAAAAAAATGAGGTTACTTAATAGATTTTTTTATTACAGATTATTTCAAGAGATAATCTTATCAAATTGTTGCCACATACTTCTCTCCCCATGTTCAAATCTTGCACTATTTTCATTTCATGTACAGCCAATGCCTTGATTAAAGTTTTATTCTGCATTGCATTTTAAAAAGGAAAACAAATAGTGTTGTAGAGAAAATATTTATGATAAGCTGTACGTTTTTCTTTAAGTTCTCACAATGCGTATATTGATGAGAAACAAAGTGTCCATGCATATTAATTACCCCAACTCAACTCTTGTCATATTATCTTTTGTCTCGTCACCCTTCCAGCTGAGACAAGGGAAATAATAAATAGTGTGAGAAAAAGAAATTGTACTATAATTCCTTTGAATTTACATTATTACAAAGGTTGGGGTTTAAAAACTCTCAGTAGGAACTAAGTAATGAGAGGGTTAAGGTTATATTGTTTAAATGTAGGTCATACTTTATTCTGTTATTTGAACCTATATATCTTCATGTGAGCTATATTGGACAACACAACTGAACCTAATGTAAAATGGAAGTTAGAATAAAGTGTGAATTTTTAATCCATGGTGTGGTATGTTTTGAGTAAAATGTAATGTCTTTTTGAGAGCCATTACAGAGATTTCTGGAAGCAAGAGCTGAATGCCAAAGTCATTGGTCCCTGGATACACAGAACAAAGAGAGCAGAAGCATTATGAAGCTAGGAATCAGACTAGCTTTACTTTTAACTGACCAGAGCCTGATGGCTTCATGGAGAAAGAGGAAGACAGAGGGAGAACGCAGTGATTAATGTCAGTCTCGTTTTACTAGCTTTGGCCAATAGGTGAAGCTTTGGTTAACTGATTGAGCTAGCTTTGGCCAACAGGTGAAGAACATGATGATTTTATATTCATTCCATTGCCTTTGTGGCTCTTACCTCCCTCAGCTGTGGAGGGAGACAGTGCAAATTTGTTCAGGCACAGCCCCGAGCATTCACTGACCGTGTTATACTAATGGATGGGTGTCCTGGGCCCCACAAGCAGGGACAGGAGCTCTAGTGTCTCCAGCATTTCCTGCTTCCTTGTGGTTAGTGAACATGTTATAGTCAATCTCTCTGCATTTAAAGTGTGTGTGTGTGTGTGTTTTAATATCCTCTGACTGGGTTCCTAGGTAAGATTGTGTCTGCTCTGGAATCCAGCTTTGAGGATGGGTGCATATCATCAGCCTGGCTATAATGTGATCTTTGTTTTCCATCTGGTTATTTTTTCTTGTCTGTACACACCTGCCACTGGGAATGCATTAGCTAGGACCTGAAGGTGATAGAAGGTCCAGATAGAGAACTTCACTGTGACTTCTGTTTCCAAAAATGTAAAGAATCAGATGACCAGAGAAACCAAACTGACAAAGCACACACAAGCACACACACACATACACACAACCTGATGACCACTGAAAACATTGATAAATTTCACTATTATGAAAAATAAGAACTTCAGTTAATCAAAAACTTCATAAAGATATTAAAATGGCAAGCCCCAAAGTGGGTGAAAATATTTTCAGCACCTATAACCAACAAGGGAATAGTTTACAGAACACATAAAGAATATCTTAAAATCAAGAAGGGAATGATAAAAAGAAAATGAAAAAATGAACAATGTTATGAACAAACTTTTAAGAGAAGAAATATTGATGGCAACAAATAATCGCGGTTCAACCTCATTAACAACATGACTGCATAGAAGACTGATATGTGAACATCAGTTGCATTTATATACAGTATTGATAATCAGGAAAATATAAAAATAACACAATTTTTCCATTCTCTATGGTATATTATTTTAAAGCCTGATAATGCCATTGCTGGTAAAAGTGTCACAGTAAGAGGAACTTTGTGTGTACTAATAAGAATTGGCTCATATCCCATAGACTAGTGCTTTTCAAACTTTTGTAGCCACAAAAGGTATAGTAAAATGCAGATTCTGATTCAGTAGATCCAGTGTGAGGAATTTTTAACAAGCTCCAGGTAATGCAGCTAATCCTTAGACTGCACACTTTCGGTACCATGCATGAGAGAATCTCTTGTACCAGGAGCCATATACAGATAGCTGGAGGTAACCCAAGTAGCCATATTTGGTAGCAGGAGTAAACTCATTATGACGTAGTCAGAGCACAGAACACTACACAGCAATGACAATGAATCAGTGTGGATGAACATTAAAAAACATAATATTCAGCAAAAAATTAAGTTTCAGAGGAATACATACAAACTCATTCCAGTTACGTAAAAGATCAAAAGCAAGCACATAAACATGTATGTGGTAAAAAAAAAATCAGTAGAATATTTATCACAAAATTTAAGATGGCACTCAACTCTAGCAGCAGGGTAGTCAAGATGAGGCAATTCAGAAGAGGCACTCAGGTTCTCTTAACGTACAGTTAGTTTTTAGTCTTTAAACAGCATTTGTGTACAAGGATATTTGTTTTGATATTCTTTCAACTGTACTTTATCACACGAATGCTTGTTTTTGTAACAAATCTTCTACACTGTGTCCCTAATATAAATATGATATAAATTAATGTAACTATTATGTAAATGTGAAATAAGAGGGGAAATTAGGTTAACAAAATTTAAAAAGTGAAGATTTTAAAATGCCTGGGATTGTATCTTGTATGACAATGGATAAAATTTGAAGGCAAAACCTAAAAAGAGAATTCAGAAGAGGCCATTCTGCCAGAGTGATATGATTACATGTAATTCTAATTTGATCCCCAAATAGGCTTTAAATATACAGGCAAGTGCCTTGTTAGCAGCACATGCCTTAAATGATCTTCTATGAGACTTTTGGTAGAAACTACAAATCAGACATCAACAGCACGCCTGTAGTAAGACTTTAAACTGCAGTAATAATATTGCTGATTAAGGTCATTTATCTAAGTTCTGGAAACCTGGCAAGCAGGACCAGACTTCACACTATTGAAATTAAAGAGCGCTCTCATCCAGTACTCTTATCCAAATAAAAGTGCACTTCATCTCCACACAGAGTTGGGCCCAAGGACAAGTAAGAGGTACCTTCAGGAAAGTCACCTGCCCGCACCAATTCAGTGTTCAACTGCAAATCCCCAACAAAGATGATAGCAGAGCCAATTCTGACCTTAAAAAACCCACTCAAAGAAGGTGGTACCAGTTTTCCTACAAGACCAGAGAACGCTTTAGCAGTGATCCAGCAGATAGAGTATCAAATTTAAAGCAAGAGAGACTCCTGATGGGCAAGCTGGAATGACTTAGTAGCAAAATGTGCCTTCGGCACTGGAAAGATTTAATCCTCTGCAGAGTATTAGTTGATACTGATTTTTGTATGTTGGAGACTATTTTCAAACAGGATTTTTTTGTCTTTTCATAGTTAATTTAAAGTACTTTCTTCTGACAAGTGTTAGAAAGCAGAGTGTTTGGTATCTCAAGACCAGATCCTGTTTAAGATATAATAAGGCTATGTTCAGTGACATCTTTTGTAGGTTTACAAAGGCATATACATGTTGGCTCAGTAGAGGGTAGAGACCAGGATTTCAACTTCCATCTCTTTGAAAAGGAACTTAAAAATTGTTATAGAAAAAGATACAGCTGTTTAGGCAAATATTCATAGTGATGCTGGTAGAAATCACTAGTTCTACAAGGGGGGTAATTTTCATCTATAGGTAGAGTTGCTAGATGTAGCAAATAAAAAAACAAGATGTCCAGTTAAACTTGAATTTCAGATTATCAACAAGAAATTTCTTGGTATAAATATGACCCAAATACCCAATATTGCACAGAATATTGAAATATAATTTGTTGTTGATCTGATGTTCAAATTTAACAGGAAGCATTATATTTTTTGAGAGGGAGGAGGGCTGGAATCACTTTACATACAGAGAAACCTTATATTTTTTTTAACATTTTTTATTGATTTATAATAATTTTACAATGTTGTCTCAAATTCCAGTGTAGAGCCCAATTTTTCAATTATACATGAACATATATATATTCATTGTCACATTTTTTTCTCTGTGAGCTAACATAAGATCTTGTATATATTTCCCTGTGCTATATAGTATAATCTTGTTTATCTGTTCTACATTTTGAAATCCCAGTCTATCCCTTCCCACCCCCCACCCCCTTGGCAACCACAAGTTTGTATTCTATGTCTATGAGTCTGTTTCTGTTTTGTATTTATGTTTTGTTTGTTTGGTTTTTTTTTTTAATTCCACATATAAGCGATCTCATATGATATTTTTCTTTCTCTTTCTGGCTTACTTCACTTAGAATGACATTCTCCAGGAGCATCCATGTTGCTGCAAATGGCATTATGTTGTTGGTTTTTATGGCTGAATAGTATTCCATTGTATAAATATACCACTTCTTCTTTATCCAGTCATCTGTTGATGGACATTTAGGCTGTTTCCATGTCTTGGCTATTGTAAATAGTGCTGCTATGAACATTGGGGTGCAGGTGTCATTTTGAAGTAGGGTCCCTCCTGGATGTATGCCCAGGAATGGGATTCCTGTGTCCTATGGTAAGTCTACTCCTAGAATTTTGAGGAATCTCCATACTGTTTTCCACAGTGGCTGCACCAAACTACATTCCCACCAGCAGTGTAGGAGGGCTCCCTTTTCTCCACAGCCTCTCCAGCATTTGTCATTTGTGGATTTTTGAATGACGGCCATTCTGGCTGGTGTGAGGTGATACCTCATTGTAGTTTTGATTTGCATTTCTCTGATAATTAGTGATATTGAGCATTTTTTCATGTGTCTATTGATCATTTGTATGTCTTCCTTGGAGAATTGCTTGTTTAGGTCTTCTGCCCATTTTTGGATTGGGTTGTTTGTTTTTTTTTCTTATTAAGTCATATGAGCTGCTTATATATTCTGGAAATCAAGCCTTTGTCAGTTTCATTTGCAAAAATTTTCTCCCATTCCGTAGGTTGTCTTTTTGTTTTACTTATGGTTTCCTTTGCTGTGCAGACGCTTGTAAGTTTCATTAGGTCCCATTTGTTTATTCTTGCTTTTATTTCTATTGCTTGAGTAGACTGTTCTAAGGAGAACATTTTTGAGATGTATGTCAGATAATGTTTTGCCTATATTTTCTTTTAGGAGGTTTATATATCTTGTCTTATCTTAAGTCTTTGATCCATTTTGAGTTTATTTTTGTGTATGGTGTAAGGGAGTGTTCTAGCTTCATTGCTTTACATGCTGCTGTCCAGTTTTCCCAACACCATTTGCTGAAGAGACTGTCTTTATTCCATTGTATATTCTTGCCTCCTTTGTTGAAGATTAGTTGACCAAAAGATTGTGGGTTCATTTCTGGGCTCTCTATTCTGTTCCATTGGTCTATATGTCTGTTTTGGTACCAATACCATGCTGTCTTGATGACTGTAGCTCTGTAGTATTGTCTGAAGTCTGGGAGAGTTATTTCTCCAGCCTCTTTCTTTTTCTTCAGTAATGCTTTGGCAATTCTAGGTCTTTGATGGTTCCATATAAATTTTATTATGATTTGTTCTAGTTCTGTGAAATATGTCCTGGGTAATTGGATAGGGATTGCATTAAATCTGTAGATTGCCTTGGGCAGTGTGACCACTTTAACAATATTGATTCTTCCAATCCAAGAGCATGGGATATCTTTCCATTTTTTAAAGTCTTCTTTAATTTCCTTCATCAGTGGTTTATAGTTTTCTGTGTATAATTCTTTCACCTCTTGGTTAGGTTTATTCCTAGGTATTTTATTACTTTTGGTGCTATTTTAAAGGGGATTGTTTCTTTACTTTCTTTTTCTGTTGATTCATCATTAGTGTAAAGAAATGCAACTGATTTTTGAACATTAATCTTGTAACCTGCTACCTTGCTGAATTCTTCAATCAGCTCTAGTAGTTTTTGTGTGGACCTTTTTGGGTTTTCTATATATAGTAACATGTCATCGGCATGTAGTGAGACTTTTACCTCTTCTTTTCCAATTTGGATCCCTTTTATTTCTCTCTCTTCCCTGATGCTGTGGCTAGGACTTCCAAGACTATGTTGAATAGGAGTGGTGATAGTGGACATCCTTGTCTTGTCCCAGATTTTAGTGGGAAGCTTTTGAGTTTTTCACCATTGAGTACTATGCTGGCTGTAGGTTTGTCATATATAGCTTTTATTATGTTGAGATATATTCCCTCTTTACCCAATTTGGTGAGAGTTTTTTATCATAAATGGGTGTTGAATTTTATCAAATGCTTTTTCTGCATCTATTGAGATGATCATGTGGTTTTTGTCCTTTCTCTTGTTGATGTGATGTATTACATTGATTGATTTGCATATGTTGTACCACCCTTGTGTCCCTGGGATGAACCCCACTTGGTCATGATGTATAATCTTTTTTATGTGCTGTTGTATTGTATTTGCTAATATTTTGGTGAGGATTTTGGCGTCTATGTTCATCAGTGATATTGGTCTATAATTCTCTTTTTTGGTAATGTCTTTGCCTGGTTTTGGTATCAGGGTGATGGCAGCTTCACAGAATGAGTTTGGGAGTATTTCCTCCTTTTCAATCTTCTGGAAGAGTTTGAGAAGGACTGGTATGAGTTCTTCTTTGTATGTTTGGTAGAATTCCCCGGTGAAGCCATCCAGTCCTGGACTTTTATTTGTAGGGAGGTTTTTTTTTTTTGCTAATTCGATTTCATTTCTAGTGATTGATTTGTTCAAGTGGTCAGTTTCCTCTTGGTTCAGTCTTGGTGGACTGTATGTTTCTAGAAATTTGTCCATCTTATCTAGGTTATCCATTTTGGTTCCATATAGTTTTTCATCATATTCTCGTATGATATTCTGTATTTCTATGTTATTTGTTGTAACTTCTCCATTTTCCTTTCTTATTTTGCTTATTTGTGCTCTTTTTTTCTTCTTTGTAAGTTTGGCCAGAGGTTTGTCAATTTTATTTACTTTTTAAAAAAAACAGCTTTTGGTTTGATTGATTTTTTTCTATGTTTTTTTAAATCTCTATTTTATTTCCTCCCTGATCTTTATTATTTTCTTCCTTCTGCTCCCTTTTGGGGTTTTTTGCTCTTCTTTTTCTAATTCTTTTTGAGATTGTTCTTTTTTGAGGAAGGCCTGTATCACTATAAACTTCCCTCTTAGGACTGCCTTTACTGTGTCCCATAAATTTTGTGTGGTTGTGTTTTCATTTTCATTTGTCTCAAGGTATTTTTTAATTTCAACTTTGATTTCATCATCGACCCACTGTTTTTTTTTAATAGCATGTTGTTTAATCTCCATGCTTTTCTTTTTTTCTCCTTTGTTTCTCTGTAGTTGATTTCTAGTTTCATGGCATTGTGGTCAGTAAAGATGCTTGAGATAATTTCTATCTTAAAATTGTTGAGGTTTCTTTTGCGCCCAAGTACATGATCAATCCTAGAAAATGTCCCATGTGCACTTGAAAAGAATGTATATCCTATTTTGGGCGGAGGGGGGTAAGGCTCTGAAAATATTCACCAAATCTAATTTTTCTATTGTATTATTTAATTTCTCTGTTGCCTTATTTATTTTCTGTCTGGAAGATCTGTCTAATGATGTTAATGCAGTGTTAAAATCTCCAACTATGATTGTATTCCCATCAATATCCCCCTTTATCTCTGTTAGTAGTTGTTTTATGTATTTAAGTTCTCCCAGAGAAATCATATTATAACGATTAGTGAGTATGATTTTAAAAGTCTCATGCTCTACCGACTGAGATAGCTGGGCTGATTTTAGAATCAAGGGACTCAATGTTGAAAAAAAACCTGTGAACCTATTATAGGGGCCAGAGGGAAACTAGAGAGCCAACCAGAGGAGATAAAAATGAGACCAAATGATTCTTTCAAACTTTAACTTGAACAAGAATCACCAGAGATCTTGTCAACATGCATATTCTAATAGAAGAGTGTCTGAGTTCAGACTGCAATAGTAAAGAACAGTTATTCAAGGCAGATTGGTACTTCGAGTTGCCTTGAATAATGTGTCTCACACTGGAGGCAGGAGCAAGGCTTTCTTTTCTGGGGCCATGAGCCCCAACGTGGTACCCTGCTCTTCTGTGAGGCTGGCATGCCTCACTTCTCAGGCTTAGGCCCAGGGATGAGGAAGTTCCTATTCAGATTGGCCAGGATCTCTAATGGAAGGCACCTTTGACTTCCTCACTCAGCCACTTCCACAGGGTGCTAAGGTGCCCCAGGGCCTGGCCTTATAGAGATGAGGTGGTGAAGATTCCAACTCTAGTGGACCAGTGCCACCAGGTTCAGGACTTAGGGAGGAATGGTGGCTGGGTCTTCCATAAAGAGACAGAAATGAAAATGAGGCAAACACTTTTAACAGGGTGAAGCATCTCATAAATAAGGTGGAGCCTCTTCACTGAAAATCACCTTTTCCTTCTGGAGCCATGTCCAGGGCACTGTGGTGGGGCTGAAATATTCCCATCTACCAGTCCAACTTGCCAATCCCAGATAAGCACACGACTGTGGGAGCAGCCAGCCCCAGGAGCTCTCAGTTACAATGGGCAGCCTCATGTTTGCTCTGTGCATCTGAGCCCATCTTTTCTGATTGGGGGTCAAGATTGCTTCTCCCTACCTTCGCTGCAACTTTCTTCCTTGTGGCCACCCTAGTTTAATCTCTTAAATGTGGAACTTGGAACAGGATTGGTTCCTTCCCTCATGAAGACCATGGGCTTCTCCAGCAAATCAATCTGTATTATCTCTACAGACCAGAGTTGCATCAAAGACACTGATACAGCATTTGCCAAGTCATTTGCAAAAGCATCTCAAAACGTGTCATTTAAACATAGCACAATACAAAACCAAAAATCTTCATGCATTGCACTGCTCAGTAACCTTCAGAGGACAAAGATCAGATTCTACTTATTTAAAGTTAGTAAAGTAACACCGTACCCTTTGCATATGATTTTAAAGTTAGTGAAAATAAGACATAAGTAAGAATATTAAGACAATAAAATATCTCATGCTAATAAGATAATAAAGAACCAAAATTTTTAAGGAAAGAATAATTTTAAAAAATACTAGAAAACGTTTTCTAAAAAATATTCAAGTACATAAACCAAACGGCAGAAAGAAAAGAGAGGTCATCATTTTCAACTGCTAATTTAAATAAAAATATTCAATACTTAGAGATTGTCACATTCCCCAAATTAAAAAATAATCTACATGATTAGATCTTAAATTCAAATCCAAGTTGCCTAATTCACTTTCTTGCTTTTAAAGCTACAGTCCTAGACCTGGGGTCCTGGGCTCCTATGTGTCTGTGAATTCTGTAAATAGAAACCAAAGCTTCTTTGAATTCCAAATGTATATGAACCAAGTTATGTATTTATGTATCTGACTGGGAATAGTTTTATGTACTTCACAGATTTTCAAAGCAGCTTATGATCTCCGCCCCAGGTTGACAAACATTGCCTTAAAGTAAGCCAGAAGTATATTCTTATATAAAAGAAAATGTCACTTATACAAATAATCTATGTCACATATCTGTTACTTATCAATAATATTTTCAACACTTTTTCTAAAAAAATAGAATACATACATATTTATGTATAAAATATTTGACCATTGGCCAGTGTGTTATTTTATCATTTTCTCTGGATATTTATTATTATTATTATTATGTGTAATTTTTAAAGTCCTTAGGTATGTCTCAGATACAGTTTCAGTATCTTTACATCATTTATCTCATTACTGATCACAAAAATGGGATATGGGAGATAATGAGATTCTGTGCAATAAATATTATAAATATTCCCTCTTTATAGATACAGAAATTGAAGCATAGAGAGATTACATCACTTGTCCAGGGTTACATAGCTAAGTACTGGATTATGACTTTACTTCTATGTTAATACACGTTTTTATTGTTTGATCAAACAAGTCAAAATCTTTTCTCTGTTAATGTTTTAATTTACAGAGAAGAGAAAAGAATGAAGAGAAATAGCAATTATTGGTTATATTCAACGAACATTGGATTTTTAAAAGATGGTAAAATAAAAGAAGTTGGAAGCAGGTATGAGAAAATAGGGGTCCCTGGGCAATGATCATGGATTAGGAGAAAGGATGAAAGGCTGAGGATGGATGATATCACCAAAGCTCCATCTGTGGGAGACAGCTACTATTGTTCCAAGTCTCTCTTCATCCAGATGTAGTGCCCTTCATCATTATGTAGCCAAACTGACTCCTGGGTTACCACCCTAGGGTCATCTCTCACCTCTTCCACTCTCACTCCTCCCAGGCCTCTAATTGCTTACTCTAGATCCTGGCATACCCTCTCATCTTCCACTGACCTGGACAACTCTTAAGCCAAGCACATCTATAATGCTAGCAGCTAATACAGGTTCCCTGAGGTGGTTTTCTACTTACTGTCTTTCTCACCCATATTTGAGGTTTTTCCCAAGTGAGGCCAGAAGAAAATGGGAAACTAGAACATCAAGTAATCAAGTAACTCTTATTGGAAAAGATTCTACAGGTAAACAACAACAACAACAAAACTAGACACAACAACCCCCCTCCCCCCAAAACAAACAAACAAAACCATTATTTCCATGTTACCGTCCCCAGAAGTCTGGTCTGGGGTGAAGTTTGCAATCAAATTTAGAATCTTGGATGGCATAGGTTTGTGCAGAGAAGGATCTGGCTTTCAGGACCAGGATGAGATGACATTTGAAAGTAGAATGAAAGTAGAGCCTTACTTACCCACTCTGGGCCATGCCTAGGCCAGGCTAGATTAGCTGCTTAAAGATAATTAAGAAAGCTGTGGAAAGTGAGACTGGAGAAGGTTTGTCACAGGGAATACTAGCATTTTTATAAATAGAATAGAGCTTTTATGGTATGGTTTGTGTTAGACCACTCATTTGTAATTTTTCCCACATGACCACCAACCTCCTCTACTGCTCTTTACTGACAACCATGAGGAAAAAGACCTCTGTGAGCACATCTTTATATCTGACACAAATGAACATTTGTGGGCAATAGCCCTATGGAACATGCACTATGAAGCCTGCCAAGAAGCCCATACCTCATGGCTTTCCTTCCTGTTCACTTCTTTGTTAATAAAATACAGTGACTTTAAACAGTGGAAAAGCCAATGTAAGAAAATTGAGAAGAGTAGATGCAAAGTTTCCCCAGGTTGTTTTTCAGCCCATCAGCACTGGCTTCCAACTGTCCTAATTTTATTTCACAATGAAGAAATTATATTTTCATTGCAAAGGTTGGAGACTCTAGACTAATAAACCATTGAATTGAGATGATAAATATGTTCCAATTGTGTACTTTACGTATTTGGCAGGGAAAATCCTAACCCTAAAGAATTCCTCCTCCTGAACATGTTCATTTTTCAAACACTGATCCACAAAATTCACAGAAATAATAGTTTAGTCTGATATTACATAGAATTTCTCAAAAATAGAACACATGGCTGTAGGAAATATTTTCATTTGCTAAGATTTAATCTCATTTGTGTTTATTGTTGAACACATAAGCATCCACTAGCCATACAGCTATTTGGCAGACATTAACAGAGATAAGAAAGGTGATTTTAAAATTTGGGGGGTTCATTGAATATAAACTACAATAGATGCCATAGGAATTAATGGCAGGAGTGAGGAAGTGCAAGGGTGTCTGCTCTACATATTGTGTCTAAAAGCAGTATTTTACAATGGAAGACAATGTGTTTGATACATCTGAAATTATAAAATAATTTTGTAGGCGTATTCTAGATTTTTGGAAAGAAGGATATTGGTAAATACTATGGCATGTCTACTTAGTTTTCCAAACATTTAGGGAAAACTACTATCATTATATTGTAATCTATAATGATATTTCAATCAAAATTAGAATTTTATGTGGCTTTTTCTCCCAATATATATAAGGTAAGGTGCTTTTATTATTGCTAGAGAAGGTACAGTATATTAATAAAAAATCAGATTGAAATAAGTCAATATCTCCAATACAATTATGGAGCTGAAAAATATATATATACATATGTGTATATATATTGTTTCTTTTGTAGAAAAATGTATATACATGCTATATGTACATTTTTTCTTACATGAAGAATATACTTAAACTTTTATCATCATATATTATATATACATATATACACACACATATATACATATATCTCATATATACACCATTTATTTAATCTTTCTAGAGTTTTTCTCTTATGTCTGGTATAACCGAGAAATTGTATGTTTACACTCTATTTTGTAAATGAAAGTTTAAACATTATGTATATATGTTCATGCATATATATATAAATAAAAGTAGAGAATTTACTTGCAAACTGACATCTAAAAGCCTAAAAGATTTCTGGATTACCTCTAGACTTTGTTAAAATAGGTGTGTACTCCCCATGCAGTGCCATAATGACTGCTATCCTGGTTAGTCCACTTAGCCCCTTCCAGAGACAGTCACTTCCATATAGACTATATTCAATGCCATATAAGTAGGATGATCAGGTATTTTATTGTTCAAATCAGGACACTGTTGTGAGTGAAAGTGGATGCCATTAATAATCATTCCAGGTAACAGGCATGCACCATGACTATTCCAACGAAACAAAGATATGTAGTCACCTTTCTTCAAGGCTTCCTGTTCCATGGTTGGAGAATTTCTCTATTAGAAATTTTTCATGAGTCAAAATTTGTTTCCTTTTGATTTTAATTCAGAGACTAATACATATGACATTTTTTTTTCATTTAAATGTAAGTTTCTCTGATGGTAGAATTTTAGAGTTAGAGAGATCTGGTAAGAAGTCAAATCCAACTTCTTAATCAATCCTCATTAGAACATCCCTAAAAGACAGACATTTAATCTTGGTTTGAATATTTCCAGACACAAGGAGCTCATTGCATTGCAAACTGATTCATTTTTTTTCTTGAAAGCTTCTTGATCTAGAATTTAAAATTGTCTCCTTATAATTTCTTGTCTTCTGAATCTGTGGGAATATCTAAGCTCTTCCATATAGTAGCTCCTTTCAGTAAAAACACTGTACCCTGTTATACCTTATTTTCCAGTCAAAGTCCCTCCCTTCCACCTTCGCTTAAATAACAACGATCAAAGGCTAGTTTTACATAGTTACATGTAATTGGATGTTCATTTTGATCAATTAAATAACTTATTCAGCTCTATGTTCTTGGGCTCTACGTTCCTCAATTCCATTAAGAATTTTTATTGAAAACATAATTAAATTATGCCAAAATAATAGAATTCCCTAAATTATTAATTTGTATAAAATCCTTCATTTATCACAGTTTTCAAATTTTGTTCACCATAGAGATGTTGCACCAAAAATGTACAAAATTTATAATACCAAACAGTTAAAAAGTTAAACTGATGTAATAATGGAGCTCATTTAGTAATGACAATTCTGACAGAATAAATTTGAGTGATAAGAATACTATCACTGTAACTCCATTTATCTTATTTTCAACCATATAAATTAGAAAGATTTAATGGTTTGATACATTTATTGGAGTTTCCATATGTTTAGAATATATCTTTATTCAAATTGCTAATATCACATACAATTTAAAATTTATTTGTAGAACCAAACCAACCAAAGACAAAGACTAATCTGAGTCCTTCATTATTTTTGTCATGTTAAATCTATTTGTAAAATATAACAATCTGTTAATTTTAGCTCATGTTTCTACAATTGAAACATAAATATTTCTTCAATTATTTTAGAATTAGTACTTACTGACTCTGTGTGATGAATCCATGTGTATGTGTGCACATGGTCTAAAGTTGAGCTTTCACATTAGGTGGCTCATAGCCAGACAGTTATCAATATGGCAGCCACCCACTCTTAAGCATTGACAATCCACATCAACAATAACTACTCCATGTTACTGCTGCTTCTGATAAAATTATGCAGAAAGCCTATTGTTAAACAGGCAACCTACCTTTTAGGAAACTGTTTCCCCTTTGCTTTGCAAAGCCCTCACCCTGTCTCCCTAATGCACCTTTTCATCCTGGCCTGTACCCATTGTCCAGCATTCCTTCCTATCAAGGACTTGCTGCAAAGCTCTCTTTAACTCATAATGCCAGTGGATAAAGATAACTACTAAAAATAAAATTTTTATTTTCTAGAGAATTTGTGTTAATATGCCAAAGAAGAGCTACTCCCAAGGTACTGTAAATTTTAGGATGCTGAGGTAATCTGTCATTAGAGTTGAATGGTAGGCAAGTATGTGGTTAGTTTTTTTTTTTCCTATGTTGACAATTTATTATGGTCTTTACATTTTACACTTACAATAATCCTATTGCACCCTATGAGCAAACTAAATTCTAGGTGTATTTATCATTTAATTATAAAGAACATACCTTAAAAATATTAGAAAAGACATATGAAGAATTTTATTAATTCATCTTAGGCGAATTTCTTGTAAAAATATTAAGCAGCAGAAATAATAAAGAAAAAGTGACAAGATGCCCAACAAGTATATGAAGAAATGCTCAACATCACTAATCAGGGAAATGCAAACCAAAACTTGCAAACAATGAGATACCACCTCACATGTTAGGATGGTTATCATCAAAAAACCAAAAGCTAACAAGTGTTGGCAAGGATATGGAGAATTTGGAAACCTTGTACTCTATTGATGGGAATGTGAAAATGGTGCAGCCACTATGGGACACAGTATGGAGGTTCCTCAAAAAATAAAAAATAGAACTACCATATGATTCACTTTTGGGTACTGATCCAGAAGAACTGAAATCCAGATCTCCATGAACTACCATGTTCACTGCAGCAGTATTAACAATTGCCAAGAAACAACCCAAATGCCCATCAATTGAAGGATGGATAAAGAAAGGTGGTAAATAATACAATGGAATATTCTTTAGCCCTAAAAAAATTGAAATACTGCCATATGTGACAACATGGATGAACCTGGAGGACATTATGCTAAATGAAAGACACAGAAAGACAAAGACAAATGCAATATGATTCCACTTTTAGGAGGCATCTAAAGTAGTCAAATGCATAGACAGACACAGAGAGGGAAATGATGCCCACCTAAGGGAGGAGAAATGGGAGTTATTGTTCAACAGGTAAGAAGTTTCAGCTATGGAGTGAATTTTAGAGATCTGCCATACAACATTGTACCTATAGATAGCAATACTCTATTGTGAGCTTAAAAATTCACTCAGAGAGTAGATCTCATGATAAGTGTGCTTACTACAACAACAGTAATCAAAAAGGTCACTAAACAACGGGGGAAAAGGGGGCTGGCCTCTTGTTTCATCTCTGAGCAGCAGGGGAAAGTTCATTTGGGGAAAGGGGTGGGTTGGGGGCAGCTCGGGCAGTACTGTCACTCAGTACAATGTCCACAGTTATTAAAAAGTGTATTTTGTTTACATCCACATTACACATTTTTATATAGAAAAATAAATGAAGCAAAAAACTCTCAGATCATTTCTGTAGTTTGCCAATTGTCTTTGTGTCCTTGTGCATTTATCTCTGTGATGCATTCATCCTTTATAATTGATTACAAGAATTCTTTTCATATTAAAAAGTACTTGTAATGGGTCTACCAGGATGTAATCCCATCATGAATTAAGGAAAGTCTATACTTTTCTTTTTTAAACTGCCTGTGACATGCTACTGATTCCCGGAGATGGAGGTACATTCCTGAGCATGGCAGGTCTCAGGAGAAAGCTGGCCTTTCCACTGGACACAGAGACAATGAACTGCAGTTTCTGAAGAGAGATGCAGTCAAAGGCTCTGTGGTTAGTTGTTTTTTTTGTTTTTTTGTTTTTTTGTTTTTTTTTTTTTTTGGTTGGGGGTTGTTTTGTTTTCGCAAGGGACTATTTAAAGAGCCTCAACTTAACACATCTGGAAAGTTTAAACCACCTGATATATCATTATTGGATCTAGAAAAGACTAGGTTTCCCAATTCTCTAAAAGTCATCCTTGACTCTGCTTGCTTTCATAAGATTATATGTAACTATGTAACTCCAGAATTGGACTCATATTTTACTTGAAATAGTTAAAAGATAATGACAACATAGGAATCAGGCAAAGATGATCCACCAGAACACCTAATGTGGGGGACTTAGCCTGAGAGTATTAGAAAAAAGAAATTTGCCATGTGTAACCATCTGACCACCAGTAAACTTATGTAATTACTGCTGCTGAGTGTCAGAGTGATCAACTCAATTCAGTTAAGAATTAGGATTGAAATGCAATGTAAGTGATGGTATAATTTTTAAGCTGTTCTTTTGGTTATGATAAAATTCAATAGTGGAGTTAGGGTACTCTGAAGATGATAAGATGAAAGTAGGTATAAAAACTCTGTATGCACCTAAGTCCTGTTTGATTCATATTTAATGCTCTTACATCAAACTAAAACTCTCAGCCAACTACAAACAGTAAAAACCCATGCATTTTTCACAAGTGTTCTTGCTCATTTGTACCAATTTAAAAACATTGAAATTTCCTACTTTGACTAGTTGAACAAGACTTAAGGAAATGAAAATTAATCATGACCCATCCAGTCCAACTGGGATAGAGTTTATTAATAGGAAGCTTCAGAATACTGCATTAATTGTACACATACACATATACAAACACTGATTAGACTAGTGCTATACATACTTTGTTTGAGGGAGAAACAAAAACTAAATGTATGAATAATCTTGGTATCTAAACCCCGGAAGGTACTGTTTATTCATTCAACAGATCTATACTAGAAGACGGTACATTTATTCACTCTAGAAATATTCTGAAATTGCCCATATTTGCTAATGATAAAATTATTTGAGAGGTTAATTATCTGAAATAGTTGTTGACTTGCTAATCAAAGACTCTGAGGATACAGTGATCCACCCTTTCTGTTCAAATTCAATATTTTTGTAACATTCAATACATATTATTTATACCATCTTTATGGACCATGAACACAATTCAAGATTCTTGGAAAGAATTACTGTAATGGGAACTGATATAATCATATTAATAGATTTATCTAAAATGGTGGCTGTATGGCTGATACTTTTATATATGTTCCATAGATAAAGATAATATTATCCCTAAGGAGAATTATCTGATTCTTGCATTTTGCTTGTACTTATTGCCCAGAGAGATCCCTGACGACTTATAAAAAGGTGCATTTTACTCAACTCAAACCTAAATCATTCAACAAATACTTCTGGGGCACTTAAAATGTACTACGCTTAGGGGAGACTTAAAAAAAAAACCCAAATCCCACAAAGGCTAAGATAGACAGATTTTACATAAACAATTAAATTGTTAAAAAAAATTTTTTTTATGTATCAGTTGAGTTACAACATGTGCAATAGTCTGGGAGAAAAGCTTTGCAATGTATATAACAGACAAAAGATTAATTCCCAGAATACATAAAGATCTATGAATATATAAAAGGGTAAAGAGATCCAAGAGTACTATTTAGTTGCTAAGTGGAATGATACAATCCTTTGTGAATTATTTGTAAAATACTGCAGGACATATTATTAAGTTAAAAGAAAGGAAATCAAAATAGTACCCATTATATGATCTTATTTACTTATATATGTATATGTATGCAAATGAATATAGAAAAAGGATTTGAAGGCTATGTATCAAATATTTAACAGAGGGTTCTTTCAAGGAAGGTGGACAGAGGTGATGGTGGAAACATATTTTATTTGCCTCTAACATATGTAATAAAATTTTTAAAAATTTGAGGTCAGTGAACTCTAAAAACAAAACCAAACACATTTAAAACAACAGATACAGTTCCTTTATTCATATGGCTAGCTGAAGGAAGAAATACTTTAAAAAATGCATAGATGCTGCAATAGGAGAAGTGCGGGGAACCACAGGAGTCCCTGGGGGGAAATTATATCAAACTTGATAGATGAATGATGAATGCAGGTGGTACTTTCTGCAGAGGTGGCAGCATTCATTAACTCATCAAATTTGGTTTGAGACATGTGCAAAAACCTAAATGCAGAGGGGACTGTGTTGAGCTTTGGATCTGAATATGGTTCTATCTGGCTGGTAGGTGGAATGCTAAGGCTGAAAGCATAGAGCCAGAGGCTGGAAAAGCTGGACAAGGACCAGATTACATGGGGCCTTATCAGCCACATTCCAGGCTTTTGATTTTGTGTTAATATGTGGTTAAGTGAGAGATCAAAGTTTAGGAAGGTCCTCCAGCACTGTAAGGCTGAGTGAAAAGTGGGCAAGCTTTGAGGCAGGGAGAGCCGTCAGGACAATCAGGATATTATCAGGGTGCGGGATGGGTATGAGAATGAGGATAACTGATGGATTTGAGAGAACTTAGCAGGTAGAATAGAAAGGACTTGAAGATTCGTTTGACTTTGAATTTGCGAGTGAGAAGCAGGAAACCAGGAAAATGTAGGCAGTTCACATAAGTATCCCCTTTACTTCTTGTCCGTGTATTCCTCATGTACTAAGCACTTTATATAATTTTCCACTTGAACTAATTCACGATGATGATGTAGACAGTCACTCTTTAAAGGCAAAGGCAACATCTTTTCTGTGTTTGTATCACCCTACCTGGCACAGTGCAGAACAAGAACTTATTAATTCTCATCAAATGAAGACAGAGCAAGGTAGTGTCACTATGATAAAAATACAAATACCCATGAAATACTAATAACAATGACAACAATAAAAACTGACCTAATGCCCCAAAGAATTAAAGTATTCAAAAGTGTTTGCTTGACTATAGCAAGGAAAAGCAGTTGTCTGTCCACTATACCAACAATATTTATCCTTAACTTCAACATTTAGCATTTCAAGGGATCATACAAGTATACGAATTAAGCGTTACTACAACATAGCATATTAAAATGATTTAACATCTCTTCCTCATAATATCATATTCACTCAGTGACACTATGGTTGATACTGCTGAAAAAGCACTTATTAAATAATAAAATTCAAAATTCATAAGTACAAATGCACTTTACTTTCAGAAGTGCTACAGTCTTTTCAGATGAATTCATGTTAACCCAACCAAAAACTGATATCCTTGGATTATTAGAAAAATATATCTGCATGCTGCACATTCTGCTGGAAATATCAAAACCTGTGCTTATGAAATCAGCCTGGAACCACATTCTATGATTTATAAAAGAAATTAGGCCCTACACTCAAAGGGCTGGTTATTAAATATTGTCTCTTTTAAGCAAATCAGCATGCTGAAAAACATTTGTATTTTATAGATACAAATTTCAAGAGATAGACATGAATATAGCCCTTAAACTTTAATCATGATCCAAAGATGCTATTAACAAAGGCTACCTTTGATGAGTTGATTTTTCTAAAGCATTTTAAAAGGTTAACAATAGACAGTTAACCTTCAAAATAAGTTCAAGGATCCTTCTTTAAATGTGTGGCTTCTGCTTACTTGGAATACAGATCAAAATACTACAACACTGTCAAGGAAAATAAGCTTTCTCTTAGTTACACATACATACCTTTAAAGGTAGGTGTTGGGAGTCTTGAGCACTTTATTTTCAATTTGTGCTCAAAGCAAGAGCTCAGCTGTCCATTATGACAAGGAAGATGAACAACCTGAGGTTGTATCAGAACAGCTGCTTCTAATCACCATGTCAATTGATACACAGTTAGAAATCTGCCTCCCCAAAGAAAGAAAATCAATTTATTTATAGAATAGCCAGCATTCCAAACAGATGGTTACTGTGGTGACTACACTCTAAAGTTCTTCAGCTTTTTACCGGTGACCAATAGGGGAAAAACTGTTGTCATTTATAACGGGGTATTCTGTGAAGAGTGGTTTCTGCTCACAACACATCATTTCAAAGGATTTGTTAGGACAATCAGATGGGCTCAAGCTGAAAAAGCCCAGTTATTAGTAAAAAAACTGCCTCAGGCTTTAAGAGGCTACAGAGCTTTAAAAATCGATGATGCTTTAGTATTTACATCCTTAAAAAGACAAGCGAAGAGCAAACTAAACAAATGTTGAAAACGTATTCTTCAACACTATTTCAAAGTATTTCTAGTCGTCATTCATACACCCATTTAGGAGACATAATTAGACACTGCAACTCTATCAATATTGCCAATAAGCTAATGGGCATAGGCCAAGACAATGAGGACACATAGCAAATATTTTTTAAAAATCAGATGAAACAATTCACACATGTAGCTATTCATACATCTCATTTTAACCTTAAATTAATGGGGCCATGAAAGAAGTAAAAATCTGCATGCGTAAAAGTAATTTTATTTTAAATTCATGGGCTTTTGTATTATGCTGCTCCATTAGAAAATGTTATTGCCCTCTTATATTAGACTTTTATATTAGTGCCCATTAGACTTTCATATTAGTCCTGGAAGGTAAGATTATATTATTGTGTGTGCCAGTGATTATGGTGGAATCATATAACCCTAGGCACATAAGTAAGCCAACAGAACCTTCTCTTCTGATGGCAGACTCAGGGGAGTGATATTGCAGATATATGAAGAGTACCATTCACCTCTCTTTTATTGATTCGGAGGTTGCATTAGAGAGGTGGAACAAAGCGTTCCCATTTGCTGCAATTCTTGTGAAGAGATGCCCTGGTGTAGACCAGACATCCATGGAGAATTCAATAGAAAAGAAGAAACAAAAGTGGCTCTCTTTTAAAATTCATTCTTTCAGTTAGTCACTCATTTATTCTTCTAATTATTCAACACATTTTTTTTCAAGAACTGCAAAGCAACAGGAAAATTGCTAAGAACTGTAAATACAAGTCTCTGAGCTACTTTGGATACAGAGGCAAGTAATAAAAACAAAACAATATAGCACACAGTAATAATGGATGGACCGTGGTATCAAAACTGCAGGAAATACACTTCTGAGAGAGAAAGAATACCCAGTTAGCTCAGGACAGAACTGAAGCATCCCTGAAACCAACCAATAACGTAGGTAGTAGTATTTCATAGAGCATATTGGAAGTAAGCAAAATTGCTGTCAAAATGCAATCATAAAGGCTCAGGACTTAGGGATTACATCTTGAACAACTGCATAAGTGGAGATTAAGATTTGGTCATAGAAGCCCTAGTATAAAACAATGGGAGTCTCCTCACAAAACCGCATGGTCAGATGAACAGATACATGGAGGTGTTTCCAGAAAGAACTATAACACTTTCCTTACATAGGTTATTATGGAGGTTCTCCATACACAAAACTCAATATAAACTTTTTAGAGTTTTTCATAAACGTGTGTGTTTATGTGTACTACAGAAAAGGATATAATTCTAGGTGTAAATGTGGATGTGCACGTCTCTCCAATCTCCCCCCATACCAACTTCTCTTATTACAAACTTACCTGTTACCCAAGGAGATGAAAAATAGAAACCCAACATCTTTAGATAATAGCAAAGAAATCCATGGTTTTAAGAGTAACAGAAACCATCAGTAATGACAAGAATAGTTATCCACTCAACAAAGGCTTGACATCATACAAATGACAGACTCCTGACTTTCCCAGTACAACCAACTTTATCTGTTTTTGGGTGATCTGAAACCTGCCTCAGGTTAAAATTGTTTGCAGGCATCCAACTCTAGCTTACTTCCCTTCTTCCTTTTCCACTGAGAAGCAATTTTTTGTTTCGTGTTTTCGGTTTTCCCTCTCGGCCCACAGACAGCAGGCAGGCTCAACACTCCACAGGACTCTCTCTGAGACATACAGAAGCATAAATGCCCCGTAGGAAATTCCCAGATATTTTCAGCAACCGCCCCAAGCGTCCTTTTACTGCTTTCCAAAGGACCTTCCTGGGTTTAAATGAGCCCATTTTATAAGAATACTAACCTTCCAAATAATATTTATTGTAATGTGAAAACTACAATTTCCAGAATATACAAACCAGTCCCTGTTGAGCAGCATAAAGCCATTAGTTCCAGATAGCAGACATTCCTTCTCACCCTTTAAACTCTAAAGCTTGTCATCTCATTACACTTTGAGAAATGTTTCTACCATTTATCTTCCTTTTTAACTCAATGGGAAATTATACAAAAGGCTAACACATGACATTTTGCAAATAATATTCATCATGAGTGAATATAATACATATGGTTACAATTATTCTCCATTACCTATATTCCTGAATGCACATTGTATGTAATCACACAAAACACATTTCTTTCTCCCATTACTTCTTTCTTCATGTTTGAGTTAATACAGTTTTACAAGTAATGATTTGAATTCAAAAAGGATCATCAAAAGAAAATGAAAAGGTTATATAAATGTCACTGCCTAGCTGCAAATTTTATATGCTTTTGCTGAACTCAACTCTGTGAACATCTGGGCTGGGTTCGTTTTGTAAAGAGAAATGTACCTACATGAGATAAGTAGTATTCCTGGCAATAGCTTCTTGACATAGAAGACGGTTAAAAATGTGTAAAAAAGTCCATCTCCTAATCACCTATTTACACAAGCATTGTCCCAGTTTTTCTTTTCTGAAAAGGAATGCTGGATCTTAATAGGAAAGTTCATACTGTTCATTTCCTTCTTCATGTATAAAAGAAGGATTTTCACAGCCTCATATATACTTTTGGAAATCAGAGCATGTCAATTAGAACCCTCACTGGCTTTTCTAACCCTTGTGATAGTTGGTCATGTAGACAAGAGGATGTGGACCTGGATTTTTGTTGTTGTTCTTAGGGTTACATAATACCAACAATGATGCCCATAAAGCCTCTCATAAACTGTCAGAAATAGAACATTACAAATTATTTTATCAATACAGCTGAATTCCTGTTAAATTAATTTATGCATTGATTTCTTTGTCTAGACTTTGAGATCTTGAAGGCAACCCTGTGTCTTCCTCTTGATAGTATCTTCTCATAATGTTTCATTTTTTTCCTTAAAAATAATATAATACCTCAGAAGTTTTTTAAATAAGTAATATGACTATTGGAGAAATTCTAGAAAATTATAAAGAATGAAATTTCTCGTAATCACATCATCCACTAATGGGATTTTCTCATGATTTATTTTTTCTTTTTTAATGACTTTTTAAATTCTTTCTTTTAATTTTTTCATACTTTATTAAAATTTACTTTTAAAAAATTAGTTCTAATGAGTTCTGAAAATAAATATTATGTTTTATAAAGAAAACTTATAAAATATAAAAAAGTATAAGGAAAATAATGAAATTACTCATGATCTCACTACCCAGTGATACCCATTGATGTTTGCATCTATTTCCATATCTGTCCTTCTCTGTAACTAAAGTAGGATAATTGTTTATTGTCCCACATACTTTTCCACATATCTGTTGATGAGTAATTTACCATGTCATTAAATATTCTTTAAAAATATAAATTTTTATATCTGCATAATTTTCCATCTTGTTTCTGTGGGAAGTCATTTAATCTTTCCCTACTCAGATATTTAAGAAAATAAGGCATTAGAAAACATCTCTGTTTAAACATTAAAAAAATGTCTTAACCAATTCAGTCAGATTTATGTGTGTAACATGAAAATATAGACTGACTTCTCTTAAATTTTCTTAAATTGAGCTGATAAATGTTAATTAAATTTGGACCTCTTTCCATAGTGCTTACTTCATTTCTCTAGCATAATACTTATGCCCAGAAAGGAATGAAGAAAAAAAATATGTAGGCATTTGAGATTAAGTATAGTCTTTTTCATTTTAGGTCAAAATTGACTTCATCATACAACTTCTCAAACACAATTTTCTATAATATTATGATGATAAACAACGTTTTATTTAAACAAGTAGAATAGCAGCAATAATGGAACACATATTAGGCATGTTTAAAACCTTATTTTGCCCTGCAGAGAAAGAAAAATGGCAAAATTGTTTACCTGGGGATATGATATAGAAGAAATCCTTAAATTCATCCATCCAAACCTCTGCCAGTCTCCTGTTGTTCTTGTTGATGACATGACCGGTACCACCAGGGAAGGTGTATGGAGTTGCCTTCCGAAAAACATGACCAACGTGGGAGCAAGTCACAATCTCCAGTGAGCCTCCACATTGCCAAATCTGGAAAAAAGAGTTTTGTTGTATAACAATCATTGTAGATAATGCAGTAATATTGTCTGAGCAGCAACTGAGGCTAGCTCAGACAAGGTCAAATCTTCAGATCTTATACGGTTCAAACAAATATCAGATGGACACAAAATTTAGGACTAGTATACTTGGGTTTGGCAAAGGATTCGAATTTGGAAGAGCTTGATACATTTAAATATAGTAGCATTGGAATTGTGGAAGTAAGATGTAATTATTTTTAATGTGCCTTTATTAGACTACCTATTTTTCAGTATCTAATAGTTAACCTAATGTTGATGTAATAGATATTTGGTATCCAAAATCTGCCATGAATGAATGAATTGTACATGTTAGATGCCGTGGTCAACAACAAAATTTGATTTGGAGAAAAATCAATCTATTATACTCCATCCACCTGGAATTTTAAACAAACATTCACCTTCAGCTGTCCGAATCCTCTGTACCTTAGGCCTTTGGATTTGTTATTATTCTTATTAAAATATGCTAAGTATCCTTTACCTCTATTCAACATCCATGCACACTATAAAGCCCATTTCCACGATAATTTCTTCTAGGAAGCTCTGTGGGGAGTTTGGTATTGTGTGACTTTGGTACTTTAAACATACTTTTATTAAGAAAATGTAATGTACTGCATTGTAAGAAACTGTTCGCTTCACTATTGCTCCCTTAGAACTATGAACTTTTGGAAGACACATGTCATATATTTCTTGGTATCCTAGATTTACTGTTCTGTTGAGGCTAGGTATTAAGTAAAATAGCCATAAAACACTTAATTCCAAAAAATTATATGATATAGCCATAGGTTATAGTAATAGCATGTTTGTATGTGTGTATTTTATATATACACATATAAAATAAATGGATACAATATATGTACACATATACTACACACACTCATATATTTACATACATGCATTTACATATGTGCTATAGGTTTTCTTTCCCAATAAATGAAAGGCATATCTATTGCTATCTGTAATTAACTTTGTTCTTATTTTAAGGAGAGCTGCTTATTTTGAAAGAAAAGATGACTCTCCTATTGATCCCTCAAGTTATACTCATCTTAGAAGATGGCTGCTGTTGGTCCTGGGTAGCAGTAAGAGACACTTATTTTCTCTAGAAAATGAAAGATGACAAATAACAAGTTATACTCATCAACAGTGGTTTGTGCATTACATGTACAATCTAGTCTCTCTCATTTTGTAATTGTTTAAATACTGTAATGCTAATGGAAAAGATGTTCCATCCGAACACTGAAATGATGTTTACTATAAAGGAGGAATGGAATTCACCATTCTCCTAGAAAGACTGGGTAGTTCATTCTTAACTAATCAAATTATTTAATTGATTAGTAACTTTCTTATCTTTCTAGCATAAAGCCTATAAACTTTCCTGTAGTTATACACCTCTTTACATTCTTCCTTCCTATTAAAATGAAAGAGGTTGATCCTTCTCCTACCAAAGACAATTCAATACTTGTATGTCAGTCTACAGCATATCCCTCAAGTCTGTCTTAAGGACTTCACTGGTTTGTTCTTCCCTCTGATTTTCTCCTGAAACAGCAATTATTTCCCTCATTACCAGATTATGTCTATCTTTACATAATATCTCCTAAAACCTGCTATCTTTCAGCAATGAAAAAAATAGGTAAACAAATTTTTTAAATTACAAAACACAACAAAAAGTTCATCCCTTGGTCCATATTCCCATCTGACATACCTCATTTTTCTGTTCTTCTTCACTAAAATTAACATAAAAAATTTACTGATATATACTGCCTCTCTTCCTCCATTTTCATCCACTTTTCTACTCATTGTGAAATGCTGTTTAGTTCTGCAGTCCCACAAAACTGCCATGATAAAAATCACAAATTTTTCCCTTGACAAATATCTAGTACTCTTTTCTTGGATCATCTTGCTTTTCATCCTCTGTATAATTCTCACTCCAAATTTCTATTTAAATGTTGGCATTATTCTTTCTTTATTCACTCACTAGGTGGCCTTATTTGTATTATTGTTTTATGTACGATTTGAATACTCAAATCCTCAACAGTGACATCTCAGCCCAGACTTCTCCTCTGAGATCCAGACTTGTGTATCCAAACATCTACTTGATACCTCCTCTTATATGCCTCAGAGACATCCAAAGAAACATGTCTGAAGTGGAATTGTTTTATCCCACCTTGTCAGCCAGATTTTCTTTTCTTTTTCTTTTTTTTAATCATAAAAAAATGGAGCCACTACTCACCCAGGTGGTCAATTCAAAAACAAAACAAAGCAACCACAGGAAGCCCCCCTCCAACAAACAAACAAACAAACAATACCCTAGGAGTCACCGATTTCTTCTTTTCCTTCATCACTCATATTCCATCCATTAATGAATCCTAGTGGAGCTATCTATAAAATAATTCTCTGTCTATCCATCTTTCTCTGTCTCTAGTGTCACCATCCTTGTCTTAATCATCGGTATCTCTTGTCTAGCAGTTGTAATAGACTCTTAATTGTCTTGCTGCTTTCACTGTTGCTCTCCTATAATTTGTTTTGTACTGAGAAATCAGAGTGGCCTTTAAAATTTTTAATCATGCTATTTTATGTCCCTGCTAAATCCGTCAATGGTTTTTCATTGTGCTGTGAATATAAACAAGATCCTTTATCAGGGCCTCCAAGAGCTACACTACTCTTCTTCTCTGTCAATAAACCATGGTGACACTGGCCTCTTCCATTTCCTAGAATAACAAATCACATAATTTTTCACACACCAAAGCTTCCACATGTACTTTCCCTACACCTGGAAAACAATTCTGTCTGCCCTTCACCTGACTGCCTCTTTCCTATCTTTCTCATCTCAGCTAAAACATCACCTCAGCAGAGAAATCTTCCCTAATGGCCATATTTAAAGTGCCCCACCCCAGTTATTTTCTCTAATAACACCCTATTTGTTTGCTTCATCTCTTATCATAATTGGCAATTTATTTGCATGCTTGGCTATGCACTTTCCCCCCTACTAGAACGTAGACTCTGAAAGGGTGGGTGAGAGGTTTACTCATGGTTGTATTCCCAGAGCCAAGCCCAGTGCTTTTTACGTGGTAGGTGTCACTGTATGATGGTTGCACGGAAGAAGGGTCAACTCAAAATTAACTACCATGATTAATATAAAAAAGCATCCCCTGGCAGAATTATGAGATTTAAACAGACGTATTTTGGAGGGATTTTGAATTACATTTTTTAAGGAATATTTTTAATACCAAACTAGGCAGAGTAGTGTACTAAAATGATACCCAACTGTTGTTCCACATGCCTTGGGAATTGAGGAAGTTCTCTGGAGGTCACAACACAACAAATAAACATTAGAAATGGTTGTTGGTTTATGACAAACAAGTTTGCTAAATAACACAATATTAATTTTTAATGTGTTATCAAAGTAACCATATAGTCCAACTCACACACTCTCTCACTTAAAACATGACTTAGTAAAGTACTCAGGTATGTGTACTATGACCATGCTATTCAGCAGGGTGCCCCCAATTCAGACGAAATAGCATATGACATGCTATTCTTGAGAGGGAATTGAAAATCTTTTCCTTACTGTGAGGAATGCAGTGTTAGAGGTAGAGCTTTTCCTCCTCCTCTGTGGATTAGATATGACTGAAGAGCTTTTTTCTTCGTTCACGAAGGCCATTTAAGGGAACTAAACAAATGAAGGAGAGACTAGCATTTCACTTCCTGCTGTTCCCTCACTGAGCAGCAAAATCAGCAGATTACCCAATGGGTGTTCCCATCACAGCAGAATGTGCTGAATGACTTTGTGGGAAAGCCCCAAGTGTGGGGAAAAATAAGACCATCGTGAAATGGGGACCACCTCTAGTCTAGAGAATCCTGAAGGTGTAGTTGGGATTTATTGAACAGCTTCCTCAGGAAAATTGATAGGCCCAGTGATGTAGTGAACCTGGAAGGGAGTGGTCTTTGGAGACAACCAGACAAGACTTCAGTTGTTCCAAAACTCTACAGAGAGCAGAATATAGAATAGAAAAAAAATGAGCTGTGGGACTAGCAATATGGCAGATCAGCAAGGAGATGTCCCATTGAGAAGGCAGTGGGGGACCTTGCAGGGTGTAAGGGAGAGACTAAGATTTCCCTCTTCGAAAGGCCCTTGGATAACAGAGCAGACAGGAGGTGAAGTTCAGAACACTTTTCAGAAAACAGTGAAATGGTATACAGAAGACTATCATATAGATGGAGGCCACCAGCAGCAAGTGGAACCACACTGAGCCAACAATAGGCAGATATCGTACAATATACCAGATAAGACCTGCCATTTCTCTAGCCCTCGTATTTGACCCCACATACTGCAGGAGTGACAACTCAGAAAACCATGCCCTTCCCCATTCCAAGAGCTCCTATCAGCATTGTCCTGGGGAGAGAAGAGAATGGAAACTACATATTGTTCATGAAATCAAACCTTTAAACTGAACATTACTAGTATTTTTAATAATTGAAAGTAATCAGAAAGCTATAGAATCTGTCCTAAATGACATCAGATTGGAAAGGAATATTCTTTAGAGCTTGAAGCAATGATTGGAGAAAAAAATAAAACTATTTTAAGTTTGTACCCTCACTAAATTCAGACGATGCAATAAACCCAATTGCAAACAAACCAGTGATTTACAACTGCCCCCAGGGTTCCCAATTTGCCATTTTGCAAATATGAACTAGCACCATGGTTATGTGAGTGGGGTAACTTATTACTACTCTACCACTTCTTGGCCCCACCCTGGTTTTGTAGGTGTATGGGTTCTATGCCCCAAACACATACACAGAAAAGACAAAAACATCTAGTTTGAAATCCTTTAATAGCAGAGTTTCAGTGGTCTCACTTCTTTCCCTCCTAATAGGCAAAGGTAAGGATATATAAAACTGCTGATTTTTAGTTGTACTCCAAATTGCAAGGAGATTTTGTGTGTGCACATGTATAGGCGTAATGCAATGATGATTGCTGAGTTACGAGACAGAAGGAAAACCTGTCCCTGCTGTGGATTTTCACAGATGGAGGCAGTTTTTAAAATATATTTAGGAGATAACAGAGGTGGAGGTAACTGTTCCATAACTCAGTGAATATTGGCCCATATTTTGCTTGTGGGTCATAGTCTACTGACTCCTGGAATAAAGTATGTACTCCATTGCCATCTATGCTCACAGAATGCATGGATAAATACTTACATTGCATTGCCTAGGTAAAGCATCTCCCCTAAATTTGCACTAAAATAAAAAGATCAAGGTAGGAATTCACAGCATTATGCAATAATTAGGCTGATAGCTGGTCATGGTAATACCCAGTTAGTTAATAGAAAATTAAAATATTTAATAGATCAAATACTGAGCAGTTACTGTGTACTTAGTAGACATTTGGGTAATATGAAAGAATTAAAAAATGAACAGTTCCCAGAAAACTATATGATTAAAACTTAAAGTGAAAAGAGTTCAAACTGAGTGGTGTCCTTAGTGACTACCATGATCATTTCCCTTAGTGTACCTTCAATAAATATTTTGAAAGGATGGAAGGAAAGAAAGAAAGAAGAAAAAAAGGAAGAGTATGGCACAGTCATTAAGAACTTGGGCTTGGAAATAAGCAAACAGAATTTTTCTAGTGGCTCTCTCACTTGACTATCATTTTCATTTTCAAGATGAATGTTCCCACTGGAACCTTAATGTTCCCACTGGAAAACAGGGATAATAGTAACTACTTCCTAAGACCCTAAAAAGATTGTATCAAGCACCATGCCTAATACTTCATATGGGAAGAAAAAAAATGTTACTTGTTTATTAACTTTTATTGTTTTTGCTGCTCAGGAAAACCAACATCTATAGATCATTAGCTGATTCTTATTTCTTAAAAAATATTTTACTTAAATTTTGGTGAGTTTTGCCTCTTTTGTGAATTAACAATATCAATGTCTAGGGTTTAGGTGAGGTATTTAAAAGAATAAACAATTAGATTCCAATGAGAATACTTCATTTTGTTCTCTAAAATTATTTTACAATGTCTAAACAAACAGTTATAAACTGAATAAAACATGATGTCTCATCCACCTGAACATGTAATGTCCAAATTACTTTGTATCACTGAGCATATCTGATTGTTACTGTCCAGCCTTCCAAAAGATTAGTATTTATATATTATATCTTTCAAGTCGATTTGACCATGTATAAAATACAAACTCTCTTTCATCCAGAGTATTGAGACTAACTGATCACTTGTCTTCATTCCCAGGTATTTTTATGAGAGTCTTTGATGATGGAGAATGTTATTAATCAAAATGTAAAATGCCCATTGCTCATTTGATCATGTACTTGATTTTCTTTCCCTAGATAGAAGACAATTAACTAACGTACATTATTCTTTTCATGGTTTTTGGCACCTACATCAGTGACATTTTAATTAAGGTTCATAAACTTCACAAGCTCCAACTCTGCAATCTCAGTTCTAGTGGTACTATTGTTTCTGATTTTACAGCTGTTGTGCCAGATTCATGCAGCTGCTTGTTTTTCTACTAATCCTTATTGCCCCTCCCCCAACCCCACATACATACTATCACTGGCACAAAGTCAATGTTTAATATGGCCTCAAGAACAACCACCACAACCATAGTTTACCACGGAGGGCACATAGCACAATGGTTAGGAGAGTGCAGGCTCAAGTTCCTGAGAGCACATCTTAGCCCCACCACTTACTAGCTGGGTGAACTCATCTTTCAGTGCTTCAGGTTTTAGGTAATAACGTGAGACTTGAAGAACCTACCTCAGGGGGTTGTTGTGAGAAGTAAGGCAATGCAGTGCACCTCTTTATGTGAAAATGAACTGGAATGAAATAGGGGAGACTGATTAAAGGGGTGTATTGCAATAATCTAGGAAAGAGATGAGAATGACTTGAACTAGAGGGATGGCAAGGGAAATAGAGAGGAAGGTAATAATTTGACATAATCTGGGGGACCAAAATGAAGAATTAATGTAAGTGCTTTCCCTTATCTATTATATCCTCCCTGTTGAGCTCAATCCATGTATATTTTCTTCTAGTAAACAGTTCTTAACTATGCTATCGTTTATTGATCTCAGTTCTCACTGACTCATCACACGTACTACTTACCTCTCTCCCACCCCACTACAATGAGCTGTGAGTTCTGCATAGTTTGCCATCTTGATAAATGTTTGTGTGTGTGCATGTATGTTTATGTGTATATATATATACATAATTTATATATATATAGTTTACATATGTATTAGTCTTATCTCCTGAACCACTTTATTACCTCTTTGAGAAAAAGTATCAAACGTTTCACCTTATGAAACTGAATTTCATCAACATACGAAATTGAAAGTCACTTTATGAAACTGAATTTCATCATCACGTTTCACTTTATGTAACTGGTATAATTCACACATAGTGAAAAGAGTCACAACCTAAATATAATGTTAATTCAGTGTTTGCAAAGTTTAAAAAAATGCTTAAAATACTGATGCTCGATACATACTGACTAATCTATCTATTAATACTGATACAGGAAAATTACACTGTACACAAAACGTATCTACTGTTAAGTGGAATTAGGAATGAAAGCTATTTTTTTTTTTTGGTTCTGGCAAAGGGAAAAATGAAACAAGATACATGACTCACTTTTCAGCTTACTTCATTCTATTTTCATTGTTTGTTTCAAATAATCCCTGTTAGCACTTCAACTCTCCACTTTATTTATACATTTTTAAGTAGACTGGTGAAAAATCCTTTAATTCTTACAATTAAACAAGGTCTAAAAGAGCCTTCACTGCGATCCTGAAGGCACTGTGATCCCTGATGAGTTGGCACAAACACAAGAAGCATGGAAGTCATTATTCAAAAAGGGCAGACCGAAGGGGCTGAGTAGGCATTTTCCACTCATTCTTGACATGAAACATGCCCGTTATTCCTTATGGTCTTTTTGATTTGGGAAATGTCTTCTTTAACTGGCGGGTTTGTCTCTGGACCTAGTTTTCATTGCACAGTGTGGAGATCTATATGATCTGATCTATATGATCTAGAAGAGGTCTCCAGAGCTCAGGTCGTACCCTGATATCATCACAACATCTCAAGATGAAGGCTCTTGTATATCAAGTTGCTGTGGCCTTCAAGTGCTCACCTGAGTTGCCAGAGATCACAGATTCAACGTGTCTGAGTAATCTACCCAGTACCTGATAATTTAATGCTTTTTAAAAAATAGAATTTTTTTTGTAGGAAAAAGAGAAGAAAGCATCAGGCTTGAAATTGAGAAGCTAGATTCTAGACTTGAAATAAACACAAATTGATTGTAGAATTTGGAACAAGTCACTTAACCTTGATAGTCCTCAGAAAATTCATAAGCAAAAGAAGACGAAGTGAGGTTGATAATGACTAACTTTCTCCTGTATTACTACGATTCAGATTAATCTCTTTATAGAGATTAAAGACCACTTTTAGAGATCAGATTTTTAGATGAAATGATAAAACTCTCCAAAATTTTAATCTGAATTTTCTTCCTTAGGTGAGCTTACTTCACTCTAGCTGTATTAGAAGAACATGGTAAGGAGAACATTCTCCGAACGAGAAAGTATGAGAAATGACACTGTAGAACTTATCATGAGGCAATGTGTTTTTTCTTTCAAATTTGGGAGTTTTATTTTAGAAAGGTCTCAAATGTTATAAAGACAGGGAAAACTATAAAAGCACTTTTGTTCTCCAAAAGAATTTTTGGAGAAATAGCCATATATTAGGGCAATTTGTTTGAGTAATTTATTTTCACATTGGCATTAAATGTAGAAAATTCTCAGCTGAATCTACATCTTTTCATACAGCCCATCAATTTGTCTCTAAAATATCCAGTTATCAAGTACTTACCCTTATAAAGTACTTTTTATGTTAACGTAGAACTGAACCTCCTGAAAGTCCAACATTCAAAATGGACCTTTTACACCTACTCATTTTCTAAAGGACTTAACACATTGATTCTGAAATGAGTTTCTTTAAGGGAAGTTTCCAACCACCTATGCTAAGATTTAGCAAGTGGCTTTGGGGGTTGAGGGGTGGGGGATTGGGTACAAGGAAGGAAGAAAAGTAAAAATAGAGCAAAAGCACGAAAAGGTGTGCTTATACTGGGAGTGACTATAAGTGGAGGAACTATTCGGAGCTGGAACTGAGACAGTGTGTATATGAACTGGTGTGTATCAGAGGTATGGCGGGTGGCGGCAGTCACAGATGGAGTCCTTTTAACCCCGTCTCCCACTCCTCTCAAACACAAATACCCCTTCCTGGGAGTTAAAACAAATAGTGGTGACATGCCAACAGTTTATAATGTAAATTCTACTATTATTCTTTGCCTCTCAACAACTTTTCTTCGCCTTTAAGCATTCTGACCTCCACAGTTCCCAAACATTATGGCTACAGTATGTCCTGGCATTGGGAGAACTGTTACCTGTCATTATTCCACATCTTATTTGGACAGCTGATATTGCAGAAATTCCCAATTATCCTCTAGATCAGCAGAGCAACACAAAGTCCTGATGGTGCTGTGGCAAATCTTCTTTCTCTTAAATGATATGTATGAATACAGTAGGCAAGAAACGAAAATCAAGAAGCCTACCGGATATTGAAAATCCTGTGAAATATAAGGTGGTTCTTCTTGAAAAAAATTAGTGCCTAGCTTTTCATACTTACTACAAAGTATTGCTTTTTTATTAGCATAGATGGTCACAAGCAGATAATTCATGAAGAAAAGAACACAAGAAATAATAGGTGATAGAGTCACACTTTTTCACCTTTCAAATAATAATCTTAAAGTGTGATAAATAGTGGAGGTTTTGGAAGAATTTGTAGTGCTTTTAAAGGGAATGTTAACTAAGACAAACCTAGAATTATTGGAATTTGTGCTTTCCTCATTGTACAATTAATCCTACAAATAAATTCAAACCGTGAAAAAGTTATATGTAGATGAGATTTTTGAGAACTAGATGGAAAGGGTCTGTGATTATTAAATATTTGGGTCAGATATTTTGCATTTTACATTCATGTCCTCCTATGTCTGATGATCTGACTGCCTGTCAGATATCAGTAACATCTGCCACTTCTGGCCTCAGAGCAGCTCATGACAGCTGTGTGATGCCGCCCTAGGATTCATGCCAGAGCAGTCCCCTCTGAATATCAGTAAACCACCTGGGTATCCAGCTGCAGTGTGCGACAAGACCTCCTGCTCTTTTACAAATGCCAGAGACACTTAAAAAGAACTTGGGTGGGGTAGGAAAAGAAAACCTAGTACCTCCGAAAGAATTATCTTTCAGTTACTCAATTTCTCCATCTTTAAAGGGCCCACTTCACCTGACTACAGCTATAGCATTTTAATTTAAATAAAATTGCCTGTATCGCTTGCAAAGCCGTCAAATGCTTTTTAAATGGAAGGCGGTTGGTAAATTTAGGAGAGGGAATGCACTCTCTCCTCTCAAGCGTCTTCCCTCAGGACTTGGCTGGCATCTGCTGAGCAAATATAGACTAGCCATTGACTTTGAGTCAAGCACCATGCTGGGCGCTGGAGCACAGACGAAAAATAATACAGCATGGCTCTCTGTCTTTAAGTAGCTCATAGGCCAATCTAGTCCTTGTAAGTGTTAGGACTCAGCACGTTGAAGTCCAGTCACCAGTTTGCATTTGACAGTTGGAGGCAGTCTCTCGTGCTTACAAGAAAAGGACTGGTTTAAGAGGTCCCCACTCTAACTGTATTCCTTTCATGGACAGAATTTTCTTTTCCTGGTTTTTAATCAACTAGAGACATTCTGTTTCTTGTCAAAAACCTGAGACATTTTAATAGAAAGTTACCAGTTTTGCTTCAGATAAAGACTTTCCCTATGGAACACATATAAACCTCTAATGCCATTACTGGAAAACTATGATTCACTTCCATAAACCATCTTACAGATCTCTTTTATTGCTGTAAATTGTTCAGTGAGATAAATGTGAAACATAAAAATATCCATACTGATATCACCTCAAGTTCTCATTACAAATACCCACAAAACCCACTATGAAGAGAATACTCTACTTTGACAGTTTTTGATTAAAAAAAAATTAAATTAGCAGTAGTAAACATAGGTTACATTACACTTAAGTAAAAGAAGTAACCATAAAATCACAACATTTAGAATGATACTTTGCTCAGTTATCAGTCACAAACCAGGAGAATGCCATGCACAGTTTATTTCTCCAGATACGATGCTTAAAGCACAGTGAAGATAATTTTATCATCCCTGTTTCATTAAAATTGCAAGGTGTCATTCTTGTGACATTTAAAGGTTGTTTCATAGAGAACACCAATGCTCATTCAGGTGCTTGCTTAAGAAGCTGTGTTTAGTCCAAAACTTTCACTTCTTATCAAGCTCCCAATATCAACCCCATCCTCTCTGTAGATAATCTTTTGCTTTCCCCTTTTCTTGAGCTCAAAAACAGCTGACCTGACTTTCCATTCATTTCCACCTTGAGACATCTCATATGGCCTGAGTTTCTTCTTTCCATTTTAGGAAGACGAGTCAACTCTCCTCTCCAAACTTAAACCCTGCCCTTAGGATTGTGAACTCAAATAGAGGAGTCCAGACTGGGAGCAGAAGGTGTGGTTTGACGTTCAGCCCTGACAGCTTCCAGCCATATGGACTTAGTCTCTTTGAGACTCAAAACCTTTAGTTATACAATAAGACAAAAATAACTCATCCAAAGGGCTTTGGTAAGAACATAGTGAAATAATGAGCATACAACTCTGTTGTAAATGAAAAAGTGTTACACAGGTGCACTTGGTTTTCTCTCTAATATTCTTCCACATCTGTAGGTATTTATCTCATCAGTTGTCCCTTCCTTCTTTTTCAATATCTCCTAGATTTAAAAAAAAAATACTTCCTTATCAGCTTGCATTTTAATTTACCCCCTATGATAAAAGTATAACAAATATAAAATAATTACTTTGATCATATTTACCCTTTAAGTTACTATGTGTTTTTCTGTCCCATTTGCTGGGAAACTTCTTAAAGAGGACTTCTTTCCTCTACATATTTTTTGCAATTCAATTTTCTTAACATCTTATATTCTAGTATCTTGATTCTATCATCTGAAACTGCACATGAATATTTTTATGAGCTTTCATTATTCTTTCTCGCTTCTCTGCAGCATTTGACACTGTTGACAATCACCATAACATTTGAAGTTTTCCTGAGATATATCTATCTATCTATCTATATATATATCTGTTCTTCCCTGACAGTTTGACTTAGCATTCACTCTTTTTTTCTCCCACCCCTAAATGTAGGTGCTACCTAAGGACATGTCTTGCTGTTCTGCCCTCCGTGTTGTCTTTCTTGGCAAACATCCATACTCACGTTCTCATTTAATTATAAGTTCTGTAATGCTAATTCTCAAATCTGTCACTTTCCTTATACTTTGCCTCCACTCTGCAACACATCTCCAACTTCCTCAGGTACACCTTTAACTTTCCATGACCTTAAAGAGTCAAGGGTTTCCATCCTGTTCCCCAAACATGAAAAGCAAGCTTGTAGTCCCTGGGTCTTGTCTTGTAGGGCCAGAGAAATGATCAAGGAGCACTGGCCTTTCATCAGGTCTCATTACCATTCATCATTACAGGATTAGTGTGGGACACTTCACCCTGAAATAATTTATTTATAGATTCTTATCTTAATTCAGGAATTCCAGAAGTTATGATGATTTCTCAAACCCAAATAGCTTTGTTTGTCCAATTAAAATATAGAATGTAAAGTTGGTTGACCAATTAAAATACAAAATTTAAAAATATAAATAAAGAATTTTGGTTGACCAATTATAATAGAGGAAAAATACAAGATTGAGATTGCATATTGCTGGACTAGGAAATAATAAAATGAGTAGTACAGTGTAGTCAAATCTTTGACAACAAAGGAGCTCTTGCAGAAATGTGTTTTAATATTCAGGAACATCATAGTGGCAGTAGAGAAAGGCTACACCAAAATTTTGATTTCAATTTTAGCATACTTACAGTGTAAACCAGTGGCTAGTTTGACAATAAAATATTTCAAGAATTTTTAACCCATCAAGTTTTAATTTTTGCAGAATAGTGAAAATTGTTAAGTTGGATATATTTTTAAGGGTAATTTTAAAAATCTTTAAAAAATCTCCAACCACCTTTTCAATGGTACTTAAAACTCAATTTCATTGATTCAAATTCTGAACAGTTGGATCAAAGTCTTTCCTCAAAAGAATCATTTCTGGTATCTAGATTCGGTTATTGCTGAAACCATTCAGCCTTATTTAAATAAATCTCATAATTGGTTTCCTTTTTTAACTACATTTCTGGTTGACTAGAGCAAGAGTGAAACGACTGGTAGTCATGTACTTAAGACAGACATCACTAAGAGTGACAGTATAATCATAGCTTAAGATGTTGCATATTTACTGCAGTAGTTACCATAGAGATTTATATTTGGCTCTTTAATAAAAAGTACATGAATTTGATTCTGAGTGCATTAATTTTGATTAGCAGGGTGCACTGGGTTTCCTAACTGCACATATATAGAAACAATAGTTTTGGAATTTTGTCCTAGAAATCTTTAAGAGATCAAATATAGCAATATAGAAAATAATAGTCTCAATTTTTTGTCTTTTTAATGAATATTTCATTAATTCTGTCACTTGAAACCTAGTTTGGTAAAAATATATATTTAATGGTTTAGTGATATGTTATTCATGTAATTCTCAAGAGGGAAAACAAAAAAAAAATGAGAAGACCAGACATTCTAGCCTAAACTTAGGTATATGGCTCAAAGCACAAAGGAAGAACACAGGAGCAGAGCTCTGACATGCCACCAATTTCTAGCTCCTGCTCCTCTCCTGCTGTCTACAAAACAAGACCCTTGAATTTCTAATTTAAAAATTCTTCCCTGACTACCTTAGATCACAGGAATCTATCCCTTGAACTTAGCGTGCTTTATGTTTGCACCTTGAAATGACACCTAGACTATACCGTACTCTCCAAACTGACGAGACCAAGAGCACATCTTATAGACAGACATACCACCCATAGTGTCCAGTGCAGGTCTAGGTATATAATTAGTTGTATTGATTGATAAATAAAATGAAGGTAGATTGATACCTGACTGCTACAGAGAGGTAATCTGAAGTATAATGCTAACATTACAAATGCATGAAATTTAAAACCAAATAAATGGGAGGAAAAGTCTCCTCATATATTTAATCAGTACTGAGATCTATTATGGTAATATGTGTGAAAGAATTCTATAAAGAACTATTCAAATGTAAAGTCTCATCAAAGAATAAACACCTGGAAGTGTTTTGTTCATTCAACCAAATATTGTTTTGGACAAATAAATTGTTCTTAACTCTTAAATAAGAAAGCTTTCCTTCCCCCAAAGCTTTAGGATGTTTGTGATTCTGTAGACTTGGAATGAGAGATGTAATATTCCATCTCCCAATATGCTCTATCTTGAATGTTCTCCTTGGCAAATCCTTGCACAGCTGGATTCTTCCTGTCAGCTTGGTCTCAGCTAAAATGCTTCCTTAGAGATCTTCCCTGACAACTCTACCCAGCACTCTGGCTCTCATTTTATTTTCTTCAAAGCACTCAGTTTCATCTGAAATTAACAGACCCTTTTTTCTGTTTACTCATTTATTGTCTATCAGCTCCCTCTAGCATAAGCTCCATGAACCCAGGGACTGGTCTTCTATACATCTGTTATGTCCAACTACTGACAAATATCTCTAAATTAATTAGTAAATTCTCTGAACTAAATTTACTTGCAAATTTTATTTGAATTTAATGGCAGGTTTATCTCATTTAATCAAATCCAGTATTTTTAACTGATTCTTAAAATTTCAAAACTAGAAATGTTTTTGGAATTTATTTACTTTAACTTTTCCTTTCCATGAAGAAAAAAAATGGAATGTTAACTTGTAAAATAAATAGCTCAAATAGTTCAAGGTCAATTCACTGCAGCACATATTTGGATACAAAAAGAAAGTTAAACATTTCATTATCAGAATATTTTAGGTGCACTTTAAATGTAAATCAGCAGGATAATTGACTTAATTCTCAGTGCTATTTTGTAAGATTAAGTACACTTAATGGGAAGCATTAGTAAAAATTGGCCACGACAGAAAGTGTCAAACTTTTCTGTGCCATAATTCTGAGAGCATTAAATTCTTCAAAAAGCTCATTTTATTGCCATAAATGCAAACAGTTAAATCAAGGTCCTTCATATTTAAGAATCAGAAGGATCATAAAGATTTTTATAGTTAATGTGACTACCTACGTATGGAAACCTGCACATTAGCAGAGAGGGATCAAAAAACAGTCACAGAATTGGAGTGTGTTTCCCAAAAGTGATATTTCAGATACTGATCTCTAATAAAGTTTGTTGGTTTCTTAATGTGCTGAAACTCAGTAAAAAGCTAGGTACATCTGGATTATTGCTATTGCTATATACAGGGAAATTCTGCCTAGTATCTTTGAAATGTACCTGTATTTGTTAAAGAACAACATTGTCCAAAATGTTTTTATCATGGTGTAGAAATCAATAGATTCTCTTCCATTTTCCTTTATTTCCATTAAATAGTTTAATCCAAGAAGATAAAACAAAAACTTAGAATGATCATCCAATAAAATTTATTCCCAATGAATATTTCTTAATAAATCCTGTAACAATATCATTCACCTCTGCTTTATATATTAATGGAAATAAAAATGTATATTTAAAAGATTATCGTATCATTTTCATTCCATTTCTTTCTTTTTTCAATGCATTTAATTCCTATCCATCTTCAGAGTTTCCTAGTTCCCTATTTCTCTTAATTATCTGAGTCCCAGTTTCTCCAAGATATCTGCTAAGTACCTCTCCACCCTCATTTGAGATAGACTATTTATGCTATAAACTTTTTTAATCCATATATTTATTATCACATTATATCCTTTATGATAACTACAATTAGACCTGCATTCTGGGTCTTCATGAATATTTAATTATTCACACTCACATAAATTTATATAAATAGGTAGCTAGACAGATGATTACTAGATAGATAAATGATAGATAAATGGATAAAATAAACAGAGAGAAAACAGAATAAGTTGGATATTAGATGAGTATATTTGCAGGTTGACAAATATATGTTTACATTCTCAAAGTAACACTCATATAATAAGACTTTGTGAGGTCACACAAAAAAAGCAGTGAATGTTATTAGTTCAAGAAGTCACTAAATTGTGAGTGGTACAAACAACCCGAAAAATATTTTTCAAAGAATATCATTTAAGAGATAACTCAGTGACCATAAAAGAGAACCAGAGATTTATAACAAGTTCTAGTGTACCTGAGTCTCCTACAATGCCTTATGTTTCTTAAAAACAGTGTGTGCCCACATAGTGTATGTTTACGAGGTGAAGCATCACGTGCATGACTGACCAATACACGTCTGTTCTCATATTCTGGTTTTGTGAACTAGAAAGTTTAAATGAAGAGGTATAGTTATCAAAATTACCAAGCCTTACGCTACTATAATTTTAAAAGTGAAACAAGTTCTGTGAACATCTTCTAAAATTATCCTAAAATTTGATTATCTAATTTTCCTATTCTTCACTTGTGTTTTCTAAGGGAGCAGAGAAAATCAGGTGTGTATTACGGTTAACATTTAAAATAAAATTCTAACCCATTTGTTTTGGAAAAATAAAGTACTTTATAGACACCTTAATTAAATATCATTTTATGATCCTACTGACCCAATGCTTTAAAAATATATAATATTAGACATAATGTCTCAGCTATCTCTTACTCAGAAATATTCTGTAATTTCAATTAAACAAAGAATAGGGAGACTCATTAAAGAGATATGTTTAAACGATGGTTTAAGGTAGAGGGGTGGCCCAAATGCCAGAAAATCTAATTCTAAGCACAGAAGCAAAAATTTCAAGCCATCTGGAATGTGTTTAAGGTTTATCCTGCACTAGATAGGTAACCAGAGAGTAGTCTGCTAATATAAACCACTGGTACTGGTTTATATTCTTTCTGGAGGCTATGCATGAACATGGTCTCTTAGACTTTCATGTTTAAGTTTATGCTCTTTTAGATATTTTTTTAAAAGAGGCTAATAAGGTACAAACTTTCTGTTACAAAGTGAATAAGTTCTGAAATCTAATGTACAGTCTGGTGGCTATAGTTAATAATGTTGTATTACATACTCGAAATTTGCTGAGAGTAGACCTTAAGGTGACTAGATGAGGTGATGAATATGTTAAGTAGCTTGATTGTGGTAATCATTCCACAATATATATGTATACCATCATGTCACAAACCTCAAATATATACAGTTTTTGTCAATAAATCTTGGGAAAAAAAGAGGCTGAGAAATCTGTATGTGCTTTATCACATAGAGAGTGCTTTATCATATTTAAAGAAAAGTATTCCACAAAACTATCTCCACCAAAATTGTGGCTGACACCTGAACTTCATTAGAGTAAGTTAACTAAAAGATTTCTATTATAGGCTGGTTCTATGACTGGCCAAATAAAACAAAAACAGTCAAGTTTTATAAACTGGCAGACAATTCACTATGCTCAGTTTGCATGAATTAAATTTAAATAAAGGCCAACAAGTTCTAAGGGAAGTAACTAGACTCTTGTCTAGATTGATTTCTGTCTAACAAATTATCAGGACTAACATGTTCACTTGTCAAAATTTGATCTGCATGGACATGTCTACAAAATTGTTTACTTTCTTTTGATACTTTCAAACACCTGGATACCACAATCCCCAAAAAGTCCACAAACTTTCTCGTCTCATTTACCATGCTATTCTGCTCAATGAGATAGTCTGCCTTTTGTTCCTCCGTTATTTATTATGTCAGCTGTCACTTCTTTTCAACTTCATTGCTTGCACACTTTAGAAACAAATGGATTTCACATCATGAGACATTTCACTTGGTTATTTCTTCAGATAAAGATTGTTTTCACTGTGATTTGGAAAGAAAGAAAATTGGAGCTTTTAAAGTAAATTCAATCCTGTTAATTAAAATTTTGGTTGTTGACAAAACAACCCATTTCTTTAAAGATAATAATAAAATCAATATTTCCATAGTATGGTGCATTTATTTAAAACAAACTTCAGTAAGTGTTGTCTTATTGAATCCCCTTAGCTTTCCTGAGGTAGCTTGCTAGAATATGATCAACAGGGTATTGAAAGTAACTGGACTAAAATGTAATGAGAATCTTGCCTCAAGTATAGAGGTCTACAGCTGACTAGATACCATCAATTACATTTGTATTTCATTTATTTCTCTTTGGAGGATGCCTCTGGGTTGTCTGTGTGTGTTTTAACATTTAACAGCTTTATTGAAGTATAATTAACATACACTGAACTGCATATATATAAATTGTACCATTTCATAAGTTTTGGCATATGTGAAAAATGTGAGGCTGTCACTACAATCAGGATAATGAATAGTCTATTAACCCCAAAAGTCTTCATATGACCCTTGTTAATCTTTCCCTCCAACTCTCCCCTCCCACCCCAATCTCTTGTCCCTAGAAAACTTATCTGCTTTTTGTCATTCACAGATTAGTTTGCATTTGCCAAAATTTTATATAAATGGATTCATATTGTATGTTATCTTTTTATCTGGCTTGTTTCATTCATTCATAATTATTTCAAGATTCGCAATGTTGTAGGATCTATCAATAGTTCATTCACTTTTCTGACTAGAATTCCACGTATGGACAAATCATAGTTTATTCACCTTTTGATGAACATTTGCATTGTTTCTATTTTGGCTATTGCAAATAAAGCTACTACGAGTATTACTGTACATCTCTTTGCATGGACATGTTTTCCTTTCCCTTCAGTAAATACCTAGGAGTTGTTTAAGAAATAGTAAAACTATATTCTAGAGTTATTGTACCACTTAACATTTCCACCGCCGTTGCATGTGCTCTTCTACATCCTCACCAATGTGGTCTTTTTTAATTTTAGCCAGTCTGATAGATGTGTAGTGCAGTCTCATTCTTTTAAATCCATTTCTCTAATAACTAATAATGTTAAACATTTTCTCATGTGCTTATTTGACATCTATCTGCCTTCCTTAGTGAAGAGTCTGTTCAAATCTTTGAGCCGTTTTCCAGTGGGTTAATTGTTTTCTTATTACTGAGTTTTGAGAGTCTTTTGGATTTTTTTTTCTGGAAGGAAAGTGCATTATCAGATATATTACTTGCTAACAATTTCTTCCTGTCAGTGACTTGTCCTTTTAATCTCTTAATAGTGGCTTTGAAGAGCAAATGTTTTTCATTTTGATAAAGTCCAATTTATTGATTTCTACTTTTATGGGATGCCTAATCAAAGATCACAAGAAATTTTCTCCTATGTTTTCTTTAGAATTTTATAATTTTAGGTTTTACCTTTTAACTCTTTATATAGTGTGAGGTATGGATTTAAAATATTTTTTTCCACGTGGATATCCAGTTGTTCAAGCACTATTGAAAATACTATCCTTTCTCCACTTAATGGCCTTTGTGTATTTCTTGAAAGTTAGTTGTTCATTTATCTGTGGGTGCATTTTCAAATTTTCAGTTTTGTTCTATTGTCTGTCTTCATGCCAATACCACACAGTCTTGATTATTATAACTTTATAATACATTTAGAAATTCTATACTGTTAGTTCTTTAACTTTTTATCAAAACTTTTTTGGCAAGTCAGTGTCTTTTGCATTTCCAGATGCATGTTAGGATTAGCTTGTCAATTTCTATCAAAAGAGGCCACTGGGGTTTTGATTAGTATTGCATTGAAACTATATTGATATGGGGAGAATTGACATCTTAATATCATATGGAGTTTTCCAAATCATAAATGTGTATATCTTTCCATTTATTTAGTTGTTCTTTAATTTCCCTCGGCAATATACCATAGTATTCAGAGTTAGGGCATTTGCATATCTTTTGTCAGATTTATTACTATTTTATATTTTTGATTTCATTTTAACTGACTTTTTATTTCACTTTGGATTGTTTGTTACAAGTATAGAGAAATTCAATGACTGTAGTATTCTTGTATCCTGCAAACATAAGATCACTGCTTTGTTTTGGTAGATTTTTTTTTAATGCATTCTGTTGAATTTTCTAGATAATCATGCCATCTGGAACAACACTCTTACTTTTTCCTTTCCAATGTTTTGTTTATTGTTCTTGCTATATTACACTGCCTAAAAACCCTACCATAATGTTAAGCAGAAAAAGGAAAAGCCAATGTCCTTATCTTTTCCTGCTCTTTGGGGAAGCGTTCCCTCTTTCAACATTAAGTATAATGTAGGCTGTTTTAGCCAAGCCCTTCATTAGGTTGAGGAAGTTCTCTGCTATAATTAGTTTGCCAGGGCTTTTTCTTGCTTTTTATTTTTCAATCAGGAATAGAACTTGGGTTTTGTCAAATACTTTTCTGGCATCTATTCCGATGATCATTTGATATTTCTTTTTTAATTTGTTAACATGGTGAATTACATTGATTGAGTTTTGTATGTTAAACCATTTTTTGCATTACTGGGATGAACTTCACTTAGTCATGCTGCATATTCAGCTACATATTGAGAAGATTGACTCACTAAAGTTTTATTAAGAATTTTTGAATCTATGTTCATGAGGAACATTGGTGTATAGTTTTCTATCCTTGTAATGTCTCAAGTTTTGCTATTTGAAAATGATGACCTTATAAAATGAGTTGCAAAGTAATATCTCCTCTTCAATTTTCTGGAAATTTGTATAGAATTGTTCTTATTTCTACCCAAAATATGTGGTAGAATTCATTAGTGACGTCATTTAGCAATGGAGTTTCCTTCGTGAAAAGTGTGTTTAAATTACAAATTTACTTTCTTTACTAGATGTAGGACTACTGGGTTGATCTATTTCTTCCTATAAACTTTGATAGTTTGTGTCTTTTAAGGAACTTATCTATTTTATCAAAGTTGTCATGTTTATTAGCATAACAGTGTAAAAAAATGTTACTTTCTAATCCTTTAAAGATCTGTAGATCCATAATGATGTGACTGTTACCACTCCCAATGTTGGTAATTTGTGTCTTCTGTTTTTCCTATGAAGTGTGGTTAGATTTATCAGTTGTATAAATCTTCTCAAGGGAACTGCTTTTGGTTTAATTGCTTTTATCTAAACTTTTCCTCTTTTATATTTCATAATTTATGCTTTGATCTCTATTATTTCCTTTCTCTTACAGACTTTGGGTTTACTCTCCTCCCTTTTCTTCCAGTTTCTGAAGGTAGAAGCTGAAGTCATTGAGTTTAGATCTTTCATATTTTCTTCTCTTAATAACAGATGTTTAGTGCTACAAATTCCCCTTAAGTGTTGCTTTAGTGACATCACAGACATTGATATGCTTTGTGTTTATTTTCATTCTGTTCAAAGTATTATTACTCTTTTGACTTCTTTTTGTTCCATGGGCTATTTTGAAGCATATTATGTAGTTTCCCAATATTTACTCTACCCCGTGCCCCACAAATCAGTCTGGCTGGAGGGCGCAGGCACCATTGCTGGTCCTAAGTGAGCACTGAACAATGAGACCTCTACGTTTTTTGAGGTTTTTTACTTTTCCTACAACTTGGGTCATTTTCTCACACATACATGAGTTCTTCCTGTCTGAAATTTCAACCCCTACCAATTTCCGACATCTACCATTTCGTATTCCTCTTCCCTTCCTTAGTTTTTTTTTTTTAATACTCATCACTAGTACATTAATATATTTAACTTCTCTTTTTTATTGTCTGTCTCCTTCACTAAAAGTATAAGTTCCACAAAGACACTCATTTTTTTCTCTTGTTCACAACTGTATGCCCTGCACCTACTGAGTAGGAAATCAATAACTATCAGTTAGAAATTAACATTTATGTCTTAGGATTTATGTTATTTTGGTTACTTTTGTGTAAGGACATAGAGAACAATCCTGAGCCTAAGTTTTCAGAAGCATTAGAATCTACCTCAGCATGTTCTCACTGCTATCGGACATGCATCACCTACCATAAAGGGCTAACGCCTCTAAGGAGAAGATAAAATCACTACATGAGACAGCCTTCTCAGCATTGAGAGGAAGACCCCTTTTGCATGTTAGCTTCTCCCCTCTCTCCAGATAGCACTAAAAGCTGTCAGGACTGCCATGTTATGGAGGGATGGACCTTACTGGGAGAGGCAGCAGTACAGCAGTCAGCATCACAGCCACCGGTCTCAGAATGCTGGGGCTCAATTTTTAACTATTCTACTTACTAGCTCTATAAATATTAGAAGTCACTATTATTTAATGCCAAGAATTCTTACCCAGAGACATCAAGGGTTTCTTCAACCCTTGGAAACTGTATTCAAATCAATTATGGGTAAGAGACTGATGCATCTTTCTTGGGATGTCTATAGTTTTCATCAGATATTCAAGGTCTGTCAGCACTTACAATACTCTAGTCATCAAACATCAAGTGATACTGTTATACATAAATAAATCCCTAAAAGCGTATTCCTTTGGATCGGCTTAAACTTCCTTAAGGCCAGTCAGAATACTAATATTTGCAGGCACTTACTATTTCTATGTTTTTTACTTATCCTCAAATCTACATAGATAAGAGCTATATAGATTAAAATAACTATAACTTTACTATTATTATAATAACCTTTTCATAGTTCAGGCTAAGTGATTTGCCTATACTAACATGACAGAGGCAAGAAAACTTCAGACATAAATTTATAAAAGAAACTGTCATTTCTGCTGTCGATAATATCTATGTATCTCTCCTTTGAGATGTGCTTCTTTTAGAGTAAAAGCATCATGCCTTATTCATTTTTGCAGCCTCAGTATTTGGAAAGTGTAAAGGACATATTACATAATTAAAATATGTTTGTTGTATAATAATTAAGCTGGATATTAGACACACATCTTCTGGTTATAAATCCCTAATATATTCTCATCTCATTAAGTCATGCATCTTTTCATGAAATCTACCTAAAGGGGGAGTGCCTTCCTTTTGCTAATGTACTATTCCAGTGTTTTCACTAACTCAATAGCTTCCTCAGCTAGGATATGAACTATTAAACACATATTTATGTCACAGGTAGGAAAGTAAAACATGAATTAAGAAGCAGTCACTTATGAAATAATCTCAAACAACTCATCACAGAAAACCTCCTGTGTTATTATCTAGTGATCTGATCTTCCTATGGCCACTAGTTGCATTCACTCTGTCCACCTGGTATCTGCATCACATACCATATTCTCAAGTCTTCCTGTTTGAGACATTAATATCTCTGTTGCGTTTCCTGATAATGTTCTCCTGGGTTAGCATATTATTCCACTAAATTCTTTCCTAACACATTCCTCCCTAAGTTCTTCCTAACATACCTTTCAATCAGTTAGATGAACAGTATCCATCTGATCTGGGAGCTATGTGATAAAAGTAAGGGGAATCCATGGGCAGAGAGTCAAGGTTAACAGGTGAGCAGAAAAGAGGAGAATAAGAATTTTGGAAATGAAAGAAAGAAAGGTAGGCAGTAGGGTCATTAGATAATACCAATAATGCTATATTGATTTTTTCTTATGAATTCCCAGCACAGCATCCAAGGAATAGGGGTTAATGAATGTCTAAATATGCTCTTCATTAAATCTAAGGGTAAGAGAAAATTACTTTTAAGCTTTTGAATATGCTATCTTTCTTCCCTTCTCCCCTCCTTTCCCTTCTTCTTTCTTTTTTCTTCTTCTATTTTTTAAACAGTCCACTCTTATATTCTGCACTTTGACAGCTACACTGAGTGAAAAGTTGGGTCCCCAAGTGTCCCCAGAGATTGTGCAAAAAGATATATTATGCGCTTGATGAAAAGAAGATATTCCTGAGTATGTTACTAAGTCCTGTGGGGCAAGTTCCATCCAACTATAAGTATAAACATGGGAAGAATAAAATTCCATTAACTAATGACCTTCTCAGACATCAGACTATAAGGTTTATAGGCAAAAATTTGTATAGCAAGGACAGTCTAGTGCTTCTAAAATAATTCAGATTATCGAAGACTCATTAAGTTCCACATTATATAAATTCAAAGTAATTCTTATTCTCAAATTTTGGCATTTTCTTACACAACATCAAATATACTTATGCTTGTGAAAAACAAAGTTTACTTTCTAAATGAGAAATTAAAAGGCATAACTCTTGAACTTCATTGATAAATATATCTAAACTCTAATAATTTTATTGTGCAAATAATGCTAGCAAAACGATAGTGTTTTGAATCGTTCATGATAAATTATACGGAAAACAACAACAAAAACCCCATTATGTTAGCCCTTATCATTTCTTAGCATGGAGGCACATTTATGTGCCCATTTTTTTATATTTTTGAATATAACCAAATATTTAAATTATTCATATGCTTCCTAGTATTAGATATATGTGGGATTAATCCTTAACTTCAGTTCACTTGGAAGGCCATTTAACAAGTGCATTTGCCTTATTCAAACTGATTCACCACACAATAATGTCTATGATTGTGAAAACAGTTATGCTACTTGAATTATCCAGAATTCTTTTGATCATAGGTTATTCTTAAAGCTACTGGAGAATAACCTCAGGCAGCACTTGCAAATTCAGATATCACGACACTTCCAAGTTTTAGTTCAAAAACACAAAGTGATTTTATAGGGTAATGCTTTATTTAAAAAATAAAGCCCTTCTTTATTTCAAAAGCTGAAAGCCCTAACGCCTTTGTACTATGTATAAAAGAATTACTTTTGAAAACTTTTAAAATGCCTCTAATTTCCCATTTCACAGTAAATACTGCATGCAAAAAGACTCAAGCAGAGCTTCTAAACAAGTATTAAAATGACCGACTGATCAGTAATTTGCATCACTTCACAAAAAAAGATATGACAGTAAATTACTGAGTCTGTGCATGCTATAGCATAGTATGTTCAGAGTCAAAAAATAAAGTAAAATCAATTACCCTAAAAGACATTTCAAGATTCTCTCCACCCCAGATATCCATTCCTGCATCGTAAGTTCCTATCTCTTCAAAGTAGTTTCTGTCAATAGAAAATAGGCCACCAGCCATAGTAGGGGTCCTAGTTGAAAAAAACAAAAAGAAAAGAATATCTTTTGAAAACAATGTGTGGAGTTTAATGAAACTATAGCAAATATTTTTGAGACATTTTAAATTAAAAAAAAAAATAGTAATGAAAAATCTCCAACCGGAAACATAAAGCCAAGGTGTAAGAGGTTTTAAAATGAATAAATAGCATTTTATTTCACATTTTCTGTAAAACTAAATTTAGATTAGTCTATGTTTTTCTTGCAGGTGATCAAATCGATACAAGGAAGGAACACTGGCCACTTAAGACAGGGGCATATACATTCTTTCTGAAAGGCATAATGAGGAGAAGTTGGCACTACTCTTGGCACTACCCTTAAAGAGATGAACTGGTCATGAAACTAGACATTGTGATCTTTCGTCACCAAATTATAAATTATTTTAATGTGAACTCTAGAAACCTATGGAAAGAGACTGTATGAAAGTATCTATAGTCCATTAAATATGAAAATTATTAAATGCTATAAAATGTTTATCGGTAATAAGTATCTAATGATAGTTACATGCGTATCGTAAGTGCCATGAGAGCTTTACAGCTAATTGTTTATTTTTCTCTCTACCTAATTAAAATGACAGAATTAATCATATAACCCTATGGATAAACATAAATCCTGCATACTATTCACAGGCTTAGAAGGACATTTGGCACAGATTCCAAAATTTTTTCCTGGAAATAATGCTTTTTAATTCTCATATCCCAAATTTCTCTACAGAAACTAAAAAGTTAGGTGTTAGGTTTTAAAAAGAATAATTAAATATTAATTAATTTGAAAACATTAAAGTCAGTGGTCAATGTGTGAACTATGCAAGTCTTTCTGTATAAGTAGTATGAATTGAAACTAAAAAAGAAAGTTCTAGTTATCCACAAATGAATCTATACCAGTAATAATTATTTTTGAATAGAGGTTTTCCATCTTTGTAGCTCATTAGCAGCACTTGAGGCACCTTTAAAAAATATATTTCCATGCTTGGGTACTACTCTCTGCAGATTTAGATTTAACTGGCCTGGAGTGGGGCCAGACCTCTGGTATTGCATAAAGTTCCCAGTTGATTGTTAATGTGCTGCTAAAGATGAGAAACACTGATCTAGTAACTTAGATTTGGAATGTTCTTCCAAGTACAGCTGACCCTTGAATAACATGGGTTTGAACTGTGCGGGTCCACTTACATGCAGATATTTTTCAGTAGCAAATAGTACAGTACCACACAATCCGGGGTTGGTTGAGTCCTCTGATGTAGGGGAACCTCGGATACTGAGGGCCAAATGTAATCTTACTCAGATGAACCCTTGCATTATTCAAGGGTAGTCTGAGATTCTTAGAAAACCAAATATTTTGTTTTTCTCAAAATTATATCCTCTTCTGCCACAGGATAGCTCATGGCCTCTAATTGAACAGTGTAGTTCACTGAAAAACCACCAATAATATTGTACCTGTGTATCTACCGTATTGCAAAGTTGTCTATTTCTCCCAGTGCTCTCACTGTTTTATACTCGGGTAATTAACTGTCCATCAGTTGGAGCAGCAGAGCCTCGCTTGGTCTCAGAGCTGTTTCATTACTTCTCGTCTTGCTGGGTTCCTGTCATGAACACTAACACTGACCTACTGAGTTATAATGAGAAACACTAACAAAGCTAAGCAGATGGCAGCTAAGCCATGACCCTCACCTGATTCGGGTTTTGGAACTCCATGGAAATAACTGTATAAGGTACTACAATTCTGAATAGTCTATTTAATAGAATGAGGAATAAAAATTGCTGCAATTATCCTATCATAATGCAACTAAGCACTTAAGAATGTTAAGTGATGCATTTTTAATGATCAGTTCAGAGTGCTTGTTCACTTCTCTATTTACTAATAAATAACTAATGCATTTAACTTAAAAGCATATATTGAGTTTCAGTTGATCATAATTCCTACAAATATTTGAGAAGTATATACTACATGGTGACAATAAATTATATATTTACCATAAGAATGACTCAAATAAGTTTCACTTTTCCTTGAAAAGTAACAAAAACATTTTTAAAATTTGCAAGTTCTCAAAAAAAAAAATCCTGTATTTTTCTGAAGACAGATGCTCCTAGGGAGATTTTTTTTTTTTGTACTTGCAAATTGGTTAGCTCTCTCAAACAGTCCAGAGACTGTGCCTTAAGTAACAGCCACAGCCACAGCCAGTGTTATGTAACATGTTGTTCTAAGTGAACTGCTCTGTAATGTCCCCCATGAACTATTTAGATATGCTGATGTGATTATTTTCTTTTTAAGGCTATGTCTATACAATGTTAGACCAACCAATAGACCAACCAATTCAATGAATTTTAGGGGGGAAAAATAATCACCCCAATGGCTGTGATTATTACCTACCACACAGTAAGTAGGTGAAGATAAATTGAGTAAATAGACGTAAAGCACTCAGCACAGAGCCTGGCACATTATAAACAGTTAATAAAGCTGGGTAGTACATCTTTGTTGTTGATGTTAATCATTCAAACAAAAGTCTTGAGTGTCCTTCAATTCATTTTAGCTCCCCACATACACGCTCTCACTTTGGATTTCAAAATCGTTTAAAACTACTTCAGATCCAAGATGTTGAATTCTGAAATCTGCCTCTCTGAATACAACTATCTGTTTTTGAACCCCTCCTATTTCAATCCTATGGAAGTCACTTTTTATCCTTCATTCGTGATTATGGTCCCTTAGCTCCTCCAGATTCTCGCAGAATAACCCCCTCCAGAAACTGACTGCTTCCCTCCTCCACTCCCTCTCCAAGGTCCTGCCATGTCAGTGAACACCTAGCTCAGCACCCTAGACTGTCTGTCCTTGCCTTACTGACCCCATTCTCTTTTTATACATGTTACTGCCTGGGTCAGCTTACCCTTCCTCATCAACTTCTGTTCCCCAGACCCAGAGAATCACTGAAGCTGAGAGCATCTGGTCACATTACCTGTCCATGTTATTGACTCTCTGCTTAGTCCACAAACAGCTAACAATCCCTTTATCTCTGTTTATTTGTTCAACTGTCTCATTTTTAACTGAATCTTTTCCAAAAGTTTTGGACTCTTCTCAAGAAACTGATGGTTAAGGCAACGCATAAAATCTAAACTCCCTCAATCATGAAATCTAAACTCTGCATTAGTATGTGTATGTATCTTCTCAGGGCCTCTTCCTTCCTCTCGTCTCAGAGAAAAGAATATCTCCTTTCTTCTCATTGTGGTATAGCATTCATTCTTTTGCCTTCGGCCTGCTCTTTTCTGACTATTAAGCATATGTTGTTTTATCACACCTTGCTTTACTAAGCTTCACAGATATTGTGTTTTTTACAAACTGAAAGTTTGTGGTAACCCTGTGTTTACCAAGGCTATCAGCTTCATTTTTCCAGCAGCATTTGCTCACTCCGTGTCCCTGTGTCCCATTTTGGTAATTCCCACAATATTTCAAATTTTAAAATTATCATTACATTTGTTCTGCTGATTTGTGATCAGTGATTTTTGATGTTACTATTGTAATTTGGGGTGCCACGAACCACTCCCACATAGAACTGCAAACCTAAGCAACAAACGTGTGGCCTGACTGCTCCACCAACCTGCTGTCCCTGTCTCTCTTCTTCTCCTTGGGCCTCTCCATTCCCTGAGACCAAGTCATAAGCCTACAATGGTCTCTACCTATTCAAGTGAAAGAAAGAGTCACACATGTCTCACTTTAAATCAAAAGCCTATTTTAAGAAATACATTCCAGCTTTTTATCTCGGCATCAGTGGTCTGGAGCTACCCAATGAGTTCCTCCATTCCTTTGAACTATTTCTTTGTGTTTAAAGGGTTTAGCTGTTACTGGTAAATGCTTCACACTTTCCCGCCTTGGTACACTTGCTCACATCCATTTACCACTTGAATTTTCCTTGGTAAACTTCCTTTACATGTTCAAATCCACTCTATTCTGAGGCCAATGCAATGGTCATATATTCCATACAGCCTGGCTTAAGTACAAATCTCCTCCCTCCAATCTGGTTGTAATCTTTCCCTTCTACCTTGTTGTACAGCACTCTGTTTCTCTTGAGGCAATTGTCACTTCTATTTGAATATTATATTTATTACTATATACATTTTATTACTTCTGTAAGAATACTCCATATGTTAGGAATAGTCCGTATCTATTAATAGTATTAGACTATTAATAGATGCTTGATAAGCATATAAGCATATATATCCCCATGGCCAAACTCAAAATTACCTGCAATTTTATTTATGAAACTATAAAAAAATTTCTTTGCTCACATCTGTTAATCTGATAACAAAGATGCCTTCACTAATTCCAGGATTTTTAAAGACTTTATCATCTAGTAAAGGTTTTGTGGATTGAGTTTGATAGTGTTTTAGAATTAAAGATAGAAACTTTATAACAACAAAGAATAGTAAAGGACTCAAAAAAGTAAGCGTTTGACGTGGGAAAATAAGTTCTCCACCAGAACTTGATAAATCAAAAGACACTGAAAGAATACACTTGATTATTCAGTAATACTAAACACAACGCCTGCATTTTCACCAATAAGACAATACACCCAGGATAACCGCCATGTGTGTGAAAAGCACGTAGGCAGTAAAGAGACTCTAAGAGGCAGCCAAATTTGAATTTTAGAAGGATTCACTAGATTGACTGGGTTCAAAACTCAACCCCACAGTGTGACCTTAGCAGGTCACCTAAACTCTGTGCCTCAAATTTAATCATCTATAAAATGGGGATATATGTGTTAACATATGTAGTACTCTTAGAATAGTACCAGCATAAAGCAAGTACTGCACATTTTAAATATTAATTGTAATGAAAAAGAGGAAAACGTCTGTATGTCAAGATTATAATCAGCTTTATTCTCTTGTTTTCAGAGTCTAATTTTTTTAATAGAATTGTAATATTTTAGAGCTCTAAAATCCCTACAGCTACAGTCACCCAAATTTAGTTGTAATGTATTTAAATGACTCGTTCGAGGACCCCCACGTAGTTAGTGGCCCAGTTAAGAAAATAGTTTCTCTCTTTCTATCTATCTATTCATCTATCTACTCATCTACCAATCAGTCATCCCTCAATTTATCCATATAATTCACACAGCAAGGGGTTTGAGGTAGCTAATTCGAAATACACTCTTCCTGATTTCAATCTCCAAACGTATGCACCACATTTTCCTGAAAATGTTATACTGTTCTTCAAAGCAATTTCTTTCAAAGTTACTGAAACATCATTTCTTCTCACTAATCCTTTGATATATCAGGGTTCTATTTAATCTTACTTGGCAAATAATCAAAGTCTCTGGAGAGAAAAAAGCTAAAGATTTGAGAGACTATAGCTCCGCTTTTGGCTGTTCTTTGCAGTGGTCAAATAACACAATGTCTAGACTATTAGTGTTTACCTCTGCGTTAATAACATGTCCTATAAATTATAAACCATAATAAAGAGAAGTGGCGAACATAAATATTTTATTATTTATGCAAATGTGGGGCAAATAACTGAAGTATTTACATAATTTTGATTTTTAAAAATCATAAAATACAGTGGCTTCATTTGGTTAGCCATTGTGAAGGTTTAGAAACTGAGGGAAAAATTAGACATTGTGAGTTTCTCTCCGTTCCCTATCTGGCCCCTACACCCAATAAAGAAAACATAAGAGAGAAAAAAGAAGCAAAGGTATAACTATTCTTTTTTTTAGAGTGATGACTAATCACAGGATGAATGTAATTAAAGATTTTTACAGAGAAAGAATGGGAAGTTTAGTGGAATATTGCACACCATGACACTCATTTGAATATACATCTGGGTAAGAAGATGCAGATTTTGGTGGAGAAGAAACTGTTACTTTAAGAGTTTTTGCTGACTTAGGCTCTGAGCAAGGAGGCTTACTCAAATCCTGTAGAGTCTACAGAACACACTTGCAAAGCTATTTTTAAAGGATAAGAAAAAAAATTAAATTTCTGCTTAGTGTGGGCAAATGGCTTGTTTTTCTGCCAAAGAATCCATTTATCAACAAGTATTAGAATCAAATACCTTAACCTGTGCTTAGAGACTTAAATTCTCAAAAAAGGAATAGCTTTTTTTTTCCATTTTCCTTAATCCTTTTTCATAATCCTCACCACCTGATAAAATCCTAAGCTTCCAAAGAGGATGTACAGTAAATGGTGCAAATTTGAATTTTTCCTTTTATTTTCATTTAATGCTTAAGAGGGGTCAAAATAAATAATGGGGCCTGATGTTTTAAAATATTTTTGTTAATGTGATACAATTATTCAGTATATAAATGTGATATTCAATTCACCACCCTGAAAACTTTCTGTAACACCCGTTTTCTTCTCAACAGATTGTGAGGAGAGTCTTGTAAATTGTCCCCTAAACCATTAGGAAGTAATGTACCATAAATATGCCATTTTCTCCAAAGAACATAGATACACAGATTCCACCTGAAGTGGAATTTTTTTTTCTCTCAAAGTCAACATATGTTAGATTTTTAACACAAGTAGGAGAGAATGTTGAACTGCTGAACATCCAAAGTTCAACTCTTTCTTTCAAAGTCTGTTCTATGTACAACCTGACCTTCCCCTGTGCTGTTGCTTTAGTGAGCTTCTATTGTGAAGAAATATCTCACAGGATTTATCTGTCTCTGCTTCTTCCCTTCAATTTCAAAGTGTAGCTCCATTGGACTGAGGAAAATAAAGAAAATCTGACAGATATAATTAAGAAATATATTATTAGTTGCTATTAAATACTAAGAAATGTCTTATATTTGTGTAAGATTTTACAAAATAAAATAAGTGTTTTCACTTAGTGTACTTACTAGAGGAACCTTAAGTTGGAGGCAGTGATGATTTGGGGAGGAGAAAATCAAACTGGCTGAAGGTATCAAGAATATTGAAACAAATTTCATATTGCTTAATTGCATAATTCTAAAAAGACCACATTATATGCAAAAACTAGATCACAGACGTAACTGGCAAAAAAGTGTAAAATTCTTAATTTACTTTAGACTATAAAAAATAGAGAAAGAACTAAGTAAATAATTGACATATTAACAGCCATTAAAGTTTTTTCACAAGCAAATAGAAAAATATTAATGATACATCAATTTTTAAACTGTGGAGAAATATATCTGGAAAGAAATGCTCTGAAAGAAAATAGAACAAAATACTAAAAGAAGTGGCTTATTGTTCTGCTTCTTTACATTTATAGATACTTGTCACATTTATTTTTAAATGTATATACATGTTACTTAGATTATCAGAAATAAATTTAAAATAATTTTTTTCTCATTTAATATTGTATAGCACTTTACAAGGTAAACAAGGCAGGGAGAATAATTTTCCATTTTATAGTTGAGAAGAATGGGTAATTTCCCAATAGAAGGAACTTGAACTAAAACCCAGATCATTAAAAGTCAGCTTCAACACTTCTACAATATCATACTAGAAGGATACAGAAAATAATATATTTGAACATCCTAAGAGTTTTTCACAATAATTGTAATCTGAGTTGTTATTAATAATGTTTTTAAATCTATTTTATCTTCTTTATAAATTCCTAATTCCAATGGAGAGAAAAATAAATGTCTGAGATCAGACAATTGTTAATAAAATGGATAAAGGGAAGTCAAATGTGTCAGAAATAAAAACTTGTAATTACATATATGTTTAACTTATTATGATAGCAAGGACTAGAAAAAATCTAAAATTTTTATTTTGCTTTAGAAAAATACTGAACATGGTACTCAAAGTAAGAATGAAGGAAGTCATATTAAGAATATTAATAATGACAAAATATCAAGAGTCCATAAGGTGGGACCAAAGGGTAAAGGCAGATAAGTAGACTTGATAAATAACTGGTTGGCCTTTAATTAAGTAATGTATTTTAATCAGTGGGAAGTTAAAGTAGAAACAAGTACCTCTATAACTATTTATTTAGGGTTACTTACAGGGCATAATTAAGAGACTAACACAATCAATAAGATTAAAGATACCAGTTCTTTTCCAGAAGCACCCACCACTGTATCATTTGATATAGTTTAACTCCTCTACATCCACTCTCTGGCCACTTATGCTGGACTTTTCCCCTTACCCTGCGTACTTAATGGCCAGTGCCTGTCAGTGAGGAACTTTAGAGTAGAGAGAGCCTTCTTCATCTCTGTATGTGTAGAACCTAGCACAATGCTCAACAGTGTGTATGCACGTGCATGTGCATATGGAAGCCAACTCATTTCAGTAGCCTGAACCCATCAAGTCAAAGTTATAGGTGTAAGAAAAAAATGCATACTACACTCCCACTTAAGGAAATGATTTGGGAGGTCATCAACACTACCAGGTAACTTATGCTCCTAGCCATCCATTCCATTAGGTAGGTAACAAGGCTAGTGTGTTTGATGACTTTCCAACCCAGCCATTTTCCAAGCAGTAGCCTCTAAGTCAAGGGTCACTAATTTAAAAGATTATAGCCACACAAATAAAGCTAATATATGAAGTGGATTAGTTGCATAAACATGTTTCTCTCACGTTTGATTGGGACACAAGTACAGAGAAATACTTCTCAAAGGGCAAGAATGAAAAATGGCAACTGAGCCTCAGCCTTAGAGTCAGGGACCCATACCCACAAGGAATCGGGGGATTGGGCTAAACTTTCAAGCCATTTCTATGTGGGCAGCTTCTATTCAACTCCTGATGGTGCCAAGTAGAAAGACCAGACCATTGTAGCAAGATCTTCTGACTCCTCAAGAATAGCTGGAAATCTAGATTTCTTAAATTTAAAACACCTCATTTTTAAAATGTTGGTAATTTTTTAAAATGCAAAACATTGTACAGGCCAAAGAAAACATATCTACAGAGCGTATTTGACACACAAGCTTCTAGTTTATGACCTCTGGTTTAACAATTTGATGACTGTATTGTTGCATATATAATTGAGATTTTCCTGAGGAGTCATTTAATTTGACTATTAAAATGTCAAGGACAGTTTACTGATGAAAGAAAACTAAACAGAAAGAACAGAGCTGTATTATGTATGTTATTATTCCATACTCGTAACTTCACAAATGGCAAATATTCACAAAATCCGTTTAATTATCAAAAAGAAAATATCAAAGCCCAAAGGTTGACAATAGAATAATAAGTATAACCATTACAAACTTTACTTTAAATGTGGTATAACTAAGATTAGGGCACAAGTTCAAATTGCTTCTCTACGTGTGCAGATGCATGATTGTATTTCTAAATGATGACTAACTAGCCAATTACAGTCACTAGAAAGTTGTCATAACTGACATTTTAAATGAAGCATTCTGCTAAGAAAACTAAAATTTCAACCTCATTTTAATCACTTTAGCTATTCAGAATTCTGTTAATCATGTAGGAAAAAAAATTGTCTTTAACACCTCAAATGATTTATCTGTTTGTATGAATGTGAGAAAAATGATCACATCTTCAAGTAATAGATTACAAGTACAAAGAAAGTTCACATTACAGCTATGCTGATGAAAATTACCTGCAGGCTGTTACAACACAGCCAGTGAATTAATTAACCTTTTGCCATAAAAATCTAGAAACTTCAGCAAAGACTGAACTTTCTCTGTTTCTCTTGTTTCAGCTCCCACAGCACTGAAATACTGCTCCCTCACAGTGAAATACTGTGCAGTTACTGAGGCAAACAAATAAAATCTGCTTAGACTTCATCACCTCTCCATGTTATTGCAATAAAGCTGCACACATTTTGGTTAAAATACATACAGCAATTTGGATGTTTCCACTTTTGTTTTAATGAAAGATGAGAAATAATGGCCAATTTATATGTAGACTTTTACTTTTACGAATAAGATTGGTAATTTCTTACTATGAATGCTGGCTACCTCTTAATTATTTAACTTTCGACTCTATGAGAAAATAAAGTTAAATAAAGCATGTCTTTTGTCAACGTGTTAAAAAATAAGTACACCCATACATTCTTTTAAGCTTCATTTTCAGGTAAACACATTATCTATATTTGAGTGTACTGGTCAAGTATTTTGATAATTTTCACTTGGGAGCTGAAGCTGGAAAATCGTCTAACACTAAATGAAACCACTGTCTGTGAAATAGGATTTCTATTAAATAAACAATGGTAATACGAGCCATTGTATTTCCTCAAGCTGTTAAAGCCAAGGATCAATAAGACTTGGTGAATGTGAAGATAACAGCAAGATTTAAGGACTACTAAATTACGCTTTAAATACTGACATCATAACTTCACATCATTATGCAACTGTTTGGAACTATACTTTATTTTTCTCTTTGACATAGTTAATATCATGTTAAGAGCGTTGATAGTCTCAATATTTAATTGTTCAATAATAAGCAACTAGAGATGTTCTCTTCCATTAGCCAATTTTTAGAATTAGTTTTAATTAATTCATCATATAATTTGTCTAAACTATGGATGAGTCATTCTCTCAGTAGGTTAGGAGACACTAAGATAATGGGTTATATACATTGTTTTAGAATGTTAAGGTGCTTCTCTATTGTTTCAACCAAATGATGATTTGCCAAATTCATCTTTAAAGAGTGAAATAAGTGAACTCCCTCCCCAAGTATTGTTCAGGAAAATTTTTGGTTGCAAGTAAGAGGTACACAATAATGTGTTAAAATAAGAAGGTGATAATTTTATGTTAATAAAGTAGACACTGCTTACTAGACAACTGCAGATGTATATGATAGTTCTTGTTCTGTATTAAGGGCAAACACATATTTTATGCATAAATATTTCAAATTAAGTAGCAATTTTAAATAATTTGGAAAAAAATAAACCCTTCATAATTGTTAATTTACTGAAATTTTCCAAATGATCTTTCTTTTGTATCTGTAAGGAAGATAGCTCTTAAAGGTTGGTAAATTGTAAATATTTACCAAAACATTTTTGTTATTTCAGTTTTGAGGATTTCTCTATTATAAACTATATACACTTAGGCAGGTATATAACTACCTAAAGTACCATAAAGGTTAGTACGTATCTGTCACATAGAAAATTCACAATAAATATATTTTGAGTATAAGAATACACGGTTTCAAAAAATTGGCACTCTGCCAATACTTATTCTGTGCTAATTTAACCTAGATTTAATATTGCCATTGATTATTAATCGCGTAAAATGTGATAACATACATAAATATGAATAAAAAGTGTATGCCTTTAAAAGCCTACAAAATGAGTACACAAATTTATAACACACCTTAATTATTATAGGAATACACAGGTTATGCTTTGGAAGATATGATCTACATACCTGACAGGTAAAGTTCTGTCTCCTTTTCTCCTATCCATTTCTCTTTGGGGAACAGGATACCAACGGAAATTCAATTTCCAGTTAAAACCCCCGTAAGTCATGTCTGACCCAGCCATATATTCAAAGGTATCGTCACTGATCACATCAATGATGGGGCATACAACTGTTTTCCTGCAGAAAAATTAAAACCAGTTTACAGATAAATAATAATTTAAATGTTACATTCGCTTCTTTAAACTTAATACAGCTCATATGTTGAAATTTAATTTTTTTGTGACTTTAACTTGCCTTTATTTTCACTCTATCCTTTTTCTCTGTGGAATTATTTCCTTTTACTATATCTTACTTCAGTCAGCTTTACTCTATCATGTATAATCTAATCAAACACACTAATTGATCTTCAAGCTGATTTCCAAATGCAGTCTAAGTACAAACTCAGCAGGATGAACATGGTCCATTTTTCATAAAACCTCCATCCACAGAATGATTAGTAGAGCTGCTTTAATATTATGCATCATTTTAGCGATAGCCCGGTGAAAAGCAATAGCATGCAGGGAGTGAAGCATGAATGATGGCAAATTAGATCTGGTATCTCAAAGATGATAGGTTAGTTTAAAGAGACAGTTCTGAGAAAATCTTCATGGAAAAACAAACAGAGAAAAAGCAACAAACAGAAGCAACAATAAAAATCATGATCATCAAATAACTAAATGCTTCCTATGAAAGACAGTAGGGTTGTGACAATTTCTGAGTGAATGGTCCTAGACTTAATAGTTTATAGCAACAATCTGTATATTTTACGATAGGGAGAAGTAAGTAACTTCATGTTCCAGTGTTTCATGATCCATTTTTTATAAAAGTAAGAGGGAAGGCCAGGACATTTGGAATTCTTTGATGGTGGCTTTTTAGGGTAAGGAACATTTCACCATGGCAGATAATTAGGTACTCCTTTAATCCATGTTGAGCTTTCTCCAGTCTTCCTCTAACTCAGAATTATATGTTCTGTTATGAGATCAACCTTCTGTCATTTCCACAGTAAATGTTCAACCAACTGTGCATTGGTTGTAGCTAATTCCGAAGAGCAAAGCTTGTTGTTCGTATCAGGTAGAAGGTAAATACACAAATATGCCTTTGAATCAACCACAGATGTGGAAAGCAAGGAAATGTTGTCCATCATTTATTCTGGTTTTGTAACAACAGTATCCCCAACACTCATTTTTAATCAGGGTTTTATTGCACACAATTAGCCAACGCCTAGGGTCCTCTGAAATCAATACGATTCATCCAGCCTTGAAAAAGCTTCTTGGTAACTCTGGTCCTTATAAAATCAATATCTTTCTCTCTTCATTAAATTTAATGATTTAATTTATAGGGAGGTGAAATTAGATCTAATAACCTTGAACAGGACTTTATTATCTAGTTATGGCAACTTTAGAACATATAAGCAGGACAAGACATTCAAATTCATTACACGCAAATACAATATAAATATATTGTTGGATTAAAAAATAAGTGATCTATGCATAACCATTTGAAACAACATTATATTAAAACTCACTAGGTTTGGATATGAAACACATTTTAAAAGGCAGCATAATGTATGAAAAGTTGCCAGGAGATGCATTTAAGATGTTCCAAGTTCATTTTACCTTGCCAATCTTACCCTCCTGTGCATACTGTACAATACACAGAATGGAAAAACATTATTAGCTATAGATTACTCAGTTGACTAAAAGGTTTCCACTGCTTTCTTCAACTGCTATGGTTCATTTTACTGACAACCTCCATCCATCTTCCTGGCAAGTACCAAATCCTGCCATTTATGGGATACAGCTGCAGTAGCTCACACTAAGCAGCCCCTGCCTTGGATGCTTAAATAAAAACTTTAATTCTAAAAAGACCTTTCTCCTGTATGTAACATGACGATGCAAGCAAGGTGTTAAGCGATGCTTCATTATATCAGACAGCAGTCGGCATAGTTGTCTTCATTAGGGGCTTAGGAATTATACTCATTTATCATCAATGTTCATGAGTATCTACAAAAAAAGACACTTCGTAGCATCATCATCAGAAATAATTGTGAGTATCTGTGAGGGTTCTTAATTTCTCTAAAGTATTATTCAACTTTTCAGATTTCATAATTTGTATGCACAAAGTTGACAATATTATTTAAATAATTAAACTTATTCTTACAATTGTGCTGTTTTATTTTTAAATCATGATTTCATTTCAGTGGGGTGAATGAGTGTGTGTGAGTTTATTTTTAAGACCCTCAAGGTGGCATTGAACTAGATTTTGAGTAAGGACAGTGACTTGGTAGAGAGAAGACTGGTCTGGCAGTGGGAGGGACTAAACTGTTGTTCCCATCACTTCCAACAACTGGGAGGAGATACTTGACGTATTTGTTCCTCCCTATTATGAGATAAGAACATCTACATTACCTAGTTTGAATTGTTAAGACTATTTCTAATAAAATATTCATGTTCAGCATAAAAAAGTTAAGGTCTTTATTAAATAAAAGGGAGGGAGAGGACTTCTTTTTTAAAAGCTAGGAAATAAACCTTCTGAAAATAGCAACTTGGAGGAAAAGTTTTGATGGGCAGCTGGAACTCTCCTAACAGGTTCAGTTAAAACCCAGACAGACATAATACGTGCTCTTACCTGTCTTCCTTTATTCTTGCCAGCAAGGGCTCCAGCCATCCTAACGTGCATTCACAGTGTGCATCGAGAAAAGTTATGACCTGCCCTTTTGAAGCAGCGGCTCCTCGAAGGCGCGCACGTATTAACCCAGAGCGCTCTTCCATTCTAATAATTTTTACTGGTACTTCTAAATTTTTCACATAATTCTCTAATGTTAACTTGAGAAAATCTGTAATGTGCAAGAAGAATTTATAAAGTTTTGAAACCATTGTAAGACAGAGAAGAGATACTACTAACCAGATGGAAACACACTGAAATGGTGGGCAACTCCTATCGCTGTTTTTTGGTGTTATGTAAAATAGAGATATCGAGGAGGTGTCATCAGTAAATTAATGCACAGTGCATTATGACCCTGACACTTGGCTGACAAGGATAAGGTTATATGAGGAATTTAATATACTAGGCGTTAATTTAGAAACTGGGCCACACTGGGAAATGCACTGCAGTCTCCGTAATTATAAACTATTTTTGTTGTACCAGCACTAAAAATAATGACAAACATCTACAAACACATATAAATGCTCAATCATATGATCAATTGAGTTGGGGAAAAAAGGGAACACTTTTGAAAACCGTTTTGGCTGATTTTTTTAGGTTAGTAAGAACCAAATGGAATCATGAGATAAATTGAAAGAAATAGTTACTTGTTCCTGGAGTTGGCACCAACAAGGCACAATGATGAAAATTTGATAGGTGGTTGCAGGGTTAGTGTAGTTACAAGCAAAATGCAGATCATTGCCCAGTTACTTTTTTGAATATAATAAAGCTTTCTAATTTGAAAAAATATACAAGAAAAATGTTTATACCTCTTTCACTGGCATCATCTACCAAGATGACCTCAGAGAGTAGGTAGTGTGGGGAACGGTTTATAACGCTGTAAACGGTTCTGAGGAGAGTGCTCCAAGCTTCATTATGAAATACAATGACTACACTTGTGTTTGGAAGTTCATCAGGGTAGACCTTTGTCTTGCATCTGGAAAAAAGGAAAGAGGGACATGCGAATACATTCATTTTTCATTCTGATCATTGTAATAAAATTATCTATTGTAACAACTTTAGACTTGAAAGCCCTTTCCTACAGAAACACCTTATGATTATCTAAAATTATTTTCCTTTTTATAAACATTGTGAGTAATCACACAGCACTTTGAAAATTAAATATGCATACTTGCTAATATTATTTTAACAAATTTTATTTTTTTTACTAATTTTATATTAACTCCAGAGAACAAAGGGGCATGATTTCCACAAGTCTAAGAAAGCTAAAACAACATTCTGAGACTATCAATAGAAGACCAGGCTCAACAGGGACAGATGAATTCATTTAGTAGATACAATCATCTTCTTTGTTTAGAAAAAAAGAATTATTTAACTCCAAAAGTCCTAAGAACATAAAAAGACATATGTTCACAGGGTTTTGAAGCTTGTAAAACTTAGATGATTTTTCTATTCTGAAATCTAGTCACGTAGGCTTTCTGTTCTGTTGGAGAATGCCATAAACCACGTCTACTTGGAAGGAAAGTTTCAAGGACCACGATGCATTTTACAGATTCTCAATGAGTACTATTTAATCCAAATCAGAGATTACAGAAGGTGCAGGCTACCAGCACTTCTCCAGCTCTAATGTGAGAGGAGTCACTTTGGGATTTGTTAAAGTGCAGATTCTCTTTCAGTCGGTCTGGGGTGCAGCCTGAGAATCTGCGTCTTAACATTTCCAGGTAATTCAGATGCTTCTGGTCATGGAGCATACTGGTTGGTTAGTAAGAGTTTACATCATAATTTTCATTACTTTCAGAATTTGATGTTTTGAGAAAAACATTGAATTTTGCTCATAAATTAAAAGAAGTCCAGATTTTACTTTTCAAGTCATCAATCTTAAAAAGGGACATTTGATAAATAATATGCTCTAGTTGGTCATTCCAAGTTTAACACGCAGATGGCTCTCTATCAACTTGTCAACATTCAAACATGTCCATCATGTAATGTTAAATCACTGTGATTACAGAATATTAAAAAAAAAAAAAGTCCCTGGGTATCCAGAGCAGAAATAGAAGGTTATTTACCTTAGTCTATTTTTCCCTATAAAATACTCTGAGAAGCTAGAAAATGAAAATCATTCCATAAAGTAAAATGAATCAGATACTGCCTGCCATTCATAAGCAATGTAATCCACGACACAAAATTAGCATTGTTAAAATTAGTCTCCTTCACAGGTGAGTGAAAAAAATCCAGTAAAATGTAGGAGACAAAGACATATAATAAAGCAAATACTGAAGGCATGCCTGTTGAGATTTTAATCATCTTTTAAAACCATCTAAAATATCTACTCACTGAAGTGTTCCGCAATATAGCCAGATAAGAATGTACCATATACCTAACTATAACATTTCTTCAGCGTGTATTTATTTGAATAACATTCATTAAGCATCGACACCATATAAGATATTATGTATGTAAGAAAAGCCAAAATGTAGGAGGAAAGAAAAGTAGTTTGATTCACAGTCAACTCTTCCCATTCTGGTGGCAAGGTTCAAATAGTTCCTACTTGCCTCATCATCGTTTGACTTGTACCTCCAGGCAGTTATCACTACATGAAATTTGAGAGCTGTCTCAGTAACCCAGGAAGGATCTCACCATGATTTTCCTCAAACCTCCCTTCTTCTGCCTCATCCAAACACCCCCTCATGTGCAGCACGCTGAGCAAAATGCATGGTCATCATCAATAAAGAAGTCAAGCTGGAAAAGCAGTCCAACAGTCCACAACTACTGGTTCAATCCAAGGATGAGAGTCCATAAAGGCTACTCAGTACCATTTGGAAAAAAATAATTTCTTTTAAGTTACATCTAACAAAGAAAAAACGGACCAGATATTAATTTAGATAAATCATTTAAAATGTCAAAAGCAGATACTTAGATCCAGCTTCTTAAATGATTTGCATCATACTTTATTTTTGTGTTTAAAAATAGTTCACTCACAAATGTTAATTTTATATTCATTATATGTGACAAAGTTATGATGAACTAATTTGCCGTTAATGCAGTTATTATGCTGACTTAGAGAAAATTTCCACTATGTCATTATTTAATGTAGCATAAAAATAAAATATGGCTAAGATTTTATTAATTCTTCCTCTTCCACATATGTAAACAGTTATTTAGCAAAGAAAACTATGTATAATAATAAAATAATTATAGGCTAGTTCTTGTTACACAGATTAATTATTTTCTATGTCAGTTTATCCAGTTATCTCAAGTGCACAGATATGTATGAACAAGAGTTATTATATTCCTGGCTTCTCATGGATTTGTGACACACTGAACTGTAATTATCGCTTGTATTTCATCCAACCTGTTGTTTCACCTACAGTAAGATACATCATGATTTTATTTACCACTAGGAAAGAAAAAAAATGGTCAAATAAACTGTAGCATAATGCTTTCTTATCACTAAGATCTATTCAAGACATACACAGAACCTATAGAAAAAGCTTTGAAACTCATTTGGACAAAGATTTCTATCAACATTGTCAGGCTTGCTTATGAATCAGTCACGCTGATTTCTTGTTGCTTTCAGATTTCTTTCATCTATTCTAATGCGACTTCTCCAGCTTTAGGTTGTATTGTTTAACGTATGAGAGGCAAACATCTGGCACATACCTCAGTAACAGAATACAAAACAACTTCATTTTCTTGTGAGCATCTTCCTATATTAGAAAGCTGTGCCTTTCAAACTTTAAGGGGCAAAGGAATTATGTGGAGAGTTTGATAAAATGCAGATTCTGATCCTGTAGATCTGGGAATGGGCCCAAGGCTCTGCATTTCTAAGAAGATCCCTGGTGATGTCAGTATTGCTGGTCCTGGGTTGACATGATAAGCAACAAGGCTATATAATCAGTCAGGTGTTGATTAACAAGAAAATACAGAATTGTTGTCATTGCTCCAACGGTAAATATTGGCTTCCTCATAAGAAATTTAATTTTTGCCACTGCTTCCTTGCCTTTCTTTTCAGATAATAATTCTTTGTTCTAATACTGAATCATACTATAATCTTTCTGAAAAAATGTTGAATGACAAGCAAACTCTACACATATCGTATAAATACTGCACGTACTTAGTTGAAGCATGACTATGTGAACAGCCGTGACTATGTTCCTACAAGCTTAAGAAACATTGCCTACATCACAGCTGCTAGCTGGTAGACAAGGTTTGTGACTAACCATTCATGTGAACTCATCCTGATTTCAGACACATTAAATGTAAAAAGGGTACACTTAAAATAGGTGAATGAAATAATTTTTCCTTTGGCCACAGAAAAGTACTGAAAGAGTTCGGTTTTTTTTTTTTTTAATGCCTTTAATATCTAAGTTGGCAGAATTTTTAACTCACTGATTTTTCCAGAAATTATAAAAACAAAACAAAACCAGAAACCTGTATGATAGAGGTGCGGGTGAGTACCTAAAGCAGATACATAGATTGGACTTCTCTAGTAATCTCTTCTCCCTGACACCTGGCAGACTTCTTTGTAGTAGTATGGGAAGAACTTCACCACTGTCCACCTCAGCTTTTGTATCTTTTACATAATAAGATCAAAGTATGTAATGTGAATCATGTGGTAGACACTGTGTGGTCTACACTGCAGAGTGAAGCTCAGAATGGCCAAAGGGTGGAATTGGAAAGGACCTTCAAAGTTGACTAGTTCACATATTTACATCACAGAATACAAGTCTCAAGTCACAAAATTAGTTCAATATTCTGCATAATATAGTAATAAATAATAGTAATAATAAAGTAATTTGTTATTTCATAATATTAGTAAAGAAAATGACGTCTGCTCCATATTATACACTATATCGAATGTCTTAAATGATATTGTTGAAAAATAGAAAAACATTCAAAGTATTTAAAATCATGCCTTTTTAAATAGTTGATATCTTATAACTATATATCTTTAAATCAAAATGAGAAATAGATTCCCCTAGGATCATTGCATTAGCACTAAGCATAGAAAGCCAGCTTTCATTGAAATTATGTACATATAGATTAAAGACATTTTTAGCGCTCTGCCTTTTGAAGACATTGTTTTTCTTTTATGTAAATATCTAAATAGAATTGGAAAAGTTGACATTATTATTGTAGGAATACAATATATATGTATTTAACTTTAAGAGTAAAAGTAGCAGACTGCAACAGCAATTTTCATCAATTTGAAAGGAATATTTAATGCCCACTACTCAAATTAAGCCCCCGAAATCTAGTATTCCAGTAAAATCATGCACTTTATTATAGCAGCATTTCATATTTGCACTGTATTTTGATATTTCAAATCTACACTACCTGAAAGGAAGTAAAAGTGTATTTCTTTTAAATTCTTTAATAATATATCTGTGGCTCTTAATCTTGGCTGCACATTGGAAAGCTTGAAAAAAAATATTGATGTGTGGGTTTCAGCCACAAAGATTCTGATTTAGGTGTGGCCATGGGTAATGGGATTTAAAAAAAACCAAAACTCTTCTGTGAATTTGAATGTGCAGCCAAAGTTGAGAACTGTTACCTAAAGTTATTTAACAGAAACATTGATTTTTTAAAAATACATACATATATACGTATATATGTGAAACCTTTTTGCTTATATCAACATTTTAAATTAAGATGTATAAGGTTAGTGTTTCTTTCTGTGTTTATATGAGATAAAATTAATAAGGCATTATTTCTTGTAATAATAAGCACTGGAGTCAGAAAGTCTTCTCCACTTCATTTACAATCTCTTCGGTCATCTGCATATATGCTAATGTCCACCCAGTTTTCTGTGTATCAGCTGTTGACTTAAATATATGAGAAATGAATCCAGCTGCTCTTCTTCGGAGAGAATACGGGGCTAGAATCAAATTTCCACTGTCTGGAACTTGGAAATCCAGTGAGCTAGTGTACCTATTTACCATCTTTCCCCTTGGCTATGCACACATTATGGGAATGTAGACTGTTACAATTTGATTTTATCCTTTTCAAAACCATATTGATGTTTTCAGATAAGCTACTGAAAACTGAACACAACATGCCACATCAAAGAAAGAAAAATTGACTATTAGATGAGAATGTGAAATCACACAGGATCTACAATTACACAGTGGTTTAGTTAGACACAATCCATTTAGGACTGCAAACAAAGGCTGTCAACATTGTAGTTTGCATGGGCTTGTTGGATTGCTGCTCAGTGAGTCAGCGGCTACCTTTTGCTGTCTCAAAGAAGATTAATAACAGAAATTAAAAACAAAGACTTCTGATACAATTCCTCTATATACTTTTTATTTTTAAGAGCTGTGGGAGTTGCATTGGACCTGGCAGAATTATGTGTGGTTTCCCTGTTTCCCAATCATTAACATTCATATTCACAGAGAGAAATTTCGTCATTTTCCAATGCATCCATGCAAGGAAAACTTGGGTGACAGGAAAGTGATTCTTTTATAATAATTGAGTAGCTTAGGGCCTCAAGTAAAATGAAGCACTTAATTTTGCATGGGTTTCTATATGTAGATTTGTATTTACACGGTGTTAAATTCTCCAAAAGTAAGTTCCTATAAGTCATTACTACTTAAGTAATCCAAATTTTTTACAAAAGCAAATTCTTATTCATCTGCCCCAAACATTTTTATTTTGAAATCCAGGTAGATCCTGTACGCACCTTGGCCTATTTGCTATCAGACCCACTCCCTGCTCCTTCTGCTCTCTTCTAAGTGTTGGGGTGGGTGGAAATGGAGGATTATTGGACAGGATGATTTCCCAAGACTCCCTTGATTATTGCTTTGTTTGAAATCTGCCATGAGGATGCTGGGTGGGAGAGTGCTGTGCTAGTGAAGGGAGGAACAGGAAGCTGGGGAATTTCTTTCTCTACACTTCCCTGACGGCAGAGAAAACAATTCAGCCCCTTTCCTCAGCCTCGTACTTCATATATGCCTCAATCTTTTCACATATTTCATTCTCTCACAATAAATACATCTAATCCAAAAGACTAGGGGATTCTTAAAAAGAAGAGGGAAGGTTAACCTTATTCATCTCTGCCTCCCCAGAAACGAGCCTTCTGCATGTCACCAAATATATTTAATAAGAGGTTGATGCGTGGAAACTTCACAATGAGGTGGGCTGTTGTATTATCAGATCAACTTCCCAATCCTAGTTCTACATCATTATCATCTGAACCAGGGGTGTAGAAATACTCATTTTCCTACATCTTTTTATATCTTTAGTTGGTGTGGGTTTTCAAGCTTCTAGAGCCAAATAAATAAGCTAGAGGTAGGGAAAGGATATAGTATCAGAAAACTAGTCTGTGAGTCATTCTGTTAGAACACATGCCCCCCAAACGTAAGTAGCATCGTTCTATTTTGACATATAGGAGAAGGTTCTGTGTCTGGATAACCTATGTTTATCTCCCCATTCTGCCATTTAGGATCCGTGAGCAAACTCTCAGTTTCAGTTTCATCATCACCCAAATGGGGGTAAAACTGCCTGCCACATCTATATTGCAGGACTTCCGCAGAAAACAAATGAGATTATTAAGGAATTATATGAATGTAATTTATTATTATACTATTCTTCTATTGTAAAGCATTATATAAAATACGATTGATAAGGTCTTAGAATTATTTGGGTCACCCTTGAGGCTGATAGGATTCTGACGATAGCCATGTTAACTTGTCTTTTGTTCTTAGCTGAATATCCATGAATTAAGTGCCTACCAACATGTTCCCCCTCCTGCTGACTCAAGCTGGAATAGCTCCCCACTACTTGCTTCACCCTTTGGGTCAGTCTGATTATCAAATCTTGCATTCCTCAGCCAGAGTTAGGTCATTTCCTCCCACAGCCAAGCCAAGATTTAAGGAACATCATAATAAGAAAGCCAGTACTAAGTGGCAAACCTTGACTGAACTCTTAATTATGTAGCAAACATTGTACTATATGTTTTCTACAGATCATCTCACTTGACCCTGAGAACTGAAATCTCCTGCAGCCATATAGGTTAAATATCAAAACTTTGATAAGACTATGAACTCATAAACTAGCTTCAACACTTGCTTCAAGAACTTCCAGGAAATAAATTTATTCAAACAGTTCACTGCTCAAACAATCCCCCTGAAGGAGAACAGGCAGCTCAGCTGTCTTCTCACGGCCAATTCATATCTTAATTAGACAAATTGCTTGCTTATCAATTGACCTCAAGGCTCTTTCCTCAATATGTCCACAATCCTAAACTGTGTCACCACATACTTGACCAGTCTCAATAAGATTCCTGCATTAAAAGACCACTTTTAAGCCACTTAAACCCAGAACCCCAATTTCTATAAATATCTACCTTGGCCACTTCTTTCTAAGACTACGAGAATTATCTGTCAAGGTGGTGGTTACTCTGGTGAGCTTCCATGGAGTCAGCAGTTAATAATCTTTATAATATTCTAAATTACTCCCATGAGATAATGATAACCTAATGTTCAGAGCAGTTAAGTAACTTCCTTCTTTGTTACAGAACTGGGTTTCAAACCCTGGAAATCTGACTTTAAGAACTGCTATTCTACCTCTTTCCTGCTAGGATAATATCCTTTCTCACTTAGGGAAGAAACTGCCTTTTTTAGGGAGAATTCTTAGAAAAGGCACTAGAGGCAGCAGACAGGGGTCTGAAGGTATGCATTCTCAGGAGAGATGGGGGAAACTTTGCTTTGCTCCAGGAAGGCAGGGGCTTAAAGTAGGAAAGACTAAATAAAGGAGGAGGACAAAGGGACCAGGGAGAGGAGATGAACAAGCAAAGTGATGAGGGGCTGAAGTGGCCGATTGGCTTTCCTCAGTGATGTGATAACTGCAGGATATTTTAAAGATGAGTTATGTCTAAGATTCATATTTGACTATAGTGTTGTAATGCAACAAACCTCCTCTACCATTATCAATTACATTCACCCTACTCATAAATGCACTGCATTGGTGGTTACATGAGTATGTGTCCAACTTTGTGAAAGAAGCCAGGTTTAGTATCTGGATCACACTGGGAAGAACAGAGAAAGCAGGCACAAAATAGTAAGTCTACCAGGGAATTGAATAAATCTTGGGAAGATGATTCTCTGGGGTTTAAGCTGACCTATCTTGACTTTAACAGACTGGGTACGCTAAATTGACATCTGGTTTATATTTAAAAAAAAAAAAACTTATCACTGATCTAACTCCTCCCAAAATAATGGCAATTATATATTTCCATTAGAGTTACTTCCATGATGTCAATAGTTACTAAACAGTCTCTTTTTTCCAGAACATAAAAATGAGCATTGTACAGACAAGTTTTATATTCTTTCTATTGTGAAGAACTCTACTTAATTCTGGAAATGAACTATAATTCAACTCTGCAGCTAAAGGTAAAAGAACACCATTCAAGTAACTGTTGTGGCCTTTGTTGTTTTGGAACATGAATTTAGGAGGCTGTTCCCTTTCTGTTACCTCTGAGTATAATTCTTTCATGCTTTTGAAAGTACTTAACAATAAATTGTCTAAAATAAATGTGTTTATTGAATGTGGTAACTATAATTAAAGTGACTTTGCAACAAAATTATTCACTATTGTCATCTGTAAGTTTAAACTCCTACATTTGTTAGTGAAAATAACACTGATTTCAACAGGCTTGGAATCTAGCTTTTCTTCTTCCTTCATTTATGGCCTCATTCAAGTCAACTGACCACCCTCAGAATTATGTTTTTCACCTCTCTGAGATAATAAAACCACCACACAGGATCAAAGGCAGAAACTTTGATGTTGACACGATGATGGTGATGTTGACATCATGAATCACCAAATCCTGATGATACTCCATCAGTATCTTTCCTATCTTCCTTGCTACTATGTCCTCTACGTTCACTGCCACCTCTTCTCTAAGTTATTGCATGGCATCAAAATGGTGCATTTGTGGAATATTTTTGATCCCCAAAGTATGCCCTTCTCATTGCATTCCACAACGCAGACCCAAGCAGCCACTCCTCTATTCAAGTGTTTTCATGGTTCATCGTTGTCTAATGCTGAAATAGAAAGGCTCCTCCCAGCTCAATCTTACTCCTGTCACCTCCTTTCACCACGGCACTTAACTTTTCAGTGATACTGAACATCTCCAGTTTCCTTCAGGAAACAAAGCTCTCTCATGCCTTTATCTCTGTCCATCTAGAGAATTCTTTGTATCTGAAAGGCTTTCTTCCCTGAAGAGCTCACACATGTTATTCACGGTAGGGCTCCAGCCACACTTCCTCTGTAAAAACATTTCTTCCAGGGTTAGTCAATTGTTCACTCTCCTAAACTCCCAGTACATTTTATATATTTATTCCCCTTCCTTCTCCTATCAAAAGGTTGCTAGGTAATTCAACACACTGAGAGAATGGAGTCCTTCTGAAGTGTCTGGAAAATTCTCTGTCATACTGTAACTACTGTTTCCAAGAAAAGATCTGAAAGGTTCCCTGAAAGGATCTGTTTCCTCTCAGTATTCTCATAATAAGACTTTCTAGCTACAGAATTCTCTGAATATAAAATGTTTATTTCCTTATCAAATACTTAAGAATATATATGTGTGTGTATATATACATATACATATGGTTGGCTGTAAACCATGCATTCTTCAGGGAAGATGGAATTACAGATAATGAAGGAAAGTTCAACTGGCCAGAGTGAATTGTAAAGATGTTTTGGAGTAAAAGTCTGTCAAGAACAGCGTTGTGTTTTGCAAAGGGTGAAAGCATTGCCATGGAGTGTCTAGCAACAAGCAAAATAAAGATACTGACTGAGAAATTGGTGGTGTTTGTGGGACCTAGTGTCGGTCACAAGGATCAAATCCAGGGGATGAATTCAGAAATAGAAGATCACAGTCCCTGAAAGATCAGAAAAAGAAAACAAATCACTCATGAAATAAGTGGGTTTCTGCTTTATCGGATCAAAGACATGGATACACAAGTACAGGAAACATACTCCATTCATGGATCATGGTATAACACGGGAGCTAGATCTCAGGATCAAAGCAGTAACTGGAAGAGATACACAGGACCAGGCAAGATGTGAAATGGGCTTATTGAACTAGAGTCATGGCCACAGCTAGCCTGTACTTACCTTTGTATGATTAGAAAAATATATCCCTTCTGGATAGTGGTGCCCTGCCACCACAAGCTTAAAAGCAAATCAGGCTTTTGCGTCCAGAAAAAGGCACTCTTTCTTCCAGTGAGACACAGCCCCTCACCAAGGTGCACTGCATCATAAGAAGAGTAAATTGTGGGCAATGCACACAATGGACAACTCTACGGGGGTGCCCTAAGCCTTGAAATATCTTAATTATCCTGACTACAAAGATGATTAGTTCTGTTTTCAGAAGCACAGCTGTATCTCTAGATTAAGAATTGGGGATAGAATGAATAGTAGGGCAAACTATGAGGCAGGTCATTGTACCTTATTTGAATGGGGTCAATGTGGAGAGCCTATCTGTATGGAGTAAAGTTTGTAGGCTCTGTGAGAACTCTGTTTTTTTTTTTTTCACTTTGGCTCAGATGGTGTTTTCATGTACTTCTAGCTTCGTTTACTATAAAGCACTATATATCTATATACCTATTTATATCTATATTAATATTTATTTGTAAAATATGTAAGTAAATCAATATAAATTATACTCAATACTCTATGAAACTGAATATCATGGATTTCTGACCCTAAAGAAATGCTTCAGGGAATAACTATACTTTGTCATAGAACTTAAATACCATCATATTTTGTGCATTTTTACAAAAATACTTTAAATCTGTGAATGAGAACAAAATTAAGATCAAAGTCTCGTGTGAAGCAAGTGAAGAACTTAAAGCACAGAAACCAAATTTCATTACCTACTAAAATAAAAATTTGAAAATATCAAATAGTAATTGCAAGGCTTAATTGCTGCCAAATTAAGTGGCAATTAAGAGACTATATGCATCATGAATTTTCTCTTTTATATTTCTCCTACCCAGTTTTAAATAGGAAATAATTTTGTTCTCTCCAAATTCCTTCCCTTTAAGCACAGCCATTCTTATCAATGGCAACAACAGGCACATCATTTTGGGGGAAGGGAGATTTGTCCGACGTTTCCACATCGTTCGATTCAGGCCACATTTTGGAGCAAGAATACAATAGAAGCGATGCTGTGTCATCTTAAGTGCTCTGTGACAGGAGGCACATGATGTTGATTTGTGTCATTACTGCCAGGTTTCTCCAATGCAGTCTTTTCCCATTGTAGTAATAAGTACCTTGTGAGGAGATAACTTGGGATTTTGTAAAATATTCTATTTTTATCAAAATTTCACTTACTAGTTATACCATCCATTGATGATTATTGCTTTTAATATATATCTTGTGCATGCATTTTTAAAATACATTTTGAGGTATATTTTCAGTGTAAATTTCTAGATATAGAATTGTTGAGTCAAAAGTAAATGCATATACAATTCTATTACATATTGACAAATCACTGACTATAAATGTTGTACCAGTTTGCTTTTCCATCATCAATGCTTGACAGTTTTTGTTTTCTCATAGGTTTGTTGTTTACACATTGTTTGAATGTGTTGTCAAATTTTAAATTGTTACCTGTCTGATAGGTGAGCAAAGACGTCTCAAAGCAGTTTTAACTTGCACTTTTCTATTAGAAATGAAGTCAAATGTCTTTCAACATGTTTAATATGTTTAAAAGTCAACTTTATATCTGTGTGTGTGAGTGTGAGTGAATGTCTGTTCTAGTTTTTTGTCTATTTTTGTTTTGGAGGTTTTTTTCTTTGTTTGTTTTGCTTTGTGCCCCTGGATTTTTTAGAAATCTTTAATTATAGCAATATTAGTCCATTTATCTGTGATATGTTTGTCAGTATTTTCCATCAGTTCTATATTTGTCTTTTTATTTTACTTGTATTTTTCCATGTGAAAGGCTTTTTTATTATATGTTTTCAAATGTATCAATATTTTCTTTTATGCACATGCATTACAATTACAGATAGAAGAGCATTTCTTATAGGGGAACACAGCTTTTTAAAAAAAATTAGATTGCTGATTGATGTGGTCCTTATTCTTTAGTATGGTGTGAAATATGGATCTATTTATATCTTTTTCTAAATGACTAACCAATTATTATTACTATTGGGACCAGGACACTGATTTGAGATGTCACCTTGTTATAAACTTCCATTTATTCTTGTTATTTATCTCTATACGTTCTATTTCATTTCATTGTCTATGCTCCACTATCACACTGTTTTAATTATAGAGCTTTATACTGTGTTTTATTGCCTTATGTGCCTAGTTCTCTCTTACAGCTTTTTTCTTTTTGCATAGTTATTCTGGCGTGTTTATTTCCTTTGCGAGACCCTCTATTTCCATCTTATTTTAATGCATTTCAAAGCATGAGTATACTACCCCTCTCCTAAATTCCGCAGCATGATTATTAACTAGAGTTTGATTTTAATCAGTTTTTCTTTTAAGGTAATATTTAAATACAATGAAATATATAAATCTTAAGTGTACATTTCCTAAGCTTTGATAAATGTATGCCCCCCTAGAATCTAAACTCCTAGCAAGATATGAAACATTATAACTGCAGAAAATTTCTTTGCAAGCAATTTTCCCCAAAGCAACTGCTTATCTCCTTTTTCTTAATCATATTATTATTATTTTGCCATTATATAGTATGTGCTCTTTTGTATAAGACATTTCATTCTCTCAGTCTCTCTCTTTATACACATACACACTCAATAAAAATGTAAACTTCTCTTTTTACCTAAAAATAGTCTAAAGAACAACCTTATTACCAAGCATTTTCTGAATTGTAATGAAAAACTGAAGTCAAAGCAATCTCCATATATCAACTCCTCCCTTCCCATCATTAGTATCTCACAAGTGCCCTGAGCCTCAAACGTGATTGCTAAATGTAACATAAAATATCATGCTTCAGTGACTGCAAGCAATATCAAAACGTCAAATATATCTATTCTTAATTTCCATGTAATGTTAGTTAAGCACAGCTATTACTATTGAAGAATGAGAATCCTGGGTGATAAATACTTTTACCTGTAATAAGATAATTTCTAAACGATTTTTTAAATATGAAGTAATGAGTTCTAGCAAAGTAGACCACTATTCATCTGCAATTACTTAGTGAAGAGAAATAGTGACTATAATTATTGCTAAATAGGTTTGGTATCTGTCCAGAAGCCTTTGCATGTTGCTGATGTCTACTGCAGTGAGCGATCTAAAACACATATCATGTGTTTCATTTCATATTTCATTTTTCATTTCCTATTTGCGCTTCATTTCATTATTACAAAAATTCAGATCTGTATTGCATATTGACTGAAAAACAAACTGAATATCAGTATAATGGGTTTCTCTTTCAAATGATATTTAAGATTTAAGACCACCCAATTAAATGTTTAAAGGTGAATAATTTTATAGTTTTATATAGTAAAGAAATTATAAATATTATCTTCAATTACTCAGGAGCTATAATTTTATATTTAAAAAATAAAAATCACATACTTAAAAGATGTATTTCTCCTCTACTATAGGTAAGCTCCAGGCTAGACCTGGAAATTTAGTTTTCTTTATGATTTATTTAATTGAAACTCTTCTTTTGTTCTTAAATCCTTTGGGAATAAAGTTGAATTAAAAAAAAACAACCCTGTTTGCTGCTCTCTTCTGTTCACACCTGTAGCTCCTACCCACTCAGTGATGCTCCCTTGCTAATTTAACCTACTCCATGCACTCACACTTGCTTGATCAGTCCCTGCTTGAAGAGACAAATGTGCACTGATTCTTTTTTCTAGTTTCTCCTCCTGAGAGATTACCACATTGGGGAGATTTAGCATCTAGTTCCTCATTGCAACCCCTGTTTCATTTAGTTTCCAGGTGGTTTAGACTCCTGGTACCAGCACTGGAATTTACTCCTTGGGATAGTTAACCCAGTTTCCTTTCTGGAGAATTATATCCATAGAGACATTTAGCACCATGATGCAGGGAGCACAGGTGGCAGCTAGGAAAAGGAGAAGAGAAAATGACTGATACTAAGACTGGGACTTACTAAGGAACCAAGACCCTTAAGAAACCACGCTTCTTGCCACATGAGCACAGGTATGTGTGAATAAATATTTCCCATTCCCTTGTTTTACGTTATATTTATAATAGTATCCACAGAATCACAGACAAGGAAGGTGCTTACAGACCATCTAATAATTTTAATTTTATGGATGGGAAAACTGCATCACAGACAAAGAAAATAACCTGATAAAATCTCTCAAACTCCGGGTGACTATGCTGTGACCAGAATCTAGGTCTTCGAACTCCCTGAACAGTGACCTGTCTCTTCAGTGTGTCTAGGAGGTAGTGGGGGAAATTGGTGCACCCATCTCTTGTCGCCCAAGGGCCAGGGGCCAGCTGGCCCCAGGGTAGAGTCTGGCCTGGGTCTGTGGACTCCTCGCATAGGCTGCAGGATGGCAGTTCTCCTGCTTCTGGTGTTTGCCTCCTCGGTGGGTGAGGCTGGTCTAGAGGCTTCTGCGGGCTTCCTGGTGAGGAGCGCGTCTCTGCCCACCGTGGAGCTGGGTCTTGGCCCTCTGGTGAGCAGGGCTGTTTACAGGGATGTCTAGAGTTGGCTTCCTGCTCGGGAAATTTTCACGCAGCTGGTCTGCTGATGGGCGGGGCTACGTGTTTCAGTAAGCTGTTTCACCTGGGGCGTCAGCACCTAAGCCTGCGGGCCGCGGGCGGGGCCGGCCTTGGTGCTGAGGAGCCGAGCAAGATGTCTGCCCCCGGGAAGGAGCGCTCCTGCCCAGGACTGCTTCCCGCTATGTTTGCCACCAGCTTTTATGCTCCCAGGGTGAGAGACAGCCACCCCACAGCTCCCTAGGAAGCCCTCCAAGAACAGAAGGTAGGTCTGACTGTGGCGCCTACGAAAGCACTGCTTTTGCCCCCGGTTCTGGCGAGTACGAGATTCTGTGCGCAGCTCTTCAGAGCGAGGCCTGCGTCCCCCCCGACCCCCGTCCCGTGCAGCTCGTGCGGATTATGCTCGTGGGCCTTCAAGGCCAGGTAGCCTGGGGGCTCCTCTTCCCGGCGCAGGACCCCTTGGGCTGGGGAGCCCGATGTGAGGCGCAGAACTCTCACTCCTGTGGGAGAAACTCTGTAACGCGGTTTTCCTCCAGCGTGTGAGTCGCCCACCTGGGGTGTATGGGCTTTGGTTATGTTGCGAGTCAGCCCCTCCCACCCGTTTCCTTGTGGTTTCTTCCTTACGTTTTCAGTTACGGGAGAACTTTTATGTTAAGTTTCAGTGTTTTCTATCGGTAGTTGTTCTGTAGTTGTTGTGATTTTGGTGTGTTCGTGAAAGGTGATTTCTGGCTACTACTCCGCTGCCTTGGCCAGGGTGATTTACTGATTGCCGATGTTACAACTTGCTTTTTAGTGTTATTAACACCCGAAATAGTAGAATTCATAAGAGATTCAAGTGTAAAACTTTGTATAAGAGTAACATTTTAAGAACTTCTACCCCAAGGCCATTAATATAAATATTCAAGTTAAAATAGCACTTGCATTTTCAGAAATACATATACGTATGTTTATATGCACATATACATGTATGCATATGTACACATGTATTTTTAAGATTTGGAGTGCATAAATAAACTAAAGGAAATCAACATAAGAGCCTGTGGTCTAGAAGAAAATGATTTTAGAATTGTTGAGAGAATGTAAAGTACTGGAAAGTGAGTGGTTCCTTTTTTGGTAGGTCATTGAGTAACTTAGCTTCTCAGTTTTTTAGGCTTCAAGATTTATACTAATCCTATTTTCAGTTTCTTATTCTACTTTTCTAATCTCTACAAATCACTTCGTCTTCTTTTTTTTTTCTTACTATACATTCAAACTTTTCATTTATGGCTCAGGATAGAATTTATACTTGGAACATATGGGAACATTCACTCATGGGGGGAACTGTTGAGTCAACATGATTCTGGTACTTAATGAAGTGGATCGAGGCAGATGTACCATAAAGCCAAGGGGAAGGTCAAGCCTCAGAGCCCATTGCACAGCTTACTCAGCACACTAGCTAATCTCATCACCTCAAATTTTACTATTTTGCTCTGAAAGAAGACCCCAAAATGGTTTAAGTTTCAAGTCCCACAAACACAGATCTTCCCTGGAAGTGGAGTACAAAGTATTTGTGATACTTTTTCATTCCTCACTTACCAGGATTTAGTTTGCTGCTTGCTGAGGACCTTTTTGTCTCAGTGTATCACGCTCCTAGAGGTCACACGTGCCCACAGACTGAGATTTCAGTACGAAATATTTTAGAAAACCAGAATTCTGCTAAAAACCATCACTTTCCAGCAGGAAACAGGCACATTCAGGGTCAGAGACCATAAAGGTGTGCTGGCACTTTGATAGCTCCAATTCCCAAACTGCACCCAACGCCAAGGCCATCTCAAAACGGCTCAACAGGGAGCAGGCTTGGCTGGTGGGGTATGGCTTCATCATAAGCAGAAGCTGAAGTAGTTTATTTGTAAGAGACTTCCGAAATAATGAAACCAAACTTGAGACATGCTAGCAGCATACAAAGTACTGTTAATGTGGATCTCCAACTGGTAATACCTAAATAATATGCATAGAGATATTTACATTTAGATTTAGGTTTGGAAAGTGGTAATATTTGAAAGCTAGAGACAGGTAAGGAGATTTGGAGGCAAGCTCCAGAATCAGAATAATCAGAATGCCTAGACTCAAACCTTGACCCCATCATTTACTTGGGATGGGACCTTGGTAAAGTGATTTAATCACCTTTCATTTTAATTTTCTCATTTTTAAATGGAATTAGTTACAACACCTATCTCTTAAAGGTGTCAGATCAAGTAAATTGATCAGGTAAAGCGCTTGGCACAGTGACTGCATCATAGTGAGAACTCAGTAAATGTTAGCTGTTATTATTATTATTATCATTATTAAAACAGGCTATGAAGCAGATAAAAATTAGACATACTTAATAGATATTTGACTTTTGGTGATTAATTTTGATGTATGGGGAAATATATACAGGAATTTGAGATGACTCCAGATTTTCAAGCATCAGTAACAGAGATAAGCACCCTAAAAGGAACAGGTACGGGAGAGGCAAAGAGAGAGTTCATGCATCATTTTAGGTCATAAGCTGACTTTGATAGATGCCAAAAGATATGGATAGCAAACGACAGAATGTTTGACTTTGAAGCTCTGGGGTTAGTCAGATGTTAAGACAGACAATGGGAGATCATCAACAGATAATTGCTCACAAATTGGTAATAATGTATGAAAAAAATACGTGTCAGGAATGGATTCTAATGTTCAAGATGTTAGAGGTAAAAGAAAAATTAAAGGAGGGAGGAGCCTTTTAAGAACTCAGAGAATTTAGAAGAGATTCAAGATAAAGTGATTTCTTACAACCAATGTTAAAGGACCTTCTCTAGTCATCAAACCATAAGAAAAGAGCAAAAAGAAGAAAGAGGGGGAAAAAAAAAAAGACCTACAAAAGATTGCTTTGGCTGTTCGGGGTCTTTTGTGGTTCCTTATAAATTGAGAAATTGTTTGTTCTAGTTCTGTGAGGAATGTCGTGAGCATTTTTACAGGGGTTATCTTGGATCTGTGGGTTGCTTTGGTATCAAAATGGTAGAGGCCATTTTGATAGTGTTGATTCTTCCAATCCAAGAGCACAAGAAATCTTTCCATTTCTTTGTGTCATTTCAGTTTTCAGAGTATAGGTAACCTCCTTGATTAAGTTTATTTGTAGGTATTTTGATGTTTTTGATGTAATGGAAATGTTTATGCCAGTTATAAAATTCTGGTTTTTGAAGTGAAAAAAAAAGTGAATGAAAGGCTGCAAATGGCAAAATATCCTTCTTTCTTATGGGTGAGCTGTATTCCATTATATATATATATATATATATATATATATACACACACACACACACTCCATCTCCATTATCTATTCAACTATTGATGTGCAGTTAGGATGCTTCCATATCTTGGCAATCACAAATAATGTTGCTGTTAATAGCAGGGTGTATGTATCTTTTTGAGTTAATTCTTATTTTGTGCTTGCCTTTATTCCTTAGATAACTATGTAAGTTTAAAAATTAAAGCTCTAAACATTCTTAGAATGAATAGTACATATATGTAAATTTAAAAATATATGTGTAGTAAAAAAAAGAAAAAGATGTATCAAGCCTTGAAGGACATGGAAGAAACTTAAAAGACATATTAATAAATGAAAGAAGCCAGTCAGAAAAGGCTACAAATTGTATGGTTCCAACTAAGTGACATTCTGGAAAAGGCACAGCTACAGAAACAATAAAAAGATCATGGTTTCCAGGGGTTTGGGGAGAGGGAGGGAGGGAGGAATGAACAGATAGAACATGAGGGATTTTTAGGGCAATGAAATTATTCTGTATGATACTATAGTGGTGCCTACATGTCATTATGCATTTGTCAAAACCCATAGAATGTACAGTATCAAGAGTGAACCCTAGTGTAAACTATGGACTTTGGTTGATAATAATGTGTCCATGTTGGTTCTTCGATTGTACCAAATATGCCATAGTGATGTGGGATGTTGATGGTGGGGGAGTATATTTGTGTGGGTGGGGAGGGCTATGTGTGAATTCTGTATTTTCTGTTCAATTCTGCTGTGAACTAAAATTGCTCTAAAAAAAAATAAAGCCTGTTAAAAAACAAAAGATAAAGTAATTTCATGGAAGGCAATAGTCAGTAGCACATAGTAAGGAAAAGATTTAAAAGCCTCTGCTGGATTTCCCAACACAGCGGCCCTCTGTAACCCTAGTAAGAGGAATTTCAATTCTCAGTCTTGGGGGAACAGAAAGATTACACTGGATAGGATAATAACTTGGAATTAAGTAAGTGGAGACAGTCAGTAAAGACTTACTCTAAAATTTTGGCTGTTAAGAGAAAGTGAGAAATAGTGCAACATATGGGGGGTTGGGGTCAAATGAGGGCATATTTCTTGTATGTAGGTTTGTTTACCTGGTTGTTTATATAATAGAAGTGATGTCAGAGTGGTTATAGGCCGAGGAAAGAGTCAGTAGGAAAGAAGCATCCGCAGAAGAAGGAAAGACATGTGGTAACTGACACATCTCTGTCTATGGCTGATACTAAAATACATAGAATCACCTCTTCACAATCTTTGAGTAAACTCAGTAAATGTAATCCTGTTTGAACGCCAGTGTCCCAGGCTGACTACCGAGACCCTACTGATGAAAGTCAGACCATTCTCTGTTTGGGTTCACTGATCTATGTATTTGACCTTTTACTGACTAGCTCCTTTGTCAAATTTCTTTGACAAAGAATCCGGTATCTGGAATTTTCCTGGAATCCAGGAAAATTTGATCCATATCTGATGTGATAATCTGGTATTCTGGAAATTGAAATGTCCTCCTGCCCCACCACTATGTCGTTGTTAGATGCTTCCTGTTTCAGTAAATACTCCTGGTCTTTCCTTGCACTAAATACCTCCCGGACTGCTTAGGCAGGATCTTATTCTGGGTGACACTTATATGGTCAGCAAAGTCCAGAGGTGATTAAGGACACACAAATTCTGTTCATACAGACTTTTTTGAAAATAAATCTTAAAATGTTTTTCTGAAAAGGATTTTTTTTAAAAGCACTTCTATGCAGTTTTACTGCTTTTTTTCCCTTTTTTTAGCCATAAGCATTCATTTTGCTTAGAATTATGAAAAGTGAAAATTATTTTAATCTTAACATTGCATAATTTTTACATTACAGGAATATTAATTCCTCAGCAAGGGATTTTTTTTTCTTTTTGATAGCTATTTCTAAAGCTTTGTATACATAAGGGAATTATCAGAGTCAGCTTGGTCTATAAAATTCTTGGGGCTAACAGCTGCCAGAATGTGCATGTAGTATCAATTTGATGCCACTGAAATCAAGAGGTATATACATTAGAATAAAACATATAACACATAATATTAAAATACAAATTTTAAAATGTCAATAACCTTTCTTTACACTAACTTACACAATTATATTTTCTCTTCAAACACATTAGGCTGGTTTCCAAATGTACTGCCAGATATAATCCCTGCCAGAAACAGGGCTTTGCTCAAATTTCTGTTTCGAAATGAGGTTAAATGTGAGTTACATATTAAATAGTGAGAATTTCATCACTGGAAACTGAATTTTAAATTTTATTTGATATTTGTCATGTTCTTCATGGATGTTGTTCATAAGAAGTAAGACAAATGTTGAAGAACCCTCCTACCACCCCTACCCCCCAATAATATAAAACATAGAAGTCTTTCAGGAAGATAGAAGCAACTTGAATGATTTAATTTAAAAAATATAAATAAAAATGAAGATATTTAATACAGCTGCCATTTATAAAGCATTTTAAAGAGGAGGACATTAATTATTATATTTTCTTCCTATTAAGTATATGCAAAAACACTGATAAAAATCTACGGAAAGTTGTTATCTTGAAAGTTCTGCGTATATACAACTGCAAAACTTTAAAACAAAGAAAAGTGAAATCCTATTGTAATATTTTGGACCTTCCTGTTTTAATCTCATTTTAATAAATAGAAGGGTAATACTAGGAGTATTTTTGAAATGGAAGTCATTTATATTTCAAATTCATGACTCATTATAACCAATAATCAGAAAAACAACAAAAATTTGCCTCATATGGAGGAAATAGGATCTATAAAATAACTACTTCCTAAGTTTTTAGTTTTAATATTTTTATTTAAACTAGTATGTCAAAGATTATCATTTGTTGAAATAATAAAAATTATTGGGATATTTTATATACCTTTTTTGTACTGTTTTCAAAGTCAGAGCATGCTTAGCACTTACAGCACATCCCAGTTAGGACTAGCCAGATTTCAGGTGCTTGACAGCCTCCTGTGGACAGTGGCTACTGTATTTCACTGACTTTTTGAAATGTATTGAAAAAAATGCTTAGAAACCAATGAATTTTTATACCTAGAAAATGATGAATATGGAAATATGTAAGGAAAATGGCTCTCATGCTCCATTATGCAGTATAAATAGGTTTCCAGTCTGAGAATGAAGACCTGTCAGCCACACCTTCAGCTGCCACAGTGTATAATAATGGCATACTCTGAATTTAGTCTTGAATATCAAACTGTAAAGGAAAAACATTCCTCCCGTATGTCTTCTCTACTCTCAGTATTCAACTTCACTTTTGTCATTTTTGATGACTTCGGATCACCAAATGTGGGAGAGTTTTTCACACATCAAGCTATCCTGGGACACAGCTTCGGTATCCTACAATTTAACTCTAGGCATTTAAACCTGCTCTAATAGTATCTATTGACTTAAAAAAAAAAAAAAAAAAAGAAGAAGATGGTGAGGGCAAGGAGGAACCATGTGTTTAAAATGTTTTCTTGATTGCATATCTCCAAACGCTCTCCCCTCCCAAAACACAGCGCTCTTTGAGGCAAAGGTTCTTGAAAAGTTGCCTACATTTGTTGTCTCCATGTCTTCATGTCTCATTGTCTTTTAAACTCAATTGAGTCTGGCTTCTGAATCTAAAATTTTAGAAAAATTGTTTTGGAAAGTTTCACCAATGACATATATTTTCCCAAACTCAGCAGTTGTTTTCCTGACCTCACCTTGATAGATCTTTCTCAGATTACTATTTTCTCCTGGCTTTCTTCGCCTACCCTCTCTGTGGGTTATCTTACTATTTTTCTTCAGTTTACTTTTATGGACTGTTTTCTTTGACCAATGCTGTAAATGTCCTCAAAGCTACCTCTGAGTTCACTTTTCTTCTCCTACCATACTTTCATCTTAGGGAATCTCATTTAGGACCATAATTTTAAATACCATTTATATACTGATGACTCATAGATTTCTTTTTTTTTTTTTGAAGTACAGTTAATTACAATGTGTCAGTTTCTGGTGTACAGCACAGTGTCCCAGTCATGCATATACATACATATATTCATTTTCATATTCTTTTTCATTAAAGGTTATTACAAGATATTGAACATATTTCCCTGTGCTACACAGAAGAAACTTTTTAAACCATCTATCTATAGTGGCTAATGTTTGTAAATCTCAAACTCCCAAATTTATCCTTTCCCACCTCTTTTCCCTGGTAACCATTAGATTGTTTACTATGTCTGCATGTCTGTTTTTGTTTTGTGCTTTTTTTTTCTTTCTTTTTTTTTTTTTTTTCGATTCCACATTTGAGTGACATGATATTTTTCTTTCTCTTTCTGGCTTACTTCACTTAGAATGACAATCATTAGGTCCATCCATGTTGATATAAATGGTATTATTTTATTCTTTTTATGGCTGAGTAGTATTCCATTGAATAAATATACCACAGCTTCTTTATCCAGTCATCTGTCAGTGGACATTTAAGTTGCTTCCATGTCTTTGCTATTGTATATAGTGCTGCTGTGAACATTGAGGTGCATGTATTTTTTTGAATTAGAGTTCCCTCAGGATATATACCCAGAAGTGGTGTTGCTGGATCATATGGTAGGTCTATTTTTAGTTTTTTGAGGAATCTCCATATTGTTTTCCGTAATGGCTGTACCAAACTACATTCCCACCAGCAGTGTAGGAGGGTTCCTTTTCTCCTCACCCTCTCCAGCATTTATCTTTCATGGACTTTTGAATGATAGCCATTCTGACTGGTATAAGGTGATACCTCATTGTAGTTTTGATTTGCATTTCTCTGATAATTAATGATATTGAGCATTTTTTCATGTGCCTTTTGGCCATCTGTATGTCTTCATTGGAGAATTGCTTGTTTAGGCCTTCTGCCCATTTTTGGATTGGGTATTTTTTGTTGTTACTAAGTTGTATGAGCTATTTATATATTCTGGAAATTAAACCTTTGTCAGTTGTATCATTTGCAGATATTTTTTCCCATTCTGTAGGTTGTCATTTTGTTTTGCTCATGGTTTCCTTTGCCATGCAAAAAGCTTGTAAGTTTAATTAGGTCCCATTTATTTATTTTTGCTCTTATTTCTACTGCCTGGGTAGACTGCCCTACAAGAACATTGCTAAGATTTATGTCATAGAATGTTTTGCCTATGTTTTCTTCTAGGAGATTCATAGATTTCTATATCAAGCCCTAATCTCTCCCCTGGGCTATTAACTTAGTATATCCACTTGAATATCCCACAGACATCTCAAAATGAACATATCCAAAATTCAAACCAGCCAAGCTTCATGTTTCTAGTTTCCAACATCTCTATAAATGATTCCCACCTCTATTATTAAGTTATTTAAGCTAGAAATGTGGGAATCATTTCTAAAACTGCCCCCACCTTCAGTCTGTCAACTATACTCCCTAAATATATCTTGAGTCTATCTCTTCCTATCATCACTATAACTTCTTAATTCAAATCACCATGATTCCCTTACTGGTACTAAAAAACCAGCCTCCTAAATGCTTTCCCTGCCACCATATTTGCCCAGCTCCAATCCTTTTTCATAAACCATTCAAATGATACTTAAAAAAATGGAATTATAATCGTATAATTACTCGGTGTGAAACCATTAAGTGGTCCTCATTACACTGAAATGAAATACAAACTCTTTAAGATGGCCCTCAAGATCCTGCATAATCTGGAGCATGCCTATTTCTCAAACCACATTGACATTTTCCAGTAACACATATGCAGGCACACTGGCCTTTAGTCAGTTCCTTATGTGCCAAGATCTTTCCAGCTTCCAGTCAGGTTTTTATTTTTTGATGTGAATTTTATTCCCTATTTTAATCTGGCCAGATGCTGGTCATTCTACTCTCCTTGGCTTAAATGTATATATTCTCCATAATGTCATAAATATTTATTACCCTAAATATATATTTGTCAAGTGGACTCCTTCACAATTTACTTTATCTGATAATGGCCTGCCTTTTTCCTCCTTTGTACTTATTATAAATTATAATTACAGGTTCATTTTGTTGCTTAATGAATTACCAGCTATCTTCATCTAAACTATAGGTTTCATTGGGGCAAAGTCATTTGGACCAATCACTTTGTATTCCAAAAATCTAGCAAGTTCTTGTGCACATATATTCAAGCAATACATAAATGAATAAAATGTTATTTAAAGTGGACTTTATACCTTACCACCAAAGATTGGTGGCAGTTTTCAATAACTAAAAATTTATAAACTTGAAGAAAATACAAAAAACATAAGAAAAAATACTATGAACACTATTGTTAAGATATATGAACCAAATATTCAAGGAATTTCAGTGATCTAAAGTTTTTACATGAACATGTCAGAAAGCTAAAATATAGGAAGATTGTATATCATTCTAGTGTAAGAACTAGTATAGAAGGTTATTATAATATCGTTCAAGAAGTTTAAATTACTGATTTTGTCACTAACAACTGGAATTAAACACACAATGATCATGCTGAGAAAATGTTCAAATCTATGAGGCATGTAGGACAATATTTGAAAGGCTGGATTTATTCTAAAACTTTTTACTGGAAACAAACTTTCTAGCAGAGTTGGAGAAATTAGCATCAGCATTATGTAAATGATGGTAGGAATGAGTGCTAAAGCAGTAAAAAATGTTACAGCGTATGAGGAAATAATCTGTAGCAGGAGACAGTGGAAACAGTGCGCTTCAGTAGAGTGAATCCTAATTTATAGATTCAGTCAGAAATTATTAACCTAAGGTCCATCCTTTGGGTCCTATTCCCTGAAATTATCTGAAAAAAATTTGTATTTATTTGCATACATGCATTTTGCTTTTAGAAGAGTTTGAACTTTCATTAAATTCTCCATCGAGGTTTGTGACCTAAAAACAGGTCAACAAGCATAACAGCAAACCCCATGTATCCTGTGATTTAATTAAATTGGCTTTTATGAAGGATTTGGGTAAGCTCATTTTACCCAGTCAGAAACACCATTTACTCCCATCTGCAGACTTTTCCCCCTGAACTTTCACAAACTCTTTTTCTTTCCTTTATTTTTTCTTTTAGAAAACCAAAATTCTTCTGTTTTTGCTGCAACACACTGAAGATTCTCACTCTTCATTTTGGAATTAGGACAGGTTGGAAGGGACTTGATCGATGTTTTTTAAGTCACATAGAAAATATAAAGGGGATTTTTGGACCCTATTCATCAAATTCTTAAGTACTGTTATTGTGGGTAGTCCCTGCAGCACAGCAGAGAACAAGTTACTTGAAATAAAAAGAATTTCTCTTCTTTGTAGTTCAGTGCAGTTAACAAATTCATAGATCTTATTATAAATATATTCATATAGGATATAAAATATAGAGAGATTCAAAGAGATCAAGAAGTCAAACTATGATAAGTGATTATGATCAACTATAACACTCGAAGGCATTTGAGGTAATAAAAATATATCTTGCTCATCTACCATATGAGTAGACCATTCTGGGCATAAATATTCAATAAGCTACACACACACACACACACACACACGTAACTAAAACAAGACAGTGCAGTGATTCAGGTATCAGACTTCAGGGTCAGGGTGAGGGAATGTAGGTGTATGGCTGCTAGGGCTGCAAGAATGAATGGTGAAATGAAACAGAAGGCAAAGAATCGTGTAAGAGTTGCTTTATCCACTGAGAAGCCAGCCCAGAGTCATTCGACTAGTATGGTGCCAGTGTACGGGACTGCTGAAAGTAGGCTGGTGATAACTGTGGCTCCTTAAAATGGTATTTGTCCTCAAGGCAACACGTAGCCTATGAATGCTGTTGCTATTACTGTGAATAATAGAATAATTCCGATGTTTCATGTTTCTAGAAAAGCATGAGATCCATAACACAGGCCCTGGCCCACTCAAGGAGATTTGGGCTGGACCTTGTAAGGTTTTGTGACTTCATGAATTCAGGAAACATAGTTAACCTTAGCCACATACTATTGTGCGGATTAAATATGAAAACGAAACAAATGCTCAGTAAACATTTCCTAATATTAGATTTCACACACTATGTCATACATTACATATATAACAACATATATTTAATACTATTATATTCATTTCTATATAAATGTAATATACAGATAAATTTTCCTGACTCTAAGGTCTATTTTTCTCATAGTAAACACTCAAAAGCTCAGGATCTAGGTCCATCTTATAAGTCAACATGCTGTGTTTACCAAATAATATTATGAGTGACAGGCACAGGAAAGAACCAACTATTAATTAGTATGGAATTAGCCCTACTCTTTTTACAGCTTTTTCTGGAATGATCTTTTGGTTATTAATCTGTTTTCAGAAACTACATGATATATTTCCTCCTTCATCTAACTGAAAACTTAGTAAAAATTGCTAATATCTTTATTGGTTGCTTAAAAATTACCCTAACTATTGTTTAAGTAGAAAAGAGCCAAATTAGCAGTACAGAACTGTAGGAAGTAAATCAGGATATTGCTTTAGAGGGTACACTGAAAAGTCCCATTTCAGCACTACATATACTCCCTTAGTCTAATCTAACATAACCTAATACTTACTAAAGTCTCAGAGGGAACTTACAATGACTTTGTGAAATATGGCTCCCCAGGGGACAGTCAAATTGAGTGATCAAGGTTCAGACAGGGTGGAGACATGACTAGTTTCAGGTGGAGATAGCTGGCCTTAAGCTTTCTTTTTCAGTTCTGTCTTTCTTAATTCAGTCAGTTCTCTTCCTGTCCCTTACTCCTGGGTTCCTCAGTGAAGTTGATTACCTAATCTTTATTCAGCCTATGCACATTTACTGAGTGCCTACTGTGTGTCAACAATGTGATCATAACAAACTACTACTGCTATTGATAATTGTACTAATGACAACAACAACCTCAATATAACTAACACTTAATGAGCACTGACCATCTGCCAGGAGATGTATTAACCCACTCAGTCCTCCTACAAAGTGAGTCGGGGTCATTCTCATTTTTCTGATTAAAAAAACTAAGCCGCAGAAAATAAGAACAGTCAAGTGGGGAGATGTATAATAAACAGACTCATAATAAGATTGGAAGTGTTAGATGAGTTAACAGGTTATTAAGGAGAGGGCAACGGAAGGACTGAGTGATGGCAAACGGAGGAGCAGAGTGTGGAGATGTGACTGAGGAAGACACGATTGGGGTTGCTAGTAAATCTGTCAGGAAGTAGAAAGCAGCAAGCAAGACAGGATGCTGGAGAGGCAGCCAGAAGTTCAATTTCATGGGGGCCATGAATGCCCTATCAAGGGGTTTGGACTTCATCTCTGTACTTAATGGGCTCATAGTTAATGATGAATGGGAGCTCTTGGAAAAGTGATGTTTTTAGATTATAAATATTTAATCATCTCTCTGGTAGTTGTGTGGAGGGACAAGAAATTTGATGGAGATAATAGTGAAGGAAAGGGTAGCAGCTAGATTTTTGAAGTCACCCAGGTAAAAGATGGGAAAGATCAGAGGTGAGGAGGGTGAACAGATTTGATAAATAAATCCCGATGGCTATTTCTGCATGGTGAATGAAGTAGCCTCTTTACTCGTGGCCTTAAACGTACTCCTTACCTTAAAATCCACTTCCTCTTATACCCCTAGACAAATGTGATCCTAAACTTGCAGATGTTTTGTAGGTAAATATCTGTGACTGAATAAGCAGACTTATTTAGAACCATAACTGTCACTCAACTAAAGAAAAAAATACACACAAGTTTTCAAAAACTGAACTTGCCTTACTGTAAATAAACAGTAAACATAGAAATCATAAATGTTTCACACTGTGTAAGGCAGAGCTTATACATAAAACACAATGCAACATAAGATATTTAAAGATAAAGCTGAATGAAATTTAAATAAAGAAAACTAAAGCCATGGACTTTTCTGATATTTAAGTTAGGCATATTCTAAAATTTTGGAAATAAATAATCTCTTGATTTTTCAGGTGGTAGAGGTAAAAAGGAAAACGAGTCACTTGATTATTATGCCTTGAGAGAGTTACTGACAAAGCAGAGACACAAAAAGATATGTGACACTCATCTGACTTAACTATTTAGTCTTGAAAAAAAAAGAAAATATTATAAAAAGAGGAGCTCCTAGAAATAGAGTAGCATTATGAGCATTAACATTGTGTGAGTTAGTTAGAAATAATAGACATGTTGGAAAAAAGACAACTACAGTTGTAATAAAATAAAAATAAAAGACAAGTCATAATTTATCTTTAAGTTTTCTAGTTGCTACATCAAAGAAGTAAGAGGAAACAGATGAATTGATTTTAATCATATAGCTTATGTAACTCAGTATATCCAAATGATTAACATTTTAATATGTAGTCCATTTAAAATTATTATCTTGCTAATTTACACTTTTTTTTCTACCAAGTGTATTCATGCATTTTATACTTATAGCACATCTCAGTTTGAATAAACTGCCTTCCAAATGTTCAGTAGAATCCAGTGACTAGTGGCTACTGTATCAGGAAACACAGGTGTAGGACATAGGACAATATACTTTTTTAAGAGAAGGATAATTCTCCTTCAGACAAAGGTATGAGAATACCATTATTTTAGACATTTACTTAATGATAAGTCAGTTATTTTATTCACTCATTTAATAGTATTAAGTCCTTAACCCATTTAAAGCCCTATGTCAAGGCAACACTCAGATGATTTAGAAAGGATCCTGTCTACATGATGATTATGGATTATTTGGAAGATATCTTCCTTCCATCCATCCATCCATCCATCCATCCAACCTTCATTCAGTTTACACCTTTGGAACATATGCTGATCACTGTGTTAGTCTCCAGGGCTAGAATTGCACATAAAGAATTAATTTCCATGTTAATTACTGTATTGTATAATGAAAGCTAAGAGAGAGACTTACGTAAGGCACCAACTGCCCATGAAGAAGGGACATGAGGTGACCTCCAAAGGAATAGTGTGCTCGCATGGGAAAAGGCATGGATCAAAAAGTAACAGGGTATGTCTGAGACTATATGTAGTTTTATGTGATTGGGTAGTAAGGATCACAAGAGGGAGTAGCAGAAAGTGAAGGTAGAGATAAAGATGGAGACTAAACTACAAAATGCCTTTAGGCCTTGCTTGGAACTTCTGACTCTATCTTATGGACCTGAGGATCTAGAAAAGTCCATCTTACTCGTTTAGAAATTTAACTTTGGCGACTCTATGAAAGGTAGATTGCAGTGAAATCAAAAATGGGGAAAGAAGAATTGTTAGAATATTATAATTGAGAGTTTAAAAAAAAGAAAACATACTAAAGTCCTCTCAAAATTTGGAAGATTATAGAATGGGAAAAAAGTCAAGAATTCAGGTTATCATGAATTTAAATGTATTAATTTATTTATTCAAGTAATACTTACTGTGTACCTACAATGATGTATAAGGCACTTTTCCAGGGTGAGGGATATGGTAATAATAGGACAGACAAAATCTTATACTTTGGGGGAACAAGTTTTGATTAAATCAACAGTTAAGAAAAATTAAGTTCCATGTAACAGTTAGATGGGGTAAAGTACTGAGAGAGAGATAGAATGGGAGCAGCTCTAGTTAGGCTGATTAGAGAAGGCTCTCTGAGGTGGTTGATGTTTGAACTTAGACTTGGTTTACAAAAAGTCAGTCAGGAGTGAAGTTCCTCAGAGGATAACAAAGGGCAGTGATCCAGAGGGTATGAGCTTGCATGTCCAAACAACAGTATTATGTCCTCCGTGTCTGAACAAAGTGAGAATGTGGTATTTTCAGTATGGTCAAAAAGGTGGGCAGAATTCGTAGTGCCAAAGGCCTAGTAGGGAAAGTAAGGATTTTGTGTTTCATTTAATGCAATCACAATCTACTGGGAAGTCGCTGCTGAGCAGTGATGTTATCATACATACTTTTTATGAAATCCCCGCTTGCTACTCTCTGGATGTGTGAGTGAAGATAAGCAACGATCACAATGATGTAGGTGACAGCCTGGGAGTCAAACAGAAGTGAATTCACTCAGGCTGCATTACACGGTTGGATGAACAAATGTTTCAGATGGTTGAAATTGAGGGTGTGGTACAAATGAAAAAGAAACATCCAGAAAGACTCCTAGAGTTTTCTCCAAAGCACTGGGTGGAAAGTGTTGTCACTCACTCCTTCAGGGAAGACTGAGGGAGCAACGGATGAAGGGGGTCCCTTAAGATTTAGGCGTTAGGGCAAGCCTCAGGCTTCTAGTATGAATGACTTTGAAAGAAATTACAAGAGTAGGAGGAGGCTTTGAAACAAAAGGAAAATTGCCATTAAAAAATATACATCTATATAGAAATGTGATGTGAGACATATCACAGAGAAGACCACTGAGTGACAGCTGGGGATGCCAGTCCTGATAGCTTGACAGCAAGGCTTCCAACCTTGATAAATTAAGAGCTTCCTATGGCAGAATATTAATAAGTTATTAACCCATCCAGATGTTGAACATGAAAACAGAATTGGAAGTGAACAAGGAGGAATATAAAACAGATTTATTCCCCTATCAACTTCCGCCAGGGCTGCTCAAGGCAAAAAATGGCTGACTGGTTACGAGTGCTCCTCATGCATCTCATTATGAAGTATTCCCTCACCCCAACTGGGCTGCAAGTTCTGGGATATTTTTGTCTAGGGGCTAATTACAGCCCCTGAGAACAAAAACATAGACTAGAAAGTTTAAGAAATACGTATTTCACTAGCTGGTATACAAAATCTAGGTTAATGGTTTCCAGGCCCCATTTCATAAACAGACAACCAGAATCACCTATATTACATATGAAAAGTCTTTGTCTTATTTTTCTTTCCCAGACGTACTACAGCAAAATATTCAAAATTAGGCTGAAGATTCTGCATTTTTATTAATTTCCCTGGGTGACCCTGATGCCCAGTTAGGTTGAAACCACTCATGGTGTCCAATAAAACTTCTAAATTCTCTCAGGTTAATAATCTATTACTTTACCGTATGGTTTTAAGTTACTCTGGGTTTCCTGGACCATGGGTGAAGAAAGAGGATACTATTAGCCATCACCCTAATCTGTGAAGAGTCCACTGGAAGAATCTGTATTAAAAAAAAATGCTGCCTCCATTCATTTTTATACTAATCCAAAAGCAGAACTGTGTTCTCAAGGACATTCAAGAGAAGCAATATTCCCTGAAAACAGAGCCTTAATCAGGGAACATACAGTACTTACTATATGCAGTTAAAATACATATATCCTTCAAATCTAGTCAAACATTACCTTACTAGGGTTTCCCTGACTACTCTGATCCAGCTCTTCCACTAGAAGGCAAAGTTTTCATTTTTCCACTATAGATGCTCCATTAACACTTCATGTATGTCTGCATTTTTCTTCTGTCATGGAGTTATCTGTCTGTCTTCCCTGCTAGACCTACAGCAACTTCTCCTACAGCCAGACATATAGTAGATGTTGCATAAAAGTATTTTGGATTGAATTAAGTCTTATAGTAAGCAGTATCAGCAGGTTAAATGCCAGAAGGTCACTTTCCTCAGTGTAGCTTAGTTGTGAAAATGTGATTGTCAAGAGACAAATTGTAAACAGCAATAATAAAGTTAGATGAATCCCTCAGAGTCTTTGAGATGTCAAGGACGAATCACAGACAGCACCAGTATCCATCAATATGAGTCACTCCAACTGAACAAGAACTTAGGTGAAGGGAAAGCACTGCCAGACAAATCAATCTTTTTGGACATATATGCTCAACTGGATGCCATTCTGTAAGTGAAAAGTAAAGAATTCTCAAAAACACATGCTTATGGCAAAAAAAAATTTTTAAATTGACTCTTACCATTATTAGAATACAAATGAAGACAAAGGAAGCCTGTGAAAGGAGGAGATAATGAAGGATGCTTAAAAAATGTGGTCTAAAGAACAACATTTTATGGTTTATGATTTTGATTGTCTCTATATTTAAGTGGCAAAATGATCCAAGCCCATTTGGGACAGTTATTTGAGGTGTCCCACATCACTCTAAATAAAGTTAGTGGGTGATGGTATACGGGTGTAATCATCACTAGCGTCTTCTCATCATGACTGCTAATAAGTGTGAGACAGTTTTCAATGCCGTGCTTCACAAAGCAGGTAACAAGCGTTGGTCTTAGGACTTCCTTCCTAAATTGAATTTCTGTCAAGAAAGCAACATGAACAAATCAGAGAAAGCTTCTATGACATGCCAGGATTCCAAAGTGCACCTAGGGATGATTATTCTCCCACACTGTCTTTGCTGTACATTCATGCAAGACTTTCTATTGTCTTTATTAACTATCAACATTATAATTTCATCACTGCACAGTCATTCAGATTAAATTGTTCATACCTACAACAGCTCTTCACAGGCCAACCATGCATGATTCCTTCAGTTAGGCAGCTGAACTTGGTAATAGCTTTCAGGAACCAACACAAAACATACTATTTACACATATACCACCCAATGTGACAACACACATACATGAACACACATATAAAGTGACTTCAAATATAAGAACTGGTAATACTCTAAAACATCTTTTTAAAGCTCACTTAGTCGTTGTAAAACTGGATCGCATTTTCTTAGAAAAACAAAATTATGTAAGATGTTGAACTTGCCAGGCTAAGCCTCTAAAGCCTCTTTAGCTCACAGTATAGCTAAAAAGATGAGCAGTATCATCATATACATTAGCCAAATTGTGTAGCAGAGTTTCCATGGAAAATGCATTTCAAAGTAGTGTAGTGGCAAATGAACTTATTTATAAAACAGAAACAGACTCACAGACATTAAAAATAAACTTCTGGTTACCAGAGGGGGAAAAGGAGGGGTAGTAGAATAAATTGAGAGTTTGGGATCTGCAGATACTAACTACTGTATATAAGATAGGTAAACAACAAGGTCCTACTGTAGAGCACAGAGAACTGTATTCAATACCTTGTAATAGCCTATAATGAAAAAGAACATGAAAAGGAATATATATATGTATAACTGAATCACTATGCTATACACCAGAAATTAACACAGCATTGATACTTCAATAAAAAATGAAATTTAAAAAAGTAAAAGTAGTGAAGTGGCATTCCTCCATTCCCCCTGCCACGCCGCCACCAGACCACACGTTCATATCTTTGGTAGGATCCTCTCCTATTCACCACACCCACCGCCATGGCTAAAGCAGCAAGAGCTTTTAATTAGAAGTAAAGGAGATAAGAAATTAAGAATTCTCCAAGGAAGACATACAAATGATCAAAAAGCACATGAAAAAATGCTCAATATCACTAATTATCAGAGAAATGCAAATCAAAACTACAATGAGGTATCACCTCACACCAGTCAGAATGGCCGTCATTCAAAAATCCACAAATGACAAATGCTGGAGAGGCTGTGGAGAAAGGGGAACCCTCCTACACTGCTGGTGGGAATGCAGTTTGGTGCAGCCACTATGGAAAACAGTGTGGAGATTCCTCAAAAGACTAGGAATAGACTTACCATATGACCCAGGAATCCCACTCCTGGGCTTGTATCCAGAAGGAAATCTACTTCAGGTTGACACCTGCACCCCAATGTTCACAGCAGCACTATTTACAATAGCCAAAACATGGAAACAGCCTAAATGTCCATCAACAGGTGACTGGATAAAGAAGAAGTGGTATATTTATACAATGGAATACTACTCAGCCATAAAAACCGACAACATAATGCCATTTGCAGCAACATGGATGCTCCTGGAGAATGTCATTCTAAGTGAAGTAAGCCAGAAAGAGAAAGAAAAATACCATATGAGATTGCTCATATGTGGAATCTAAAAAACAAAAACAAAAACAAACAAAAACAAAGAGTAAATACAGGACAGAAATAGACTCACAGACAGAGAATACAGACTTGTGGTTACCAGGGGGGTGGAGGGTGGGAAGGGATAGACTGGGATTTCAAAATTGTAGAATAGATAAACAAGATTACACTGTATAGCACAGGGAAATATACACAAAATGTTATGATAACTCACAGAGAAAAAAATGTGACAATGAGTGTGTATATGTCCATGAATGACTGAAAAATTGTGCTGAACACTGGAATTTGACACAACATTGTAAAATGATTATAAATCAATAAAAAATGTTGAAAAAAAAAGAATTCTTAATGCATAAGTTAAATAATTATATCTAGAAAATTGACTTCAGTATGCAAGGACAACATCTATTTTTATGCTCACTGTCCGACATATTATGATTCCTAAAATAAAAGCTTTAGGGATAACAATTTAGAGAAACTTTGATGCCTTAATATTTAAGTTTCTTTGAGTTAATTCCTCCACCATCTCCGGCCAAAAAATGTCTTGCTTGTGGAAGTAATTTTACATATGTCAAAGGTAGGATTTCTGAGAGGTCTATGTAGACGGTGGCAACTGGGCAAATCTCTAGGATTCTTGCTCTGCAGTTATAGATCGAGGACATAATGCATATCTGAATAATATATTATGCTTTCAATACAAGTCTTGATTATGATAAGCCTTAGAAAATTCAAGACAGAGTTCAGATAAAAGACTTCTTACCCTAGTGTCAAAAAAAATCCTGCTTTGGAATCCAAAAGAGACACATTCCAAAATTAGATTAAAAAAAAAGGCTGAGCACCTTTGGGAACAACATTTAAGGGAATGTGAGCACAATGCAAAGTGTCTTTAAAAGCATATTGTGATGTACACATTTTGTAATTACCTTTTTTGTTGATATAGCAACCTTTTGTAGAACATTCCAGATAACTCCCCGTTCTGAAGCAGCGGTCTAATCCCTTTCTCACTTTTGAAAGGTAACATTTCAGCTTAATGCATCTTGCCCTCTCCATAGAGGAGGGAAGAAAGGTACGGGCTTGCCTTACTGAGAGCCAAACAGCCCAGAGAAAGATTCCATTACAGGAAACCTCATTGCTCTGTAAAAATTACCCGCCAAACCAGAAAGGTGATTCCAGGAGGAGCTAGCCAGAAAAAAAAAAAAAAGGGCTGTTCAGGTTTTCAGCTTTATGGTATCTTTGCGCAACTTTATTTTTATTTTTTTCATCAGAAGTGACCAAACAAGATGGTGAGACCTCTGTCTGAGACCAAATCCTTGTCCCATCTCTACCCTGTTCCCAGCTGCTCACAGGATCATCTGCCCCTTATGTTGAGGTGACCACTTATTTGCTATTCTGCCTCCTTGAAAGGCAAAAAAGAAAATCAGTTTTGCCACTAATTTAGCCATATGAAACATCTCATCACCCTTTTCTAGGTCTGAAGCTGCTGTCTCTAAAAGTGCCATCTCATTGTGCTTTGTATCAGTTAGTGCTGGAGAAATCTTGAATAGCTTGTGTACAAAACTGTTTTTAAATTTTATATTATTTTGAAACTTTGCTTCTTTGGGGTTGGGGCACACCGGTCACCCTTTCTGGCTGTGAGAGCTCTCTACAGTCTGTGGGCTGGCAGTGTGATGATCTTTTAAAGTTTCTTTCCCTACCCAATCCCCCCTTTTTGGTGAGGTTTCAGTGAGGTCTGTTAGGTGTGCATCCTGCAGCTTAATTGGCTTAAAGTGTACTCTCCTTTGGTGTGGTCTCTTTGGGAGCCAATTGGAAGAAAGAGAAACCAATAGTGTAACTGTTTTGATACTGAAAATTGATAAGTGTCTTTTTTAAATAAAGAACCAGTCCCTCCAAAAAAAAAAAAAAAATCCTGCTTTGGAATCCAAAAGAGACACATTCCAAAATTAGATTAAAAAAAAAATTGTGGAGCCTCTGAACTCTAATAATACTATAATCTCCAGTTTTATGTCCCTAATCAGATTTTATGACAAAATTATAAGACTGATTATTTTTGCACTAGTAAAAATTTTTAACATATGTATAAGCACAAATTACTCCACTCAGACATATCTTGTTTATCTTCCACTGTTAAACAATTGCAAAACCTCTCACTAACTACTTTGTCTTAGAGTAAATCACATAAAAGTAAAAAAAAAAAAAAAAAAATTAAGGAAACCACTGTGATATTGGATAAAGTGTTAAGGAAAGAAAGGTGACTACATCTCAAGCTTCCTGAAGTTTAATGTACACGCTATGCTGTATATGATTATAAAGAAAGAAGCATAGTACTGTTTAAGATCTTCACTAAAATTAAGGTTGAATTCTATTTCAAGTATACTAAACCTAAAAAAAAAATTGTAATGTATTTTATTCTACTTCTTAGAATGAAAACACTTCCCCTTTCCTCTTGCATTCTATTTTTTTACCATAATCCTATAATAGGTATACAGTTCCATTCAGAAAAAAATGTTAAAATTTAGATATAATGTGCATTTAAGAAAGTCATTAGCAGCAGAAGAGAATCAATTTTTCTGAACTTAACAGGATGATTTTTTTTACTAAAAGCGATACATGCAAATGGTTGAAGAAGTTACAGAACTTATAATTAAATGCCACAATCTCCCAGTTAACCTCCCCACTCAGTCCAGCTCCTCAGATGCATTAAGGAGATACACTTGTAGCCCCTTTCTGTTATTTCTCCATAGCTATAAACAATAAACTATTATTTTTTAAAATTTGAACATATACACTCATTTTTATTGGGTTATTTAACAATAGCGATTGAAATTCAGCTATGCTAGGTTAATATTTAATTCATTTTTATCATGCTCTTCTTCCCAGTATATTTATAATACTATTGGTAATTATTCTGTTAGTTGTATTTGTATGTTTGTAAATATCATACCTAAATCCTTATTTCTTGTTCTGTCAACTACAGATAGTATATCTTGATTTTCCAGTTTTAAGAAAGGTGTATTAACTTCTCAACCCTTGAGCTCTTCCCCTCTTTCATCTTCTAATTCTTTGCTGTCACTTTACTTTATGTTTTGTCAAGGTTAATACGTTTGTATTCTGTTCTGTAATCTGTAATCTCAGCTGAAAAGGCTATATGCTCAGAAGTATCCCATAAAAGTGGAGGAAGTTACAATCTCTTTCAGTTACCTTCTCCATCCCAATTTCCTGTTGCAAGATGGTAGTCACATTCTTAAGGGGAAAACACCTTGTTATATTTGTATCACATTGAAAAAATAATTAAAAACTTGAGGATGTTGAGAGAATTTATCCTGAAGAAGATGTTAGAGATTGAGGAGGGGGTAAGTTATGAAGGCTATCTTCAAATTTCTAAAAAGCTTTCATATATAAATAGAATTTCTATTGGGCACCAAGGGAATGGAATAGCAATGGAATAATTCAGGTTTTGATGTAGAAATCAGGAGAATAACAGAATGAATCAAAATTGGAACTCATGGGACTTAAACTTAGGCTGATGACCACTTAGCAAATACATTGCCAAAGGCATTCAACAGAAAGGTCATGAACGCAGAATTTTAAGAGAACCTAATTATTCAAAATCAGAATACAAAGAGCACCAAAAAAACCCAATAACTTTTATTTTGAAAGCCCACATCTATAATTACAATGTGACTATTCAAACATAGTTTCATTTGTAATTATCACAGAATTGATATAATTAAAAATGAACGGACCAACAACTACCAGCAGTAGCCTCCTATCAGCAGCACCGTTGCTTTCAAATCTGCATTGATCATTATGTTGATTTAATCAGACCCTGTAAACAGAAACTGAGTTATATTATACCTTGTTTTTTTTTTATTTCTGTCTTTGTCACCTCTGACTCTATGAGTCGCTAAGAAATTCACTCCCTGTGTCTTTGGTGCAACTAGCACTAGTAGATTAAAATAAAAAAAAGGGAGAGAAACAAATAAAAGAACCACTGTAAAGATGTATAATTCAAGAATGAACTCTTCTCCTTCTCTCTTGAAGTATCATTAGGCCTTTTTATGTTGTATGGAATCAAAATCCCAGTCAGCACAGCCTTAAGTGTGAAAAGGGTTTGAAAAGTTCCAAGTTCTCTGACTTCACATATGGTGTGATTTGAATTCTCGGTCATTAGAGATGTTTTCTTCTGAATAGCATATCTTTTCTAAGGCTGGCTTTTCTCTTTCTGTGAGACACAGCTGCAACAGTCCCAAGCTTTACAGTCTTCTATCCCAGTGTCCAAAAGAAAAGAGCCGGTCTTTCCCCACAGCTCTCAGAGGAAAGAGGAAGCTGCTTCTTCAGAGGACAGCAGCAAATACTTGCCACGCACTATTGGTGCAAGCTGGCCCACAGACCGAGGCCTGATGAAATCAACGTGGGCGGGAGAATGGACTCCATAGATGGAGCTTCTAGCCTGCTTGGGTCAGTGTTACCCAAATCCTAGATCTATGAGTAGTAGTACAGTTCCTTAGAGTGAAGTTGGGGGTTGTGTTACCATGTAGGGGGTGTGGGCAGCAGGAAGGATGCTTGCCAGGGGCGAAATCTTTTCACTCTAAGAGCTTGGTTGTGCAGAGTTGGTTTGCATGTATAACTATCCACTGGTCTAAAAGTTTAGACAGAGTAATTAATTTAAGTCCATTTGCTGTGACGTTTTTCCAAATTTAAAGAGGTTCATGTTTAATTACCACTAAGAAGAAGCTTATCTGCTATATTCCCCATCTGTCAGAAGGCCTTGAGCACTAAACAAAGAAAGATATAAAAAATTCTTTGTCAGATCAAAGTGTTGAAAATCTGAGAAGTGCTAAGGGCAGAGAGGATTGCCATGAGATGAGTAAAGTTGAATTTGAGGTGAAGTATTTTATCTGGACAATTTGAAGTGAGAAGCAGCCTTAAAACTTACGAGAATTATGGTTTCTTAGGAATTCTTTGTTTCACCTGGTTGAGTGCATTTATGGATATAGATTACTTAATCATATCTAAAGGAAAGTACCCTGAAGGAGAAATGGCTCTATTTCTCCCATGGTAAGTTTTGGAAGAAAATAGAAAACAGTTCTCAATAGCGTTCAAACTTGAACTGCTAAGAGCAGCCATTTCAGCTAAGAACGTACAGTGATGGCTAAACCTGATCTCTGAAGACAACAGTCAGGAGGGAGAAGGTAATTCCCAGGGAAGAGTGTTTTTGTCTCTCAGAAACCATAGTCTACATGAGGGGTGTATTTATCTCAGAAGGATCTCTCTGGGGAAGTGCAGTTGAGGGCGGTGGGAGCACTGAGCGGTGGTTAAGAACGTGGCTCTGGAGTTGACTCTTTAAGGTTAAAATGCTTAAAATCCTAGCTGTATCACTGATGAATTGTGTGGCTTTGGGCAAGTTGCTTAATCTCTTTGACCACAGGTCCCTTATGGGTAAAATGGTGATATTAATAGTTCCTAGTTCACTGCATTGTTACAATAAAATCATGCAAAGCCCACAGAACAAGGCTTGACTTCCAATAAATCAAGTGTTTGCCTTTAATAAATCTTAGCTAATAATAACCAGGATGGCCGGAAAAGTTTATTCTGAGTAGAATGCAGCTGTGCTCTGGATGGAGCTATAGAAATCGTGGGGCCAACTAAGATATAGGGACATTCAGATGTGCACTCTGGTTCAAAATGACCCAGATAGTTCACTGTCAGTCCCCCAGGAAATGGCTATTATTCTAAGGAGTTTAACAGAAATCTTGATTTCTCTCTTTGTCTGCATTTTCTTTTCGTGGTCAAACTTCGGTCCCTTGTGCTTTTCAATCCCACTATTTCACTGCGTGTGTATGGCATAGGTAAAGTCAGTCTCACCTTTTCATTTGGGATCTCCAGGTAAATAAGGACATTGAATAAGTGGTTTGGAATCAATAAAACACAGCATAGCCATTGTTAGTATATGATTAATTTGCAGGTACTCAAACTCGACACCCATTAGATTGATAATGGTCCTTAAAGCAGTCAGTCCCAAACTTGGCTACATAACAGAAACATTCGTGGAAATGCTTTTTAAAAAGAACACATGATGCGGGGTTACTTCTCAAGATGCTAATTTAGTAAGTCCAGGTTCAGGCTTAAATATTGTGATTTAAGAAAATTTTGCTGGATGGTTCTGATGTGCAGTCTAGAATCACTGCTGAGAAAAGACACTATTATCCTGCAGTGATAATAACTGATACCGACTGGTCTCCTACCAGGTGCCAGGCACTATTCAGTGTGGTTTACAACTGTTTGACTCTCAACTCATCAAATGTTGACAGTTAACCTAAGAAGTAGGCTGCTATTATTATTCCATTTCACAGATGAGGAAATTGAGGCACAAAGAGGTTAGGTAACTTGCCCAAAGCAGCATGGCTGGTAAGAAATGGAGCTGTGACTGAACCGCAGGAAGTCTTGTTCCAGAGGCCATCTATTGCCTATAAATATTAGAAAGCAAAGCAAACTTCTGACATTTACTGTCATGAAATTAGTGGAGGCAAATTAGATGAGGAAAATTATCATTAGTTATTATCTCTGTGGCAAAGGGGAATTCAGTGCTTCACTACAGTGGGAACTTCTTGGGACAGGACGGTGTGTTTCTGTCAGACTCTGTCAAGATAAAGACAATGATTGATCACAGACCAGGCATCTGGAGGAAATCAGGCTCCCAGAGGGAAGTTGTAGAAGGAGAAAAGCTTCTAACATTTAAGTGGTCCTTAGTCATGGTCATGGCTCTTCAGGAACTAATTGCCTATAGCAGACTGGTCAGCTCTGAGGAAGGCCAGCAAGTCTTCCAGAAAGATAGGTCCCTCATTCTCAAGATGCCACTGAAAGAAACAAATTTGGATGCCTCCCAGTCTGAGTCCTTGTGTTCTATTTCCTAATAATGAAAATAAAGCAGCTAGAGACATCAGTACCATCGAAGTTTGTAGGAGAGAAGATGGGGTGAATTGTATAGTTATATACATATATTTATGCTCATCTGATTCTGTGGGCAAGAATTATAAATTCTTTACAGGTATTTTCAAATAAAATTATTTGCCATCATTGTTCAGAAATAGGCAGAGATATTTGATTTATTGTCATGATCTGAAGGAAAGCACATGCATGCACACAATAATAATATTTTATCAAAATATTTTTATGAATGTGTGATATTTATTTTAATTAATGTTTGTCAATAGCTCTTTTATGCAAGAAAAGGAACTTAGGGCCAATTTAAAGGACTTGACAGATTTCAACTTTTGTTGTTAATGAGGATTATTAATGCAATTTTTAAGCTACATGTTTCTAAAATACTGAAACCAGCCCTTGTGACAAAGATATTTTAGTATTTTATTCAGGCTATACATAAGTCTTAAGTAAATCACAAAACAACAACCTTAAAACTTACAGAATTTGCTTAGAAATTTTCTAGTCTTCTAAGTTTTGCCTTTAAAAAACTTTAAAGAGTATTTCTGAAATTTTTATGTATTTGCTATATAAATAAGTGGAAATTATTTATTAGAAACCTCTATGAAAATCAAGCTAATTTCTGGCTAAGAAGGATAACAAAAAATCAGATTTTATAAAGATAAATGTAAAATGTTGTGCCAAGTTCACTCACAAAGACAGAAAAGCAAAACAATTTTAATTCATATTGCTGTGAAGTATAAACAGTTGTGTACACTGTATAACTGGTGACAGGCAGATTAAACATTTTAAAAAATAAGGCCATGTCGTTGGTTATTTAACCCCTATGAATATAAATGTAACCCAAATAAACCTAGCTGGTTTCATAGTCCATCTAGATATCATGTCACATTGTAAAAACCATCAATTCAACATCTCACCAAACTGAAATGTGATTTAAATCTTTACCAGAGGCACCGGAATGGATAACCCAGGGCAATTACATTCCTATCTCATAACCAAATGCTCTTTTACTAGTCAGACATGACTTCAACTTCTCCTGTTACTCTCCCTAAATCTCATTCAACAATGACACTTTTCTTCCTTCCGACTGTCACCTTCCCAGATCTGTCTTTTCTTCTGAAACAGTTCTCTAGCCTTTAAGATCTAAATACATCTAAACTTCTGAATCCATCCGTTGCTCAAGACAAGAAAGGTCAGTGAGGCAGGGAAATAAGTGGTGTGTGTGTGTGTGTGAGAATATTTGCTATTGTTTCCATTGTCTATGCAAGAAAACATCCTTCATAGTCTTATCCTATTGAAAAAGCCCCAACTAAAGCAAATATCTTTGTCCGTTTGCCTCAACCATCCCACAGCTCCAGTGTCTGCCACTTAGTCAGGTATTCCAAGAACCCTTGAGTCCACACTGTTTTAGGATTTTAAGGATGATGGACCTGCACCGCCCAGTAACAGGAGCTTACAACTACTGAGTCTTTGAAATATGGCCAGTGCACATTGAGATGTGCAGTTAAGTGTAAACAGTATCCCAGATTTCAAAGACTTAGTATGAAAAAATATAAAATATCTCATCAAACATGTTTTTATTGTGTTGAAATGATCATGTTTGATATATTAAAATATATGCTATTGAAATTAGTTTCACCTCTTTCTTTTTACTTTTAAAAGTGACTCCTTAGGAAAAAATATATAGATTTGGTTCGTATTTGTGGTCCAAATTAGATTACTACTGAACAGCTTGGTAGAGTATTACCATTTTCAGACTTGAGAGGCCTCAGTGACCATAAACATGCGCGCGCGCGCACGCACACACGCACACGCGCGCGCGCGCACACACACACACACACCCAGCACTTAGGGTGTTTGATTAAGTTAATGAGGAAAAAACAAATTGATTGTTTCCTGTGTAGCAGATGGTCAGAGAGAAAGCTGAGCTAGACTTTACCTCCTGTATAATTTTTAAACCTGGTAGAATTTTTTTTTATTAAAAATACCTCATTTATATCGAATGAAAGCATTTTGTCCTCAGTTTAAAAAAGTAGAACATCTTCCATCTGTGCTATAATCCGATCTGGTTCTTTTTAACCCAGAATGTTAATCACAGAGTGCTCAGATTCTAGTAAACGCTCTATATCTGTTTTCACCTTTTGACTATCTGAAGAGGCATATTTTCTTCAGCAGAGTATACAGAAAAGCTTAACTCTGATTCCGGCAACAATTGGTTGGGTCAACAGCTGTAATCACAGTAGACATCAAGTTTTTGAGCCTTGACTTGCCAGGCAAAGGGGATTGCTCTACATGAAGGAGGTAATTTCATGCCTGAATAGTTCTGCACTATTAAATCAGAAAATTGAGTTACAGTCCTCTCACATCACGGAACCTGCTGCAGAGCCAGCCTGCCTCTAAGCAGTGTTTGAGAGAATTTCACCGAGAACAAGACACTGAAAAGAAACACACACAAGAAGAAAATCAAATAAAGGTTTCTCTTATGATTGGACACTTTGGTTTAAAACTCTTTTATTTTCATACCTATTTGTGGTTTTGATAACCATGTGCATTTTCCATGTTAAAGCTAATGATAGAAAAACGCAAGCAGCACTATTGTGGTTATACAAATGTGAATTTTTTTTCTCTGAGGTGAGGCATTTTTTATTAACGCTGGTTAGTCATACATATTTATTGAGATGGAAGTTGACATAACTCTTATCTTTAGCATTTCAACTCAATCTATTTTTTTCTAAATTAAGTTCTAATTTTTATCCCACTTTTGCGTTTTGTATGTCTTATTTATGATTGAGAATGTCTCCATTCTCACTATGTATGCTACTGTCAGAAAGGTCAGGAGACCGAATTACACATGTAAGAGAAACACTTTAATTATCCTAGCTCAGAATGTTTCCTTTATATCACCTCATTCAAAAATTTTACTCCTACGAGATGGGATTATTAGATCTGTTTTTCATATTAGGAAACCGAGGCACACTACATTTAAATAATTGGCTCCAGACTATTGCAGTTAGAGAGTGGAGAAACCAGAAACCTAAAAGTAATTTCAATTTAGGGCAAGATGCAGAAAATGAAAGGCATGTTTTGAGTGTGAGAAAATGCTTTGTGTTTTAAGACTGAAATAAAATACACTTGTTTTCCCTAAGATGATTTTTGTTTCCAATGCAATGTTAAACAAAAATAAGAAAAGTCACATCTTACTGTTTATTATACGCAAATACAAATGAAAGTCACCAGTCTAATTTAGAAATAGTCTGCTGTTTATCAAATGTTCTTTGCTGTTCATAGATGAATGTGCTTATATTTTCTGCTTTAATATTAATAAGTACCAATTAACTTACATGCAAAGCTTTAGCTAGGCTAATAATCATAGCATTTTTTGTGTGTTTTGTTTTCCCCAGGTGGCAGTCAGTCTAGTAGTGGATTTTATTTTTATTGAAAATGGATACCTTTTATAGCCATCATTTATAGTAACTTTTAATAGACTAATTTTTAAAAATCTTGTAACAATGTGTCTCTGCTGTGCACACCTTTATTTTTTCTGCATAGTAGCTACTCCCTTCGCCAGGGACAATGCTGTTCTTTATGTGGGGATTGTCATCATTGTCATCCAAATGAGGACTAATATGATTTTTAGTTCTTGGTCATTAATCTGTGTGGTCCAGAGTGTTCATCTGACCAAAGCTGGTCCAATGAATCCCTTCCCTTTAATTTTTGGCATCTGTCCAGGGGAGTTAAGCTACTGTAAGATAAAAATTGGGGAGGCCATGTTTTCCACTATTTGGGGAAAATTGTACAACAGTGTGAGCAAAGGAAGCTAATGCAGAGAAAAGAGAGGAGATGAGAAACAGAGAAAGAAGCCCAGTTCCCAGCTGCATCACTACTCTTTCCTTGGCTTATTTATTCTGTAACATGAGGAAATTCTCGTCAACTCTAATAGAGGACAGCAAGGTACACTATTTCCCTCATTTTGATGAACTCGTATCAGTTGCGTTTCTGTTACTTATAGTCAAAAGAGCCCTAATAAAAATGCCATAGGAACAGTAAAGATTTTCACTCTATTTTTAATTGTAATATAAACAAAATTCCATATTTAATATCTTCAATATATACTTCAAATTAAATTGTACTTCTTTCCCTTATTCTCAGTTTTGATTGTAAGTGCCATCTTGGGTAGTTGTTCAAGTTTCCATTTGGTTTTGAACTCTATTTCTTTCTGTCCAATTACAGCAGCTAGATCTAGATCTTTGAGTATGGTTACTAAGTGATGCACTGTAGTAATTACAAAGTTATCTACGCTTATATGTTTATAAATGTACCACTGGACTTACTGGCCCAAACCTGCGTTTTTAAAAGAGGGACACATCCAAACTCACCCAGAGTGAGCTCTGATATATTAGCATGTTCACTGTGGCTCAGGGCCCTCAAAATTGACTCCACCAGAGATTTCCACACATATTTCAAAAATTTTTTTCTGTCTTGTCATTATTTATTCAGTTATCTATTCCAAGAATGATTAAACAAAAAAAAGTCATTAAGATTATATTTTAAATAATCAAAACCACATTTATGTGGACAGTTTAAAATAACTTGAAATCAGATACATTTGACACAAAACATCAGGTTCAAGGGTTTCATTATGTGTTGATCAAGCAACATGGGCTGGTAGTCCAGAATTTGCTGTTTCCTCGTATAACCATGACAGTTTTCTATAGTGCAATAAATTTACCAATTCAGACGATTGTGGTAAAATGTATAAAACTAGAAATACTGTAAGACTACTTTGGTGCAATTTCATTTTTGTAATAGACTAAGTCTCTTTGGTCTTGTTATTTTTTCATGTTTCCTGAATCTACTCAGGCTAATATGGTGGCTAGCGAGAAAAGCGGTTTCTTAATATACAGTTTGTTATATTTAAATTTCGAAGAGGTATTGGAACACTTCTTTGACATCTGCCTTCTTACATAGTTTAGTTTAAGTCTGCAGACAGAGGGACCACAAGTGAATGCAACCCATTATTCTAAATTAACCCTTCTGTGCATTCAGGATCAAAGTCATGGCTTTAATCTGCAAATCTCTGTAAATTGTGAAAAACAATTTTACAACTTTAGCTCACCCATATCCGTAGCTAATTTCAAGGATAATCTAAGAAATGTTGATGGATTGGTGCAAGGCTTCTCACATAGTTTCAAAACAAAACTAAGACAGTATTTGCCTTTATTTCAGAGTTGACATTTGCACCAATGGTGTAAAATCAATGGTGAGTAAATCACTGGCTCCTTCAGCACCACATTGTATGAGAGATCATTAAAATCTTCAGTACACCTCCCAGTAAAAAGCAATGGAAACACATTTCTCAGCAGAAAAACAACACAAACAATAACAAATACCTTGTAAATATTCTGGGTGATAAAATGGAAAATATGCCTGTGATGGTTAATTTTATGTGTCAATTTAAGTGGGTTAAGGGATGCCCAGATAGCTAGTAAAATATTATTTCTGGGTGTGTCTGTGAGGATGCTTCCAGGAGAGATTAGCATTTTAGTTGGTGAACTAAGTAAAGCAGATGGCCCTCCCCGATGTGGGTGAGCACCATCCAATCTGTTGAGGGTCTGAATAGAACAAAAAAAAAAAGCAGAGGAAGGGAGAATTTGCTCACTCTCTGAGCTAAGATATCCATCTTCTGCTGCCCGTGGTTCTTGCCAGGCTTTCACTCAGGGATTTACACCATCACCCTCCATTGTCCATCCTCTCCTCACCCCCTTCCTCCAACCCCCCATCGTCAGGTCTTTAGATGCAGACTGGATTACACCACCTGCATCTGGGTTCTCTGGCATATGCAGAGCAGATAGTGGGATTTCTTAGCCTTGGTAACTGAGTGAGCCAGTTCCTATAATAAATATATACATATATGTGTTAGGCATGTATACATCTCTCTACATATGTATCTCCTATTGGTTCTGGTTCTCTGGAGAACGTGGACTAATACAATGCCTAAACCACTCCTGCAACATACCTAAATTTAATGGTTGTCCAAAGAAAAGCACTCTTGAGACCATCTGAGCGGGGAACTAAACTAGTGGCTTGTTTCATGGGATGCTATTGTTACCTGAAGGAACAACTGACAGTCATTTAATAATTGGGAATTTGTGTGATGTTTTCTTGAAAATTAATAAAATGATTGTTTTTTTCAAGGAAGACAACTGACAATAGTACATTTTTGCCAATAATAAAAATTCAAGACTTAGAGCAAAAATTATAATTTTGGAAATCTGGAATCTTTCACTTTGAGCTTGAGAGCTTCATAAAGAGCTTAACAGCTGTGTAGAGGTTATCTGATGAAAGTGATTGTGATATTAGCCAAGGTAATTGTTTGATATTGCAAATTTATATTGTAGATCTGCCAAACTGCTTTTGGAAATGGGTTCAATTTGGAAGACAAACATAATTTGATGAACAAATATTTCCCAAATGAACAATAAATAATGTTACCAAATTTTATATAAGTAAAGGACTTTAATATAGCATAGTGTAGAAAGTTCAGTGATATTGTCTTAGATTCTACACTGCAGGTGATCTTTAAGAAACTGCCTTTCTTAACGTTTTCATGTAGTATCTTTGAGTTTTGGTATGGCATCAAATATAAAATATCTGTATTTGTCTTAAAGGACTACTTAAATACATCTCCCTTTTCCAACTATACATTTCTGTGAGGTTTAACATTCTTCATATACCTAAACCAAAGCAACATTTCCAACAGACTGAATACACAAGCAGATATGAAGATTTCAGCAGTTTTCTAAGACAGACATTAAAGAGACTGATACTACTCTTAGCAGTTTCTAAATTTGTAAAATAAAGTTACTTGCTTTAAAAATATTTAACATGTAATGGATTTACTGTTATTTTAAATACATCAAAAATATAAATTTTTTCTGTTTTATTTTCTAATACAATAAATATCATTTGTTATAATTTTCACATATAAACAATTTGGGGGTGCTTCAATAATTTTTGAGATTGAAGTTTGAGAACTTTTGGTTTATTCTCCACATTGATAGTGGGGAAGAAGTATCCTTAATGACCCCAGAATAGAACCAACATCACTGTAAACAAAAGCAGCTCTTCCAGGCTCAGGATAGTTCTGATCATGGTATGTAGAACAGGCTGACAACTTTCAAACATCTAGAAATACTTCCATCATATTCACAAAACAACTGTAGTAATCTGTGCCTTTCCCGTGTGTGTAACTAGAGACACATGTAAGAAACAAACGTTGTCACAGAATGAGTTGGTAGTTAAATGACTGGCATAAATTTGGGAGTCAGACAGTCTGAGTGTGAAACTGTTTCTCAGTTTACTAGCTCTGTCAGCCTGGTCCATTTATTTGACATCTATATAATAAGTCTCTCGTTTCTTTATGAGCAAAGAGAGCTATGATAGTACCGACCTCAGCTGGCTCTAAGAAGATGAAATAGACCATGCACACAAAATGTTTAGCATAGTATCTGAGAGTCACTAAGAATTAAAAGACTTCCTGAGAGAGGAGAGATAATTACTAATAACATGAGGGTTAAAGGGGAGAACATCTGAAAATGTTCTTAAAGGATACACTAATTAGTAAACTTTATTTGATATTCATAATATTAACTTAGATATTAAGGGAACGGCGAAAGTGGAGAAATACTCTTAACGTTAAGTACTTATTTGCAATGCATTTTTAAAGTAAGAAAAATTGTTGATAATCTCCAAGAGACATGTAAATGTAACTTGCAGTTCTGGATCAAATAAGAAATAAGTGATCTCTATTTTTATTTATGAAATCCAGTAGCTGTTTATAGTGAACTGAAATAAGTATTTCGTTGTTAAAACTTAAAAGGCTGTATCTCATATTGAGAAAGTTTATCAAATGTACTGGCTTTAAAAAGCAGAGTGGCATTGCTTCATCTTCAAGTTTTAATTAACTTTTTGGGAAAAGCAAATATTCAATTTAAATCAAGTAATGAAACCTAAAATTGTTATTTTGCTAAAGTACTTATCAGGAAGGAAAATGTTACTGTAAATGGAAGAAATTCTATAACTATGAGTATTAAATGCCTCCATTGGTAATTAAACCTGAAAATGTTTTCTCTTCAGGGATAAAATATTTTTATTTTAAAGACTAGGTTCTCAATGTTTTCATTTGCTTCTGGATTCTGATCTTAGTTCTAAAACCTCTTCTGCTAAATGCTTTATTGCCAATATGGTCTACAAAAACAAAAATGACTCGATATACAACAATAAAAGATTAATTAAATGGAAGATATATCTACTGAATACTTGTTTTATCATTTTCATATTGAAGAAGATCTACAGTTAATTGACATTAAAAGATAGCCATGGAATTAAATACACAGGGCATATTAAAAAATAGTATCAATAAAAGTCTGCTTAAGTAACACATAGCTGAATTGCTTAGTTATATATATATAGAGAGATAGCTATATAAGGATATTAGTTTAGAAAAAGAAGTCTGGAATCATGAATAGCAAATGTTTAGCTATGCATATTTTGGGTGGGGATTTTTAGATTTATTCATTACGTGGTTAAGAATGTTTTGGAAAATTTTCCAAGTGCATTTATTACATTAATACCCAGAAATAAATCTGTTTGTTTCCACAGATACATAACTGTAGAAATATGTACCTTTCATTAAGAAATTGTAAATGTAGATATTCAAAAGCAATATTTATACTGATTTTTCCCACATGCACACATAAGAAAAACTACTAAGAAAATGAACTACCAAAACACATTTATACATTCTAGTTATGTTAAAGTAATAGAAGCTTAAAGAACAATAGTTATATACAGTCAGCTTTTTATTTTTTATGCTCAGGAAAACAATGTCCGTGTTGCTATGAGTCTCCATGTATTTGAAATAGCTTAAAATAGTCACTGAACGAAAAGCACGAAAACCTGAAATGGTTATGAGAAGGCTACAGATGTCACAAATTATTTTTCAGGCACTGGTGCCTTCAGTGCCATCTGTATTATGTGTGTTTGGGTGGGTTTAAGCAGCTTGTTGACACCTTCATAAATCGGGTATTCATGCTGAGTATGTGAATTGCACTACAAACTAAGCAGCATATTTCTGTAAATTTTGCTGTGAAATTTGTTTTCAGATCAAGCACATAATAAAATGCACTCTAAGTCAGCTATAGAGAAATGTGTGTCCAAAAACATCTGCCTCTTAAAGTATCTAATTGGATATGCAGTCAAGTAACAAATAGAATCATGTCAGAGTTAGCTGAAAACATTCTTCGAGATTTTCATTGTAAAAGAGGGTCCCCAAACCAACAACACTTGACACTTAAATGTCTTTTCCTGAAAAGCTGCTTTGCCTGGATATGAAAGGATAGCTAAAGCCTCCTCAAATTATAAATGTCAGATGAAAGCAACAGCCCTAAAAACATAATATTTTTGTATGTCTTCATGGTCTATTTTGATGTAAAAATACAAATTCAAGGCATTTTATTTTACAACAGATATTAGTAGTCATTTGACACACAATCCTACAACCCTGGAAAAATCACTGTTTCAAGGGATTCTCTCCCACATCTTACATAATTTCTCCCCACCCTCTCTCACTTTGGAAAACTTTATGCACACGTCTAATTTTAAAATGACTATGAGAAAGTTGACAAGAAGTTGAATCATATGTGCAGTTTGCCACAAAATTTCCCTTTTTCATCATTTCATTGTAATGATATCAGGCTGAAAAATAACATTGTAAATTTCACACACACATTAATTTACCCACATATTCATATATCTGTTCACTGGATAGTTACTAAATATTTACTGTATGTTAGGAGAAGAGAGATAAAGAAAACATAGTCCTTGATTTGCACTCTAGAGGAGGGAAACCAGACATGTGTAAAAATAATCATGATAAACTGTGTAATAAGTACTATCAAAAAGATGTAAAGAGGATGCTCTGGTGAGGGGTATTTCTTACCATACCTGCAGTGGAATCAGAAGGTGGAAGAAATTAGACAAGGTTTCCGAGGAAGGAGGTGATTTTGTCAAGTCATGAAGGATGAATGGAAGTTATCAGGTGGACTTGGTGAGGAAAGGAATTCTAGCAAAGAAAACAGCATGGTAAAAGGGTATGACAGTAAGAGAAAACTGAGTGTTTTAAAAACTCCAAGTGCACCCTGGATCATAAGGCACCTTTGGAGCAGTGGCTGCAGATGAACTTTGAAAGTCTGTCTGAAGGAGTTTTAAATGATGCCAAGGCATTTCAACTAGGATGTCAGTGAAAGATGTTAGGTAGGGAGCCATATGATCATATTTGCATTTTGAAGATAATTCTAGCAGACTTGTGAAAGAAATTGGAGCTGACTGAATGGGGAAGGAGGTTGACCGCAAAGCTGGTGACAGGGAGATAAATTAAGAAGCTATTGCAAACCCTCAGGCAGCAAATGATGAGGACAATGCAACTGGAAGAGTAGAGAGAGACCTGAGAAATGTCATTGATACAATTAAGGACATAGTGACTGGCGATATGCAGGGTGAGTGAGAGGGAAGACATGCGGAATACTGAGTTATTTCTCACTTAGCAGTTCTGTTTTAGACACTGTTTCCTCATTCTGTATTCTACTTCCCATTTAAAAAAATCCCTGTCAACTCTGTCAAATGCAAGACTTGTCAGGGACATTTTGGTATAGGCTGGCGATTCTGAGTACTGGCTTTGCAAGTTGGTCGCTAGCAGACAAGTGCTACTACCTCTTCCGTTCAGTGTTCCTGTGCCCTCAAGCAAGTTGCTTTTGTCTTTCAGCACCTAACTTGTAGAGGTCAACTGAGGGGCACACAAGCTAGACTGTGGAAGGCACTGACCCTGAGCTTGCCCATCCACGGAATGACCGCAGCTGGGAACAGGAGTAGTAGACAGGGCAGCAGGCCACTTCACCGAGAGTTCTCAAGACCCCAGGATTTCAATTAGTGAATGAGTTTAATGACAGTTCTGCTCTTACAACTTACTTTTGGATTATGTGAGTGATTAAGGTATGAGGGCTTGCAGTATATAAATCAGCTTAGGAATTGTCCTAAAATGACAAGTTGTGTATTGAGGCAAACTGCTGTGTCCGGGCCATTTAGAGGAGAGTGGCTGCTACTCAGCTGCAGGGCATTGTTATGCTAAAAACCGACTCAGTCTTGCCAGATCCTTGTATGGTGGGGTGTCTACATATATACTTAACAGGCTTTCTTTGTTAGAGTAGTTTTAGGTTTGCAGGAAAAGAAGGAGCAGAAAATGTAGCGCCCCCTTACACCCCTTCTCCCTCTACACCCCCGACCCCCATCACACAGCGTGCCCTGAGGTTAACACCTTGCATGAGTGTGGTGCACGCGTTGCAACTGCTGAGCCAACACAGAGACACAATTAACAAATGTATAATGACATGTATCCACCACTAGACGATCATGCAGAAGTTTCACCGCCCTAAAATCCGGTGCTACCCCTATTCACCCCTCCTCCCCTAGCCTCTAACCCTCCCATGTCCTTTTGTGGCTTGAGAGCTCATTGTTTTTATCACTGAATAATATTCTGTTGTCTGGATGTATCATAGAAGATGGGCCTTTTTCTTTTTCTTTTTCATGAAACTGGAATTCTAGATTCTTGTGACGTGAAGTTTTTCTTGTTTAAATACTGGCAACTAATTCAGGTTGTTGTTGTTTTTCACCATTGTCTGTGTCCATTAAAAGACTGACTCCTTGGCCATACTGCCCCAAGTTACGGTACAGGAGCTCAGAAGGGAGCTCATCAATTTGCGTATCTAACAGATTCCCAGGCAGGTCCCTGGCCCACAATTTGAGTAACACTGGTCTGTGTCATCCAAACTATAAATATGGCCAAAGAAGTTCTGGATAAGATTAAGTCACTGACAGTATTCGCATGAATAGTTTTTCTTCAGCTTCAGTTGATACGTTAAATGAGACATAATGGACACTGTTTTTCAACATCCACATTTTTAGGGGAATATGAATAGGACAGTAACCATAACAGAAATACTACAGAATAAAGAAACGACTCCATCAGAATTGTTTCCCCTTTTCCACTTATGAAACAGTATTCTTACCATTTTTCATAAGAGACTTGTATCTTAAACTAAAGTAACTGCTTTTCATTCTTTTGCTACCAGAGTTACTTAAAATAATCATTTACTAATTAAATTATATGTTCCTCTACTAGAAACTAAACAGAAAATATTCTTATCACGCAGACTTACAAAAGGCATATATTTCCATAAAAAAGGGACAGAAATTCAAATACAAAACGGGAAACATTCCTTTTTTCCTGTGTGTGTGTGCGCATGTAATCTAAATAGCATCGTCCAAGACTTTCATGATCATTTCTACCTCTCAGAGGAATGACAGACACAAGGTTTCTTATCGTGGCTTTCTACTACCTCAAAGGGGGCTCATGGATATAAATCAGGGGTTCATAAACTTGGAAAAAAACATATTTCTAAGTGAGAGACAGCACTTTAACTATAAATGTAGGCAAACTAGGGTCATACTGCAGGACCTGTTACTTTGACATTAACAGTAATCATAGATTTTTTATAAGCATTATCATAGTTACAGGTATCTGAGGATATTATCTATATTTATGCCTGTTTTGAAATTATGGTAGTTATTAGAAGTACCTTAAGATAGAAGTAATATCACAGGACATATTATTCTGTTTCAAAATTCATTTTAAAATATTTTGGTGAATAAATTTCAATATAGTTGGCTTCTTTTTCCTTCTCTTCATATTTTGTGCATTCTAAGAAAGGGTTCATAGGTTTAAGCAGATGTCCCAAGGAGTCCATGACATTTAAAGAAACCCTGCAGAACTTGGTAAAAATGCGCTTCCTGTTCCAAGTTAGCCCTGAGGATCCCACTGTCTTGAATTATTCCATCCAGAATAGTTCTCAGTCCTGCCACTTGATTAGTGCCTTTCGTATTCAGTGTCTACACTGGAAATGTGGCTACTGAGACGATAGAAAGACTCATGTCTCTCTGAATGAACCTCAGTGTGTCAAAAATGTCATGTCACATGATCAGCGTGGCTCTCTTTAAACTGAGTAGACCGCACTATTGATCAGGAGAATAGCTGAAATGAACAGATTAGCTACATCACACTGATTATGTTGCTGCATAAACCAAACTCCTCCGAAAGTGAGAAGAGACAGTTAAAAGTAAAATTTTTCAACTTATTAGCTAAATTCCTATAGATGGTATAGATTTATTTGGTAAGAATAGGCAGATGTTTGGCTCAGTGGTTCTTTTCAAAAACTGGAAGACCTGTATTTACAACTTCTTTAATCAAACTAATGAAGTGATAGGAAATATTACCATGATTTGTTTAGGAAAAAGATAATGGTTATTACAACCAAACTGAAATGAAATAATATCAGTGCAAGTTTTTATAAGAACTCGTGATAAATCTCTTTTTAATATGCAGAGGCTTTTTAATCAAGCATATGGGAAGCAATATAGTTATGTTGATAAGAAGAATTTCCTTATTTTCCCAAGACTAAAAATGTTTCCTTATGATAATAGATATGCAGCCAGAAAAATGTGGTGATGATCTATTGTAGTCAACGGTAAAACAGAGAGAGCGAAAACAAAAACAAAATCCCATTTTCACAGTTGCTTAGCATTTTCAGAAGCTTCAGCTTTATTTCTCAATGCCAAATCTAAAAAGCTAGGAAATCAGAAGTCAATTTTCCTATATATACTTACATGGAGGATAAAAATATATAGGCAATAACTTCAAGTAAATCCAATAAAACTCCTATTCATTTTGCTTAAAACACTATTAGTCTTGCTTAAAAACTTCCTTTGACTGGAAAAGATTATTTTAGACAACCTAATATTTTTTTTCAAATTTTTTGTGTGTCTACTCCATTAAATGCTTCCCAACATGCTCACAGAACTGTATGCAAGCTTAGAAAATCCAAAGATTTATTTCCCTGAATTTCTTCTTTAATAGTACCCCCTATTTCCCTTATTTCTCAGCCTTTTTTACTTTCTAGATTGCTGTCTGCTTTCTGTGTGGCCCCACAGATTATTTTGCCCTAGGCTGGGGCTACATGTCACAGCTCGGAGGCCACACATACCCCACTCCACATCCCCTTAACAGGGGTATTTGATGAAGGGTTTGCAACACTCTGAGGCGTTATCTAATGGAAGCTACTCTTAGGCCATTCAACCTATTAGTGAAAAGACTGAGCCTGCACGATTTCAGTGCATCTTAAATTCTCTCTGAAAATAACAAGCTAAGGAAATCATACATTGTAAACTAACTGCGATTAAATTATGCCTATCTAATTTAAGTTCGAAGAAGATTTTTCTTGGAGATAGTTATTTGAAATCGACCCTCCCAAATCCTCTTTATTTAATAAAGTTAGTTAAAACTCAGTTTTTCAGAAATCCAGATTCACATTTGATGTTCAAACTCAAGGTCAAGTAAAATAAAAACTCACTTGTTTATCTTAACATTGTGTGTGTGTGTGTGTGTGTGTGTGTGTGTGTGTTTTGTTCCATATTGAGCACAAATACCATGTCTACTAAACAACAAAGGATCAGATGGAAAGTGAGGGCAAATAATTAATAAGAAACTTCTAACAAAGTTATCATAACCCACAATTTACCACCACTTCCAAAATGGATTATATTATTAGTGACTCACAGCAGGCCAGAAGTACAAAACTCTCAAGTGGAATAATCTTGAAATAGCTGATAAAACAAGCTGTGAAGCTGAGAAACAGTTTAGCACTTATGTGTTCATACTTCACTGGTGCTTGCTTTAATAAGACATCCAGGAGCTTCTATTTCAAAGTCAAGGATCTCAGTGTGTTTAAAGTAGGCAGACATTTTGGGGTCCAGAAAACTAGCTAAGTATCCTGCCTGTCTCTTCCAATTATAAACTGTATCATCCAGGTCAAGTCGATGAACCTCTTGGAATTTCCATTTCCCATCCGTGAAATGGGATTATTACCTGACATGCCAACTCATGTGCTGTTTTGAAATTCATTTGAGATGTAGTACGAAAAACCATTTTAAAATTGAAAGCATGCAAATTTATAATGTAGTTATTATACATATTATGTTTCAAATTATAGGGAAGTGGTGGGAGGTAGGTGGAATTGAGGACCAGTTCCTAGAATAGCAGGTAGTGTTAACCCCTTCCCATCCACCCTGTGAATGATAATTTTATAACTTGATAAGGAATGGTTGAGGTCCCTCTGCTTAGGGAAGTTTGTTCAGAAGACTCTTTCCGTGCTTTCTATGTAGTTGTTCAGTCTGAAGAAAAATATAACTTTCATCACTTTTTTCAGCCAGGAGAAGGAAATTAACATGGCCAAGTGTCTAATAGGGCCAGACAGATTCTATGTGCTTTAGAGAGATCATTTCAATCATTGACAACCCAACAGTTGAGAAAAGTGAGGCTGAGAAAGTTAAATCAACTACCCAAGGCACGGCTACTGCTTGTTTGATTTTAGAGCTGACTAAAGCCTTCTGAATCCAGAGCTTTTCCATCAGACTACACAAGTTGCTACAGAAGCTTCACTTGTTAAATCAAACCTTTCTTCCTAGTATTGATGCTGGATATTTTCATTTTGGAATTTATTATTGGGTCATTTTCCTATTTATTAATTTCAGGGGAATATAAAATGAAATCACAAAGAAAATGTAATATTCAGATGCTGTTCCAATGCATTAGCATGCATATTTTTGTATATTTTAGTTCATTTAAATCTCACCAAAATCTTCAAAAGTAGGCATTATTATTATTTCTGGGCTAAAGACAAAAGAGGAAGTCTGTGACATTAGCCACCATGTTATGCCGCCTCTCTGGCACAGGCAGTAGAGTTATAATAACGATGGATTTATTGTCCAAACTGGGCTCTTAGTAATTAATACTTATTCCAGGCAGCAGGTATAAATCTGAGTCAATCAGATATATGGTCACCATAAACAAAGTGGATAGCAGTCTCCTACCTCCCCCTTATTGGCCGTAGTCTTGGTAAAACTATCAGTTAGACGTATACTCTTTCTGTGACCCAGGTTAAACAATAAAAAGGATGTTTCTGGAATCTGAATCTTGGTCTACCCAAAAGCCAGGTGATGAACTTCATTCATTCCAGAAATTATCCTCCTGTTAGATCTCTGGACATACTTGAGTTCTTGTGCATTTAGATATTCATGTCTTCCTCTTCCTTTGGGTTTTGTATATTACCTCGTGTGCTATAAATATGCTTATTTTTTGATTCAGTTAGAAATGGCTTCTCATCCTTGAAACCAAAGGAAAAAACAGTTGGTACAAAGACGAACCTAGAGGACTACTTATGTACCATAAAACCTTATCACCTCCAATTAGCATCTCATTACAGATTTAGCATCTGTAAATCTTAAACAGATTTTGTATGCCAGACCTAGAAGAGCGCCTTCAACGCTGGAGCTCTTCTTGGGGTAGGTTGGTGTATTCAGTTCTTAGGGCTATGGTAACAAATCACAACAAACATGGTGGCTTAAAACAGGACAAATTTATTCTTTTAGGGTTCTGGAGGTCAGAAGCCTGAAATTAGTTTCACTAGGCTAAAGACAAGGTATCAGAAGTGCTGCAGGCTCTGAGGAGGGAACTCACTGCCTTGCCTTTTCCAGCTTGGAGAGGCTCCTGCAGCCCTTGTCTTGGGATCCCTTCCTCTGTCTTAAAAGTGCACAACTCCAGTCTCTGCTTCCATTAGCACATGGCCTTCTCCCTGACTCTGACTCCTCCTGCACCCTCCTAAATACCCTTGATCCCGCTGGGCCCACACCCCTAACCCAGGATAATTTCTCCATCTCAATGTGCTTAAGGACATCTACAGGGTCCCTTTCGCTAGATAAGGTAATAGTCACAGGTTCTGGGGATTGGATGTAGCATTATCATGGGGAGAGGGAAGGGCGTCGTTCAGCCTACTAAAGCTGGTGCCTTAGTGAAACACTATGGGAATAAAGATGGACTGTCGTTGAAAAAAGCTACCCCAAACAGGGCAAAAAATTGCTTTCTCTGTATATCCCAAATTATCACTCTATTCATAAAGATTCTTCAGAATTAAAAAAAATGCATAGTTTTCATAACTTTTTTTGTTTTAAATGTCATTTAATGCACTAGAGTTAGGAATTTTAAATAAAACCGATTGAAACTCCTGATGTGGTGGAGCAGATACAGAGTTGGGAGTGAGAAGGGTTTCTTAAAGAGAGTCTCTCTGTATATATATGGTCCGTGATTTCTTCTTATGAATTCAGTAAGACCCAAATCTGGGGATCCATTATTGAACATGGTAGGTGCTATGACTTGCTGCCTAGATTCTTCAGCCAGGAAAAACAAACAGACTTAGCCAAATTACTTCAAATTGCTTGAGTGCTGCTGGCAAACAGCCCCAGTTGTCAGGCTGGCTTTGAAGATTGCCTGGAGGGAAGAGAGCTGGCTTTCTCAAAGGCTTGCCCTCTTGCTAAGGCAATTGTATTCAACAGTTGATCAGTCCAGGGGTGTGGTGATCTGGCCCACTTGTCCAGATCTAGGACCATTCTGAAGGTGCACACTATCCTCAAAACTCCCCATAAGATTGCCTGAAGCTTCAATTCAGACTGCATCCCAGCTCAGCCCAGTGATGTGCTCATGCTGGCTAGCAGTACCAGCTCACAAGACCTGATCTGTGCATCAACTATCCTCTACCTCATATCCAGGGATGTAAGTGGGTACCTTAAGATCTGTCACAGTGAGAGTAACTTACACCATGGGAAAGTACAAGCCATATAAATAAAGGCTTTAAAAAATCACTGTTATTTCAGAGACCTCCATAGTAAACATTTATCAACAAACAGCTGGAATTTTCCATCTGCACAATCCTGCTTCCCTCTCTTCCTTCCTAAAGATATGAATCCTAAGAGCACTCCCTAATAAACCTACTGTAAGATAAACTCCATCCCATGGAAACTAATCCATAACACTTAAGATGCTACAAATATATTTATTTTTATCAGCTTCTAAAATGATTTTGAACATATGACCCATCTTCAATTAAGTCAAGACTCCAAAAAGTTGTATTTTCAAAACCACAAAATAGTGCAAAGAACTTTTTTTGAATGATGTGAGATTGTTTTATCATTCATTAAGATAATGAATCATCCACCTCAATATTTTAGAATTTTCCACAAATAAGGATATCCTTTTATGTAACTATTATAGAACAGTTAAAATGAAGAAATTTTAGTTGATCCATTACTACCACTTAATCCTCAGACACTATTCAAATTTCACCAATTGTTCTAATAATGCCGTTAGGGCAAAAGGCTCAAGTTTAAAATCATGAGTTCCGTATGATTGTTATGTCTCATTAGGGTCTTCAGACTCAGGCTATCCTTGACTTCTTTGCCCTTGACATTTTGAGGTTTACAGGCCAGTTTTTTGTTGTTGCTGTTGCTGTTGAATGTCCATCAGTTTGGACTGTTTAATGTCCCTCATAATTAGATTCAAATTATGCATCCCTGGCAGGAACATTGCCCGAGAGCTGCTGCACACTCTCAGGTGGGGCAAGATTTTGACTCATCCCATTGCTGACGGTGTTCACTTTCATCATTTAAGACAGTGTCATCTATTTCCCCTTTGTAATTAATAAGGATCTTTGTATGGAGGACCGTTGAAACTGTTTAGATGTCCCACTGCTCATCAGAATATCTACTTACGTATTCATTTATTCATAAGAGTATAGACTCATGGAATCTGATTTTATTCATTAGATTACAGTCTATTCATATTTTTTATTTTGATGCCAAATCTGCCCCAAGTTTGGGTAGTTGGATCCCCTTCTCCTTGGCTTCTGAGCTCCCCCCTCCCCATCATTCTGCATCCACTCTCTTGGTCTCAGGTACAGCAAAATGGTCTAAACTCAACTTGTGCTTTCCCTGACCCAGGCCAGCATTCAGACATTTTTCTCTAAGGAGCTCTAATTCCTTTTAGATGGATTAAGAAATTCAATATATGAGTGCTAGGTATGCTCACTGTTACCGAGATGTCATTGTTTCCAAGCCCACTCAGTGGATAGCCATAGGAGTGTGTGTGTGTGTGTGTGTGTGTGTACATGTGCACACTTTTAAACTTTGTTTTAATCTCTCTTTTCCTCTATATTGAAATTCAAAAATTAACACTGACATCTCCAGTTCCATTCCAATTCCACAGGGTTCATTCTAGATTTTCCCTTTCCATCTTTTTAACCTCCTGTTTTTGACAGTAAGTAGCCTGATTTATTTGATCAGTCCCACTGTATGCAGCCAGTCTCCCATCACCTCTGTCATCTTCTCCCCCATACATGTGACCTCTGAAACTCAGCACAGGGTGCCAGCTTTCTTCTTATCCTGCCCATGTCTGACACACAGCTCTGGATAAACCTGCCACCCAGCAGCTCCCCTCACCTTACCTAGGGTCCAACATCCTGCCCTGAGCCAGCCCCTGCCTGGAAACCTACTCACCCTGTGTGAAACCCTCCTTTCAAATGCCATTTCTCATACATTGAGGTCCTGTGCACCTGACTTGGCTATGAAATCTAAGACTGGCTGGTCCCCCATATGAAAGCACTCTTTGCCTCACTCAGCCTCTAATAACCACCCTTGGTAGATCTCTTAGGAGGATGCCTTCCCGGCACTGTTTGCATTCTGAGATGCCCTGCCAGGCCACCTCCCATGGGATTGCCATCTGGACTCACACAGGGTCTGATACCCCATGCGAGCCTGCCTTGCCACAGAGCCTCTCTCCTCACTCTGTTTGGGCTCTGATGCCCTGTGGTTGCCCTTCTTCTTCTCTAGAGGCTCTGACACCCAGAGCCACATGTGGACACAGTCCTCATCCTGTGTGGGCTCTGACTCTCCGATTGGCTGACCACAGCCTTCCTTAATGGCTTTCAGACCAAAATGTTTAGGAAGAGAAGGGGAGTGAGCAGGAAAGGAGAAAGAGAAAATCCTTTTGCTTTAGTTTGAATGCAAAGGAGAAGTGTGCTGTTGTGATCACTCCCAAAAGCTCATTCAAAGAAAAGGTTGCCTTTTCTTTTCACCTGTGCAGACATTTAAACTAATTCTTCAAAGTTGCTTAATCATCAAAAGCTCAGTTAATGCTAAAATTCCTCTTTCAGCCCTTGAAAAATCTAATTTTTGAAAGTTCTATATGTGTGTTTTAGAGAAACAGATCAATTGATGATGCTACATTTTCTAATATACCAGGTGTGTCTCATGTATGTTTCTCCTTTTCTCAGCTAGAAAGTAAAGAAGGGGCTCCAACTACCCAAACTTGGGGCAGATTTGGCATCAAAATAAATAACGATATGAATAGACTGTAACCTAATGAATAAAATCAGATTCCATGAGTGGCAGGGAATATGTCTAACTCATATTTGCAGTCACAGGATTGGCACAGTTTCTGGTACCTGGCAGGCACTAATAAACATGTATTTAGTGGAGGAGTTAGTTGAACTTTTGGTATGTTCTGCACCAAAGAATGCGCAGCCACTCCAGCTACAGTATGTCAAGTGGAAAACTACCCCAGTGATCACAGCCACGGCGGCCTGGGTGTTAATGTGGCCCACAGCAGTGAGATGAAGAGTGGAACACTTATGTATTTAAAGAATGTGGGTTGAGACAGAGCACGGTCCTTTTTCCAAAGTGATTTGGGGAAACTCAGCTAGCCACTATAAGTGATGATGGTGACACTAACTCATCTGATGTATTGTGTAGTAAATGTAATAAAACGTGTGAGTGAAAAATATAAATCATAATAATGGTCATGATCACTGTATGTAAGGGTCACTATAAACACAATAAAGGCAGAGTGAAATCTTGTTCACCTATTTAAAGGTGGCACTAAAGGAAAACGTTTATCACTATAATTTCATAAAGATAAAACTAATAATCTGCCAATAAATATTTTTGGTTGCCGTTTTCAAGCATAGAGAGGATGGGGACCTTGTGCAACTTAACTCTACCTCTTTTGCTAACGATGCTCTTTGTAAGACACAAATATTCCATGCATATATAGAAAATAAATGAATATGCTTTATTAGGAAGGCCCTAACTCTTGTCTACCCCCAGATTATCAAGAATAAATATGAAGATACAGTAGTCATGTGGCCCCAGCCAGGCTCTCCCAGAAAGAGACTGCCAAAGCCAGGCGACAGTTAAGACGTGTGCATCTCGGGTAACCCTCAGGTCTTTCAGCCTCCGGTTTTCGGGCTGCAGTTTTGTGACACAGTCTGTTAAGCACACACTGGAAGCAATTTACTTCCGTTAAAATCACTCACAGCTGAGCTGATTCTCCGATGACGGAAACTGTTTACAAAAGGGACTACATGTCTTTTTAGAAGTTATTATGTTATTTTGGAATAGTACATGACACACAAATGTAACAGTTAAATAGACATTTCCCCACAAATCCACATTGGTGATTCTCCTACCAATAAAATTTTATTTTTTACTTAAATTCTAGGCATATGACCATTTTTCTTGCTCAACTCCCATTGTTTGTTTGTTTGTTTTGGTTTGGTTATTTATTTGTTTTGATAGAGTATTATGTTAGAATGGAAAAATAACATTTTTCTAAAGAAAAAAACACTTGAATCTGTTATGTTGCTCAGCATTATCTTTTGTTACCTGATTCTCTTGACTGTAACAAGGGGTTACAACAAAACACTGAAAAAACTTTCTTCCAGGTGTTACTTGCTCTTGCACAATTTTTATTGTCAGAGGTAGGAAACATTTAAAGGTCTTATCTCATCCTATATTCCCTAAGTTCTTGGCATGGGGTTGTCCAATTTTTCCTTACTCCCAGTGCTACTCGCATCATTATTTATCCACCCCCCTCTGGGTTTCTTTATTTGAAGTCTACACCATCTGTCTCAGACTCCCACTTACTCATTGCTGTTGTTCCCTTTGGTCCCCACTCCCACCACGATGCATATCAATTCTGGACTCTTTAAAATGACAGTACTGTAGGACTCACATTCATTTTTCCTTCTGCTCCAGAGTCCACTACAGTCACCTGGTCTTGAGATATACCTTAAATGCAGGTGTATCCATTCTAGCTGAGAACTCATTAATTGTACAGTACACATTAACTGAACCTCAATTTCACATTCACTGAACAAGGTACACTGCAGCATTTCATGGATATTTATGCTTGCCCTCTATAATCTCAGTCTTCTTACCATTGTCCCCTGATTGCTCTGTGCATATTTCGTTGTCCTCTGCTCCCTCAAGGAAGTCAAGTCAAGAACAGCAGGAAGGGCACAACTTTGGAGTCAGGGAGCCTCATGCAAATTCTGGCTTTGCAACTTGTATACAGTTTGATAACAGACAAATGTGGATATGTATAATGGGGCGAGAAAAATCTATTTCTGGAGTTTCAGCAAGTCTCAAAACTGACACCAGTTTTATATAAATAAATAACCCAAACTCTAGAAGAAACTGCTGGAAAGAGGTCAGAGGTGATACTGTGACTCTGAATCTCCATCACCCACCTCCAGCCTCTTTGAAAAAAGATTAGGAATTTGAAGAAGAGTTCAATGAAGTAGGGAATTCAAAGACACTAGGTATGTGGTGGTACTTCCTCCTTCTGGGGCAAGGGAGAAAGGTAACTTTTCTCTTATCAAGTCAAATGACAGGGGTCCCAAGATACTTATTTTCAGAGATTGTGACTGCTTTTCAGAGAGGCATAGATATTTATTGGCTGTGAAACTGTAACCTGAACTTATGTGTTGGTCCCATACAATAAGAAAGCACTTGGGGAACTGTGACTTGATTTCCCTGATGTCTGGAGACATGTGAGGCAGGAAGTCTCCTCGAGGGCTCTGTAGGGACTGGGTGGGGAAAAAAAGGAGCAGCTGTTGAAGAAGTACGTTTCCACATTTTCATGTGGCAAGGAGCCACAAGTTTGTAAGAACTAGTGGACATGGTAGATGGCAGCTGGGTTCAAGCCCTCTTGCTGGGGCTCTGTTCTGTAGGACTGTCTGCTGAGGTGGGGAGCCCCAGAAGCAAATTTATGAATGGTTTATTGCCTGAAGCAGAAACCTGGGCTGGGGAGGGGGACTGAAAGATGTCAGCTGGGAGTCTTCGGTCCATGTTGGCAACTGTTCAGTGAAGAAGCCTCCAAAATGCCCCTCATTAAGAATGGAAACCAGATGCCTGCCACATTGGAGAATATGATGTCCCCCCAGTTTTACCCCAAACTAGGTTTCACCGTTACTATTTGAAAATGTGACTTGCTTTGGTTTGTTTTTAAAGAGATCTATACTCAGTCTCATCAGAACATTATCTACAGCAGAATTGCTAGGAGGTGGGTCCATCCACCTCCCACTGAAGGATTATCACCTAAGGCACAGGTTACAAAGCAGTGGCTTCTGCTGAGAAAGCCAACAGCGTGCCCTCGGGGATTAACATTTAAAAAATGTGATCTGATATGTATGTAAAAAGCCTTGTGGGTTATTGAATACCTTCAATAACAATGAAGAAAACCTAGGGCATGATTTACTTAGTGTGCAGATGTATAACTTGTTTTTAGAAACCTATGAGAGAAAAATTATAGTAGAACTTTTGTATTTGAAAATGTGACTTTTGTACCAGTGGAAAATAGCCACAATAGACAAAGCAGGTAAGTCAGTCATTCAAATACTGAACAGAGAGATCTGGCAGCAAGTTTAGAAGAAATTATGGAAAAAAAGCCATTTCCAATAGTTAACCCCGAACAAAAAGTTCTCTTCTCCCCTCAGTTTCCTTAATTGTAAAATAGGAATAATGCCATTTACTTTTTCAGCCTAATTTGAGTATTAGAAAGGATGACTAAAGGATTAGAATTTCAGCACCTAGCATAGAGATTTACACCCACTAGTTAGTTTCTCAACAAATAGAAGCTAAAAAAAAAAAAAAAAAAAAAAAAACCTTCAACTTTAAATATAACTATTTGTTAGCCCTCTCTTAGCTATTACGAAATTCCAACTACTTCAGTTTTTCTCTGATCTCTTTTACAGAGCACATTGTACATTCCCAACATGGAAGTATTTCCACTGTTCATTTTTTTCTTATTCTGCTCCAGGCCAACTGTCCTGCTGGAAGAAAAGACGACAAAAATACTAGCTGAGCCCAATGCAGGTCTATATACACCTCTTTCATCACATCAGTTTCCCTCTGAAAACCTGTAACAGCTCTTCTCTTCTGATTACAGCATCAGAGTCAAGCTTCTGGCCTGTCATGTCCTCTATATACCATCAGAATATATACCACCAGTCATTAATTTATTGATCTGCTCAACACATATCTATTGAGTGCCCACCATACATCAAAGTCTTCTAGGAGCTGGGGATACAGCAGTGAATAAAACAAAGAAAGGTCTCTGCATTCAGAGAACTTATGCTCTAGCGAGGGAAACAGACAGTAAAGAAGGTAAGTAAGTAAAACGTGCTCTAAGTTAAGTAGCCAGTAGCATGAAAGAGAAAAATAAAGCAGAGAAAGGAGACAAAGGGTCACGGGTATATCATTTTATATAATGTGGCTAGAGAAGACTCCAGAGAGAAGGTGGCATTTGAGTAAAGACTCTAAGGTGAGGGAACAAACCATGTGGACATTCAGAGAACAAACACCCCAGGCAGAGGGAATAGAAAGTGCCAAAACCCTACAGTGGGAGTGTTCTTCGTGTGTTCCTGTGTTCCCTGCACCTGCAACTGAAGGAGGAAGTGGGTAAGTGCTAATGCAGAACAGGGGAGAAGTCATGGGAAGCCAGATCACGTAGAGCTTCGTAGGACACTGAAAGGACTGTGGCTTTTTCACTGAAGGAGATGCAAAGCATTGGAGTGATTTAAGAAGTAGCACAAACGGGCTTAAATTTTAATGAGATCACTCTGATTGTTCTATTGAATTAGAGACTGTAGGGAAAAAGGAAAAGCAAAAATCAAAACAAAACAAAAAACACTTAGTGTAGCTTATGACAATAATTCAGGTAAAAACTGTTGGTGGCTTTGACTAAGATGGGAGCGCTGGAGATGATGAGAGGTAATATTTTGAAATTGCTGATGTGTCAGATGTGGGTTACAAGAAACGGGGCTCAAATGAGATTCCAAGGTTTGGCCTGAGCAATTGGAAGAATGATGTTTCCGTTTCCTAAGACAATGCACTCCATGAAAAGAGGGGGTTTATGGGGATTCTTTGCTGCCGAGTTTGGGACGTGTTAAGTTTCAGATAAATGTTAGATATCCAAGTGGAGATATCGCTGTTAGATGTTCAGTTCTGGATGTCAGAAGAGAGGTCTGGATTGGAGGTTGAGATGATATTTAAAGTGAAGAGAATAATAAAATTGCCAAGAGAATGAGAGCTCACAGAAAATAGGCCAGTTCCAAGGACTTATCTTTGGGACATACCTACATTTAGAGGTTAGGGAATTTACAAAAAAAAAAAAAAAAAAAAAGAGGAAGAAAAGAAAAACACAAATATATAACAAACAGGAGTGTTCATAGAGAAATGAGAAAATTAGGACAGCATGGTGACTTGGAAGCCAAGTGAAACATTTGTTTCAAAAAGGGGATGGAAATCAGTTGTGACAAATCATGGTGATAGCTCAAGAAATACGAAGTCTGAGAACAGGCAATTAGATGGAGCAACGTAGGGATTATTAATGACCTTGGCAGGAGCAGTTGTGCTGGTATCGTGAAGATTAAAGTTAACCGAAGGGAGTTTAGGACAAAATGGAGGTGGGGAGTGGTTCAAGATAGCGAGCACAGCCAATTCTCTCAAGAAGATTTTAAACGAGAAGCGAGCATATCTGTGAAGAGCAGTGTTGTCTAAAGGCTAAAGAGGCACTTTGTTTACATGTTTGTATTTAAGGGAGCATAAGCAGCTTGTTTGCATGCTGCTGGGAATAATCTGAGAGAAAGAGAACTGATGATCAAAGAGGTGGGCAGAATTGTTGGAACAATGTGGTTGAGCAATTAAGAGGGGAGGGCATCCCCTGTGCAGTAGATGGGCTGACTGTCATTAGAAGCAGGGACAATGCCTTCATAGTAATAGGAGAGAAGGCAGAGTGTATGGCTACAGATGCAAGTAAGGGGAGGAGGAGATGGGATGGTGGGACTCGTGGAGATTTTCTTCTGTTTCCTTCTGTTTTTCTCAGTATAAAAGAAAGTAATATCATAAACTGAGAGCGAGGATTGGAGAGGAGGTATGGTTTGAAGGGAGTGCTGAAATTCTGAAATCATAATTCACAGAGTGGAAGAGAGAACAGAGGGGAAGTTTCATACAATTGATGGGCAGCACCAGGAGCCTCCTTGAGCAGACTGATCGTAACTATGAGTCAGCATGACTATGTGAGTTGTCCTCAAAATACTCACTCTTGTATTAGGTCCATCTCTTCAGTACACCGTACAGTCACCTTGTTTTGTCCATCTCCTCATCTCTTCTTCCCACTTGAAATCTCTGTGTTCTCCCTTAGATCTGTATGTCCCACATAATTACTCAAGGGCTAACCCGTGGCTCATGTTTACCATGAAGCTCTTTGTATCTTGTCTTTTCCTCTGTTACATTCACTTGTTTTCTCTAGTGGTTGAGAGCATGTTGATGGAAATTATACTGCCTGGACTCAAATGTCAACTGCATGACCTCGGAGAAGTTCCTTAACCTCTTGAGTATGCTTCCAAATCCATAAAACAAACACAATAAAACACAGGACATACTTCATGGGGCTTTTACTGAGAATTCAATGAGGTAATGCAGGTAGATGACATAGTGTAAGGCCTGTTATATAGTAAAAATTCAACAATATTGACTACTAGTTACATTTACTATTAGTATAGAATATATTAATTCATGTACATTAATTGACTCATAGGGGAGAAAAATCTTTCCCTAACCACTGTGTTATGTAAGTTCAATGAAGAATAGGGAGGGTGTGCTGTATTTGTTTTTAAATTTCTCACAAAATACTGGTCAGAAAGGGGGCACTGAATGAATATTTATGAAATTAAATTTTACTTATTAACTTATACTGTAAAATTTAACTTTATCTTACTTAGTATGATGATAAAATAATTGCTTTATACAGGCTCTTTGCATCTGAATTTCTTTGAATTTCATCTTAGAAAATTATCTCATTCAATATAACCAGACAGTTTCCTATGACATTTTAGTGAAAAGGTCTCTCTGTCTTACTGTATCACTATTTACAAAGAAAAAGACATAAAAGGAACAGAAAGAATGCCTTTCCTCAGGGAAAAAAGAAAGCAAGGATGTTAATGCAATAAATAAAGGTATAGTGGGAAATGTATTTGTACACATATATTGTTATCCTAATATCAGAATAACCATTATATATGTTCTATATGTTTCATGTTGAACTTGGAGTGAGAGTATACAAAGCAAAATTTATTTTTGGCATTGTTTTCAGTGTGTTAATACAACAAAAGTACATAGCAATATTAAGATATTAAATATTTAAATTTAAAGACCAAGCCCAGATTTTCTTATTTATACAGCAATTATCATTCAGAAAGTGGATTAGCTTCTACAGGAGACTTTTCAAGGTCATGAAAACATTAATTACAATATATTATGAGAATTTTAGACATGCCAACATCTCCCATGTCAATAAAACTATGTCTTACTTACATGGATTAAATTATATTAACTATGAAATCAAATTCTTCCTCAGTAAAATAACATGGTAAGTTGGCATTAGAAAAATTTAGCCTTCCCTTAAGGCACTAATATGTGTATAGAAAACATCTGTCCATGGAAAAAACTAATGAGGAAGAATTTTATACAGAAGTCATATATTCCTTTCACATAGGAATTTTCTAGCAATAGCAGAACTACACTTTCTTAAGTTGAATCAATATGCAAATCTTTGTTAAGGAACTGTCTTTACTTTTTAAATTAGATTTTTTTCATATACTGAAAAACAAAAAAAACACTACACATTTCTAGTATATGTGCTGCCAAAGCAAGCACAAAAAACTACACATTTTTAAGGATAAAATTGACTTGCAAGGGCCATTTTAGAAATACCAGAATCTCAAAAATTTTTTAATTATATTTTACCCAGTTATGCTAACACTGGCAGATAAATGTAACACTGATTTCACAAAGAAGAAATAGAAAATGAGAATATTAATTGGATTTCTAAACTTTGTTATACATCTTTTCTTTTTAATTTGAGAATAACTACAACTTTCATATGCTGGCAAAAACTCCGCCTGTGAAGATAACAGTAGTTTCCACAACACTTGGATTTATCTAATGTGTTCATGTTAATTTCACTACCCAGATTAAAAGTGCTAAGTGTGCCTCTGTATGTGTGAGACAGTGTGTGTATGTCTGTTTATGTGTGTGCTGAAATCAGCAATACCACCCATCTCCTAGTAAACCACATTTGAAACATTAGAGTCATCCTTGACCTGTTTCCTCTTGCCTGGTATCCAGTCACCAATTCTGGAATACCAGTTCAACATATACTTCGGATCATCTCTACTTAAAGTTCCTGTCCTTCCTCCTGATTTCCTTCAAGTTTAAAACACAAACACATGCACAGACCCATACAACTGAAAATTCAATCATGTGCCCATCCTTCCTGAAGCTATCCTGAATATGGGCTTTATCATCCTCCATCATTTTAATATATTACCACACATTGCTTTATGCTTCCAAGGCAACTGTTATAGACAAATTCCTATCTAATCATATCTATGAGAATATAAAAGCCAATAGGGAATCCTATTAAATTCAGTCTTCTCCTGTCCATAACAGTGGTTATATACACTTCAGGAATGTCTCTTCCCAAGTATCATTTTGTTCATGGCTCCATCGCCTCCTAGTTGTCTACCACAACATGTCTAAACAAAGGCAGAGGTATGATTTTTAAGATTCATCATCATCTTCTTTAGGCCTATGATCCAGAATGGCTGGTTACAACTTCCATTCTAGTTGTACAAGGCCTTACAAGGCCTCATATAATTTCTGTCTAGACTGTATCACCTTTTTCCAGTTAATCACCCAAAATGTCTACATTTAAAAAATTGCTTTCCTCATGTCCTATTAAAATTTTTATTTTTAGAACAAAATCTAATTTTATTGATATGAGCTCTAATTTTTAACAGATTAAAAAATAAACATTTCTGTCCAAAATCACATAGAATCAAAATATAGAAAATAATATATATACATACGTATATATGTATATGAAAGCATTAATAGCTATGATAGTGGGCAAATATAAGAACTCTTTTAGTCCTAAATTACTCAAGGAAATATACGAATAAAAATATAATTGTCATGGTAGATTTAGAAAATAAAAATTAAATCCTCTGCTTTTTTAGCCAGAATTTACAAAACAAAAGAAAACATGTATTTGGCCAACTTGAATATATAAACTCTTAAGAGTAAAAATAAAGTAATAGCCAGGTACAAGGTCAAGTTTACTTATAATCCGTGTTCTTAACAAGTAGTTTCATTTTCTTTGCTCTAATCATAACTGGCTTGCTCCTCAATATGCTTTTCTTCCTCCCCAGAAAGTTATCTCCTGTCTATCTAATGTGGTTCCACATACATCCACCCTATAAAATCCAGCTCCAAGGTCCTCTTATAAAGTTTTCCTTCACCTCACCTCCATACAATGGTACTCTTAAACTCACAGTTCTATGTATTATAGATTTTTTTTATTGAAGTATTTTCAGTTTACAATGTTGTATTAATTTCTGGTGTACAGCATAGTGATTCAGTTATACATATATATATTCCTTTTCATATTCTTTTTCATTACATACTATATTTTAATACATTTTTTTGCCTTGCATGCATAATGTTCTATGATGGAGAATTGTATCACTTGGTTTTTCATGGCTACACAATTAGATCTTGATAATGGCAAATGTATAAAATAATAAAAGATTTTTGTTTTATTATTGAAGATGAGGCTGTAAATGAAAGCTGTTAAAACTGTAATTGCCACTCTGGGAAGAAAATACCTATATTTAAAAAAATTGTTCAAAGATCAAAGTTGGAAGTGTCATAGTTCTTGATTTCAAAACTTACTGCAAAGCTACAGTAAATAAAAAAGTCTAGTACTAGCATCAAGACAGACACGTAGACCAACAGAACAAAAAAGAAGGCCCAGAAATAAATCCTTACACATGCAGTCAAATGGTTTCCAACAAGAATGCCAAGATTACACAATAGGGACAGAACATTCTTCAAGAAATCTTGGTAAAACTGTATAATCACATGCCAGAAAATGAAGTTAGACCCTTACCTTATATCACATACAAAAATTAACTCTAGTAGATCAAAGACCTAAACACAGGAGTTGAAACAATAAAATTCTTAGAAGAAAATACAGAGGAAAAACTTCATGACATTAGATTTGGCAATAACTTCTTATATATGTCACCAAAACTGCAGGCAAAAAATATACAAATAGATAAGCTGGACCATATCAAAATTAATATCCTCTGTTTTTACTCAGAGGATAAAATCAACAGAGTGAAAAGTCAACCTACAGAGTGAGGGAGAATATTAGCAAATCATATAAGGGGTTAATATCCAGAATATATAAAGAACTCTTAAAACTCAACAACAACAAACACCCCAATTAAAACACAGGGTGAATAGACATGTCTCCAAAGAAGATATACAAATGACCACAACAACAACAAACACCCCAATTAAAACACAGGGTGAATAGACATGTCTCCAAAGAAGATATACAAATGACCAAAAAGAACATGAAAAGAAGTTCAACATCACTAATCATGCAAGTCAAATCTACAAGGAGATATCACCTCATATCATTAGGATGGCTACTATATTAAAAAAAACTTTTTTTAATGTTGGCAAGGATGTAAAGAAACTAGAACCCTTGTGTACTGGAATGTAAAACGGTACAACCTCAAAGGTTTGGATCAAGATGGTGGAATAAGAGGACATGGAGCTCATCTCTCACCATGAATACACAAAAAATACATCTACATGTGGAACAGTGCTCACTGAAAACTAATTGGAAACTGGCGGAAGAACTACACAATGAACGCTGTAAGAAACATACACATAATCTGGTAGGAAAGGAAGAAAAGCAATTAGTGTGGTATCTGTACCTGGAAGGGGACTCAGATGAAAATGGAGATTACATGGGGAGGACACCCACCTTGAGGAGTGAGCAGTTCAAGCCAAATATTGGGTACTCCATCCTGGGGAGATATCCTTGTCTTATGTGGGAGAGACAAGCCCCCCTGGCTGGTTGGAGAACTACTGGGACTAACAGAAGGGCTGTGGGAGGCCTGAACTCTGCTCCTAAGAAGCATCCACACTGGCCTGCCCCTTAGGCAGGGAAGAGAGAGGTCTGCTCTAGAGGCTGCTGGGTTTCCTGCAACTGCTTCACTGCACATCAAGCTTAAGTCGAGCAAAAATTCTGGCTCTACTCACTCCATATCACAGTGTGGCACTGGATGGGGGTTAGCCATGATCAAGGAGAAGACTAGGCTATGTGACACAGATGCAAACTGGTCCCAGGGCAGAGCACAGAGGGAGTGGCAGTGGCATTGTTGGCACTTAACTCAAATAGTACAATCAAAGCAGCCCAGATCTCTGATGTCAGCTGCTAAACCACAGCTCACATGCCTATATACTCTGAGGGTCCACAAAGGCCCTGCCTGCCCTGGGGAAGAATTCTACAACAGGGCGAAGGCAGCAGAGGCTGGGGGCAGTGATCTGCTGGAAGGACAAAGGGGACTTGTATGCAAAGCTGAGTCTGAGTAGAGCCATGGGCATCTGCACAGGCAGTAAACTGGACTTCTGCCTGTGGCCAACACAAGCCACACATGCCCACAGGGCTCCACTTATTTCAGCACCCTGCCCCTCTAGGCAAGGATCTCAGTGCAGGGAAAGGGGAAAACACACACTTAAAGGAAACAGAACCATCTTGAGCTCAACCTGTAGGGCTTCTGCTCAAGCAACTTAGGATCAGATCACACCCTCGACAGGACGTGATGGCCACTGAGCAGAGAGGAAGTCCCACTTCACACCCAGTGCCAACTCTATCCCTTCCATCTCCAGGCCCACATCAAATCCAGCTATGCCATGAGAGGCAGTGGGCACATGGCAGACGCTACAGGGATGCTCTCACATAAGAACACACCTTCAGGATCACAATTGGTAAATGTTTAACCTAAATTCAAAGAGGCAAAGAAAGTTAAGCAAAATAAAAAGACAGAGGAACAACTCTTACTTGAATGAGCAAGAGAAAACATTTGAAAAAATAAATAATGAAACAGAAATAAATAATTTACCAGATTAAAAATTCAAAGCATTAGTAATAAAAATGTTAAAAGATTAGGTTAAAAAAATTGATGTGCACAGTGAGCACTTTAACAAGGAACTAGAAAATACAAAAAAGACCCACTAGAAAATATTAAAAAGACCCAATCAGAAATGAAGAATTCAATAGCTGAAAGAAAAAACACACTGGGAGGAATGAATAGCAGACTAAGTGATACAGCAGAAAAACACATAAGAGATCTTTAAGATAGAATAATGGAAATCACCTAATCAGAACAACAAAAAGAAAAACAAATTTTTTATAAAATGAAAATAAATTAAGAGATCTCTAGAATAACATTAAGCATACCAACATTTGCATTTAGAAGTTCCAGAAGGAGAGAGAGAAGTGGATTGAAGATGTGTTTGAGGAGGTTATGGCTGAAAACTTCTCAAACCTGAAAAAAACCCAAAAACCAAAAAAAAAAAAAAAACAGAAACAGATCTCCCAATACAGAAACACAGTGTTCCAATCAAGATGAACCCAAACAAATCCACATCAAGATGTATCATAATTAAAATGACAAAAGCTAAAGTTAAAGAGAATTTTAAAGGTAGTAAGAGAAAATCAAAGAATCCTATACAAGGAAACCCCCCTAAGGCTATCAGCTGTTTTCTCTGCAGAAACTTTTCAGGCCGGATAGTAGTAGCATGATATATTCAAAGGGCTAAAAGTGAAGAACCTGCAACATAGGTTATGCTACCCGGCAAGATTAAGTGACTGCCAGTTTGAAACAAGTAGATATAATTATGAGTCAACAAATATGAACCCTACAGTAGCAACACATCAATAATACTTAAAAACTAAAATGAAAGGAACAGAAGCAAAGAAAATCTTCAAGCCACAGGGAAGAAACAAAAACAAGAAATGAACAGAGAAAAACTACAAAAGCAACTGGAAAACAAGTTATAAAGTAGCAATAAGTACATACCTATTAATAATCACTTTAAATGCCAATGGACTAAATGTTCCAATTAAAAGATATAGTGTGGCTGACTGGATAAAAAATAAGATCCTTATATATGCTACCTACAAAAGACACACTTCAGAGCTAAAGACACACACACAGAGTGACAGTGAGAGGATGGAAAAAATATTTCATGCAAATGGATACAATAAGAAAGAGGGGGTAGCAATACTCATTTCAGACAAAATAGGCTTTAAAACAAAGGCTGTAACAAAATAGAGAGAAGGGTATTTATATAATGATACAGGGAGCAATACAAGGAGAGGATATTACATTTGTTAACATATTTGCACCCAGTACAGGAACACCTACATATATAAATCAAACACTAACAGACATAAAAGGAGAAACTGACAATACTACAATAATACAAGGGGACTTTAACATCCCATTTACATCAATGGACAGATCATCCAGACAGAAAATCATTAAGACAACAGTAGTTTTAAATGACGCAATAAACCAGTGGCACTCAACAGAACATTACATCCAAAACAGCAGAATACACATTCTTTTCAAGTACACATGGAACGATCTCTAGGATAGATCACATGCTAGCCACAAAACAAGTCTCAATAAATTTGAAAGAACACAAATTATATCAAGCATTTTTTCCAGCTATGAAACTAGAGATAAACTACAGAAAGAAATATAAAAAACGAACACACAGAGACTCAACAACATGCTACTAAAAAAACCAATGATTAACAAAGAAATCAAAGACAAAATAAGAAAAAAGCTTGAGATAAATGAAAATGGAAACAAAATACTCCAAAATCTATGGGATGCAACAAGAGCATTTGTAAGAGGGAAGTTCACAGTGATATAGGCTTTCCTCAATACACAAAATCTCAAATAAACAACCTAACCTACCACCTAAAGGAACTAGGAGAAAACACCCCTCAAAGTCAGCATAAGGAAGGAAATTATAAAGATCAGGGAGGAAATAAAATAGAGATTTTAAAAAATAGAAAAGATCAATAAAACCCAGAGGTGGTTTTTTTTTTTGTAAACAGAAGGAAAATCAGTAAGCCTTTAGCCAGGCTCACTAGGAAGAAAAGAGAATCTCCAAATAAACAAAATAAAAAAATGAAACAGGAGATATAACAACTGAGATCATAGGATCGCAGGAAACAAGAGCATAATAAGAATAGTTACATGCCAACAAATCGAGCAACCAAGAAGAAATGGATAAATTTCTAGAAACATACAACCTGCCAAGACTGAATCAAGAAGAAACAGACAATTTAAACAGACATATCACTAGTAGTGAAATTGGATTTGCAATTAAAAAAAAAACCAAAAAGCCTCCAAGTAAACAAAAGTCTAGGATAGAACAGCTTCACAGAGGAATTCTACCAAACATATAAAGAACTGGTAATGATCCTTCTCAAACTATTCCAAAAAAATAAAGAGAATGGATTACTTTCAAAATCATTCTTCAAGGCTACCATTACCCTGATATCACAAAGACACTACAGAAAAAGAAATTTACAGGCCAGTATCTTTTATGAATATATATGCAAAAATCCTCAATAAAACATTAGCAAACCAAATTCAACAATATTGTAAAAAAAAAAAAAAAAGTCATACACCATGATCAAGTTGGATTTATTCCTGGAACTCAAGGATGGTTCAGTATTTGCAAATCAATAAATATGATACACCATGTTAACAAAAGGTAGGATAAAAATCACATGATCATCTCAAGAGATGCAGAACAGAATTTGACAATATTCAACATCCATTTATGATAAAAACTCATCAAAGTGGGTTTAGAGGGAGCATATCTAAACATAATAAAGGCTGTTTATGACAAACCTCAGCTAACCTCATATTCAACAATGGAAAATGGAAAGCCTTTACTCTGAATTCAGGAACCAGACAAAGATGCTTACTCTCACCATTTCTATTTAACATAGTATTGAAACCCCTAGCCAGAATAATCAAAAAAAAAAAAAAAGGAAAGGAAATAAAGGCATCCAAATTAAAAAGGAGAAGTAGAATTGTTGTTATTTGCAGATGACATGATATTTGATACAGAAGACTCTAAAGTCTGTGCCTAAAATCTGTTAGAATAAATGAATTCAGCAAAGTTGTAGGTTACAAGATTAATATACAGAAATTTGTTGCTTTTCCATACACTTAAAATAAACTATCAGAAAGAGAAAGTTAAAAAAAATATTTAAAATTGCATCAGCAAGAGTAAAATACCTACAAATAAACTTAACCAAGGAGATGAAAGACTTAAACTATGAAAACTATAAAACATTGATGAAGGAAATTGAAGATGATACAAAAAAAAAAAAAAATGGAAAGATAGCCCTTGCTTCTGGATTAGAAGAATTACTAATATTAAAATGGCCATAGTACTTAAAAGTACTCTACAGCAATCCCTATCAAAATACCCATGACACTTTTCACAGAACTAAAGCAAATAATCCTAAAATTCATACAGAACCACAAAACCACTCTGGATTGCTAAGGCAATCTTGAGGAAAAAAAGAGCAAAGCTAGAGATACCATACTCCCTGACTTCAGTCGATACTACAGAGCTACAGGATTCAGTACATGGTACTGGCATAAAAACAGACATGTAGATCAATGGGACAGAATAGAGAGCCAAGAAATAAACCCATGGCACCTACGGTCAATTAATCTATGACAAAAGAGGCAAGAATATACAATGGAGAAAAGACAGTCTCTTAAATAAGTAGTGCTGAGAAAACTGGATAGTTACATATAAAAAAATGAGATTAGAACATTTCCTCACACCAAATACAAAAATAAACGCAAAATGGATTTAAGACCTAAATGTAAGACCTGAAATCATAAAACTCCTAGTAAGAACATAGGCAGAATGCTCTTTGACATAAACTGTAGTATTCTGTCTCCTAAGCAAAGGAAATAAAATAAAAATAAACAAATGAGACCTAATTAAACTTTAAAGCTTTTGCACAGAAAAGAAAACCATTGACAAAATGAAAAGACAACTTAATGAATGAGAGAAAATATTTGTAATGTTAATATCCAAGTATATCTAAGCAGTTCATACAACTCAATATCAAAAAAATCAAAAATGGGCAGAAGATTTGAATAGATATTTTTCTAAAGACATACAAATGGCTAACATGCCCATGAAAAGATGCTCAACATTACTAATCATTAGACAAATGCAAATTGAAACAGTGAGACATCATCTCACACCTGTCAGAATGGCTGTCATCAAAAAATCTATAAATAACAAATGTTGGAGAGGATGTGGAGAAAAGGAAACCCTTATACACTGTTGGTGGGAATGTAAATTGGTGCAAATACTATGAAAGACAGTATGGAGATTCCTAAAAAAACTAAAATTAGAACTACTGCAGTTCCACTCCTGGGCATAGATCTGGAAAAAGCAAAAACACAAATTTGAAAAGATACATGTACCCCAGTGTTCATAGTAGTACTATGTACAATAGCCAAAATATAGAAGAAATTCTATATAAGTATTAAGAATGAATTCTGCCATTTGCAGCAGCATGAATGGATCTAGAGAACATAATGCTTTGTAACCTAAGTGAGAGAAAGATAAATATTGTATAATTTCATATATATGTAGACTAAAAAATAATAAAGATGACTGTATACAGCAAAACAGAAATAGATTCACAGATATGTTATACAAACTAGTTGTTACTAGTGGGGAGAGGGAAAGTGGAGGGCTATGCTAAGGGTATGGGATGAAGAGATTAAAACTACTATATATAAAATAGTTAAGCAACAAGGCTATATTGGATAGCACAGGGAATTATAGCCATTATCGTGTAATAACTTTCAGTGGTGTATAGTCTATAAAAATCACTGTAAATCACTATGCTGTAAAATTGAAACTAATACGATACTGTAAATGTTTCCGTAAAATAAATAAGTAAAATAATGAAACAATTGCCAAAACCCAGGATCCAACCAGGAACCTTTAGAGCCTCAGTTTAAGGTTCTCACAACTGCACTATTTCAGCTACTTCTGGAGAACTTTTTCTACGTACCTATGATGAAATACTTGTTTCATTGTTAAAAAAAAAAAAAAAAGAAGTCAGTATATATGTTGAGTTGGAGGTAGGCATTTAACAAATATTACAGAGGTGGTGAGGTGAGGCCTCTGTTTATAAGCTAGAAGGGATCAATAATTTTACTTTTCTCAGTTGTTCTCGTTTTTTGACTGCCCTGCAATTTGTTTTTCTCATTTAAAAATGTCATTGACTTCTTTCATGTCAAAAACATTTTTTTAAAATAAAATAAAATGGTACAGCTGCTGTAGAAAACAGCTTCCTCAAACATAGAATTAGCACATGATCCAGCAATTCCATTTCCATGTATATATAGTCACAGGAATTGAAAACAGAGTCTCAAAGAGGTATTTGTCCAGTTATCTTCATAGTAGGAATATTCACAGTAGCCGAAAACTAGAAGCAACCCAAGTTGTTCCTTTTCTTGTTCAAGGAACAGAGGCACCTTCACAAGGGAAACTTGCTTTTAGGCAGATGGGGGAAGGAAGAGAGCTTTTCCTGTGCCTGCTTTTTCTCAGTTGCCTTCAGCTTGAAATAACTTTCATGCCAAAGTGGTATATTGAAGGGTGGCACATTCTGGTCCCCTTCATACTTACCACTAAAATGGTTAAGATGGTACATTTTATGTTTTCTATGTTTTACTATAAATTTTAAAAATTCAAACTCATAGTGTAAGAAAATTAAATAAAGAGACTCTTGAGGGGTAGTTCAAGTGTAAATGGAGTTACACAGCTCTGCCTACAGTGGTACACAAACGTGTCCCTGAAAACATACCTAGACATGTTTTACTCAACTTTCTTATTTGACAGGAAAGTTATAGTACAACAGTATTATTATTTCAAAGGTAACAATACCTAGCATCTCAGCCTTCTTCAAATAAATACATATTTGTGTGCATACACAAATACACAGAGACAGACATTCTTACACACTCCTTTTAACTGGGGAAGTGGAATTAATTCTACACATGAGCACATTCCATAAATCAGGATATTACAGAAATTCTTATTATCTTCCCAGGCAAAAATTTTGCCAGCTTATGAAAGTTGCAGTAATTCTCAAATTAAAAAGAAAAGATGTGGAACAGAGATCAGAAATCCAATTAATATTCTCATTTTCTATGACTCCTTGTGCAATCAATGTGACATTTACTATATTTTAATTCATAGGAAAGGCAATCCATGTAAATGGACAGGTACACTTATGAGATGGAGCACAGAAAAATATATACTATGGTTTATTTCTGCTTGATGTAGTAAATAAACTCTTTGTCCTTTGAGAGCATCTTACTTGGAATTTGTATGCTGCAGCTCCTTTCCACTAATAATGCAGACTGCTAGAGTCTTTTTCTCTTTATCAGCTTGCAAGTGTGCATACGTAAGAAGCAGTTATTTGGTCTAGGATATAAATGGCTGAAATAAATTTCCTATTTCCTCATTTTTTCCCAGATGAAATATATTTAAATGCCAGCTGCATTATAACCTTCAAACAACTCAATACCAGAACTTGAAGTGCTATTAAATGTCCAAATACAAGTAAATGCTAAATAATCTTAACATTTTGTTATAATTGCCCCGGCTTTTTAAAATAAGTATTCACCTAATAATCAATGTTAATTTCTTATTCAAAAAGAATGGTAAAGGGAGAAGCCAGTTGCTTAAAAAGTTTCCTTGCTTAGTCAAAAAATAAAAGCCAAAACACAAAAGAATTCAACAGAATAATAATAGTAATGAATATAAACATTTCACTAGGAATTCAGCACTATCCTATTCTTCATCATTTTTGGTATGTTCATACAATATTGTATTTTTGTTTATGTAAATATATTCTTTTAGTCCACAGTCAGGGGCTGTTATATCCATTTTCTTGTTCTCAAGGCTAACCCTATATTAGGTAAATGACAAGGACTGGTTGGTTAGTTAACTAATTGATTACTTAGTTTTCAGTAAAAGGAAACAGGGGCTTAGAAAATTAATGACTTACCCAAGATCCAATAGGAGGCCATAGAGCCAGTTCTTAAACCTGTGTGTTTTGGCTCCATACCTAAAGATTTTCCCCCTAATTACCTGAAAGATCTCTCTGCAGTTGGCTTTTTGTTCCACCTGTTTGTTTTGCATGTGACATTACAGAGTGATGTACCTCCCTGATGATAATGAGAGTCATATTGTTTCCTCAACTTCAGGAAAGCCTAGAGGCATGGGATACTATTGGTTCCAGACAGCTTTTGCAAACCAAAGTGTGATTTTGGCTGGCTTTCATGAAAACAAAATTCAAACACTTTTCAAAAAATAACACAAATACACATACGCACACATACATAAACATGCACCTATGCATTTGCTTAACATTTACTCCATTGCTTTGTGTTTTATGGAGTTTTATATATCCATAGGTCTGCTATATTTCTCGCATTGTCTGTTTGAGGATCCCAGTAAATATGTAACAGTTCTGTGTATTAGTAAAAGGAAATTATAATATTTAGGTGCTTAAGGTCCACTCAACTTATTCGAATGTGAGTTTCTCAAAGAGACTTTCTCTTGCTACTCTATTCACTATCCCTTACCATTCTTCTTTCTTTTATTTGTTCTAAGTTCCATGAAGCAGGGATTTAATTTTGTTTACTTCTAAATCCCCAAAATGTAGAAAAGAACTTGGCACATATTAGCATATTAGGTGCTAAAAAATGTGTTAGTATCTCTTAATGAGTTTCTTAAGTTTGGTAATACACTCTCGCTCTCTTGTTTAAGTATTAGTTTAAAACTCTTACACTGAAAACCAAACAAAATGTCATCTATTTACTTGCTTTCCAAAAGAGAAATATTTAGACCCAGTTACTTAAATTCAAACTGTATCAATTTATAAAATATTAGACCCATAATTGATGAGAAACATGCTAACAAATCCCTAATGATGAACCATCAGTGCAACTTGATAGTCATTTTTCTCCAAGTTCTCAGTAGAATTTTGACATTACACTATTTTTTTTAATTTATGGAGGATGGGAAACGGAGAGGGTTGGTTACAGTTGTTTGGAATTTTATTTATACTTACATAGATTCAACCACAAGAATCCCAGAAATTGAAGGCATTCAAAAGAGTAAGAAATTTAGTAAGTCCTTCAACCTTGATTGTACTTAAAATATCCAAGTACCATGATTCTTTGTGATACTATTATATTATGTCCCTGAAAAAATTAAAGATTATGTATAAATGTATCATATATTAATATAGTAAATATATTAATTAGATAAATATATTAAGTAAATGAGTAAATTAATATAAATATTTAAACATAGCTAGGGATGGACATTCTAGAACACAGCTCCAATTTGTCCTGATGTTACATCACAATTGCCTCCAGGAAAACGTTTTTTAATCTAATTTTTTCTCTTTGAAAACATGGGATAATTACCTCAATTAAATAGAGTACGGATATGGGGGTGGGGTGGAGCTCTAATGCCCTGTATTGATAGCAGAGCCCAATAAGATAAAGAAAGACTCCTCTTGTTTCCTGGCAATGACTCAGCCAATGAAAAAAAGCTATTGACTCTTTGATTACCATCACCCTCACAACTTCCTTTTTCTCTCTATAAAAGTGTCCCCCTTCCCTTGTTGTGCAGGTATTTGCCTGTCGCTTACCTGAATTGCAATCCTCTGCTGATCCCAAATAAAGCCTGCTTTCCTGGAGAAACACCTGGCAATCCATTTGTTTCGGGTCAAACTTTTGGTGGCTTTTTCAGGGACCAGAGGAGACTCTCTGTGACTCCACGGCTGGTGAGCAAACAAGTGTGGTACCCACAGTTGAGCTCGCTGTCACTCACTGCATTTCTCACCAACCCTGGATTCTCAAGGTGTATCTTTCTCCTGGATTCGTGATCAAGTCCTCTTTGTGTGAAGCTCTGCAGGCTTTATTCAGGATCTATTTAAAGCTTTTGTCTTTCTGGTTAAGGTTTTGTACTGTATGCGACTACTCCTTTGGCACTTTGGTCTGATCTTGAGATCAGACTCTATCAAACTGAAGCTGGCTGAAAATGCCTCTGGCCCAATTCTTTTGAGAAGGGGCTACTTCAGATGAAACTGTGCTGGATTTTCAACTTTTAGCCTATTCCTTTAGAAGAGCTGTCGTGTGAAGACTGGCTAAAAAGAAACGTCTTCAGCCTGTTTCCTCTGGGACCACTCTGTCTTCTAAGGACTGGCTGGGACTGGCTTGCAAGCTTTTTGAATTAAGCCATTTGTGCTATATGCTGTTTAAACTGTTTGAAAATTGTTCTTTGCTCTAGAAGAAAAACCTCTAGGAAATGGGATCCCAGTCGTCTAGCTATTTTGAGGGTGTCTTCCCTGCAGGGACTGTGGCTGATTTTATATTTAAAAAACCAGGGTTCTTCCTCATGCACATATATAATTAAGTGTACTGACCTGACCAAAGGCAATATAGAATATCAACAGCCATGATGGGGAACTTCTGAAATTCCTAAACTGAATTTCCTTAAAACTGAGCTGGACTACAAAGGTGCAGAAAGTTCTAGAACTGACTGGAATACTTCTTTTGATTGGTATTTTGAGGCTTACCAGGATTCTAAGCTTGCCTCTCTGCACAATATGATTTTAAGTTTAACTAGACAAACAAATGATTAGAGAAAAATGTTTTCTTATTTCTGAAGACTGATCTGGATGACATAAAGTTCCCTGGAGGTTCTACTTTGTCACTATATGTGGATGGCTTGTTTCTTTGCTCTCCTTCTCTTTACAGGAAGACAGCATCTACTTGCTATAAAGCCTTTAACCCTAAAGAGACATAAGTTCGCCAAAGGAAAATTGCAGTTTGCCCAAACCCAGGTTTGATATTTAGGGCATTTGATAACAAAACGGCTACACCTAGATCAGATAGACTTCGTGGTGTTCTAAGTTTTTCAAAACCCCAAACTAAGCACCAACTGTGAGGTTTTCTTGGGCTATTTGATTATTGCCAAAATTGGATTCCAAATTTCTCTCATATGACCAAGCCTTGACATGTTTTGTCCAACAGTAACAACCCCAACCCAATTTTATGGGAAGAACTGGAGGATAGAGCCTTCAAGGTCCTAAAGGAGAGTCTGATGAACTCATCTGACTTTGGGCATCTCAGTGATCAGATTGCCTTTTCCTTCGTGTATATGAAAAAGGAAGAGAATGCCCTTGGGGTACTCATTCAAAAACACAGGGACCATCATCAACCCATAAAATAGTATAGCCCTCAACTGGACCCTGTGACACTGGGCTAACCCCCTTGCCTGAGCACCATTACAACCACTGCCCTTTTGGTTAAAATCACTGAAAAAATTATTGTGGGATCCCTTTAACCATTTTTGTACCTGGTATAGTAGAGCTCTCCTTAATTCTCACCACATTCAACATTTCTCAGCCAGCCCCCTATCTCTTATGAAGTCCCTTTGTTAACTGCCCCTCACAGGACTCTTTTACAGTATAAGAACCTTAACCTGGCTACTCTTCTCCCCTCCATCACCAACAAAGTTCCTCACCACTGCTTAACACTGGTGGACCACCTCCTGACTCTTCATAATGATCTACAGGACATACCATTTGGTAATGTTGACCTCTCAAGGTCCACCAATGATCCTTATTTGAAAGGCGACGATGGCAAACAGTGTGCTAAGTGTGCTATTACAATTCCTTCTGATGTTATCGAGGCAGCGTATTTACCTATAGCTACTTGAGTTCAACAGGCTGAATTATATGCTTGTACTTCAGCCAAGGACAAAACTGCCAACATTACTTATACTGACAGTAGATACGCTTTTGAAGTACCTCATGATTTTGGAATGTTGGGGAAGCAACATGGCTTCCTTATATCCAGTGGAAATAAAATTTTAAATGGCTCCTATGTTCAGGAATTAATGTATGCAATAATTTTACCCCCTGCTTTAGCTAACATTAAGATTTCAGGACATTCTAAACTTGAATCTCTGGAAGCTAAGAAAAATCACCTTACTACTCTTTCTGCAAGGAATGCTGTCCTTAAAAGGACCAACAGCAGCCAAATCTCTGTCATGGTCCAAAGGGAATTTCCAAATTATCCAAGTAGTAATTTAGAAAAAACTGTCTAGAGAGGCCCAGCAATTGGCCTCAGAGAGCAGGTAACAAGATTGGAAATTCAACAATTGTTGGTTTAATTAAAAAAGACAGTTCTAGTTTGGATCAAATAACAATCCAGTCCTGTCAGAGACTAAAAGTCCTACTCCTCACCAATGTACATGCATTAAACCGTTGCTCTGCTGACAAAATGATGGCCTACACGAATCAGTATTAGTGGGGAAACACTAACAAGGCCACAAAAAGTGCCTACCTCACTCGTCCCACTTTTCCAAAGTACAACCCAGGGAAGTCTGTTCCAGCTGTTCCCAGACATTTTAAATTGACAAATAAACCATTTGAGTTCTGATAAATGGATTTCATACATTCCAACGGATATGAGTATGTTTTAGTCATGGACTGTATGTTTTCACACTTTTTGAAACCTGAAGATCAGCTACACCCAGTTTCACTGGCCATGTGCTTTGACAAGTCTTTGCTGTTCAGCCAGTTTTACAGCACTTTCACTCATGTGGATTGTTGCCTTAATCCCCTAGCTTAGATGAACGTACCAACAGCATCATTAGGACTCAGTAGGTAGAGACAAAATTTGTAGAAATCTTCCAAATACCTTAGCCAAAAGCATTGTCTTTGGTCCTTCTAAATCTCAGATCCACCCCTTTTGCAACTCATAGGCTCTCACACTTTGAGTGACAGGACACCCAATGCACTTGGCTCCTGCTTCTTTTTGACCCACAACTGCTAAAGGGAGAGATTCTCCAATATTTCAAAGGCCTAATTTCTTCTATTAAAAATAACCATATTTTGGTAGACCTATCTTTTCACATTGCACCCTCAGGAGACAAAGACCTTAAGCATTATACCTTGCAACCTAGAGATCTTGTCTATTAGAAAAGATACTGCCAGAAGTACTCTCTTCAACCTTGAGAGAAAGACCCCATCACATTACTGCTAAGCAACCCTTGTGCTGCGAAATCCCAAGAATAGACACTTGGATTTCTATGATACACCTAAAGAAAGCACCAGACACTGACCAGACCTTCTCATCATTTTGTGGCCTGAAAGTAATAATTTCCCAGTACTGAAGCAGATGTCTGATGAGATAGTTTTCCTAAGATACACAGACCAGGCCTATTGGAAGTTTGTTTCTAAACCTTTGATAATAATATAACACAACAGATGATCTCCAATGTCTATGATCTTGACAACATTTAGACTCTGGATTAAAATGCCTTAGAGCTTTCCCTCTTAACCCTTCTCCTTGTTATTTGAATGTGACCTTAATAAGTTTCCAAGCTGAGCACTTTCCTTCTGACATGATACACTGCACTCAGAAAAAGGCCTTCCTGACACTGAGGGGAAAAAGCCATTAAAATTAGAAAACCCGACTCCTAATCAGCAGTGTTTTTAAAGAAACATCATGATCAAAAGGGAGGAATGTTAAAAAAAAAATAAACAGAAACCTTAATTAAGTAGAGTTTGAATACAGCTCCAGAAGGGGGAACTCTCACACCCTGCAACAATAGCAGAGCCCAATAGGACAAAGAAAAACTCTTCTCTCCTGGCAAGGACTTAGCTAATGAAAAGCCATGGACTCTTTGTTTATTATAGCCATTCCAACTTCTTTTTCTCCTCTATAAAAGTGTTCTCCTTCCCTTGCTATTTGGGGACTTGCATTTGGCTTGTCATGGTTGCAGACCCTGAACTGCAATTCTCTGGTGACTGTAAATAAACCCATCTTGCTGGCAGTCTATTTGTTTCAGGTCAACATACTGAACACATCTTCAAATATTTGCAGATTGATATTAAGGCCAAATACAACATTAAACTATTTGGACAATTTTCTGAATTCAGCCAAGCCAAATTAAGTAAGGATATATTTTAGTGAATTCAGTCTTTGTACAGTTCAGACACTTTCTTAATAAATACCAACTCAAGTTTTCACTAAAGTAAACTTAAACTAATTTTAAAACTAATTCTTTGTGATTCTCATATTTTATATATTTATATAATTTATATCAGTCATCATTGAGATTAGTATAATGTGTCCATATTTCTAACCAAAAATTGAATTGTAAGTAATACCAAAATTGAGAAAAAAAGTTTTGTGTATCAAATGAGTACTAACAGCTTTTTACATGTTTTTGGTAAGTTTGGATATCTGATTCACAATGCATGTCTCAGCATTAGTTGTTCCTGGGCAGGCACACAACTGAGTCATTCAAGATGGCTTGCAAATGTCCCCATTGAGCTTCACATATACTTTATGATTTGACTAGGAATAGTGGATGGCATTTCTGTTTGTTTTACTGATTGCATACACTGTAATGTCATAAAAATAAAAGAGAACATTATTTACTTCACTAATATTATTTCATAGACTATTTGCAAAATCTCAAAATTAAAGCAATAATATCCACAGTAAGCATGGCATTTTTTGTAGTTTTTATACTGAGCAATTTGAATCATACATTTTTTAAATGTTGAATTGTTCCAGAGTTTAAGACTTAGTTATTTAAGTACTTAATATGCTTAATAGTCCTTAATGGAAGTAATATTACTGGCCACAAATATTTTAAATGGATGTTCAACAGTGATGTTACCTCTTTTTTTTTTTAAATGATGGCTCTGTATTAAAACAGTTCTTACCTTAATCATTCCAGATCTGATATGAAAATTAACTTTATGACAATCGTAGCTTCTTGAAGAAAAATGTATAACCATTCTGAACTTAGCTATGTTCACATATTGTATTTTTTGTTAATGTACAAAGTCATATAAACATTGTTGTGATTTTTAAAAAATGCTGAAGGACATAAAAGCATGCCAAATATGTAAAGATACTCCATTTTGCCTGAATAGAAGTCTCAGTATTTTAAGAATACAGTATTTCTCTGTAAGTTAAAGTATAATTTCAGTGTGGTCCCAATAAAACTTCCAATAGATTTTTAAATAGAAAAAAATTAATTTTATATGTTCTGGTAGTTGAAAATGAAGATTTAAAAAAATTTGAAATAGTGTTTACGTGATTTTCCATAACACATAAGTTAACATATTTACCCCTTTATCACAATATGGTATATAAAACAAGGGAATCAATGGAACATTATAACATTATGAACTTAGCATGTAAAATACTCAAAATCATTTAGAAGAATATGCTTATTGTTTATCTTTAAAACTGCAAGTGTATCTACACACATACAAACAAAACACACAAATATGGACCGAACTACTTGCAAAGTGACTTAGGCCTTTGGAACACACAATTGTTAAATTTGATGTTTTAGCCATTTGCTAGGGACCAAAAATATCCATAACATGTAGTTATTTGTGGTTTTGTTGAGAGAGACATTTCAAAAGCATATAGGGGTATACAAAACCAGTAACTTAGCTATCAAATGAACCTTCTGACAACTCAGGCCAGCATCTCAGCAAGGCTTTGCTTACTTTACTTTGGTTTACTTGAAGTAATTCAGAAAGGGCAAAAGTCATATTTAGTAAATATGTTAGCGTCACTCTACTACTAATGTAATACAACCCATTATATGTGGGTAAACTTTATATGCATTAACTATGATGTTATTGTGTATAGAGAAAGCCATTACAAGTCTAAAAGAGCAACTTCTTTTTAAATAGAAGTGTGTTCCGGAGGATATTTGTAAATTGGGAGATTTTCTAAAATCTGAGGACATACCTTTTCTAAGTGCCAAGAGCTTACTTTATGAGTACTATATACAAGGATGACAATACTGCCACTAAACATTCTGATTTTTATTACATCCATTTAAAATATGTTCAGCTATCTAGAGCATGACTTACAGTTAATCACATATAAGTTAAACTTTTCAACGTAATTTTTCATGCAGTGTTACTATTTCTGAGTGAATATTTCCTCCATGGCTGATAACTGAGTATTCTAATTATAAAAAACATCATAAATTGCTAAAGAACCCACAATAAATAATTTTAAAGGATCAAAGAATCATACAGGCAATGGCTTATTTTTACACTGAAATAGCAAAGTGTATATTTCAAAGCAAAGCTTTTTATACAGGTGAGGAAATAATTTATCAAAGATCAAATTTGCTCTGTTTTTGGCACGATAAAGCAAAGCAATGCAAAAAGACATCTCATGAAGGAAAAAAAAAAACCTGTTAGGCTTGTGTATTCTGCAGTGTGTTTGCAAGTAGCATGTTTTGCTGTGCCAGGGAAGGAGACAGTTCATCTCTCTCATCATATGCATGCACAGTAAATTCCTACTATTGAACAGGTATTCAGAACCACGCAGTTCTAGGATTCAAATAATCTGAGTTAACTAAAGTTTTAAGATATTCTGAAATTTGGGGATTGCTAATATGTAAGATTGTATAACAAATGTAAACTCACCCTTCTAATCTTACATCCGGCAGACTTCTGTTAAGGGCAATCAAATCACTGGCCATAAGGTTAAACTGATTGATTTTAAACAGTTCTTTCATTTTCTCCTGGTCATCTTTAGGAATCAGCACAGCCTTTCCCATTTCTCCTGGCCCTTCTTGGTTTCTTGAAATAACAGCTGTAAGACACACACAGGTAAACACATACATACAAACATACAGATAATGAACTGAATAAATAAACTTGTGTGTTGGATTAGATTCTAAAGTGTATTTTTATATATTGGCTTAATAATACAGTCATCAAGTCCTTACTGCTTATTTACAAACCACACACTACAGTAAAATAAAAACCACTTACTTTAATTCATTAAGTCAATGCTGCATATAGTCTTTCAAGTCTAGACAGATTATATGATCTGACTATTCATTAAGACTTAAGTAAGCAACACAAAACACCAAAACTTAAAACTTCTCTTTCATATTTTTAATATACTTATTAGAGAGGGATGAAGTTGAGTTCTGGGCAGACCAAGTTGTGCAAAATACAAGAGAAATTTTGAAAATATCCCAAGATTAATTTATTTTCACATCCACTTAAGTGTTTTGATATTTCACATGCCTATTGCCATTATATATTTATAAAAGCACGCAAAGTTGGTAATGCTTTATCCCATAGCAATTTGGTTCCTTTGTCTAATCATTTTTAAATAAGTAAAAAGAACTTTCATAAAGGTGACATAATTTTAAACATCAAGTTAGATCTGGAGTCTGTGTACTCTATAACTGGAATTTCACAGCAATATTCTGGGCTTTACTGTCTTTATTAACTGGACTCAGGATTTGATATACAGGCTAATGTTCTTGCCATTTCCTCCAAGTTATCACCACACTAATGCCCCCTTTAGCTATAAAATACATGGTTCAGTGTGTGTGTGCGTGTGTGTATATCTGTGTGTAGGCACAAGTGTGCATGTCTGTATGTATGTTAACATTTAATAATAAGACAAGATTCTGGTCAATTCTAATGTAAACTAACTTACTCTTCATAATGACATTAAATTAGGTTATAGTAAAAGAAATGCAGTTCTGGTTTTGACTCTTCCAATGTTTTGCTTTATTATAGCTCCTAATACATTAATCTTACTGAGTTTAATTTCCACATACTTTAAAGGGCAAATATTAGGACCCAGATTACTTTAAAATATATTTTAAAAATTAAGGGATATTAAAAAACTAAAAACAGAATTACCATATGATCAGGCAATGGGTATACATCCAGAAAAAATAAAAACACTAATTCAGAATGATACATGTACCCCAATGTTCAAAGCAGCATTATTTACAATAGCCAATACATGGAAGTAACAAGAGACCATCAACAGATGATTGGATTAAGAAGATATGAGAGAGAGAGATATACACATACACATATACATATATATGGATATTAACCAGCCATAAGAAAGAATGAAATATTGCCATTTGCATCAATGTGGATGCTTAGTGAAATAAGTTAGACAGAGAAAGACGAATACTATACCACTCGTATGTAGGATCTAAAAAATAATACAATATACAAAATATGTATACAAAACAGAAACAGACTCACAGACATAGAAAACAAACTTCCAGTTAACAAAAGGGAGGGGGTGAAGGGGCAAATTAGGGGTAAGAGAATAATGGATACAAACTACTATGTATAAAATAGATAAGCAACAAAGATTTACTGTATAGAAGAGGGAATTATAACCAATATCTTATAATAACTTACAATGAAATATAATCTGCAGTAAAGAAAAACGGAATCACTATACCGTACACTTGAAACTAACACAATATTTTAAATTAGCTATACTTCCATAAAATATTAAAGGATAAAAAGCATGTGAAAATAATTTGTAAATTATAATGCTTCATAAAATACAAGTTCTAAAGTAATAAAAGAGTGTGCTCAAAACTACGATAGAACACAGTACAGAGACTCTCCTCTGACTTGATTATGAAACATCAAGGCTGGTATTACTAGTACTAATATACAATTGGTCTTCCAGTAGATTATGCTCTAGAAGGGTCATCCTGACTTTGGAACAGTATGGGGCAAACTACAAAAGAGATTAGGCGTTTCTAGGGAACTTCAGATATGGGTATCAAAAAAGTGATCAGCCTGGAAATCCTCTCAAAGAGAAAAAAGGTAATAACTGGGAAAACTTTAAATGGAAAAGATACATGTATTCAACCTCAAACTATTTAAACGATTGTCATCTTAAAGCTTATAAAGACTCTCATTCACTTTAAGAAGCAAAAAATAGAAATGATGGCAGGAATTTTATGAGAAAGCATATTTTGCTCAATTTAAGAAATAAAATTCTAACAATAATATGTTCCCTTGGGAGGTAGTAAGATTACTGTCCCTAGAATCAGATGGAGTTGTTGGAGTTGACTTTGGGTGAATTTATGCTGTTGGTGAGATGCTGGACTTAGGTGTCAAAATACCTTTCATCTCTAGAATTTCTTTTTTAAGTTTTGAGTCCACAGAAACTGTTAAAAAAGAATTTTTATGGTTCCTTTAGGGGTTCTTCTAATCCTGAAGTCAAGAACATAATCAGGCTAGATGAGACCACCTACTGACTGTGGATATTTTATGTATATGTGTATATCTATGTATCATCTTGACAGGGGTAACTGATCTAGATTGATAAAGTAGGTAGATAGGTAGATAGATAGTTTTTTTTTTACATACTCTGGTCTATAATCTTCATGCCAGAAAAAATAGGATTAATTTTTTTTTCTGGGGAAAATAATTTTTGATTCTTGACACATTAAAGAAAATTTAAAGAATTTGAGGTTGAAATTAGAAGTTTTAGAAATTAAAAGAGTTCACACCATTCACAGTTCTTTAAAATATCCTCTATGAAATTCCAACAAAAATACGTTACATTGCAGAGAAAGGCACTAGAGTCAACACCGTGCCACCAAGACTAGGTAGTAGAATTAATGTTTACTTTATGTGGAAAAGACACAGGGCTCAAGTACATCATTTTAGGGCATAAAGATCAGTTTAAGGTGCACAGAAGAATTTGTATTATATATTGTTTTCAGAGCTGTAACCGTTTCCTTTGCTTAGCACTATGGAGATTATAGTTTTGTCAGTGGAAGAGTAAGTGTATCGTCTTATAGTGTTACCATCAATAAACATAAAATTGTCATAAATAGTATCCTTATACCTACAAACAGTTTGCAAGCACATATAATTATTCTTCTTAATTATCTGCAGCTTCTTAGAATAGATAACAACTTAATGTATATCAGGTTAAGTGTCTCTTCCCCAAAGTTTAATATATTTTTTATAATGGTCTCTAATGAATGCATAGTTGGCTTCTTACAAAATGTTTTTTTCTTATGCATAAACAGACCTATTGGTGTTTTTCACCTTGCTTGAGGAAAAAAAAAATGCTAAGTAATCATTATGTGGAACCATCCCTTTTCTTTTTCTGGCTCTTACCTGACAGAATGCTAGAATTGCTAGAAGTAGGTTTTTTTTTTTCCCTTCAAATAGTATAAATAAGAAATAGAAAAGATATGCAATTTAGTATGTGGCTTCATCTCTGATCTCCAGTACCTGTAAATAGCAACTTCTATTCTTTTTCTGTTGACTTCTCTCCATTAAAGAAAAAAAGACAAAAAGACCACCCACATACCTACAAAATACCATGCTCCTCCACAGCCAATGTAAAAAACAAAAAGAACTGTCATTGATGTTTTGGTGCTGCTTTTCTACTCTTAAGGCAAATGTAATAGAGAAGGTAACTAAATCTGTATTATATCTTGATTATTGATTTAAATATGGACAGAAATATCCCAATTCCAAATCTGGTTTGGACTGCAGAAATAGATTAATGTACTATCCTGGAAGTTATTTTCTTCCTAATTATATGATGAGCTAATTAAAAATGATAAATAATTTACTCAAAATGACATTGTAAAACTTGTAGAAATATAAAAGCAGAATTATTTACATAAAGTATATATTTCATTTTCATTAACATAGTGCATACTACATAGATTAAAGATTTATTTTTATTAGAGAATTCCCACTGATAAAGACAATGACCACCAAAATATACATAAACCAACTAATCAGTCTACCAAAAGAAATACTACATCTTAATTCCATTATTGTCTTATGTACATTGCATTATGAATACTTTTTCAATTGCAGAAATGTCCTGTTAACAACAAGCACTGTCTGTTTGAAAAAAAGAAATGAGACATCTTATACCTAGAAAAAACTTGAGTTAAAAAAGTTGTAGGTCAATTCTACAACTAATTCTAAATCTAATGGTTTATTTTGTTAAAGGACATACTAATACATGATGCATACTGGTAAAAGCATGACATTCGACCAAAATCTAAATGTTTTCCCATCTGTCATGCTTTCCAAAAAATTACTTCAAATTGTATTTCCATCTTCAGGTCTACCCAATTGTTGATTTCTGTATATTTGCCTTTAAAATCTATCTTTTCAATGACACTGCAGCTCCTTCCTCTCTCACTTTTATCACTTCCAATTCATCAACTGTAATAAATTTAAAACCTTGACTTTTAATCTCTCTCATCTTTGAATATTCATACTCCATTGCTAACAGATCAATTTCCCTGAGACAGTACTTTTTGTCTTGTCAACCACACGTGTTTGTAGTGGAGTCAGAAGATAAGGACATCATACCAGTACTGGGAGGACCCTTCCACCATCTAAACCATTTTGCCTTCTGGCTCAGTGTCCCCTGGGCCATGCTCTTTTGCCAATTTACAGACTATGAGTTTATCAAGGGTAATTATTGTTAAAATAAAGGAACTCAGTATATCTTTGCCTTGCCCCATTTCCATTAGAAATAATAATAGACCTCAAATATCAATATTATGATATCAATATTATAATGCATAACTTAATATATATCTAACAACAAAATTCATTCTATTTAATGTGTGAATAAATGGCAATTCATTTGCCATCCCTTAGAAAAAAACTATGCATTTTTATAAACCTGATATATCTGACAATAATTTTTTTTTTTTCATTTTTAACATGGCCATATGTGGTGTTCTGGTTTTTGCCCATTACATTTCAGTAAAATGTAGATGCTGCATAGATTTTTATGCAGCATGAATGTTGCAAATAGCAAGTTCCAATGGGATCAAGCTCAGCAGATATTAGCTACTGTTTCCCAAGACAGCATTGCCTCTTGTTAGATATTAATAAGGTAGCATTTTCCACCAGCTAAGTGAGAGATCATTCACAGAGCCAAGGGAACACTGACTTCCAAAATGGTCTTTTACTTATTTTTAAAATCAAAATATATTATTATTATGATAAGTAAAATATTTGCTCATTTAAAAGAAAAAAGGAGAGAAAGAAGGAGGAAGGAAGGGAGAAAGAAAGAAATGATAGAGAGACAGAGAGAGAGGTAGGTAGGTAGGTAGCCATGATGAAAAAAAGTGAAAAAAACTACTGCTTGACTGGTCAATTTCAATATATTCAGAAACACACTTATGTACTTAAAATATGATCATTCATTCACAGTGGACTTTATCATTTCATTTATCTTTATCATTATCATACATGCTTATTTTATCATTTAAAATGCAATTCTAATTCTAGAAATTGTTCCAAATAAATATGTGAATCCATACCCACTGTATAATGGCTGTAAAATATGGCATAGCTTGGTTCTTCCATGATTTATTTAACTAGTTCTTTGTCTTTGAACATTTATGTTGTTTCAATAATCTGTTATAAATGGTGAGTCAGTTAATATTCTTCCTTATGTATACATCTTTGCAAATTTGTTTGAGAATTGTTATGAAAAAATGGTGGAAATTTAATGAGGAAATTATCGATTAACCGTGCTATATTGTAATTATTGTTTATCTCATCTCTTTGATTTTCCTTATGATAGTTCTCTGGCTAGGAAGTTCCTTCCATCTCTGATGACTGAAATAATCCCTGTTCACCAATTTTAAATGGTCTCTCTTCTATGATTTTATAGCTTTTTTACTTTATTCCATTATGTCTTTCATAACACTCCATTATCATTGCCTGTTTATATGTTATGGCTGTGAGTCTGCCTATTGAACTATCCCATTTTCTCTGCCTCCTGGACACTTAGCTATACCACATTCCCCAGCCTCCCTGCAGTTAAGTGTGGTCTTATAACTGAGTATAGAAGTGATTGGTGCCAGTTCCAGGCTTGGCCCATAAAAACTTCCCATTGCGATTCTCCTTGCCCTTTCCCTGGCAATAGCAACTTTGGAAGCCATGTGTTAAAAACAGGGAGCCATCATAAGAAGGCAGTAGCACAGGTGCCTGAATCATCACTTGGAGGAGAGCCAGAAGCTGATCAGCTATGCCCAGTGCAGAATGGGTATCAGAGAAATAACACTCTACTTTGCTAAACCTTTGGAAATTGAGACCTATCTGCTATACCTGATAGTGTTGTTTTTATTAGTGCACTTTGTTCTTTCCCCTTTAGTCTACGAAGACTCATCAACGTATTCTGCCTCCACTTTGACTCAGCCCAGGGCCTGACGCTCTTTATTCAGTCAGTGAATAAGTTGAGAAAAGTAGATGTAAACTTTGAGACAATCTAATTCTTCTGTCGAGAGACTGATGAACAGAGCAAATAAAATCGAGGTTTTCTCCGTCTCAAAGATGTATAAAACTACCCATTGTGATATTTTAAAAAAGCAAAACCTCTACTTCATATTTATTTTTATATTTTATTATTATATTATAATTAGTCCTCACCCATATTTAATACTCGGGTTGATACAAGCTCAAAAATTTCTACTGATAGTGGCACACAACTAAAATGTGTGAAGACTACGGCCTTAAGAGGTTTTAATTAGATCACATATCAGATTCTAAGAAGATGGTTAAAGAAACCACCATTTAAATAAAGCAGAGTATATGATTAATCTTTCTCAATCCCCAATGGTAACTTTTAATAAAATAATAGTTTGTGTAGCTATTAGAAGTGGTTCTCAATAATCACTCAATACAAAGTATGGCTGTTTAAATTTCGGCACCTATTAGCCTTACAATCATGGACCTGCCTTTCTTGTCCATAATTTCTTCTTCTTCAAAATATTTAAATAACTTCACAGTCTTGTTTGACTGAAGCTATATGCCAATGCAAAATATACTATAGTAGATGTCCACATTACACATTTCTATAATATTCTATAAAAGAAAATGAAACATAGCCCATAAATTATGACTCAAATTCCTTTATAAAAATATATTCTAAGGAAATATGCATATGCCCAAAGTTTTACTGGCATAGATGATTTTAGTAATATTAAGTGTTTTTACATGCAGGAAAAATAAATGGATATCCTATCCGTTTCTCTCTGAGACATACACACACACACACACACACACACACACGTATACACATATATAAACACACACACATACACACATATATACATATATATAGCATATACATATTATACTAAATATTATATATCCTATATTTTAAATACAATATAAACTGTTGTACCCACATAAAACACAAAGTCATTAAAACTATGCTATAAAATATTTATGCAGAAGGTGTTCATATTATACTTGAGTTAAAAAAAGAGGTCATGAAACAATGCTACAAAATAAACTTATTTCCATTAAAAGAAGTTCTGTGATGTATAAATATATGTCACCAATGGAGACTAGCAGTGGTTCATTAGATTAGAAGGCTTTTACATTCTTTCTTTAGCATCATCTGTATTTTTTAATCAGTTCAATATTACCTAATAAGGTGATTTCAGCTGCATATTAACCAAAACTCTGGTTTTCAGTGCTGATGATATAACATGGCTTTTACAGTGACAGATACAAGGTAGTTAGTAGATATTGGAGGCATGAAAAAGAAGGGATGAGAGTCGAGTAGAGTTCCTGAAGGGGGGCAAGCTGCTTAATATACATTAGATGACCAGCAGGTAGACGGGTACCCATAAAGAACTATGGTTTGTTTCAGCAGGAAATTTCCTCGTAGGAACTTCATTACAATTTACAGATACAGAAAAAATTTAGCAGCTGAGCAAGGACATATAGCAAAGTTCTTGGTTCCTTTTTTGAAAAAAGCAAGTTCCTATATTAGTATAAAAATTTCCACTTTCTTTTCACAACCATCCTTACAAAACCATCTACATGTGTATTAAAGCCGAAGCTATTCTTATGTACAGTAAGAGGTTGTTTGGCACATGTTACAGTCATAAATATTTCCTGGAAATGAGTGACCCAACTTTTAAAATGTTCACTAAGGTAATATAATAATGCTGAAACATGAAATTATTTCTTCTGCATTAAGAATGAGCTTTGTCATTAAAAGTATTTAAAAGGTCCTCAGCTTGCAATGGCTCTCGTAATAGCCTCAGTTTCAGCTTTTAGTAGGAGTCTCCCCATCCCCTTAGCTCTGCCCATAGTTAAAAATAGAATTCTTTAGAAACAAAAGCACCAATTTTGGCTTCAGGATGCTTTGGGAAATCCTTTGTAAGAGGACTGCAGTAGAACAATGCCATTTCAAAGAAGCCCCTTACATAACCCAACATTGCAAATTGTTCCTAAGATACACAATAATGCACTTTTAGCATCTGATATATCATCACACATATGATTCATCAAGTTTGCAAAAATATACCCACTTTGGCTAAAAAAAAAAAGAGCACTGCATTCATTGACTGTACATCTGAGGTAAAAGATGCATATTTTTAAAATAATTTCTGAATGTAAACATTTTACTTATTTATGAAGCTGCATAAAATGTCCAAGAATGCTCAAAATTTATTAACTACTCTTAGTCACAGAAAATGTGAAGCAAATGTTACTCAGTAGGTTCTTACGACGCCATATGTTAGAAGTAAAAAAAAAAAAATCCTTCATAAAGTCTACAACTAAAACATTATAAAATAATGCTGTGAGCAGAAAAAAATGGATCATCTCAAATAACTTAAAGTATTTTAAGGCATAAAATTAAATCTTCTGCTATATGGTGAGGCTTTTTGATGGCAGTTGTGCTGTATGTCTTTCTTTTGGCCCAGCAGGCCTCCCTCTGCACCATCTCCGGCCTGCTGTGTCAAGGGTTGCTCACCTCTATTTCACATTATCCAGGCTCCCTTGTCCTTTGACTTCCGGTTGGCAAGGCACTGGCAGATACCAGGGAATAGGAGATGAATGAGGCTGAGGTATCTGTTTCCCTGGTTCCCACTGTATGGGGTTGCTGATGGCTGCTCTCACTCACAGCTGTAATTTACTTCATGGGGACTGCACTGTGGCCAGTTAATGAAGGATGAGACAACAGAAGCCTAGATTAAATAAGAACCTACCCTCTCTGCTAGTACTTGCTAGAAGCAGCCACTTGACAGCCCTTCTCGGGGATGGTCCTGATAGTGGGTGAAACAAACGTCCTCCCACTGGGCAGAAAGTCAGAGGAAATGTGGCTGAACACCATGTGACGGGAAAGATGGCTGCAGGGAGGGATCTACACTCATGTGCGAGCAGTGGCTATCAGGGTGGGCAGCTGGTAAGGGACTTAACAGGATTAGAATATTGATGGCAAGGAGGCCTGAGGGAGGAGTAGATGACTGGTCTCCTTGAAATGGGCACAAAAAATGGAGAATCAGGCCCCACGGAATCTTCCCGAGAGCACTTCCACAGCACTTCCACTCTCTCCCTTGTCCCATGGACAAAATTATCCCTCCTACAGCTGTCCCTCTTTTTTGCAGTTGATCTAGTGCTTGCACAAAGGGAGAGGTACTCACAGTCCAGGACAGCACAGAGGAAGACTTTGCACAGATGTGACAACGTGAACTTCTCACCACAGTTGATGTGGTCACGGCCACCCAACTTGCTAGTGGCAGGAGACAGCACACAGCCATGCATGTGGCGTCACCCTTCGGCTGCTGCTGCCGCCACTCACCACTTTATTAATGAGGAGCTGTGGTCTGGGAAAGGGGAGGCTGGATGGACAGTAGCGCACCCATCTCAGGGGATCTTCCCAGACATCAGGCGTTCCTCCATGCAGGTTTAAAGGAAACACTTTCACGGATGAAAGCCCCAGAGGGCAGTGCTGTGACCGCCAAGTAGCAGCAGTGGGAGGGGCACCCCAGGCACAGATGGGCCCCTGGGACAGCAAGACTTCAACGTCAGGCTCGATGCCAACTGTCAGAAAGCAGTGGCTGTACCTGCCCACGGGCGCACTTTCCAGGCACGTGGCATCACTCTTGACCAACTTGTGTGAGGTCGATTCCATTGGACCCTTTTCATCGTTAAGGGGAAAAATGTCTTCTTAGCAGGGAGAAACAGGTATCTGGAATCTGTCTTCTCTGACCATGATTCTGTCAGCACCTCCATTGGTACACTTACAAAATCCTTGTTTTCTTTGGATGCTGACATAATCTTACCTCAGACCAGGGGAAATAATTTATGGGGGAAAAAATATGACCATGAGCTCACCAAAAAGATCTACTGCTCACATGACCTCAACATCTAGAAGCAGTGACTTTAACAGAATGGAATAATCTGCTAAAGACTACTAGGGCAACACTTGGGAGACAGATACCTTGTGGATTTGAGAAGCTGTCAGCACAGGATGTTATACATACACCTTAGAGCATCATCCAATGTATGATGTCATATCCCTTATAGACAGAATGCACAGGTCCAAGAAACAAGGGGGAACGTGAGAGTGGCCTTTTTCAGCAAATACCTCATTGAAGGAAAATTTCTTATCTCTATAACCTCAACATTTATGGGTAGAAGGGTACTAGTTTCCATGGAAGGAAAAAAATGTTTCCACTAAAGAACACAATCATGCCTCTGTTAAATTGGAAATTGAGTCTGCCCCCTGGCCATCATGAGCTGCTCAACTTGCTGAACCTTCTCTGCAGAGAAAGGGGCCACAATAATGGTTGAGGTGATTGATGTTATTTACCAATAGGAAATTAGACTGCTGCCACATAACGGGGGAAAGGAGAACTATTTCTGAACCCAGAGATTTCTCTGGAGCACCTCACTTCTGTGATAGGCTGGGTAATAGAATAATGAGGCAACACAACAAGGCAGACCAATCAGAGGCTTGTAACAGAGGATCATACCACCAGGTAAAGAACACTGTGTGGACTAGCTGCTGACTGAGCTTAGGATACACAGAGAACGGCTGTAGCTAAAAGAATATGTAATTATCATCTAAGACCTCATGAATAGCAACATGCCATAAGACTATAGCAGCTATACTTTAAGTTAATTAAGAATTCTTTCCCCTACTTTTTTTTTCTAGACTACCTTATGTGAAGAGCACTGAGGTTTGCTAACATGGCAGATTTTGTTTGAGACTATGATAAAACTGACATAAATTCTTAAGACTATGGTAGTTGATGGGATTTCCGCATCCCTTGTATTAGGGACACATTTTTCACCTGAAAAAGAGCAGATGCTGAGAAGAAAGAGGAAGGAATGCAGAAAACATTCAATGTGTTCCTCCAGATCCACACTCCGCTCTTAACCTTTCTCAAACTATGCCCTAAGATACTGACTTTTGTGGAGAACATCTGTGGACTTTCTTCCCTAGTTTCAGATTGGATTTGGCCAATGAGAGGAACCAAAAAGAATTTGGACAGCAAGACAAAAATAAAATAAAGACATTTACTCCCTCAGTTCTTTCTTGTGCAGTAGTCACAAACTGGAAATTACTGTAGATACAGTGACGATAACTTGCATTTCTTCTCGTCTCGGGATTTTGCTGTCAAAAACGGTTGCTTGTTGTCACTGCTGGTTGACTGTGATGTAGATACTATTTCATTTTGGTACTCAGCTCTTGATGCTAGGCATGGGATCAACCTTCTTACTGATTATCCTTAATGGCACAACATCAAGTAAAGATTACAGTTACTGGATAGGATTTATTCGGTCAAGTGTATGGATTAGGTTCAAATGGTAGATGTGCTCTGCTTTCTTTACTGATAATCACATGGTCAATTTCATGGAAGAAGGTATGTTAGGGCATTTCATATATATGTGTATTCTGATGTGGGGTGGTGAGTGGTGTTGAGGGAAGAACAAAAATGGAAAAAGGAAGATTAGAATGGTGGGGCACATAGAGTGAAATTATGAAAGTAAATTTTCTTGTTTCATTTAAAATATTCATCAGAATGCATTTCTTGAAGCAAGGTTAAAATACTGCCAGTCTCTATGATGGTAAAACATCGTGAGGCTAATTGAAGATTTGTAAGGTTTGCATTTCAGAGTGATCAGATTGTAACCCTGAGAGGAAGTTTGCATTTTTCATCAGTCAATTCAGAAAAATGAAATTATATCAGTTCTTCAATTTAGCTGTCAAGTAATGGACTCAGATTTCTTATTACCTAAATGGTTACTTGATTTTTAAATCGTATCTTTTTTAGGAGCTCCAGCAATAATTTCAGGCCATCAAAATAAGCTGATGTAAACCTGCTGCAATAGGCACCGAAATGTGAATCGTAACATTTTGATAATTATTTTTTCATGGAGACAATTTCTGGTAGAAGAAAAAAAAATTCAGTGTTCTACTCGAACTAAAAGCTAACCTCAGTGATCACCTATCTAATCACTGCCTGCCTCCTGCTGCCACCCCTTATGTTTATGTTTTGGGCATTCCAACATTTTATTAGCCATCTGTATAAACCAGCTGCTGATCTTTGCATGTATTCACAGTTATTATAAATCTTATTGTTTAGTATTAATTTATACTATGTTGTGGGTTTTCCATTGCCTCCAGGCATTTCCTATTACTTAATAATAATAAAAACAACCAAGACACTAATAATAGGCTATAATAAAGGATGACTTTATTTAATAGTCAGTAGAATTCAATTGAATGTACTGACTAAATAATGCAAATATGTCATTAAAATTTCAGGAATCCATCAAACACTACCTTTGCCCTTTTTAAAGTATCCAAATATTCCAAGAACTCAACCATTCAGAATACACATGGCCTAAATCAATACTCTTCTAATGTACATTTACTTTCTGTGTCAAAGACATATGATCATTCTGAAATTTAAATGCTGTCATAAAAATCAGCACAACACTCAAACACCAGTAAGTTACATATTTAAATGAATCTACTCTTTCTTACAGCTCATCAGATCTATATGAAATATTGTCATTTATACCCTGGCTTTTATTACCTAAACCTTTTTTTAGGGAAGTGTTGGTTACATCATAAGGTGAAGGACATATTGTGGGTTCTTAATCACCCAGACAAGACCCAATATAAAATAACAGGCACTGATCTGAGCCTGAGGATAAACAATGAATGCATCCTTCTTCTTTCTTGATAGTTTACTCTTAAAATTCTTAATATTCTACCTGACCAAATATAATATGTGTAACATTTTTATAATAACATATATATGTATGTTTACATTTGTGCAAAAATGTTATATATTATATACTCATATATACACACAGATTTTTAGGGGGTGGTGATGTTTAAAATATCTTTATTGATACCCCTTTTTTCACATTTGATGGTTTCATTTTCACCTTTCCATAACTACATATGGTAGTGTTTAATTTTCATTACATACACATTGCTACTTTAAATCCTGTACTACTTAAAACTAAACCGAGGTTGAGGTTAACATTTACTTATGGAGATTTTGCACTAGGACTTGATTTTCAAGGTAACTTAATATTTTGAGGAATTTTTCCCATGAAATTATTTTAACCTGAAGGAAAATCAGTTTACTCTGGCATAGCTGTCTTCCAATGTTTGTAATAGATTCAGTTTTCTACAGGAATAAGTAGTAGCCATCACTTTAGGAAACAACTTCATAATTTCTTTATGTTAGTAGCTTATGTCATCCAACAGGTAATTCCATTGCAATTAATGGTTAATAGTTTTTCATTCATGCTGCTGGGGAGGGGTAGCTAATTTAATATGCATTGTTATATTGTTATAGTTTCAGTTATTTTCTATTTACTCCTCTGCATGTCTGAACCAATTTGAATTATCCTTCTTATTTTATAGTACACAGGGGTAAAAGTACTCCAGTGATTTAAAAATGAGAGGTTTTTCTTCCTCTTTCTGTTTTTCCTTTTTTTCCCCTTAGTTCAGCTTTAAGATGAGTCTTTTTTTTTTTTAAGAGTGGACTTTTAGATTGCTTATTGATCAAAATTTTAGTTCATCTTCCATAGCAGCACAGCAAAGACATTTCACCATCCTTTAGATATTGTTTCCTTCCAGCTATGTTTCTTCATTCTGGCCTCTTTTTCCCTCTGAACTGTGCTAAATTCATGCACTCTCAAATGGGAGACCAATTGTATGAAATGACTTAGTCCAGATAGATTATATGCATCATGTTTGTCCATTTGACTTGCATTCATCAAAACCCAGATACCTACATATCTTATAACATTATAGACTCACAGTGTCTCAAGATTGGAAATTGAGGTGTTTTGTCTGAATGCAGAAAAGTGTTTTCAATAGAGAATTGTTAAGAGCCAGAGTGTTCTCTTTACCTTAGCTGAGTTACAGAATAGTTTAGCTTGCAAGTATCTTGCAAATTTATCTCTATGATCTTAACAATACTTTATGATAATTTTAAAACAGTAAGTGTCTTAGGAAAAAATAGATTGGTGGGAAAACAGAAAAGGAAGAGTAATGCAGTAAAGTTCCATTACATATTGAATATCACACCCAACTAAGCAGAGTCACATGGCAGGAGCATCTTGTTATTGCCTTGCATGAATTGACATAATGTGTTCCCTCACTGAAAACTACTCAGGGATCCCCAGCTTGAGATGGTGAGGATGGTACATTATCTCCCTTTTAAGAAAGAATATGCAATCATTATGTGAAAGAATATGCTCTTATTAAAAGATATTCCTATGAATGTAAAGGCAGCTATACGTGGAGGTCCAAGGCAGAGCTATAAAGTCTAGTTTTCACAATAATTATTCAGCTAATCTCCATTCATATTGGTCATCTTACACTATGCAGATTAGAAAAAAGGAAGCAGGGAAGGTGGAACCAAATTTTGTGAAGTTTAACTGTGCAAGGTTCAAGATACATTTCCCCATAGAGTACAACTCAGGAATTCATAGATTAATAAACATTTTTCTCCTTTGAGTTTTTCTTTTTCTTCCCATATTTTTCTCATCTAATGTGAATTATTGTCACCTTCTCTTTGTCCTGTCAGATCCCAATGACTTATCAAAACATTTTGTAGCCTTTCTTCCTGCCTTCAAATTATCCGATTCATGCAGATTTCCTTTTTCGAGTGTGGGGTAAACAATTCATTAAACGGTTTCAAGTTCTGTATGTATATATATTTGCATGTTTAGTTATAATTGTTCAGACATAACTGAACATTTAACTTTTGTAAGTGTTAGATGGAACCATCTCTTCACATTCAATTCTATTTAATTCAACAGCCTTCATTGATTTCAACATGCCAGGCTCTGTTTGGGATACTTGGCATATGTCAGTGAACAAAACAGAAAAAATTTCTACCCTAGTGTTTCTTACGTCTTATAATACACATTTCACAGTTCTACTTTACCCACCAACAGTTTTCGTTTTCTTCTTTGGTATCTTTCTTACTAGTATCACTAGAAATTTTTCATTGGAAAATTGTGTTAATGTCCAATAAAAACAATGTCAAAACAGGCTTAAGCTGTGTTCATGTGCGAGGCACTTTCTCAGCACGTTACATACATTAATTCATTTAATCTGCATTAACAACTTCATGGAATGTGCAGTATTTATCACCATCCCAATTTTATGTAAGAAGGAACAAAGAAATACAGAAAGCTTAAATAATGTTGAAGATTGCCCTGTTAACAAATGAAGTCCTGATCAAACCCAGGCAGCTTAACTTCAGACAGATAGATAGACAGACAGACAGACAGATAGGTAGGTAGATAGATAGGTAGATAGATAGATGTTTGATAGCAATTGAAAACTCAGTTCAGGTCCTCTGATCTAGCTGGAAGTATGCTATATATTTAAACTCAATTGAAAGGCATCAAATTCTACTGAATAATTCTTGGAACCCAGTATCTCTCCTTTTCTTAATTGGTTTAACTTAATCTCATGGTTACTGATTTAAAATGTCCCTCTTTAATACTGAACTGATCATCCTTCATGTTAATTCAGAGAACTCACATTTGTTAAAAATAATTAAATTATTCTTACAAGTGAGAGATATACTGTATTAAAAGAATAGTGTATATATTTTACTACTCCCTAATGCCATGACTTTTCTGGGCTCTGACAAAGCATAGGCAGTCTACACACCCAAGTATTTCATCCTTAAAAAATGAGTCTAATAATGTATAATTATTCCTGCAGGAAACATAAAGTCCCTTTAGATTGTGACTTTATTTGCATATTGTTAATTGGATATAGACCTATAACAAAATATAAAAGAGCAAATTTTACTGCATCAGAGTAACTAAATCAATTTAATACATTTTTTTTGGAAAGGCAAATGTGTAGAAGGTAATAATACTGAAGTAAACGGGCCTTTACTGTGAGAATTTATGACAGTATGGCCAAGAGTTGGGTTGTTTGATGTTTATTCTTTCTATCCCATAAAATTTTTTTAGATATATTAATATAATTTACATATAATAAAATTAATCCTTATTAAGATTAGTTTTGACAAATGTATACAAGTATAATCACCACCAAAATCAAAATATAGACTACTTCCCAACTTGAGTTAGTTTCATTGTGCTCATTTGCAGACAGTCCCCTCCTCACACTTCCAGCCCAGTGACCACTGTAATTGTTTTATGTTCCTATAGTTTTTACAATTCTAGAATTTTATATAGGTAGAATTGCACAGTGTTCAGGTTTCTGTGTTTTTGTGTGTGTATCTGCCTCCTTTCACTTAGCATGACATTTCTGAGATTATCGATTTGTTTCTTTTTATCATTAAGCAGTATTTCTCAGTAAGCCTGTATCAAAATTTGTTTAATCCATTCACCAGTTAGTGGACATTTGATCATCTCTAATTGTTGGATGTTACAAATAAAGAGGTTGTGAACATTTGTGCATGGGTATTCATGTGGACATATTTTCCTGGTTAAATATTAGGAACTGGATTGGTGGAGCATATGGTAAATATATGGTTCAATTTACAAGAGGCTATCAAACTGTTTCCCACAGTAGATCTTCTTCCATCTTCACCAGCAATTAGTGAGACTTCTAGTTGCTCTGCATTCTAGAAAAAATTTGGTATTTTTAGTTTTTTGGCTTTAGCCACTCTAGCAGATGTGTGTTCTTATTTTGAATTTAACTTGATTTTGCCTAATGCTATAATGTTGAGCATCGGTTTATGTGTGTATTTGCCATCATATTATCTTCTTTGGGAAGTGTCTGGTCAAATTTTTTGTGCATTTGTTTTATGTGGATAGTTTGTCATCTTATTATAAAGTTATAGGAGTTTTTTTATATATTCTGGATAAAGTCCAATATAAGATAAGTGTTTTGCAAATGTTTTCTGCCGTTTTGCCATAGTTTTCCTTAATATTATCTTTTGAAAAGTGGAATTTAAAATTTTTACCAAGTCCAATTTATGAATGTCTTTTTCCTGTATGATTTGCTCCTTTGTGTCCTACCTGAGAAATTTTTACCTACCCTAAGTCACTGGATTTTCTCCTACAATTTTTTATTGTTATCCCTATTACATATAGGCCTATACTCCATAGCAAATGAATTTTTAATAGATAAGTATTTAGTTTAAGGTTCAGTTTCTCATTGTTGTTTTATATCTGCATGTGGATAGCCAATTGTTTTAGTGCCACTTGTTGGAAAGACTGCCCTGTCTCCATTGAATCACCTTTCCAAGATTGTTTAAACTGAAATGACCAAGTACTGTTTCTCTAAAGTAATAATAGAAATAAGGTAGTGGGTGATTTTAGCACATAGATAAGTGTAGTGAATGAAAAAATTGTCATAAGGCACAGGACGGAGGAACTGGTAATACTCTGTTAAAAGTTACCTACACTCTATGTGAAGTGGTATAGCACCATCATAAAATATACAAAGATTAGTTTAAAATATATATTGTAAGTTCTAGGGCAACCATTTTTTTTAAAGAATAATTTATATAGTAAGAGAGAAGATAAAATAGAATCATATAAAATCTCAATTATATTAAGAGAAGGCAGAAGAAGTAGAGAAAAATGATGCAAAGAACAACTGGCAATGGATAGAAAACAGTTAAAAACATGGTATTATTAATCCAATTATACAAATAATCATTTTAAACATGAATGGACTAAATACACCAACTAAATGCAAACTGCTCAAGTGGATTAAAAAAATGGACCCACATCTCTGGTGTCTACCACTTTAAATATAAAGATCAGGCTAAAAGTAAAGGGATGGAGAAAGACAGACCATGCTACCACAAGACAAGAGAAAGCTGAATTAACTATATTAATTTCAGACAAAGTGGACTTCAGAACAAGGGAAATTAGAAGGGATAAAAAGGGGTGTTACATAATGATAGAGGGTCAAATTTCCAAAAAGAGAGAATAATCCTCAACATGTATGCACCTAACAAAAGAACATCAAAATAAGTTAGTCAAAATCTGATAGAACTGCATGGAGAAATAAATAAATCCACCATTTGATTAAGGATTTCAATACCCCTGTTTCAATAATTGATAGATTTAGTTGGCAGAAAATCAGTAAGGATACAGAAGACCTGAACAGCCCTGTGAATCAACTTGATCTAATTGATATACATAGAATACTCTAAGAACAGGAGAACACACATTCTTCTCAATTTCACATGTCAGACTCTTAAAGATAGACCACATTCTAAGATATAAAGCATACTATAAGCTTTTTAAGATGATTAAAAAAAAACATACAAACTGTGTTTTCAGATCACAGTGGAAGAAAACTAGAAATCAAGATTATATAATATATATGAAAAACTAAAAAGTCTGATGAAACAAAGAGATGAATGGGAGATAGTCTGTTTTCATGGATTGGAAGACTTAATATTGGTAAGATGTCAGTTACCTAATATAACTCAATCTATAAATTAAAAACAACTTCAATGAAAATCTCAGCAAGTTATTATGTATACATTGACAAACTATTGCAGAAGATTAATTGAAAAGGTCTACAATAAATAATAATACTTAAGGAGAAGAACAAAATTGGAAGATGGATACCACTTGACTTCAAGACTTACTGTAAAACTATAGCAATCAAGACACTGTGGCATTGGGCAAAAGAACACATAGGTCAATGGAAAGAACAGGGAACCCAGAAAGTGAACTACACACAGTCAACAGATCTTTGGAAAAGCAGCAAAAGCAATTCAGTGGAGAAAAGATATTCATTTTAACAAATGATGCTAGAGAAATTGGACAGTCATATGCAAAAAATAAGTAAATAAACCTAGGCACAGTCCTGACATGATTCACAAAAATTAAATCAAAATGGATCACTGACTTAAAAAAGCAAAACTATAAAACTTCTAGGAAAAAAAGAATAGAAGAAGACCTGAATAATCATTAGTTGGTGATGAGTTTGTAGATATACCACCAAAAGCATGACCCATGACAGAAAAAAAAATTTTATTAAAATTTATTTTATTTAAATTTAAGAGTTCTACTCTACAAAATAAGAGCATGAAAAGAGAAATCACCAACAGGAAGAACATATTTGCAAAATAAGCATCTGGTCCAGGATATCTGTCTAAAATATACAAAGAATTATCAAAACTCAACAGTCAGAAAACAAACAATCTAATTAAATAATGGACAAAATACCTGGACAGATATCTCAACACTGAAGGCATAAACATGACAAATAAGCATAAGAAAAGATGACAAAACTCATCTGTCATTAAGAAAATGCAATTTAAAACAACAGTGACATACCATCACACACATTTTTAAATGGTCAAAATCCAGGAAACTGACAATATCAAGTGTGGGTGAGGATGCAGAGCAACAGTAACTCTTAGACATTTCTGGTGGGAAAGCAAAATGGTACTGTCTCTTTGGAAGACACTTTGGCACCATCTTAACAAAACTAAACATCACGTGGAAAACTAGCAATCACAGGTATTTAATCCATTGATTTGAGAACTTTTGTTCACATGAAAACCTGTATGTGAATGTTTATGGCAGATTTATTCACAGTCACCCAAAACTCTGAGCAACAGTTTCACAATTATACAATGCTATACTTTATTGTAATAATTCATATTATTTTAGCATTTTACTGATTCCAAATATTTTGCCAGAGACAAATTCAGCTAGAGTAAATCAGATTTTAGTTTCCACATAATTTTGAGTATTTGTTTCTACCCATATATTTTTCATTTCTCATGGTACTTCCTGTATTATGATATATATACCTTTAGCTTATTATCTGAAGTATAAGTGTTAAACTACTCAATCTGAACACTGCTTTGTCTCAGAGTTTATCTCTTGTTAATTATGAAATAACTTAAACTCTGATCAAAGCCACATGAAAAAACTGAACCTCGATTCAGTTTGATTTAATAAACATTTCATAGAACCCTAACTCAAATAAATGTATATAACATACTCTTAAACATCTTTTTCTAAGTCTACTTCAATATATGCATTAATGCCACTGAGCCACAATTCATTGCTAACAAGGCAAAATCATTTTTAAAAGCTTAAGATATATTACTAAAGACAGTACATGCATTCTTTTGAATATTCTGTCAATGAAAATTTGTCATCCATTGTTCCTGAAGGGGAGCAAAATATGGCACCCCCAAAGTTGCCACTTTGGCATATGGATTATTTTGAATTAAAGCTAATTAAAAAACAGCTAATGCATGAAGGCCACTCTGACCCTCCTTTATCCCCCTGATAGCTGGATGTACATCTCCAATGTGAAAGATATCTTCCCTGTACAGGGGGAAGACATCCTTATCACCAGAGATAGGGAATTTAGGAGCTAGAAGGCTATATCAACAAACTTTGTTACGTCCTCACTTATTTACTACCCCAAGCTCAGACTTCTTTGTCTTTTCAGTTCTTCACAAATTTACTGTTTCTCTGACTAAAAGATTTGAAAGTTGCCTACCTTGGTCACTTCTTTAAGTCTCACATTTTTAATGGGGATTCTATATGTACAAAATTAAATTTGTTTTTCTCCTGTTAATCTATATCATGTCAATATAATTATTAAAGCAGCCAAAGAGACTTGAAGGGAAGAAGTGAAAAGTTTTCCACTCCCTACATTTTCTATAAATAAGTGAAATGATTTGGTGTCAGATGTCGAAAATGGAGAGGTGTTGCAGGGTTTCTATAGACAAGTTCATAAAATAATTCATATATATTTGGGAGAAGCTCTTGAAATGTTTTGAATATCATCCCACCAAGAGTGACTTTTTCGCTGATCCTCTGTTAACAATGAATCAAACTTCTCATCTGAATATTTAATGTAGTCTTTTGTTTATGACAATTGATGTTTTTATTTTACTTTGTGTTCCTCATAGGTGTGAAATGAAAAACAACAGTGGTAGTTGTAAAACAAACAAACAAAAAATACAAGGGAAATACCCAATCTAGTTAGTATTTGATTTAACCAAAGTATGGGGGTGGGTTTGTTGGTTTGTTTGTTTTTAATAATATGGATAGAAAACATTACCAAAGTAGGCAAACATGACCAGGTCCTTCAAGTAAATTCCAGGACTACAGCCGCACATAGTTTGAGCTTATATTCCAAACCAACCTTTTCCCTGGGTCTTTCTGTTAATGGCTTCCAGTTTATCTTTGTGGTCAGTTTTGAACCAATCTCTCCAGAAGCCCTTTCATTCAAGGAATTGCCAAATGCTATGCATTCTACTTGCAATCTTTCCCATTTATTTCCTCCTTTCTGATTGTACAGCTAATTCACTGTGATGATCTACTCAGCAAGGAATTATTGTGTTTCCCATTGGACAAGCACATAGATAAGGAAACTTTGAAATTCGTTACTTGTAATTCTCTCGATGTAGGTGGCTTCACTTTGCCATCTCCTAGATACATAATTTTTCATGGTTCCAATTGTCTGAATCACCTGTTCCTTTCACTCGTTCTCTTATATCAAGTGGGAGGCCTGCCACATTAGTTGTGCACTGAAGGATGAGAGTGAGGGCTGAACGGGCTTCAGGGACGAGCAGAGGCTCGGACGGTTTCTCCCTCGGTTTGTCATTCTGGCTGCCTTGCCTCGTCAGTTAACCAGGAATACCCTGGCTGGTTTTCACAAACACCCTCTAAAGCTGTGTTGTACAATACAGTGGCACCTAGCCACATGGGGCTAGTTTAATTTAAATTAATTGAAATAAACTAAAAATTTAGTTCCTCACTTGCAGTGGTCACACTTCAAGTACTCAAGATTTATATGGGGCTAGTAGGTACTTTACTGGACAGAATTTAAAACATTTTTATCATTGCAGAGTTCTGTGGGCCAGCACTGCCTAGATTCTCTAAACTAGTCCAGATCAACTTTTGTTATCCTTTGTAAGTTCTTTATAAATATGAAAAAGAAATAAGATTTTGTTAAGCTCCTTAAAGTTTTTCTAAGCAAAATCTAAATCAGAAGGACCTTTCCCAACCTGACAGTTATTGTATCAGGCATACTTAACAAAGATAATGAGTCCTGCAGTGTCTGATGAAGGGTCATAAGGGAATAACTATTGCAGTTTCAAATTTCAGAATATTTCTGGAGAGATGTTTCAATAATTTAATTATTTTAATGAACACTGTGTATTACTTTCCATATTAGGTTTATCAAGATAAATAAACAAAAAAGTCATTTCTTACTTCTGATTTATTTATAACATGTTTCTTTTAAGTAGAATATGCTGCTGAACAGAAATTTACCTTTCTTCCTTCCTGTTGCCATAGTACATCATTCCTGTACAATGGCACTTCTCATATTTAGTATCATCCCCGAGGTTCTGTGTTATTGTTTGTTTTTATTTGTGCATCCATCTTGTCCACTAGTTTATGAACTATGGGAGGACAGAGACTCTCCTAGTCTCTGGTTCCCCATTAAACCTAGTATGATGCTTTGCACAGAGTAAACACTCAATAAAATTTCAACAAAACAATAATCTAGCATTAATTTAAAAGAAAAAAAAATGTGAATGGTAAATCCCCTGTGAAAATAGACTTACAGTCACAAGAAACTCACGATCACTGACCTGTTGTGTGTTTTAAGACTGTTAATTTACTTAATTATTTTCTTATTTATGTATTTATTTTGCTGATATGGGATATGTACTCCCAAAGCACCCTGGGTCATGTTGGACTGCTCTGCTTGATTCTCTGATTCAGTTAACAGGACCATTTGGTTCTCATTCTAAGCTATGTCTTGGAATTTAATTTCTATCATTAATAAAAGTTCTATTTTAGCCTGCACCTTTTCATATCTTTCAATGTTTTTGGAACCCATGCAGGGGAGAGTGTTGCTATTTATTGATATTCCTCACAGTCATTGCCTACAAGAACTTGATGACTGCGCTACTAATTTTGGATTTATCCTGAAGGCAATGGAAAGTTATTAATAGTATTTGAACTACATGGTGCAAGTATAGTATTTTATAACTAATCAGTGTTAGCAAAGGGAATGGTTTATGATAAAAATGAGAAGTAAGAATATCGGTTGAGAAACTATTACAAGAGGTGATAAACACCTCTGTGCATACAAGTCTCTTGAGTCAGTGTATCTACAAGAGATAAGAAGGCTTGAGAACCATTTCAGTGTTGAGACATATTTGTTATTTTAGTTAAAGAGAGTACTATGAGCCATTTCAAAGTCATTGTGCACAGCCAGGTGGAAAGATGGCAGGTCTCTTATGAATTTCTTCTGGTTTATAACAAAAGTGTTTGTCTCTTTTCTCCACTCTACCAGTTCTGCTGGCTGAATGTGTTTCAGAACCAGAAGCCAGTAGGGAAGTGGAGATGTATCTAATACCAGGGCTTGTATCAGGTCTGGGGATGAAAAACACTATTTTATGGTTTTATTTTCTTGTGATTCTTTTAATATGCTATATAAATTCCACTGGAAGACGTCAAAATTCTATTTCAACTTGCTTGTCTAAAAAAAATATTTTAACAAAAGTGGTATCTTAAGGATAAATATAAATTTTCCTTACTATATATGTACACTAATAGTATATAGAATAGAATACTTGTTCTTGGATCTGAGAGAAACCTCAAATCATTATTGTGTCTAGCATCTTGCTAATAAGAAGATAAACATCAACAACTGTGTTTTATAGATATAATATCTGAAGAAAATAAAACCAGCTATTGAATCTACATATTTTATGCTTTGTAGGAGCTCATAAGCATACTTTGAAAATGACAATATTCAGCTTATAAGAGTTCATGCTTAATACTGAAATCTTTCATAGCAACAAAATCAAAACTATTGTATTCAATATTATAAATATTAAATCCAGTGCATTTAAAAATATTATATGTTTAATTTCCTAAAATTTTTTCAGATGAAACTGTGCAAATTCTAAATTATCCTGTAAGTAAGTAATCCATGTTATTCACTTCTGTTCTAAGTTTAATAAATAGAATATTTTGGGGTATGACCTATAAATAAACAGAACTGCATTCTTTTCAGATATTAAGAAAAAGCTATCCTTCTTCTTTTCTGGTTTTGCAGAGAGATCCTACGCATCATGCATAAAGAAAGAGACTTGAGGACAAAAATGGATTGGGGGTGAGTGCAAAAATTAGCCTTTTTTTGGCAATGATTTGAAAGTAAATATTAAATTAAACCTTCTGAAATGGAGGTCATGACCCTTCGTTGCTCCTTACATCCCTTTGGCATTCCAGTAAAGCTATTCTAGCTCTTTTCAGATTAATGTTTTAAATACACAAAATAAAATCTATAGGCTTGTGAGAGAAATGAATTCTGTTGAAATATGATTATCAAAATATTTAAGAAAAGCAAATTTGTGACACAGTGGTATAAATTCTTCTCTGCTAACACATCATGTAATATGACCTAGTAGCAAAGCTACGATCTCCAATAATTTTGAAGCAGTGATGAGACTAAATGATACTTGGAGTTATTAGAACCTCTGGATGATAAACTAACAGCTGAAAGAATCACAAAAAAAGATCTAGCCATTAAACGTGTCCATGCAACATTAACTGGCTATGTATGAACAACACAGGTCACATTTATTAAGTACTACACACTACACTTTCACAATAGGAATCCTCACTTCGAAAACATTTCTCACATCAGACCACTCGGCATCAGGTAGAGCTAGCTGGTAGACTCTTTACATCCTCTGTAAAGAAGTATTTTTTTAATTGAAACAAAAAGAGATACAGCTTTTAAGACTGGACCTGGATTCAATGAAACGTGAATAGGTACTGGGAAATTAAATGATAGGAAGCATTGTATAGCGAAAAAAATAGTCATGTGCGTTATATTATTTTGAACATAAAATAACTTTATTCATCTTTTCTCCTTAACCCAACAAATAAATTATTGTTTAAGGGACATAGGTTATGTAAGACTGAGAGCTCTGAAAATGGAAATATTGAAGATGAAGGCAAGCAAGATATCTAAGGGGCAGAGAAATAGTTAACATATAAACCAAGAAAGTATGTTATGTGAATACTATTTTCCTTCAAAGGTGAAGCCAGTCTGCTAATGAAATATTGTACATAACTGCTTAGTGCCAAGTTAAATATTGAAGTGTATCTAGGGAGAAACAGAGAGAGAAGAAGGAGGGAGGGAAAAAAAAGGAGAAAAAGACAGACAGAAAAATTGATTACAAGATTATAATATGCACGAATTTAAATGAAATATCTTAATTTTTATTTGAACGGATTCTTTTTTCCTTCAATCAAATATGTCTTTAAAGTTTACTTGGAGTGGCAATTTTCTGGCTAGGATTAATGCCAGCAAATAACTTTTACACACTTGCTATCCTACTGTGTCTTAAAGTCAATGCCTTATTAATCATAGGAGTCCAGGGTAATAAAGGATGACAAGAATATATGCTGAAGCTGTGCACCAAGGCTTGGAGCCCAGCAAACAGCCTCAGAGGGGAACCTTAATGCCCAAATATTGCCTTCCATGACTGCACTTTTTGCTCTTCTTCTTGGGAAGCCACTACCCTTTGCTACCCTGGAAACTGCTTGGTGGCCTACTTTTATAGGACCTTGTCCAGCTGGCTTTAATGAGCCCCTCAGTTGCACTGAGTTTTACACAGAAGAAACAGGCTTGAGAAAAACAATAATAATAACTGATCTACACAGAACATGTGCCCAGTTTGAGCGGCACTTTACATTTGTTAACTCTGAGACAACACTTTATGCAACATCTTGGGAAAATGCAATGCCAAACTTGAAACAGTGACAGACTCTCCATGTAAGCTAATAGCCAGAAACCCGCCATATCAAAAGATCTTACTTTTAAAACAAGTCAACAGGCAGTTCCATTCATTGCCTTATGTGGTCGTGTTTATATACTGTTTTTATTCAACTCAATAAGCAGCTTGATATCATTTGAGGGTGTGGGTAGGGGGAATATTTAGAATAAGATTACCTGGGTTTGAGCTATTCTCTGTGAAATGCTAATTGTATACTGAAGTATCTGTATCTTGGGCAAGAATATTCACCATACTATGGGCAGTTTTCTCATTTGTAAAATGAGGAGAATAGCTATCTTGTGAAATGTCTGGAATCCCTACTAGATTGACATGAAACAATGTCTGGCAAAATTATTTAAACATTACAGGATAGTTCATAAGTGATATATATATATTTATTCTCATTTAACTATTTGATCTTTTATTGTGGCAATTCTTCCAAGAAGTCTCTCCTAAACTCTCAGTTTAGACTTTTCTTTCTTTGCAGTGAGTGCAAATGAACAGCTAATTCATCTTCCTCACCAAACACACACAGCAACGATGTACCATTCATTTTTTGTAATGGCAAAGCATAGTATATCAGAGGTGCTAAACAAATACTGCTGAACTGTATTAAGCTAAAATTAGAATTTTTTAATGCTTAAGGGCATTAGTCTTGACTACGGACAAGTATTAATCATATCGGGTTTATCTTAATAATCTCTGCAATCACTGTTACCTTGGTTACAGCTATCACTAAGGAAAAAAAAAAAAGGCACCAAAGGAAAAGATAAAAGAGAATCCACTACCCTCAAGTATTTGATAAAAATACAGTTTAAAAGAAATAGTCACCATTTACTACCTATTTCACATCCCATTTTCTTTATTCATATTATTTTATTACCTCTACAATAGAGATTCTGTTGAGACATGAGTAGGACTAAATTATTTTCATTTAATGGGACATGAAATCTTTTGAGCCTTTAAGTTTAAGTACTTGAATTTATATTTTAAATTTTTCTACTTAATGCCATAAAAGTAGATGTGTTGAGCATTCTATATTTATTCTTTGAACAAGCACTGGGATATAATCCAGCTATTTGCTTGGGCATAGCACAGAAACAAGAGTCATTTTTCTCTACATGGAGTCTTTAAAACAAAGAAGTACCTTCAGCTGCCTACATCCTAGTGTAATGTTCCCTGTACTCAAATTTCATGCGTCTAACTTAGCAGGCACACAATTTATTTTTCTCATTAAAAGTAGGTACTAACCTAACCTCACATCACTTACCATTATTAGTGTTGATTATGGAGTAAACGATGCTTCTGTGCAGCCATAAATTTCTCTTAGTCTTGATACTAAGTACATTCCTAAGTACTCTTAAAGCAACTTCTGAGTCTAGCAAGAATAACTGTACATTTTAACTATCTGGCTATGCCAGCACAATTCCAACAGTGACAGTTTTCAGTTAATTAAGTTAATTGGAGAAGATATTTTCAGCAATCCAGTAGATATAGCCTACGTGGAGCATGCATTTCAAATTGGATAGCTGCTTTTAAACTCCAGAAGATCCATATTATAACAGATATTTTGCATATCTTATTTACTCTAGCAAAACTCCTTCGCAAAAAAGATAGGGCCTTCTAATGCATACAAAATGTCAAACAGTGCATCCATTTTCGTCTTAATAATTTTAATTGGCCCTTATTTTGGAACCAAATTAGTTTTAAAGAGAGCGGTGTAGAGTAATCCTACCAATATAAATGAGGTCCATCAAAATTACCACAGGTAACTTGGCAGGGAGTTTGTAATTTTTCACAGGAGGACTCACAGGCCTGAGCAGCTGGAACTTAGAATGTCAAATCACCAATGAGAAACCATCTGAACAACAGTACACAACTAAATCACAGCACTTTTTGCAAACATGAAGCATGAAATGCCTCCACTGGCAGCAAGATTCCCTACACTTAGCTTGTGATAACAGCATTCCCAGACAGGGCTTCCGCCTGTCTACATTTTGATAATAAACTCTCAGGGTCCATCAATTACACGCATCTGATTACTTCAGAGCAGTTCTGCAGTCTAACGGATCCATTTAGTTGTTGACTACAGAGCCTTACACTGGTCACTTGGTCTCATTAAGTCATTCATTAATATCTCAATAAGTGTTTATAATCTCAATAGAATGAAACAATAAAAACTTTCAGTCTAATCACTATACGTTATTCTCTGATGACTGTATTTCTGAGGAAAGAGTTTATTCACTTTTTAGAGATTAGATTATTTTAAATAATTTAATATAATCCCTTATTACAAAAGATACTGAAAATGACAAACATTTTGATTAATGGCCTTCAATTCTTCTATTTTAAAACTGTTGAAAGCATATATTTAACAATCAGAAAGTATGATGTATGTTATAAAAATGATAAAAGGCAATATCCTTTTTATTTAGCATATTATAATACTGAATACAGACTATAGATTTAGATATGATCATTTTGTTCAACTTACGAAAATTATTTTGAGAGTCTTTAGTTTTTGAGTTATTATGGTCAGTATCTTTTCCAAGTTGACCATCTTTTACACATGTAATAAGCATGCCTTTTTGTCTTCATTCTAATCAATGACAAGCGTAGAAAATTAAAGATTAAATATAAGTCAAATTTATTTATACATTTATTAAAGTATATACAATTATATAAATATTAAAAATAAACTTAACACAGTTAAACAAGGTAGTAAACCTATATAAACATAGGTTAAAAAAAAACCCTATATATGTCATTCATATATTTCATTGTCTCCATTCCAAAGTGGAGATCTCCTCAACAAGAATATTATGAGACATTTCATCAAATACCTGGAGCACTAACTAGACTTCAATTATAGCCTTAGCAATAAAACAGGAAAAGGATTAGTTATTGCATATCATTGCAGTATTATACTTTATTTATGTACTCTAAATTATTTTAAGCAATTTTTAATGGTGATAACAGTAGGCTCTTATTGAATTACCCCTTTTCATCCCTGCTAATAATATTGATAATTCTATATTTAATAATTAGTCTGTTAAGTTAAGAACCTTTATAAACCATTATGAAAAAGATTCTAATGAGAACATTTATTGTTTCCTTCCTGTATCAAAGAAATCTTACCCAATGTGGTATGTTACATTCTTTAATGTTACATTTTAGATTTTTAAAGTTTTAAATGGTGCTGATATATAGCTATTTCTGTTGGATAAATGTGACATACATGTTCATATAAAATGGAGGGAAAATAGCGGCATATAAGTGAGTAGGATAAATATAAAAAATCCTAATTGAGGAAAGTTATTTTTATAAAGGTAAAGGAAGTTTGATTTGAATATCCAGAGCAACTTCCTGACTGCACACAATACATGAATTATGGAACAGCTTCCTGAGACTGTGGAAGAAGCTCAATCACAGAGGTTATTTTAAAATAGACTGGGAAAGGTGCTGAAGGTATATTTCATAGGATAGGAAGTCTAGGTTTTCAAAAGGATAGAATGAGTAAATCAAATTTGTTATTTTTAATGGGCTTGCAATGATAAAATAAAATTTAAATTGCAGACAGGCAGCATTCTCATCCCCGTCCCCCAGGTCTGTGCTGCAAAAGCTCTATTCCAGACAACAGTGGCTGAGCAGCCTGGGCTTTGCTCCTCTGCCTAGCCTTCACTCACAGGTATACCTCAGGTATGGCAGGCTGAGAAGACACCTGGCAGGCCAAGACTTCTGGGGCCCTGATCACATCTGCCCAACACATACTCATGGGGCAAAAGTCCTATGCTGAGAGAGGCAAACCAAGGAGACCAGAAGCTACCACCTCCATCAGTATCCTTCCTATGAAGCAGGCATCTCACTCCTCAAAAAAGTAGACCACTGTCCCCTTACCCTCAGCTTCAGAGCAGAGATTTTGGCCAGGGGGAAGACAGGCCATAAAAACAGAGAGCACCATAGTTCTCCCCAAAGGAACGAACTTTGGAACAGAGTGTTGGGAAAATCCAGCCTAAAGGCTTTCTCCATAACAACAGGTATTTGGGCAGTGAGCATTGAGAGGAGCTGGTAACCGGGTAAAGAAACAGTCAAGAGACCTCCCGGGTTCAAAACAAATCTCAAAGACTAGCCTGTAACATGACCTCTGCAAAGGAGTATGAATCTAATTGGATCAGATTCTCAAGCAGTTTATATTCTGAGGCATTTAAAAAATCAATAGAGCAATCAGTTGGCAAGTTGGTATTGAAGAACAAAACAGCTCTCATACTGTTGTGTAAAAATGCTTCCCAAAGTTGTCCTGATATTTCTTTTAAAGCAAGTGTTATGTTTTACCATATATAGAAATGAATAACTGTATAGAATACTTTTTGAGAAAACAAACAAATATTTTTAAGTATATAGAATATGAAGGATTAAATTAGGATTAATGGGCAAAAGGAATTAGGGTCTGAATCTAGTTCAATTAAAGTACAGAATAGTTTGTTTTTCATATCTACTAAAGATAAAACAATAAAAAAATTGGATTATAACAGAAGAGAATAGGGCTAGGGTTACTTTTGCAAAATTAGAGATTCAAGGCTGTTGTGAAGAATTATACCATATAGGACACAGCCTCTGACCACTTATGTTAATACATTTTCACCAAATGGTAAAACATTTTACACAGAATTATAGTAATCTGTTTACATTTATTTATTTATAATCTACTTCATTCAAAAAGGATATAAGGCAATTTATAGACACAGTTTGAAAATTCTCTGAAACAAAAGCATTAATGGAAAGAGAAACATAAATAGTAGCATAAAGCCATGAATAATTCTCGCCAAAATGTTGTAAGAATCAATACGATTATGAAGTTGGGATACAGGTGTAGCTCTGGTTCCTTTATTTATTTATTTATTTTTTTGGACAAAGAAAAGAGAAAATGATGAATAAGTTATAGTTACACATTTTTATTCCGAGAAAATTCTGCTGCTCTGAGGGTCAGACTATTCCAGCACTGAGGTCTCATAGTAACATCACCCACAGTTAAGGTTTCTAAATAACTAAATCCTGTCATGAAAAAGAAAGGACAGACTGTATGTGGTGAACAAATTTCATCTATTTCATCATAAGCTAGATTTTTTTTTCATTCAGAAAGCTGTTTCAGTTGCATAAAATGGAATATCTACAAATTAATTCCATCTTCATTAACTAATGAAGTTATTTTCTTGAGGACATTAATCTGTCAGGTTCCTATGTCATGCTTATAAAATTTAAAAATATATAAAATTTTAAAATGATATGACTGACAAGGGATTGATTTCCCAAATATACGAACAGCTTTTACAGCTCAATGTCAAAACAAACAATCCAATCAAAACATGGGCAGAAGACCTAAATAGATATTTCTCCAAAGAAGACCTACAAATGGCCCAACAAGCACATGAAAAGATGCTCTACATTGATAATTATTGGAGAAATGCAAATCAAAACTGCAAAGAGGTATCACCTCACACCAGGCAGAATGGCCATCATTAGATGTCTACAAATAATAAAGGCTGGAGAGGGTGTGGAGAAAAGAGAACCCTCCTGCACTTGCTGGAAATGTAAATTGCTGCAGCCACTATGGAGGACAGTATGAAGGTTCCTTAAAAAACTAAAAATAGACTTACCATATGATCCAGCAATCCCACTCCTGGACATAACATCTGGAGAAAACTCTAATTCAAAAAGATATGTGCACCCCAATGTTCATATCAGCTCTATTTACAATTGTTAAGACATGGACGCAACCTAAATGTCCATCGACAGATAAATGGATAAAGAGGTTTTATATATATATATATAAAATGGAAAATTACTCAGCCATTAAAAAAATGGAGTAATGCCACTTGCAGCAACATGGATGAATCTAGAGATTATCATAGTAAGTAAAGTAAGCAAGATAAAGACAAATATCATATATCACTTATATATGGAATCTAAAAAAGTGATACAAATGAACTTATCTGCAAAATAGAAACAGACTCACAGACATAGAAAACAAACTTATGGTTACCAAAGGGGAAAGGAGGAAGGAGGGATAAATTAGGAGTTTAGGATTAACAGATACACACTACTATATATAAAATAGATAAATAGCAAGGACCTACTGTATAGGACAGGGAACTATATTCAGTATCTTAATAATAACTTGTAATAGTAAGGAGTCTGAAAAAAAGTGTGTATATAAATATAAATTTATTTATATATATTTGTGTGTATATATATGTATTTATATACACAAACCTGAATCACTTTTCTGTATACCTGAAACTAACACAGCATTGTAAATCAGCTATACTTCAATAAAAAAGAAAAAAATTAAAATAGAAATATAAGTAGGTATACCTTGCTTTAGTAAATATTCACTTCCCAAGTTGTAATTTAATCAGTAGTTTTTTTTTTTAATAAAGTAACTCATGCTTTAAAGTGTCAGCAGAACTAATTCAAAGGTAAATCCTCTATGGACAGAATTACACTTATTGGATGAAGAAACATGCTCTGAATAAAAATGCATACAATCAAAAGTTTATGCAGATGAGTATGTAGGATACATTACATTTATAAATTCATAAGTACTCGTATCTTTAGCTAAGACAAACCCACTATATATAAAAAGATTCCTCTGTGCAAAGAAATATGTATATATCTCACTGCAGAAAAAAACGGGAAGAAGTTGGTCAGTTTTATACTAAGGCTTGATGAAATGTCTGTTGACAATGGGTAACAACCACAGTATAATTACTTTTCAACGTAGACTACTAATGGTACTATAAAAATAAGCCAAATTACAAATTATTTCTGAGAAAATAACATTTTCATGAATGGGTCTTCATTGGAAAAAATCAGAAGGTGGGAGAGGAAGCCCATTTATGCATAAGGCTTAATATATTTTATCACATGTAGTCTTCACAGAAGCTCCATTATGTGATCCTCGAGAAAGTGAGGCTCAGAGTTTATGTAACTTGCCTGAAGTTTTGTTCAATTAATGATGGAAGCAGAAATCAAACCCAGGAATCTGGAAGTCTCGAGACTTCAAGTGCCCCCTTTACAACGCCTCTTTTCAGTTGGAGCACACAGACTCACACCCTCCTGTCTCTCACAAAGTCAGTGAATTTTGAGTGAAGCCTCGAACTGTATTTTCCCCAGTTTGTGCATTTGGAAGTAATTACTGCTACAACTACCTATTGTGAGGCTAAGCTGCACCTGAAAACAACAAAGGTTTACAGAAACAAAGAAAAGTCATTCAGAGGAGGGGCTTCAAGATGGCAGAATGGAAGGGCACAGAGGTCACCTCCTCCCACAAATGCATCAAAAATACATTTACATATGGAATAATTTTTGCAGAATACCTACTGAACTCTGGCAGAAGATCCTATGCTAGTAGGGCTACAAGAGGAATCCCATGTAACAGGGTAAGACAATAAAAAAGAAAAAGAATCAGGACGGGACTTGTGCCCTGTGCCCTGGGGAGGGAGTAGTAAAAAAGGAAAAGTCCCCTTACCCTGGGAAGCCCCTTCACCAGTGAGGAGATCAGCTGGTGAAGACACTGCCAAAAAGGAAAATTACAGGCCAATGTCTTTGATGAATATAGATACAAAAATTCTCAACAAAATATTAGCAAACCAAAACCAGGAACACATAAAAAAGATCATACACTTCAATCAAGTTGGATTCATCCCAGGGACACAAGGATGGTTCAACATACACAAAGCAATCAACGTGATACATCACATCAACAAAAGAAAGGACAAAAACCACATGATCGTCTCAATAGATGCAGAAACAACAATTCAGGAAGCCAGATTTGGTAGTGGTTTGCAGTGCTGCATTTTTATTGGAAATCTTTGGCTGTATTTAGTTTCTTCGGTGTATGGTGTTACATGATCTCAGCAAAGCTGTACAGGCTAGAGCACTTTTCCACTTTTGTGGTAGTTCTAAAGCTGGCCCTTGACCGGATGATCAAGCATTATTTACAAGTCATGTGAAATAGCTAGATAGCATTTCCAGCGACGAGTCCCTGAAACACTGAGCAGGAGCCCCTGGGAGCTAGCTTTCTCCTGCTATTTGATTGTAGCAATAAAAAGACAACTCTATCTCTGTGACTTTGTCACTTTTCCAAATCATTACCTTATATTTGCTTTTTATAGTAAATAGCTGGATTCCAAATATCAGATGCTGCAAGCATTAATATGGAGGTTGGTTTATTCTAGAAGAGTGTCACTTAGACATTATAGTGTATTCTTTTGACTTTGAGCTTTCAAATCAGAGGAAAAACATGACATTCTCAAATATATATATATATCCATATGTATGTTAATAAGATATATGCATATTTTTATATATGTTAATAAGACACAGGTTTTATTAAAACAAAAGGGAAAGGTTGTTTACTGTGCCAAACAAGATGTTCTAGTTTTAGTTACAATATAATTAATGAATACTAGAACTACAACAGTATATTTGATCCTATAACAAACGTCAACCATAAAAACACCAGGATTTGGTAATCACACATTTGAAAATCACTAACAGAGAGACATAATCTTGGCATCCCAATTTGAATTTACGGACATCTGCAATTGTATAATTGCTTTGGCTCTTGTTTTTAAACCCCACAACCGCTAAAACCTTTTATCTCAAGTTTATCCCAATCACTTGTGACTGGAATTTCATGTCGGAATGGAAGACTCAGTATTCTACACTAGTTTTTTGAAAAGTAAAACACCCTGTAATCATGGAAACCTCTGAAAAGAGCTCAACATGCCCCCCAAACTAAAGGCCATACTGAGTTTAGCCCAGTGGATGAAGGGGAGACTCATAAGTGGTAATGGTAGAAAGTTACACAAGGGGCAGCCAATGCAGGATCTTCTAGATCCTGGTAAAACTCTGGATTTTCTCTGAAGGACAGTGGAAGCCACTGAAGAATACTGTCAACAGAGGGAGGGGCATGAGAGGGAAATGACATAATTAGAGTCACATTGAAAAAAATCTCATTGGGTCACTGTTTAGTAATTAGTTGGAAAGAAATAAGAGAAGCCTGAGGATCAATAACTAGTCTGTTAATAGTAGTCCAAGGGCAGGGAAGGTGGTTTGAACTTAGGAGGAGGAAATGGAGATGGGGAGAAGCATGTGAAGTTGAGATACATTTATAGAGTGAACATGTCTTGATAATAGATTGGATCTGAAAGATGAATGGGGGGGAAGATTTCAGGACGAGATTCGGATCTCTGGCCTAAGCAGTGTATAAATGCTGAAGTCATTTAAATAAAATTGGGCAAGGTTGTGGGGAGGGGAATTGTTTGGGAGTAAAAGAAATGAGGGTTCTTGTGAAGCCAGAGTTTGGCATTGGCTATTAGATTTGAGCCACTTATAAACCATCTGAGTAGAGTTGTTCGGTGAGTGGTTGAAAAATTAGTCTGGGCTCAGGGACGAGGTCTTTGCTGCTTCTACCTTGGAAACAAAATAAATACTTCACAAGAAAAAAAGTACCTATCCCGGCACTAAAGAGGATAAATATGAGACACAATCTTTGTGTTTAAAGATCTTACATTTTAATTGGAGAGATCAAATATATATACACACATGTTTGAATAGTCTCAGGATACATCCTATTCTTGTGCTTTTTGTAAGAAATTTGGGCATGTTAGTTCATGTCAGAGCAAGACACAGGGATTGTATTTGTGTAAGGTGTCTTTGGAGAATTCATACTACAAAAGCAGGTGCTGAAAGATGACCTCAAAGGCTTGGCCTCATAGAAAATTATAGAAATAGGATTTGCCCTTAATTTCTTGGGCATGATACTAGATGGAATGGAACTCACCCTGAGTTTGGGAATAACTGACTTCAAGCCAATGGAAATATATTCTTTGCAGAGAAGGATGTTATGTAATCATTTACTTGTTTTTTGGATAACTCTATTGCATCTTTTGCAACAGAATTAAATGGGTCCAGAATTGGTCCAACAAAAAGAGTTGTGATATTAAAGGCTCTGTGGCAATCCATAAAGTTAGCTTTAGCTCTTTGAGAACATGGTGGAAAGGAGTGCTCTGAAGAGGAATTAACATCGGAGCAATGTTGGAATAAAGCACTGGCGGTGATGTCTAAGCTGACATCATGTGGTTGTGAGAAGTAAGGATATTCGCAACCCTCTTGAATAGTATGTATCCACCCCTACTCTTGTGGAAAATTTTAAAATATGACAGGATGGTGAGGACCTAAAGAGCCAATATGTAGTAAAGGCTATGCATATTTTTTAAAAAAACTTTTGAATTATTTTTGTATTAATTTTTTAAAACTTGGGTGACTAGTTGAAGTGAGAAGTATGATTTATGCATAAATCAGAAAATACATTAAGTCTAAAAATGAGTAAATTCCAGAGATGTTAGTGAAAAGGAATAATCCCATAATCTCCCAGAGAGAGTTATGTTGGGTTTAAACTGAACCATAAAAGATGGGGTAATTTATGTGAAATCTCGTTAATCCTGGCCATGCGACATGCTTGCAGTGGTAGGTGGAGATGCACCTATGCAGTACTGTTAGATACTGTTGTTAAAATTCCTTGACCACTGCATCTGGAATCCCTCAATCCTCTTTTTTTTTTTTTTTAGATAAAATCAAACTTTTTAATCTATAATAAGGCTGTACCTAGCACACTAGTTTACCAGATACTGACAGATACAATTTATGTAAAGTAACTAAATATGGGGGGGGGGGGAGTTGAGGCAATATTATTATTAATTATTATTATTATTATTGACATTATTATTTTCACTCTAAATGTAATCAGTCCTCTTGATAAATAACAGCAAAACAAATAAAACCTCTTGATCACTCACCTTCCAACATTTCCATTTTCTGTACTAACTTACCATTTTCTCCACCTTTTAAGTTTCCTTTGCTTATAAATAGTGGTATTATTTTTACTTTTCACTCAGTATCATCTCTTATGCTTTTGACACCTCTATTAGTTTCCATTCTGTTGTTATTTCTCATCACGTAGCTTTCAAAAAATTTTTTTCTTTTTATAAACTTTGAGATAATTATAGATTCACAGGAAGTATTGCAAAGATAGTACAGAGAGGTTCCACATACACGTTGCCCAGTTTTTACTAATTAAACCATTTTATGTAACCACAGTGCAGTATCCAAACCAGGAAACTATCACTAGTACAGCGTGAGTGTGTAGTTGTACGGCATTTTATCACATATGTAGATTCATATAACCACCACCGCAGTCAATGTACAGAACCATTCCATTACAACCACCCACCTTTCCCACCGTCCCTGACCTCTGCAGCCACTACTCTGTTCTCTATCTCTAAGATTTTGTCATTTGGAGAATGTTATGACTTCTGGATTTTGACTTTTTTCATTCAGCATAATGCCCTAAAGCTCCATCCAAGTTGTTGCATATATCAGTCGTTCATGCCCCCTTTTTTGCTGAGTGTAGTTGAGTTGTGTTTTTAAGTTTTTAATCCAATCTGCTAATCTCTGTCTTTTTAATTGATTTTTTAAAGCATCTCTCTCTTTTTCTGTTTCTTTTCTGTTTTCTTTTCTTGCCTTCCTGTGGGTTATTTGACATTTTTAGAATTTTCACTTTGAATTATCTCTAGTATGATTTTAGTATGTATCTTTATATTTCTAATGTATAGTTTTTTAAGTAATTACCCTATGTAATATAGTATACATTCATAACTTAAAAAGTATTGTGTGTTAATACTTTATCAGTTTACCTCTTTTTATCTTATTATCTTTCCCTCTTTATAGTTGTCTTAACCCTAAGCCCTCTCTTAATCAAACTTTCCCAGAAATTTTCTAAGGAATTAATGCATAATGATTCAAACCAAGGCAAATCAATGCTTTATGAAGATAGATTTGGTTCTGTTGAAAACTCCATTATCTGATTTTTGGCTTCAATGTTCTAGAATCAAAGTACGTTAGGTCTGCATCGTACATTTCAAGCTCTAGGTATAAACCTAACTTTCAAATCATACAGCTCTATGGCTTGAAAGGCCACATCCTTTAGGGCCAGAAGGAAAGAAGCAGAGAGTGGAGAGTGCTTATTCTTGTCCTGATTATTTATATGCCTTCCTCTAAGCCATCAATTATTAAATATATGTGGCCCAATTATGAAGATAAAAGTCAACCCATTTAATTTTCCCCTTTGGGGTGGTGTGTAAGGAAGCATGGAGGTGACGTGAACTCCCTTCTCTTTGAAGCTAACTGCTGGGTAGGACTGGGATACCTGTAAAGATGTGAAAAGGTCTTGGCAGGGTGGATTGTGTGAGGAAATGTCTATGAGCGTGGCAAAGCGCAGGGCAGTTTTATGCAGAGAGTGACTATCACAGAGAACCTTTTGTAGAGCATTTTCCACATCCATTCACACAACAAAATACTGCAGCAGTAAAAAGATGCACACCCCTCATCCTGCTCTGATATGTCTTAGGAATTTAGTTAGAAATGGAAGGTAGCAAAAGATACTGACTGGAATGATGTTTTCTGTCACGTTGATAGAATCTCAGAATGTATGAAGTTTTAGACAAAGAAAAGTCGAGAGAGGTAAATAAACTTGTCAGAAAACAGTGGTATTAGTTCATTTATGAGAAGGATGATACTTAGCTGCAGAGAGAAAACAAAACAAAAAAGATCGACAGGATATCAAAATAAGGTCATTGAAGTGGAGCAGCACACCAGAGTTTAATCTTTCTCCGTCTAGAGGAGGGGTACTATTGATAGCAAACAGCCAGCATTTATTGAAGAGTTCTAGTGGACAGTTCTACATAACACAGATATTATTTTAATTTGTCTATAGGTTGGTGCTTACCCTCTCCACTGTTTTTTAGATATATAAAAATTAAGTCGCACAGAGGTTAAATAACTTGCTCAAGATCATACAAGTAGTAAGTGGTGGAGCTGGCATTCTAAGTGAGTCAGCTATCATTTAAGAAAAGAGAAAAAAGAGAAAAAGATGTAAAAAGGAGTCAAGCTGTCACAGAAGAGCAAGAGAGGATATATTTACAGTGTGTTTTTCGTAGAGTAATTTGTATTTAGAAGATTTTTCCACACTTAATTATATAGATTGCCGCTGTTAAGATCCTAAATCTCTATGGTACATGGCATCTTTGGAATAAAAAAATGAGTAACTAATACACACTTTCAGTTTCTTAGAATAAAGTCTTTCCACACTTAATGTAGAAATGAAAATGAGTCATGAGGGGATGATAAATTTTAGAGATCTTGTTACAAGAGAATTAAGGTTCACTTAATCATATTTTTAAAATATGTTTGAGTCTGGTGTGACATTCATTACGTATAGTGGTGTTCTGTTACTCTGAGAGTAAAATAAAAGAGTTGGCTTCAGAATATGGGATGATAAATATCCCAGAGCTGTGCTAGTAACCAGTTTAAATGAATAATCTGATGTGCACTTTCCAAGTCATGCAGTTTACAAAGCAGAACTTAAAACTTTCTTCTGCAATTTTGAGCTGGTTCAGGCTAACGTTTTAGAAACCTGGTGTACAAATGGTGATAGCTATTGTCTCAACATTGGATGAGCAGATTGAAAAACAAAATTGCTATTAGCCTAAAGCTTAAATACTAGTAGGAGGGGGAAACAACTGAAGCTAGCAAATCGACTTTCATTTGGGATGGGTGCCAGGCAGTCTGACAAATGCTTGTGGTAACTTTCAAATCTCTGAGGACATATGTTTAACTGACCTTTAGGAAACAGAGCAAAGAGAAGCAGGGTGGATTTATACAAAACCACCCTTGGAGCTTCAGTCAGCAAAACATTCTCCAAGGTAATCAACCAGAACAAATCACATGCATTTTGTAGAAACTGAAGCCAAACTGAGAGGACAGATTAATTCTTTCATAATGTTGGAAATAGTGTGCAATTCATTCCAATAAACCATTGGCTGGGGCTGGATTGTGGTGGGAGGAAGACAGTGAGAATGAGCTGACTTCTGGGGGTAGAGAGGCTGAGGATGAGCCAGAATAAGTTAGTAGAGTGAGAGACCAAGACTACAGAGGGTCAATCTAAAACAGATCAATTATGAGATGTGAGACTACACGGAGGAGGATGTGGTCAAAATTCAGAAAAGAAAGGGTGGACTTTGTCCTCAGGTCCAAGTCAGGGAGGAGTCTACAGGCAGGGGAGTGTAAGGGGCATTTCCCCCTCAGACGCTGGTCTTCACGCTTCAAAGAGTAAACTATCATTAAAGCGCTGCTTGGTTATGTTACAAGGAAAGAATAAAGCTGGTGAAGTTCATGCCATTGACAGGTTTAGAAGCTAGTGTGGACACAGACCTATAAACAAGTAATTGTGCTGTAACGCATTCAACAGAGCATTGATCATGTGGCAGTTATGGGAATGGGATTGACCTACATTTGACTCTTATTTCTGCCATTCTTGGCCAAGTTAACCTTGAGAGGTTGTTTAGCTTTTAAACTTCTATTTCCACTTCTTTAAAAGGGGTTAATACCATTCCTGAGGTGATTGTGCTGTTGTTGTGGATCAGTATGTTGAAGATGATCAAACTCTTCTACTCAGCTAGGGACAGGATTAGACTTAATGCCAAAGGCAAAAGGACACACTGTGGAAGGCTGATGGCTTCAACAGTGCTTGAAATAATGGGAGAGCGAAATCATACTAATGAAATATTAATTTGATAACTGTTACCCTACTTGGGGAAGCTAAACCTTTTAGAGAAATAATAATATCTGGTTATATTTTCCTAAAATTTGATAAATAAACTATCATTGCTCTATTTGTATTCTAGGCTTTCAATCATGAGTTCTTCTAAATATCTACAGAAATATCAACCACTGTGTTCATTTAGATATTTGAATATAATGAAGTAAAAGGAGTCAAAATGAAGTGATAATTAATAATTCAGCATATTTTAATATCTCATATGCATGTTTGCAATTAGTGTGCCAAGATAATATATACTTATTCATTTGACTAATTTCTAAAGGAAAGTTCCAGAACAAACCATGCTTTGATGAAAATAAAATAACAGTGAATGTCAAGAATGTTTAAAGCTATTTAGAATGCATGTTGCAACCTACCTTAGTCTGTAGAATCATATCTGAAGCTAAAATAGAATAGGACCAGGTGATTTAATACTAAATTATTCATTTTATATATAATTCATTGAAAAATACAAGGATGGATAAAGTTGGATGCAACCTGAGCACTGAATGATCTGATTGTATAACTTGTTTCTGGGCTTCTAGGGCCACAGAACTGTTTCCCTAGTGATAATGGTAGGTGATCTGGAATAAGCGTATCCCTTTCTAGTAACTCTTCTAAAAAACAAAATGTATTTGTAATATATTGTCTAGGACTATCATTTTAGTTTGGGAAAATGTAGCAGTACTCATACTTCTTGTTTCTATTTTGAAAAAGAATGTGGAATAAAAAAGCAGAAAATTCACGGCAGCACTAACTGTGGCTTCAATCCTCCATGCCTCTCAGACTAATTATTTTCCTCAAGGCCCACAGAAGTAAACTGATTTTCCTGATTGGTTTTCTTGCACACCGTGTATCTTTCTCAAATACTCAATTTTCTTCCATTCTTAAAACGTTAAAACCTTACAGTTATCTACTTTATAAGAAAATAATACTGTGAAATCAGACTTGGCTTAGTTTGGGGAAGCATTTGCTTGATTAGGAAAGGTTAATCCAAGCTTTTCTTTACGAAGTAATTTTGAGGATTTCAGAAGGTGCTACAGTATGAATATAAGTATTTTATAATCTTATCAAGTATGAAAATTCAATTTATAAAAATACACCAAAAAGTTTAGATAACTGAGACACCAAAGTTATACAACAGTTAGATAGATTAAGTTGCTATATTTAGCAACTATAGATTTTTGCTATAAATTAAATATCCACTTCATTCTGAATAAATTTTTAAATGGCTATCCATTCATTAAATAAAACTGATTAAATATTAATATTATTTAATATACTGAATTGATTACAGCTATATTAGTAAAATTAACAAATGGTTTCTTCCAACATTCACTGTAAAAGCCAGTATTAATTTGTTCAAATTCTACTAACATATTAGAACAACTGCTAGAAAAATGTAAACATTTTATGGTAATGATTTTTACTCTCTTGCTTTTCAAAAAAATGTGTGTAAGTCCACTGTGCATCCATGATCATACTTTAATTACTTAGAATAAAGAAAAAATTTTCTTATTATTTAACTCATGTATTTTCAACCATACATTTTTAGTAGTATAATAAAGTATTAAATCATCTACAAAAGTTGAAATCTTTAGTGGAAAGAACCCATATATTCCTATTTTCTTTAAAATTGAAGTATAGTTGATTTACAATGTTGTGTTAGTTTCTGGTACACAGAAAAGTTATTCAGTTTTACTTCTATTCTTTTCCATGATAGGTTAGTACAAGATATCGAATATAGTTCCCTGTGCTATACAGTAGGGCCTTGATTGTTTATTTTATATATAGTAGTGTGTATCTGTTAATCCTAAACTCCTAATTTACCCTTCCCTTCCCCCATCAGTAACCATATGTTGGTTTTCTATGTCTGTGTTTGTTTTATAAATATATTCATTTGTATCATTTTTTAAAGATTCTATACATCAGTGATAGGATATTTGTCTGTCTTTCTTCACTTAGTATCGTAATCTCTAGATCCATCCATGTTGCTGCAAATGGCATTATTTCATTCTTTTTTATGGCTGAGTAATATTCTGTTGTATATCTATACCACATCTTCTTTATCCATTTATTTGTTGATGGACGTTTAGGTTGCTCCCATGTCTTGGCTACTGTAAATAGCACTGCTGTGAACATTAGGGTGCATGTACTTTTCAAATTAGAGTTTTCATCTTTTCTGGATATATGCGCAGGAATGGGATTGCTGGGTCATACAGTAACTCAATTTTTAGCTTTTTAAGGAACCTCCATACTGTTCTCCGTAGTGGCTGCACCAATTTACATTCCCACCAACAGTGTAGGAGGGTTCCCTCACACTCTCCAGCACTTATTTGTAGATTTTTTTGATGATGGCCATTCTGATAGATATGAGGTTATACCTCCTTGTAGTTTTGATTTGCATTTCTCTAATAATTAGCAATGTTGAGCATCTTTTCATGTGCCTGTAGCCCATTTGTATGTCTTTTTTGGAGAAATACCTATTTAGGTCTTCTGCCCACTTTTTGATTGTATTTTTTTTTTTTTTATTGAGCTGTATGAGCTGTTCATATCTTTTGGAAATTAAACGTATTTCTAATTAAGATAAATAGTATTGTCATGGATACCTTTTAGGTTAGTATAGATGCTTTTTTATTATTTGAATATACAAAAATTATTTATCAACTTTAAAATAGATATGTTATCAATATTTGCACATCTATTTGAATCTTTTCATTTTTTAGAAGTTCATTTATCTATTTAATAATTTTAAAACACATTGGTAACATTTAAAATATGTAAATCAACTTTTGAATTGCTTATGTGGTTAAAAAACTTTAAAGAACTTTCAACTCATTTTAATTAAAACATACTTCATTTTATTTTGACTCTTCCAAACTCAGTGCTCTGTCAGATATACAAATTACCACCAACTGCATAATAATTTTAGAACCAATGAAGGGTTATATGTAAATTAATAAGAACAAGACACTGCTACTGATCTCAAGTAGCTTAGAGGCAACTTAGACATATTTTCAGTTATTTCCTGACATTTTAATTTTAATTGTGTTGAATACAAAGTCTTGTTATTTACTTTTTATTTTTTTCCATAGGATTATTCCCATTACTAGTTTACTATGGAGTATTCAAATAAAGGATTCAATTCCCCTGAAATACTAAACTATTCACAGTGGATCTGACATTATAAAATGAAGTTAAATACAATACATTGAAAGAGAGATTAGTTTCTGACAGAACATGGACTTAAAATAAATGTGGTGGTCAGCTTTTCTTACTGGTATTATAAATTGATCTTTCAAAAGTGGTTTTATTTGCAACAACCATCTCAGTGGGTCCACAGATCAGCATTTACTTCTTACGGTACCAGTGCCACGAAATTTGATCTGCTGTCTTGCAGTTACTCTGATCATTGAGGGGACAGGGTGAGCAGATATAAAACTTTTCCATTGGTGAGAATACTTTTAGCATAATTATCTTTCAAATGTGCATCCCTGATTTCAAAGAGAGTAAGTCTTTACCAAATTCTAAAAAGCAAATAAACATACCAGGTGGATAGAGGCTCAGTAACATCTGTCTGGATTTAACATATTTTATTGTTCATAGTCTCAGGAAAATATTTAGTCACTAAAGAGTTATGTTTAAAGTTAGAAAAAAATAAATGGCAAATTTAGTAATTTTTAATACAGGATTTACGTAACATGTAACTTCAGAATTCAGTCAATTACTGTGAAGAAAGATGACCATACTCTGTGCATGTTTCATTTTGGACCTTAGGTTTTCCTGTTTTTAATTTCTATGGATACTACATGTTTTTAAATTTTGTCATTTTAGGTGATATTAAATAATTAAAGTTATATCATGGTTTTATTGAAAATGATTTAAAGTTGTTGGTTGGTGAAACAGCTAAATCATATTGATATCAATATAGAAGCAGTAATTATCTTAACTTTCAGAGGATTACAAGCAAAATACTACTATGTTATAGTTTTAGAAGCTTGATTACTTATATCATGGTTGTTATGGGTTGTGAATTTTATTTTCAGGGTTATGCTTTTATTCTGTGCAATTCTTGATATGCTAGAAACTTGTGCCCACTATATTTTTAAAAGTCCACTTTCAAACTCCTCACTACATAATCTGCAAGACTGAAGTGCTAGTGTCTTTGATTTATGGTTCAGTTGTTTGCATTGTGACAGAATTTATGGCCCCAAACCCTTGTGTGGAAATGAGAAATAACACTCAAATCTACATTCAGGCTTGGGCCCTTTGCCCTGTGTCCCAGAGGCGTATCCAAGCGTGGAGTGGATTTATTATCCTCTTCCTTCTTGATGGGGCAGTTTATGGACTAATTCAAAGATGGGCACAACATAAAAAGGGAAAATTTCACATATGTGCTTTGATCTATTTGTTTTGTTGTTGTTAAAATAAAAATTCATACTGCTATCAAGATGGGCCAGATAAATGCTTCTCAAACCTCAGCCTGCCTAAGGATCACCTGGAGGGACTGTTAAGATAGATTCCGAGATACAACCCCCAGAGATTCTGATTTAGTAGGTCTAGGGGTAGGGCCCTTAAGAATTTTCGTTTTGGATAAGCTCCCAGGTGTAGCTGATGCTGCCTGTTTATGGACCACTTTATAAGTAGCAATGAGATTCATAATGTTAACTAATCAGAGATACCAGCTGAATGTTTAAAACTTTGAGGAGGAGGAGTACAGTTACTAATTAGGTGTACAAGAGCATCTTCCACATGTTTGAATGTCAATAATTAACAGAACTTTGAGGATCCAACTTGGGTGGTAATTATGCTGAACATCTACTTTGTTTCATAAAAATTTTACATTAGAATATTCCTGTGAGATTCTTAATTCTCAAAGCTCATTGGACTAGTTAAGCCCCAAAATAAAAGCTGCTTCTATTAGTGATCACTTATCAAAGAAAAATAACATGCAAATGATGATTAAGGAGAATATTTTTAAAAATATCATGTCTGGTGCATACACTAAAATTTTTGCTTAATGTTCTTGGTGGTGTGGAGTCAATATCAATAAAATTTACATTTAAGTAAAATGATTAACATTAAAAGCTGATTTTTAGTCTATTTTGTAATTATCACAGATGTTACTGATTAAGAAAGAAGTGAACTTCTTTCAAACTTTACCACTTGCTAGCTTCTTATTGGTGTGCTACATCTTGCAAATTCACCGTTTGCAAATAAAATCTCCTAAGATACCCGAATAATCTATTTCGGGTTCCAATGATGGAGGGCCATCTTGTTGCAGATTAACATTTCTAATAAGAACAGCAAGAACACCTGGATGTTATTTTTAAAGATAAATAAATCAATAAATTTAGCCAACAGGTGTTTGAAAGTCAAGCCAAGGCAGGGAGGGAGCACACGAGGAGCCAAGAATCCTGGAACAAAAGGAAGCTAAATGGGAGCCCAACATTCAGCCCAAATTTGTTTTTCTGGTAACTGCTAATTTGCAAGTGATAGTTACTGGACTAGGAAGCCAAGCAGAGCTTCTGGAAGTCTTCCAGAGCTACGGAGCATACCCAGCATGCCAAGGAGGGGTTATGATGAATTCCCAGGCTCTCCCCTTCAAGCCCTGAAGGGCTCCAGCTTGGGTACAGGGGGTGCAGTAGGCAGAGTTCTAAGATGACTCTCTGCTCCTGGGCCAGCAGGATTCTAAGCTGGCCTGAATAACCCATGCTCTGTGTCAGCCCCTCACCCTGAGTGGTGGAGGGCCCCAAGTATGATAGGGCATCATACTGTGATGCGGTTCAACTAAATGACAAAGGTGAAGAGATTTTGCAGATGATTTTGAGTTAATCGCAAAGGAGATTTTCCTGGGTGAGCCTGACTTAATTACATAATTTCCTGCAGGAGGGACGAGGCCCTTCCCAGTAAGAGATTCTCTTCCGGCCTTGAAGGACTATGCAGCCATGTTGTGAGAGGGCCCCGTGGCCTCTGGAGAAGTTGAACACAGCCAGCAAGAAAACCAAGACGTCATTCCTGTAACTGCAGGGAAGTGAATTTTGTCAACGATCTTGTGAACTTAGAAGAGGATCCTAAACTCCAGAAATGAATATGGCCTGGCTGACACCGTAATTTCAGCCTGTGAGACCCAGAGCAGATAGCAGAGCCCGGCTTTGCCTGCACCACTGACCCACGGAAACTGAGAATCTTCAAAGGTAAGGTGAACGGCTTATATAGTTCTTTTCATTTCTAAACATGATAGTCCCCAATTGTGTTAATATTATCCCTGAATTGAGTGTTTTAGGTTAGACTCTGTATAAAGAGATTTGTTTTTTGTTTCACTGAAAAGGATTGTATACACCTAGGAAAAGCCTTATGAGAGTATTTACCAAATTCTTAACATTTGATATTATCGTGGCTACATTAGGTGCAGGATTAGAAGGTGCTAAATGAGAGAAAGAGACAGGAACGCTAACTTTCTTTTTTTAATGCATGTTTGTTTGATTTGAAAAAAGAGTTTGATTTTTTTAGGAGTGTTTACTCTTCTGTCTCCTGCACCCTGGTATCAACTTTGATACCCACACCAGGGTCCAAAATTATTCCCATGTATAGTCCTGAAGAAGTCCATTACCAAGTATGGCCTCACTTAGACTTTATGCTAGTGAGGAATCCATTCTATATTCAGTGAAAAGAAAGAGCCCTCATGTTTCCACTCTTTCCCCATTTCTGCTCCTTCCTCAGCACTTCCGACTACAACTATGTTCATCAAATTTTCGTCTCTGGTTGTCCAACCTCAGTTTATAATTTACTTCATCAATCTTTATTATAATCTTATTACAGTTGGTAAGGAGATCCAAAATATTTCTCTTTTGAGAGACAGAGAATCAAGTCTGCTCACTCCACTCTCCTTTTGGGGCTTTTGGGTTATCCATTGTCTTGCAACATAATGCCATATTTTTCTATCTGACCTTAGTATATTACCACTTGTGCTCATAGTTTATCCCTGTTTGGCATCAATTTTCTAGTGGTTTTTTTCTGGCAACATTTTGTTTCTGACAGTTACCTATAGCAACTGACTAAATATTGCAATAGAAAATATATATAATTTCCTTTTACTGACACATATATGAAATAGGAAAACAGAATATGCACGTACTATGTACAGAAAAAGATGTACCCAATCTTTACAGATAAATACATATTTAACACAGAAAACAAGCCTTCATATATGTCAGCACAGGAAATTAAAAAAGGGAGATAAAAGCTTTTCCCATTTCGGGGTTTGAAGTGCTTCAATTTTTACACTACTTTAGGATTTGCTGTAGTAACTTAAACTATAAATTACTGTCATCAGAAGAAATCTAATTTAGCAGATTTAAGCCTTTTATTTTTAAACTGTGAGTGTGTTACCAATTAGGGTTCTTGGATTCTTTCATCAATAGAAATTAATGAGAGCCCAAATGAAGAATCCAGGCAAGGCTTTATTGGGATTCGTGCTGGAGCACGAGGGAGCAAAAACAAGTAACAGGTGCCCTCCCTCGCTCCCCGAGGCGGGAGGTGGGGTGAGCTGGTGCCTTAAGTGGGGTGAGGGTGGCTTAGGTAGTCTGCCCACCCCCTTGGTGGTGCTGTTTGCCGAGGTCATGCGCAGTGCCCTGCTTTTACTCCCAGCAACTCAGAAGTGGCAATTAGGTTTTGGCCTTTTTATATCTTATTGTTCACAATTTGCCCCAGCTGCCCATGCAGGCAGTAATTGTTAGTCCCTTATAGTTGCTCTGTATTCTAGTGCTCAAGGAGGCGCAGGTGCAGGCACTCCAGTAAAGAGTCCCAGGACCCAGGTCCCAGCCTGTCTCAAGTGGAGAGTATGAGGAAAAAAACTGCCAACATTACTTACTTCCCGATACTAGATAAGACCCAAAGCATGGCATCACTGATGATTTTTCATTAAAAATCCCTTTGCTGAAGTAGGGGTTTGCAGTTAATGGCTGGGATTCTGCCATTTATATCAGTAAGGGTTATCTGTAAACTGGCTGATGACATCACCGTGTCCTCTTCTCCTTAACAATGTCTCTGTGGTTTCTCAACATCCCTCTTGGAGAAAACAGCTCTTATTAAATAACTTTTCTTATTTATTCTGGATTTTTAAAACGATTTTGTTAATTTCCACTTGGAAATGTATGTTACTCTCCACATTGCCTTCTACACTAGTCACCCAGAGGCTTGGAGGAAATGAACAAAACTTAAATTTAAAAAAGATAATGTCTGCAGGGAGCATTTTCCGCTCAGATATTTTGAATGTTTCTAATTGCAATCAGTTTTCTTCCTCCAGTATTTAGCTTGTTAGTGCCTTGATTTTGTATTCTCCTGCCTGAAAAATAAACCCTATGTTCTTTCTTTAAATTTTTAAATCTTTGTAGTCAACCTAACATTTTACATAACAAAAAGCGAGTACCTGTAACTATTTGAATGCTGCTGTGAAAATGGGAAAGGTCTAGGTAGAGCCTCAGGTGCCAGACAAAATGAAATGAATCAGTATCTCCTTGTTCTAGGCAGTTACCAGTGCAGATACAGCAGTTTAGTTTCTCTTTAATATACTGTTGGCCTGAAGTAAACAGACTGCTAGATACTTCTCCAGGAAAGATGAGTTTGTTTGCGATCAGTAGAGAATTGCAATTCTGGGTCTGCAACTATGGCCAGCCTTGTGCAAGTCCCCTCACTACAAGGGAAGTAGAATGTTTTTATAGAGAGGAAAAGAAAGTTGGGAAGGCTATAGCAAACAAAGAGTCCATGGCTTTTCACAGGCTGAGTCTCTGCCAGGAAAGAAGTCTTCCCTCCTGTTGGGCTCTGCTATCCTCTTAGGTCTTGAGAGCTCCCCATTCTGGTCTCCCAACTCTATTTAATTGAGGTTTTTGTTTTAATTTTGTATAATTTATTAATGAAGCAAAATTATATGTGTCCCATTCTAGGCAAATGCCTGACAGGCTGACATGGATCACTTGAGAAATATGTGCCTTTGACTGATAATGGAGTGGGAATATTGAACATTATAAATTAGTTCAATACATTCCAATAATTTTAAACGGCTCCCCCTCTATTTTCCATGAGCAGGTGATCTCAGTTTTCAAAACTGGAAGCTGAGACAAAGTAAACAAAACAAATTCAGTGGGTTTGCAGAGTATAGCATTAGAATATTGGATTGTTCATTCATAAACATGGAGGCAATTTTTACAGGCTGAGTTTCTGAAACTTAAGTTTTGATGGTTAGCCTCCTCAGAAGAGACTGAGCAGATTGTCTTTGTGCCAGACCCTTAAATCAACAAATCAAGCCAACTAGATGATCTGAGTGACTTTCATGAAACAACCAGAAAACTGACAGTAATCATTTTTAGTTTTAAATGAGATAAAATATCAGTAAGTGAATGCTAAAGGGTATGCTGTAGATGATTATCATTGAAAGGAAAAGGTGATTAGTCAAGGGAAAGCTTTTCTGTCTTAACATGCTAGAGCCTAAGAATGAAGGAAATGGAATTAATAAGAGTTTCCTGAGAGTGTGGGTAGGAAAGGCCAAGCAGAAACATGGAGGAGATGTAAAATGTATGGGCAGAAGGGAATCTTCATTCTGGCAGGATTATCACATAGATAATAGAAGATCGATGGGGAACCCATGACCTGGGGAACAACAAAGAAGAGTGTATCCATAGGCAGCTTGGTATCCCATAAAAAGCACTACTAGGAATTCAGAAACCTCATTTTTTTATTCATAAAATGGGAATTGTTGATTCTGTTCTAATACGAATTTTGTGAGTATATTTTTCAAATTTTAAGTTATATGAATGTTATTTTATTATTAAATGTATATTACCTGCAAAGTGAAATTATAAAAATCTGCATACACTCTTACCTATATAAGGAATGGGAATTGTGGGAGTGCTAGCTTTGGAGCCACAATATACTCACCGTTAAAAAAAAAAAAATCCATCAAAAACCATTCTCAAGTAAATAATTGATTGCTATGATATTACAGTGTAAACTGAAGAATGCTATCTTTGGAAATTACTCAAAAAAAACTGACTACTTTAGTTCTTAAAGTTTTGTTATTTATGAATTACTAAGGTGTTATTTATAGTAGTAACATTCAGCAATCTACATAGTTGCCAAGGAATTTGAGAAGAACATAATGACTAGTGTTTTATTGCCTAAAAGCACAAAAATTAACTTGCTATATATGACTGACAAAGTATTTAAGATTTTCATGCCAAGCAGGAGCAAAACCAGTCCCCTTCTGAAATAGAGTTAACTCTTCTTCTCTAAATAACCATTTTTATTGTTTTTGAAACTTACTCTATTTGTACCTTGCCACTGCAACGTGACATGTACAATGTGAACTTTATTTTGATTCTTCATATGGAGGATATTTTGCATCGCAGTGTAGCTCCTTCTGAAGTGCTGAAATGAGCTTTAGTTATGACATGTATTGTCTTCAGTTTCTTGTATTTTAAGTACAGGTGGAAATGAGGTTATTTGTTGGCACTTGTCACTGCACATCGCTTACTTTTATGCCCCCTAAAGTTGTTTTTTTATGTTCAGTGTACCTTGATTCCACTTCAGTTTTCATAGCAATGCAAAGATGCAGTCATGTCTCATTCTCTCCGTATTGCAACTGAGGAAACTGCTAATTAGAGAAATCACTGGCTTTTTATGATTGTCACAAATATTCTAAATGGGAAAACTGGTATTAGACTCAGGTTCTGATGTCATGTCTGGTAGTCTCTACTGTGCAACTCTCTAATTTGTTATACTTAAATTTGAATGACTTTTAGAGAATCGGATAACTGTGTAGTCACACAGAAAAGCAAACAACATATACTGACATAGCAGTATTTTCGTTAGCAATCTGTTTTATTGTTTCTAACTATTTTTATATATAAATATTCAATGGTAATAGCAACCTGAGGACTGTTTTTGGAAATCTCAGATGATATATTCCCAGCAGTAAACTCATAATCCTACTAAACGTATGAGTGAAAAAAATTTACATTTTCATTTGTTTTGCTACGTCTGCATTGTTATTTATTCTTTGGGGTTTAGTCCCACCTATAAACTGCCATTCACCACTGTAGGAGGAAAAACAAAGTGTTTATAAAATATAATCTGTTAACCCCTCCCCTGCAACCTGGACCAGCTGATGTGCCACACCTTATCCATGTTGGGCCAGTCAGATTCTCTCAGAAGTTTGGAATCGGCATTCGTTGATGTTGGTCTCTATGGTCACTCAACTAAAGCAACATAAACTCTGAGTAGAAGAATTCAGCCTTGCTTAGCCTGTGTGTATAGGAAGGCAGAGAAAGCCAACCTAGAGAGGGAGTGAGGACGGGGGGAAACTGTAAAACAAAAACCAAAACAAACAAACAAACAAAAAACAGATATATGGCGAACAGCATGATCAGGAGATCAGGTACCCTCAGAGAAATAAGGACCCAGGTTGCAAACATCTTTTTATTTCCTGATTCTAGTTCTCAGGACCTTGACTGAACCTGCTCTTGAGTTGAACCTGCATTGTTTGTTCATTTATAGAACCTTGACTAAGACATAAATTAAATCAAAGCTTTACCAGTCTCCTATTTTAAAAATCAAGTGGATTGTTTAGAGTTTTAAATATTTTAATTCCATTTAATATTTTGTTTCGCTATAGGAATCATTTTATTTTCACATTTGAAAATGCACACGTTTAACAAAAGATAAAATTTACCTCTGATCCCACCATCAGAAGTAGCTTCTGTTAATGTTTGATATATTTTGCTATTATCTTCTGTGTATGCCAGTATACACTTGAGTGTATGCACGCGCACACACACATTAATTCTAACTGAATCATGATCAACAGTTTGCATACTTTTATGTTTTACTATTTTTACTTAAAATTATCTTTGGAGATGGTTTTTAATTTACTGTAACATTTAATTGACCATTTTTCTGTTTTTGATCATTCTGTTCTTTAACTTAGAGTGAATATTAATTATAGCTTCCGTAGTGCTTTGATTTTTTTAAAATTTCTTTTGTTTTATTCAACAAACCATTATTAAGTGTCCACTGTGTACCAAACACTTTGATACAGCTAATAAGCTATGTTTGCTTACCTTGAGGGGATTAGAGCCTTAATGTAAAAGAGCCTAGTAAAGCAATTGCTCATCAAATTTGAGGAGTCATTTCTTCGAAGGAAAAGGGGTGAAGAGGTGCTTCTTAGGGGGAACCTGGGTCATGAATTGAGCATTGACAAATGAATAAATGACTGGGGAGGAGGGTACGTGTGAAATAACAAGAGATAAGTTAGAAAGGTAAGCAGGTCATGGTGAAGGGAGGCTTATCTGGCATCTTACAAGCAGTGGGTAAAACTGACAGTTTCCGGGAGAAGGGAGGCCTTGGAAGATTTGCATTTTCAATTGATTATATGACAGCAGAAGATGGATTGCTCAGGTGTAAAACCTGATGTGAGGAAGCTACTTGAAGCGAGAAATCTACTAAAATAGTCCACGTAAAAGATGAGATCCAGTATCACCACACTAAGAGGAGAGAGATTAGGTTATGGCTATATTGAAAAGATAATTTATGGTATTTGGTAACTGGTAGGCTGTCCGTAGGTGAAGGGTAAGGAGACTCCGAGAATTTTCTGTCTTCTGGCTTGCTACTACTACATGTTATAGAGAATACAAGAGAAGGGGCAGGATAGGGGAGAGATCCAGAGTATTCATTTAGATGTGTTTGACTTGAGTTACCTGTTGGACATGATCAGTAGTCAGCGTAACAGCTCAGGCTGATTATAAAAAACACTGCAGACTTGTGGCTTAAATAACAGAAATTTATAGTCTCATAGTTCTGGGGGCTTGAAGTCCAAGATAAGGGTGCTGACATGGTCAGGTTTTGGTGAGAGCTCTCCTCCTGGCTTGCATACCTTCTCTCTGTTTCCTCACGTGGTGGTGAGATAGCGAGTAAGCTCTTTCACTCCTTCTAAGCCCACAGTCCTATCAGCTGAGGGCTCATCCCTTATGACCTCATTTAACCTTAATTACCTCCTAAAGACCTTCTTTCCAGATACTGTCACCTTGGGGCTTAAGGCTTCAGCATATTAACTTTGGGGAAACACAATTTAGTCCACAGAAGCTAGATATAAATCTGGAGCTTAAGCAACATTTTGGAACTGGAGATATGGTTGACTATGCTTCATGAAAATAGATGAGTATGCCCAGGGTGGGCACCCAGTATAAGAAAGGAAGAGGGTCAGAAACTCAGATTTCACGTTGCTCTCTGTGACTCTCTGTTACATTGTTTGCAATGAACAATGTTAGTGGCACCGCATTAGACTTGCTGATTATATAGAAATGTTGTTTGAACTACTCTCCCATAGATAGTCAGCAGATGAGAATTTTTAATGTTTAAGCTTAAAAAAAAGGATCCTTAATTAAAAGTTGAATAGGATTAGTAGGGACAGATTGTTGAATAGGCAGACTATGTCTAATTGGAGAAAATCTGTCACAGATTAGTCCACCCTTCAGATACCCAACCATGATGGGTTAAGAGTCATTTGAATGATACGTGAGATAGAACCCTGAAGGCATGAGCTTAGAACTGGTGAAGCATGACCTTCCTGAGAGAAATAAAAAGTTTTTTAAAAAATTTTTGCTCTCAGAAGGAAAGATACTGAGACTTAGTGTAAAGTAAACTTAACATTTTTAGTGTTAAGAATGTTAGGAAATGATTTACAAAATGAATTCTATAAATTATCTAGAAACATCACTGGGGAATATATAAACAGGAACTGGGGACCTATCTTCAGATTTTCCACAGAACAGTTTGATGAGAAAAGCATTTACATAAGCTTAAATTTAACATTATATAGAATTTTTTTAAAAAACAAGCAATTAAAATTAAACAATTTGTGTGTGTGTGTTTAAGGTATTATTAGTCACTTATACCTGAGAGTGAATGAGTCTATCAGCTCTTTCCTAAAGCAGGGGGAGGGGAACACAGGAAGGCACAGAGTGCTTGGGTACGCAGCAGGTGGCAGACGTGAGGGAAAAGGCATCGAATATGTTACTACACATTATATGTCAAAATACATGTGAATAAGATGAATGTTGTAAATCTTCTTTGTTGGTAAACTTTGCCTATAAAATACTGGTTTTTGCTGTCAGACACAAACCTTGGTCATCACATGGTAACAGCTGTGTCTCTAGAGGATTGTGGTCAAAGAAGGATGGCACACTTTCAGGTAATGCTGAACCCCCTAGCATGTGAGGGCATTTGGGATACTGACAGTGGTTTGAACTGAAGGGAATGTTGACTTTGTCCTAACCATTATTTTCTGGATTTTCAAAATTATTTCATAGCAAAATCAGAAGCTATATAAAGTCACAGTATATTACAGCTTATTATTTTGTCTGTGCTGTTTTGCTAGGGAAATAAATTTGATTAGTTTGATAAATTTATTCTTCACAAGGGCATGATGATTTTTGTTTTTTACTCAATAGCCTGTAATTTTATTATACGTTGCAAATTGATTTTCTGTTTTATGATTTGCACCAGTATATTTCCAAGCATGAAACTTTAAATAAGTTTCCCTATCACTTGGGGTATTATTTCTGTTTACTTCTTTCCAGATAAACATACAGTTTTAAACAATGCAACATAATTGCCCATTTCCAATCTTCTAACATCTTAATAATATTCTATGAGTTCTAACAATAGGTAACATCTCTGTGATTATTCTCATCAATTCTTTCAGGTAATTGAAGCCTCGCCCAGAATACATAAAATATGTTTATATTTTAACCTGAATGTCTTTATTAGAATTTGTGTATACTTTTATCATGGCTTTTAATTCTGCTGCATAAGGGACGTGATCTTGCTCTATAATAAGCAATACGGTATGATATATGGCTTAGTAAGTAAACAAGAGACTTCTACTTTCTGCTTGGGATGTCGAAATCTGGAAAGAGCATTATTACTTTCACCATTTAAAACAACAATAACAAAAAGCTATACAATCTGCAAATTCTGTTCTTCTTGAACACATCAGAGTGCTGAGGTGATAGGGCAACCAATTAACTTGAAACTTAAGGCAGAACACAAGCACTTGTTTGCCTGGGGCAGACACCATCGGCCAACAGTAATGTATGACATCACTTATATGTGAAATCTAAAAAACTAACTCATAAAAACAGTAAAATGGTGCTTACCAGGGACTGGGGGTTGAGGGGATGGGAGAGATGTTTAAGTGTACAACTTGCATCATGTAGTAAATAAGTCCCAGAGATCTAGTGCACAGTATAGAGAGCACAGACAACAGTATTGTAATATAATGATGAAACTTGCTAGCAGACTAGATCTTAATTATTCTAACCACTAAGAAGAGGTGGTAATTATTTCATGTGATAGAGGTGCTAATTATTGGCACATCAGCAATCAAATTACAAATATAAATGTTTCAAATCAATGTTGAACACCTTAAGTTTACACAATGTTATAAGTCAAGTATATTTCAATAAAAATAAGTGTAAAAATAATTAAACTCTATCTAATTAAAACAGACAGTGCAGGCTAGAAAGAGAATAGAGTATTCCTAGAGGCTGGAGATTTAAGGGGAATTTTCACTCATTTGTAGGCTTTTCTCCCATGGACCTTACTGGATGCTCATTAAGAAAAATAAATATTGGCTAGAGCCCTTGGAAACCCTGTGTAGGGTACAGCAGCCACTCTGGAAGAGGCACGAAACAGCACTTGGCTTTTTCATTCCTCCTTCTTTACAGGGGGAAAGCCTCAAACTGCTAGGGGAGGGACAAACCATGACTCCTAGGGTCCCAGCTGAAAACCCACTGAAACAGGGGAAGATGGCAGAAAAATACTCTTTCCCTAGAGAAGAGGGAAGGATACCTGCTAGTCTCAGATCGACGGTGGAAGAAGAAACTGAAGTTCTGAGAAAGGCCAGGGTCACAGAATCTAGTTAAGACTGAGGGTTAATCAGAACAAGAGAGAATACCCACCGTTCTGGTCTGCCACCCACCAGGCTAACAAGCTTCCAATAACAAGTAACAGTGGGACACTGCTGGGCGAGTAAGACAGCATGCGGAGAGTCTTTCTCTGAGGCACAGAGCAAAGGGAAGACTTTAGTTGAGGGTAGAGGAGCTATTGAGAAAAAACATTGATCCAACTAGTCCCTGCTCTGAACACAAGATAATACTAGAAGAATTTGAATCCTGCGATGCAGGCAGTAACCTTGGTAATGACAAATCCCAAACTTAGCTCAACTCCTGAGTAGAAGGATTCAAACCTCAGCACCAGCAGGACAGTCACTCTCATTTAAAAATATAAAAACTATTTACTCAGTTTCTAATGTCCTACACAAGATATCTAACTTTAAAGAAAATTTATGAGGCACACAAAAATGGCACAATAATGTGGACACATTGCCAAGAAAAAAGAATTCAACAGACCAAAGATATGACCCAGACAGTAGAACTATCAGACCAATCTGAAATAGCTATTACTAATATTGTTAAAGACTAATGTAAGGGTAGATAATATGCATATCACACAGGTAATTTTAGCAGAGCTGGAAACCATAAGAAAGAATTAAACAAATGTTAGCAATTAATATGAAGAATGCCCTTAATGGGCTCATCAGTATGCTTGGTACAGCTGAGGCAAGAATTATTACACTTGAATGTAGATCCACAGAAATTACTCAGACTGAAAACCAAGAGGAAAAAAGTTTAAAACATTGAAAAATCAGAAAAAAATCAAGTTATGGTACAGTATCAAGTAGTGCATCTGTAATGCCAGAAGCAGTAGTTTTACATATGTGTAATTATAGCCCAAGTCTATAGAACAGAACCAAATAAATGAAGAAATCGTGGCAAATAATTTTCAAAAATTAATAAGAAAACCATTGAGAATTTAATGAAAAAAAATTCAGTGATAGACATCAAAGCACAGATTGAAGAAGCTCAACAAATTAAAACATACAAACATAAGGCAAATCATATTCAAATTGATGACAACCAAAGACAAGAAAATCTTGAAGGCATCCAGAGGAAAATACATTAATTATAAACAGCTGATTTCATATCAAAACTAAAGCCAGAAGACAAAGGAGTGAGATCTTTAATATTCTGAAAGAAAACTGTAACCAAGAATTCAATACCTACTGAAATTTACCACAATGAAGGCAAAATAAAGGTGTTCCTTCACAAATGAAAATGGAGAGAACTCATTTTCAGCAGAACTGCTCTATAAAAATTGTTAAAGGAGTTCTTTAGGGATATAGAATATAATATCAAATAAAACTTGGATATACAAAAAGAAGTGAAGGACATTGAAATGTTATTGCACATATAAAAATAAATGACAAAAATAGCACAAATGATGGGAGGGCAAAGAATTGTGAATATAGTGTTATGACGTTCTTACAATACATGTGAAACAATATAATATTTGAGGGTTTACTGATTAAAGATTTGTAGTTTAAACTCTAGGGTAGGTATTACACATTCTTTAAAAAGAGTTATAAATTAGAAGTCAATAGCAAAGCTAATACGGAATCATAAATTAAAAAGATAGAAAGGAAGGGGAAAAACAAGAGATGGAACAAACAGAATACAGACAGCAAATTGGGAGATTTTTTTTAATCTAACAATGTTAATCCATATGAAAATAATCTAAATATACTAATTTAAAGACAGAATGACAGATTAGATAATAAAAGCGAAATTGAAGTATACAAGAAATCCACTTTAAATATAAGAGACTTTAACAGAATGGAGAAAAATAGATCATAGAAATACTAACCCAAAGGAAACTGAAGTATCTATATTAATGTTAGTAGATTTCAAATAAGGCATATTAACAGGGTTAAAGAAGGCATTAGATGATGATAACGAGGTCAGTATTTAAAGAAGACTTGATCATAAATATGCATGTACTTAACCATATTGATTCAAACATATGAGGCAAAAATGGATAGAATTGAAAAGATAGGCAAACCCTTAATTAAGGACACAACAATCCCCTTCAGTAATTAATAAAACAACTAGAATGAAAATAAAAAAGGATAAAGAAGACCTGAACAACACAGTCAACTAATTTGATCAAACTGACAAATATAGCAGACCAAACAACAATAGCAGAATACACATTCTTTGCAAGTGCAGATGGAACATTCACCATGATAGACCATATTCTAGGACACAAAATAAACCTTAATCGATTCAAAAGAATAGACATAGAAAGCATGAACTCTGGACATAAACAATTAAAAACAAAACTCAGAAATACATCTGGAAAATCTTCAAATATTTGGAAGCTTAACTCACAGAGGAAGTCTCAAGAGGGATTGAAAATGCTTTTAGTGTTGAAAATATGAAATGATAACATTTGTGGAATATAGCTAAAGTAGATCTTTGTGGAATATTCATAGCACTAGATGCTTATATTAGAAAAGAACAAAGAACATAAATGAGCAAGCAAGTCTTCCTCCTTAGGACATCATAAAAAGAAAAGTAAATTATACCTAGGACAAGCAGAAGGAAGAAATAATAAAGATAGCAGCAGCAATAATGAAATTTAGAACAGAAAGAAATATAAAGGAGAATAGAGAAGTTAATGAAGCTAAAAGCAGGTGTTTAGGGGGAAAAAAGCATTGATACTGACAAACCTCAAGCCAAAATGACCAAGGGGGGAAAAAAGATGGCTGAAATTGTCAGAATTGAAATGAAAGAGGGCATATCACTGCATATCCCACGGACGTTAAAAATATACTAAAGGAGTATTATGTACTATTCTATGCCATACTTTGAAAATTTTAGATAAACCAATTCCATGAAAGGTATTAAATGCCAAAATTCTCTCATGAAAGAAATAGATTATATTGCATAGTCCTATTTGTGGTTAAAAACCATTGAACAGGAAAAGGTTTAGGCTCAGATCAGGTAATTGGTGAATTCTACGAAACTTTTAAGGAAGAATACAAATTTTTGCCAAAGAACTGAATGTGAACAACCTGTACGTTAATTCTTTTTGTGTAATATAGTGATCTATTGGAAATCAAACAAACACTAGGATTTAGTATAATCTAGAACTTTAGATTGGCCCCGGAACAAGGTTATATTTCAGTTACACTGGTTAATGTCACTGCAAATTGTTTACCACCAAACTACATACAGGAAGAAAATTAGCAGATATCTAGCATGCTGTTATTAAACAACCATTTTTTTAAAGTAGAAAACTATTTCAAAGTGGACTGGCTTAAAGTACTAATTGATTTTTAAGTTTAAACAGTATGTTAGACCCATGGAGGCAGACATATTTTGATCAATGTGTTATTCATTAGTGCCTAGACCAATGATTGGAACATAGTAGATATCTGATATGCATTGGTTGAAAATTGTGTTGAATAAATGAATCTAATGAGAACACATCATAACTAAATATAACAAAGCCATTTTTATGGTATGCTTTAGTAAAATCTAGAATATTTACACACACACACACACACACACATATATATATATATATATATGTATGTCACACTTTGAACATGTTTTGAGATTTTAGCATTATGTTACAAATATTGACTGAACCTTAGTCACAGTTGGGGGAAGGAGGAATAAAAATAATCCACTTTGAGATGGACATCTTTCATGCCCAATAGTGTAGATACCCAATAATCTTTGCTGTTAGATGTTCAAACCTGGCATTCTATTATGTATTGATTTTTTTTTATTTCTTTGTTGTACTATTTTTAATTTGTCCCTAATGAGAGCTGATTGGTTATTTCTGACATATATACAGAATAATTATTTACGAAGACAAATGTTTGTCCCATTTATTGATGCATTTTGCCAGCTATTAGTGTCCAACTTAAATACTGCCATAGCAGCAGTGACTTCCCTGGAGGGCTTCTTTAATCATAAAGTGAAAACAGTTCGTAGCTCCTTTGTTTAAATTTATCTATACTGAAAATAGCAAAATTGATCCCCTGATATATTCTAATTGCCTAAAATGTGACGACAAATTCTGCATTGCAGTTACCATCATGATAAATGCTGTTTAACTTATGCAAACTTTATAGAATGATGACAAAACAAAAGCTTCCGAGAGATTAATTGTTTCACCATGAGGTAGTTTATACAGCTCAGACTTCATTCCTAAAGTGTAAATCAGCTTTGACTTATCATTGACTCATTGGATGCACACAAGTAATGGTAAGAAAATATACAGTATTAAGATATATTCTATTCTTCATGGCCCATGTGTGTATGTACACATGTAATGTATACACTTATTTTTTTCACATATTTTCTTTTTTTAACTAATTTTTTTTCATTTTTCTTTACACCATCATTTGTTACGTTAATCTCCACAACGCAACAGAAGTCTGCCCTCTAATCCAATAAAGGGATAAAGAAAACAGCAGGAGTCTAGGAGAACTCAGAAGGATGGTCTGTAAACTTGGCTGGATGTTGGGAACACTTGTAGAGTTTTAAAGAAATATTGATGCCTTGGATACAGCCCCAGGGATTCTAATTTAAAATTTATGGTGTGTAGAGTGGATATTAGGATTTAGAAAAAAATCAAGTCCCCAGATGTTCCTGATGTGCAGTAAAGTTTGAAACCCACTGCTTTAGAAAACAGTTTATATAAGTACCCAATAAGCAAAGATCCTTGAGTGTTTTAAAACAAGAAGCAATCATTTTATTAACCTTTCATTATTTAAAATATGTGCTGAGGTTATTTTTATGAGAAATTGAAAGTGATTTGATGTACTGTATCAATCTTAAAGAAGGGGTATGAATTAAGGTCTAACTTGTTCTTTTTGCAGCGTGTATGGAATGGAAAATATCCCGTCTTCAGAGTCAGAAAACATGGGTTTGAGCGATGATTCTGCTACTTCCTAAATATATTGCATTGGCTGGGCTTCATATGAAACTTAACTTCCTTATGTTTAAAGTACAGATGGCAATGTAGTCCTTATGGTATTTTGAAGATTAAATGGTGTATGTGAAGGAAATTCTTAATCTTCTAAGTCCTGTACAGAGTTTAGGTGTAACTACTCCCTGTTATCTCTAGCCTTTTTGTGTACAGAGTATGTCTCTTGAGATTACTAACACATTTACTGTTAATTATTCATGCATATGTTCATTAAGTAATCATTTATTTAACTGTGTACTACGTGTTTTTCAGACACTTGCTAGGCATTGTAGACACAGAGCCACACCTGGTTCCCATCTCAGTTGAATCCTGTCTAATGCAGAAGAAAGATACAGACGTACACACATTTGTATTTTTCATGGTAGGGGAAAGCTAAAAATCCAGGATATGCATAACTAAAATATGAAAATGCCAAATCAAGAAGGTCATTTTGGAGTCCCTTAAAGCCTAAACTAAATATGTTAGAGTAGAAGACGTTTTTCTGATGCCTCTTGGGCATTGACATTTTGGTACCCTGAGTAGAACACACTGTGATTAAGAAATGTTTTTACTGAGAGGTAGTATGAACTACTAATGGATAAAGGTGTGCGTTCTAAAATCATATTGTCTTGGTTCCAATCTTTGCTCTACCACAATTCAGCTGCACAACCTTGGGCAGATTTTTAACTTTTGTGTTTCACCATCCTCATCTGTAAAGTAAGATAGTACCTCCTCTCGGAGTTGTGAAAATCTATGAGGTAGTATCTGTGAAGTTCTTTGAATGATGAGTGACACCTAGGGAATGGCCATTATTCACAATTTATTGTAAAATTACCTTAATGATAATGCTTAACAGGGAGATGATTCTGCATTTTTATGCATCAAAATGGTTAAGAGGAAACGTATTATTCTTACAGTAGATGCTAAGTATTACTGAGCTAGAGAAAAAATGATTTCATCAGCAAGATAAAGGGAAAAGTTGGCAAAAGTAAAATACTTTCATTTTTTAAATCAGCATATCAGTATTTTCTTTTTCTGCTTTCTGGCTCAAACCTATTCATTGTTATTCCTAAGACGCTTGTACCCTTTATAATACCATGTGGTAATTTTAAAAAGAACATCTGTTTTTGTAGAAAGCGCTGCTGTGAAACTTGATCAGCAGGAAAAATAGTAAACTTCATATAAAAAGTTCAGGCCTGGGATTATATTGATCTGGTTTGACTGTTTATTATGCGTAGGACAGAATTCTGAGCTAAACAATACATTTCAGATGGACTGGTACTGTAAATTCAGTGGTTATCTTGTTCTTTGATAAAAATCTTTATTTTACGGATTCCACGGCTTGTGAAGGGTCTTATGAAATGTGGCTTCTTCAATGGCTGAATGTGTTTTGTTGTAGAAATTACTCAAGCTAGCTTAAATGGGGAACTCTCTGGACATTTTTTAGACTGTGATGTGTAAGCTTGTTTTTCACAATTAGTACATTGTTACTTTTAGCCATTAAATCCTTGCTTCTAAGATAGATATATACATATACGTGCATATATATATATATATATATATATATATATATATATATATATAAAATAAGGAGTCTCTTGATGGATTTAGAAAATGCAAATTTTATTTGCTGTTTAATTATAATTTTTATCTTAGAAAATGCTGTGTTTTTCTTCTGGGCCAGTATTATGACAGAATCGATCAAAACCAATGTAAACACAGTATTAAATTTACACATGAGGAAAGTGCACCATGAATTAATTTATATAAATCATCAAGATGGTCATAAAACCTATTGACAAGTGGGATGTTCAGAATTCCTTCAGGCTGGCTTATCTTGTTGAGAGTATATATTTTTAAACAGACATAAGAATTTATATAGATTCTCAAGAAAATCTCTCTTACAACATAAAATATAATTTGTATATAGTTACTGCTGATACAGAAATCCTTTAATGTCTTCCCAAATCATCATGATGTTGGAGATGAGGTTTATAATGAGTATCTAATTCAGATATAGATTTAACTGCTTTTTTTCTTTGTTTCTGTACAATCTGTTACACCAACCAAAAATAAAATTAAAGTATAATTTTTTTCCTCATCACAGGTTTAAGTCTATGACTTTTTATTAAATCACCATAATTTGTGTGCAGCCACAAGTAAACTGATAATTTTTTTCCCTGATTTTAAGAAATAAAAAGAGAAAGATTCAGAGTAGGTGAAACAATTTTCTCAACAAGAAACGCCTAATTTATTCAGTTAAACAGCACATTGGTGCATTTTCCCCTTGGACTGTTAGCTTCAATAAGCCTCTGGCAAGAAGGCCTGTGTGTTTTGTTCTGTACCTTGAACAGTCCTTTAAACATTCAAATGCTGCTTCTGCTGTGTTTCCATCAAACTTCATGCCTTATAATGTCATTTATAGTTTTTTCTCATCTTTGTCTTCCTGACTAGTTTGTAAACCTCATGGCAATAAAATAGTAATAGTTTCTTTCCATGGCATTATATAAACTAGGTGTTTGGTAAATTTATTGAACAGACTCAAACCTAACATTTAAAACTGGAATGTTTTATAACTGATTTAGAAAAATCACAATACGAGTGATATTCTTTCTGTGCAATAATGATGTCTTCATCTACTTTATCAATTCTGTGACTTGATACAGAAGACTTACTGGCTGTATATCATGGCTCTTAAAAGGAAGAGCAAGATCAAGATTTTTTTCTTAATTGAAGTATAGTTAAATTACAATGTTTTGTTAGTTTCAGGTGTTGAGCAAAGTGATTCATTTATATATATATATATTTTTTTTCGTTTTCAGATTCTTTTCCACTATAGGTTATCACTTATATGTGGAATCTAAAAAAATATATATACAAATGAACTTATTTACAAACCAGAAATAGACATTAAACAGACATAGAAAACAAACTATGGTTATGAAAGGGGGTGGGGAGGGATAAATTAGGAGTTTGGGGTTAACAGATACATACTACTATATATAAAACAGATGACCAGTGACCTACTATATAGCACAGGGAACTATATTCAAGATCAAGATTTTGGTGGATGGGAAAACTGGAGAAGGAACTCAAGTAGAACTTGGGTTCTACTCAGAATATCCATTATCATTTAACTTCTCTGGGTCTCCTGCCTTATACATAAATTGGAAACAGTCACATCTGCCCCATTAATCACAGTTTTTTTTTTCAGTCACCTTAGAAAAATATACTATGTACTATTATGTGCTGCTCATAATTTTTAAGTACCGAGGATTTATCCATACTTTCAAAGAAAGACCTTACCGTCCAGTGGGGTAGACAAACTAGTAGACCATTCTACCACAGGGTTACATGTTATGACATTATAATTTGAGTCTTATGTCTTATTTCTTAGTCAAAGCTTAAATGGCACATCCTCAGAGAGGAGATCCCTGACTATGCAGTCTAAAGCATTCTCCCAGGCAATATCATGACCATTTTTAAAGTGCACAACAATCTCTAAATCTCCCTTCCTGTCATCTGTCTGTCTGTATATCAGCTATTTTGTTTCTCCCAAATGACATGTCAGTCCTGTGACAGCAGATGCCATTTGACTCATTTTTTTCCACTTTTGATGAAAAATAATTGATGTACATCACTGCATAAGTTTAAGTCATACAGCATAATGGTTTGATTTACATATATTGTGAAGTGATTACCAGAACAGGTTTAGCTAATAGACATCTTTTCATATAGATACAGTAAAAAGAAAAGAAAAAAGGAAATAAAACATTATGATGAAAAATCTTAGGATTTAGTCTCAACAACTTTATATCATATGGCATGTTGTACTTTACATTCTAGTACTCATTTATCTTATAACTGGATATTTGTCAACTTGCCTGAATTTCCCCCTTCCCATCCTTTGCTTTTGGTAACCACAAGCCTAATCTCTTTTTCTATGAGTTTGGTTTTTATTTTATAAGTGAGATCATACAGTATTAGCCTTCCTCTGTCTGAATTTTAATTTAGCATAATGCCTTCAAGATCCACTCATGTCACAAATGGGAGGATTTCCTCATTTTAATGGCTGAATAATATTCCACTGAATATTCATACAACAACTTCTTTATCTGTTTATCCACTGATGGACACTGAGGTTGTTTCAATGTCTTGCATATTGTAAATAATGCTGCTATGACCGTGGAAGTGCAGGTATCATTTCCAGTTAGTATTTTTGTTTCCTTTGAATATAATTTCAAGAATTGGTAGATCATATAGTAGTCCTATTTTTCATTGTTTGAGGAACTTCCATACTGTTTCCCATAATGGCTCTACCAATTTATAATCCTACCAGCTGTGCACAAAGATTGCCTTTTTTCCACATCCATGCCAGCATTTGTTATCTCTTGTCTTTTTGATGATGGTCATTTTAAGAGATGTGAGTTTATATTTCATTGAGGTTTTAACTCACATTTCCCTAATGACTAGTGATGTGGAGCATCATTTCATGTAATCTGTTGACCTTTTGTATCTCTTCTTTGGAGAAATGTCTATTCAGATTCTTTGCTCATTTTTAATTGGGTTATTCTTTTTTATTGAGTTGTGTGAGTTCCTCATATATTGTGGGCATTAACCCCTCATCAGATACATGGTTTGAAAATATTTTTCCTATTCTGTAGGCTCTTTCACTTTGTTGATGGTTTCTTTTGCTGTGCAGAAGTTTTTTAGTTTGATGTAGCCCCGCTTGTTTATTTTTTATTTTGTTGCTTATGCTTTACATGTATCCAAAAAAACCATTGCCAAGACCAATGTCAAAAAGCTTTATTTTTATGTTTTGTTCTGGGATGTTCATTGTTTTGGGTCTTAGATTTAAGTCTTTATTTTGTGAGTGGTGTAAGTCCAATTTCATCCTTATACATGTGACTATCTAATTATTCCAGCACCATTTACTAAGGAGATTGTCCTTCTCCGTTGAGTATTCTTGGCTTGCTTGTGAAATATTAATTGACTGTATATGTGTGGGTTTATTTCCAGGCTCTCAACTCTGTTCCATTGGTCTATCTGTTTTTATGCCAGTACAACTATCTTTTCATGACTACTGCTATATAATATAGCATGAAATCAGAAGTGTGATGCCTCCAGCTTTGTTCTTATTTCTCAGGATTTCTTTGGCTCTTTGGGGTTTTTTGTGGTTCCATATAAATATTAGGAGTGTTTTTTCTACCTTTGTAAAAAAGTGCCGTTGCAATCCTGATAGAGATTGCACTGAATCTATATATGGTTTTTGTTATTATTGACATTTTAACAATATTAATTCTTCAAATCCATGAACACGGGATACCTTTCCATTTATACAACTTCTTCAGTTTCTTTCATCAATATCTTGTAGTTTTCAGCATAGAGTTCTTTCACCTCCTTAGTTAATTTTATTGCTTTTGATGCTATTGTAAGTGAGATTTTTTTTCAGGTAACTCATTGTTAGTGTATAGAAATGTTACTAATTTTTGTATGTTAATTTTGTATTCTGCAGCATTACTGAATTCACTGATTAGATCTAACACTTTTTTGGTTGAGTCTTTAAAATTTTCTCTATATAAAATCATGTTACCTGCAAAGACAGTTTTACTTCTTCCCTTCCAATTCTGATAACTTGTATTTATTTTTCTTAACTTATTGCTCTATTTAGGACTTACGGTACTTTGTTGAATAGGAGTGGTGAGAGTGAGTTCCCTTGCCTTATTCCTGAACTTAGAGAAAAAGCTTTCAACCTTTCTCCATTACGTAGGATGTTAGCTGTGGTCTTGTTTTATATGGCCGTCATTATGTTGAGGTTTTTTCCTTTCATGCCTAAATTGTTAAGAGTTTTTATCATGAATAGATACTGAGTTTTGTCAAATGGTTTTTCTGCATCTATTGAGATGATCATATGATTCTTTACTTTCATTCTATTAATGTGATGTATCACATTGATAATTATATAGTGACCTTCTTTGTCTCTTTTTACCATTTTTAGTTTAAGTCTAGTTTAAGTCTAGTTTATCTGATCTAAAGATAGCTATTCCTGATTTTTTTGGTTACCATTTGCTTGAAATATATTTTCCTACCTCTTCAGTCTTAGTCTGTTTGTCTTTAAGACTAATATGTGTCTCTTGTAGTCAGCATATTGTTGGATCTTGTTTTTTTCATCCATTCAGCCAGTCTTTGTCTTTTGACTGAATGATTTCATTTATTTACATTTAAAGTAATTACTGATAGGTGAAAACTTACTACTGCTCTTTTGTTAAATTTTTCTGTTGTTTTGTATATCCATTGTTCCTTGTTTCTTATCCAGCTGTCTCTGTGTTTTGATGTCTTTTTTATTATGTTCTGATGTGTAATTACTACAGTATTTTCTCATAGTCACCATTAGGCTTACATAAAATATCTTAAATAAATAACAACCTATTGTAAACTGATAATAACTTAATATCAATAGAAATCATAAACTTTATACTTTTACTTCTCTTCCCCCTCACATTTTAGGTATTGCTGTTATAGTTTATATGTTTTTTACATTGTATAGCTAATAACAAATTATTGTAGTTTTGGTTATTTTTACTACTTCAAAAATGTTTAAACTAGAGTTGTGACTTATGCACCACTTTTTCCATATTGTAGGCTCTAAGTATGACTATATATATATATTTACCATTGTCAGTGAGATTTATGTCGCCTTTTTACATTTTTTTTTTTGTTAATTAGCATTCTTTTGCTTCCATTCAAAGAATTCCCTTTAGCATTTCTTGTAAGGCAAGTCTGGTGTTGTTAATGAACTCCCTCAGCTTTTGATTGTTTGGGAATGTCTTTATCCCTCCTTTGTTTCTGAATGACAACTTCACGGGATACAGAATTCTTGGTTGACAGTGATTTTCTTTCAGTATTTTGAATATGTCACCTAATTTCCTCCCAGCCTGAAAAGTTTCTATTGAGAGATCTGCCACTAGTCTTATGCAGCTACCCTGGTATGTAACTTCTTTTTCCCTGCTGCTGTTAAACTTCTTGTGTTTGACATTTTTGTCTTTTGAAAATGATAATTATAATGTGTCTTGGTGTAGCTCTATTCAGATTCTATATATTGGGAATATTTATGGATCTGAGTGTCCTTTTTTCTCCCCAGGTTGGCAAGTTTTAGACATTTTTGCTTTAAATATACTTTCTATCCCTTTCTTTTGCTCTTTTCCTTCTGGAATTCTGATAATGTGATTTTTGTTTTCATTGTGTCACATAATTCCTATAGGTTTTCATCACTCTTTTCTATTCTTTTTTATTTTTGCTCCTCTGACTGGGTAATTTCTAATGTCCCATCTCCCAGGTCACACATTCTTTCTTCTGCTTGGTTGCCGACTTTTGAAACTCTATTGAATTCTCCAGTTCAGTTATTGTACTTTTCAACACCAGGATTTTCGTTTTGTTTGTTTGCTTGCTCTTGTTTCTTTATTGGTTCCTATTTCATTGTTGAGCTTCTCATGCATTGTTTGCCTAATTTTGTTTAGTTGTCTATCTGTGTTTTCTTGTAATTCACTAAACTTCCTTAAGAGGACTATGCTGAATTCTTTGCTTGAAAGTTCATAGATCTCTGATTTTTTAGGGTCAGTTATTGTAGCTTAAGTCAGTTCCTTTGGTGTCATATTTACCTCATTTTTCATGATCCTTGATTTCTTATGTTGGTATCTACACATCTGATTAAAGGGCGCCTCTCCCAGCTTTTACAGGTTTGCTTTGGCAGAGACAGTTCTTTACTAGTCAGCTCAGTTTGGGTTTCTAGGTGTCTGCTGGTAATGTCCTTGGGCAGAGTGGGGTATTATGGCCTATTTGGGGTCAAGGCAACCTTTCCAGCTCTGTGAACAGAGATGGAGAAGTGTACTACTGGCCGAGAAAGCTGGACAAGACTGCTGGCTTGGTCCCCTACCAAGTGAGGCTGTAGGATGGACTCTGATCAGGCTGACTAGACGATCAGGACTGGGTACTACATGCACTAGTAGATGAAACTATCAGTTAATTCCCTGTCCTGGCAGAGCGGGAGGCGAGAAGTCAGGGCCTAAGCAGCTCATTGTTTGGGGACCTGAATCATGCCTGAGTGTGCACTGGATTCCCTGGACAGGTGAGGCCACCTTTTTACTCTGCAGATGGGGGGAAGCCCCATACTGTTCTCCCTGTATAAGTGTCACTGTACACAGGGCTGGTGAATGGGCTCAACAGCATCCCCTGTGCTCTGCTTAGGTTCCCTCATCAGACCCAGTGAAGGCTGTATCCAGCAGTGAGCAGGGGTATGGATTAGATCTCCTGCCAAATGCAGTGGGAGAAGCAGCTCTAAAACCAGTAAAGCACTTTGTTGTCTTAACTCAAGCTGACCTATACCCCCAGGTTTCTGGCTAAACAGGGCTATTGGCTTTGCTCTGCAAAATACTGGCCCTGCTGTCTTTCTCTCAGTGAGAGCACGGCTAGGCTGCACTGCTTCCAGGTGTATTCGCCAGGCCTTCTGGTAGGATGTGGCTGGAATGCACTCTCCATAGCAGATGGGACTGCGACTCAGCGCCTTGCCTGGGTGTGGGAAAACCGGGCTCTAGGGAGTGAAATATTTTTGTTTAGGGACCCAGTCCAAGGAGATATGCACCCTGCCGAGTACCCTGATTAGAGTGCACCCCCACTGGATTCTGCAGATGAGCAGAGCCACTGGTTGGGATTACTGCTATGGCTCTGCTGGTATGAACTTAATCTTTCAAGATCCGTATGCTGGTTGTTGCAAACCCCTCCCACCTTCATCACAGTCAGATTATCGGTGGTTGAGCCTTGCAGATTCCCCTGCAATCTCTGTGGTTAGAAATCAGAGTAGGGGCTCCGACAAAGTGGCCCACAATGCTGGGGTGCTCTAGCTGTCCCCCCTTGTTCTCTTTTCCCGCTTGAGGATCCGGAGGCTCAGGTGAGACCTCTCTGCATGATGCTGCACGGGACTGCAGTGCTCAGTGTGGAGCAGCTTCCCTTACACGACTCATGAAGTCTGTCTTGGTCTCTGAGGTGCAGGCGTGCTTCAGCCTCGCTTTGCATTTTAGAATTCTTGAATAGTTGTTGTTCTTGTGAGAAAGAGAAAAGTCAGGAACGATCCATGTTGCCGTCTTGGTGACATCACTCCCTTTATTCACTTTATTACCTTAGCTCTTAGAATTATTCCTGATATTTATAAGGCTTTCATTGAATATTTGCTGAGTAAGTGAATGAAAAGGAATGAAAAAATACTTAAAACTTCTTGTACCATGGCAGCGCGGATTAGAGTTAATTCATTTAATAGATACTATGTGTCGACTGTGTTCCAGAGGCATAGTACTTGCTCCTGGGGATACTATGTTAATCTTAGTTTGCTGGGGAGATAGACATCAACCAACTACGTAATTATAAACAATTGTAAGTACTGTGAAGGAATAGTCCAGGGTGGCATACAGCCACATAACAAAATACCTAGCCTAATGTGACAGGTCGGGTCTTTTGAGGAAGTTTCATTTGGGCTAAAAGTTTAATGATTTGACTCAACCATGCAAAGGCAGTGTCAGCCAGGGTCTTCTAAGGAAGTGAAAGTTGGCCACTATGGATGAACTCTAGGGAGCAATTGGTGGGGGTGGACAGATGGGACTAAGATGCTGAACCCAGAACTTGTAAAGCATTGAGCTCCATATTAACAGTTAATATTCAGAAGTAAGATGTACATAGAGGGAATAGTGTAAGCAAAGGAAAAGATTAAAAAGAGTCGGTGATACATAGATTCCTGGGCTATAACTGGGTTTACTTGAAAGATCAACATTTAAAAAATCTCTTCTCCGACTTTTACTTTAAGGATACTAAATGTTTCACATACACAGAGACCCACTGCACATAGGAATGAGATAGCTATGAAACAGCTGTCAACAACTATTTGCTAGTCACTTATTTTCAGACAGGTCTTTAAGAGAGTAAAAAGTTACCTGGCCAATTGAAGTAAAGTGAACTGAAAAACATGTCTAGTGTATAAATAATAACAAAGAGAATGTCAAAAATGCATTTATAATTAAGTCAAAGTATTTGTTAAATATCTACTTTGTATAGAAGGAGATAAAACATCTAGTTCTACTTTCTTGAAATCAACTGAAAATTAGAACATATATATGTGAAAAGTATTATAGCAAACACAGAAACAATGCATAATTTAAAAGGGAAGAGATGAGTAAGATCTGGGCTCAGTTAAGTATATAAAGCTCTGCAGGGAATCAGATTTGAATTCGATTTTGGGGGGAAAAAAGGATGTATGTTAATAAATAGTGAGGCAAATGGGAAAGATGTTAACAAAGGCACAAGGTCCAAGTCATAGAAGTGAGAATTAGCAAGATGTATGAAGTTAACATATACACTGATTTTATGAAAAGCTAATAAGTTCAAGAGTATAAAAACCATGACCTTAATCAAAAGTTACCTTGGCAAAATATTTTAATGAAATAGATCTTGGACTATGTATGCATTACACAGGGAAAATAATTCAATATCTAGTTAATATTCTAGAGATACTGGCTAAAAAACTTTCTAAAGCATAATATCATTTATGTACAAGTTGAAACTTTTAATTATCTTCAAGTGTAATATAAATTGATGTCCCTTAAAAATATCACCTTTAAAGTAATATTCCTATTTTTTATGTAAACGTCTTTCACAGAATTGCTCCTTAACATCCTGTTTTTATTTTCAAAAAATATTAAGTGTAAGTAATAAATTTTTATAAACATATACAAAAACTTCACAAGTTCCTTTAAAATAGCAAAATAATTCCTTTTCTTTTAGTTGAACTGGTTACAAGCTAGTTATTCACTGATGTAATGGGTATTATTTAGCTATCAATTTTCTGTCTCATGTTATGGTGATATGTTTTCTTTTGTTCTGGGATTTGTATGGAATATTTCACAAGACATCATGTCACAAGTAGTAACTGAGTGTTTTTGTTTAAAATATTATTATAGCATTATTAGTATACTCCTACACATTTAAATATAAATATAAGATACCAAGGCATATTTTCTTAAGGTTCAGAAATTAAGTAATGATTTAGGTTTTTAAGTAAAACATCAGAATTACTCTTTCATCTATAAAAGTAGTTTGTGGACTGTTTCTGTAATGCTTCCAACTAATATTTTACCATATGTATTAGATGGTTAGTCCTTGTTTGTTCAACCAGTAATGCATATATTTGAAGTCTTCTATGGAATAATTACTCTGATATATTCTGGGAACATATAAATGAAAAAAAAAGCTGCATGAGTCAGACCTTCAAATTGCTTGCAGCCTACTTGCAGGAATCATGTACAAGGACTATATTATAAGATTATCAGTGTCAAATCATAGTTTGTACAAAATGTACAAAATATAATGTTGGAGAAGACATATCCGAGTCTGCTTGGTGAAGTCAGGGAAGAGTTCATCAAACTGGTGCATCTGAACTGCTTTAAAACGTGTACAAGAATCTATCTGAAAGATAATGGAAGAAAAGGCATTTCAGATCAAGGCCATCCTTGTGTAAAAACTTGGAGACATTCACCATTAGTCATGGGTCAGGATGATCCTGCTCTCTTGGGGGTGTCAGAGTGGTCGAGGGTGACCACTACTTCAGCTGCTAGATCAAGATGGGCCTTGGTTACCCTGCGATAGAGATACAGTTTGGTGCGTTAAAAAAGGACGGAGTGACACAAAAGAGAGTTAGGATGCTGACAGAGTGGGTGAGGTGGGAGATGATGAATAACACAGGAAAAGACATAGGCATAGATGTGAGAGGCTTTTAAGAAGTCATTGCAGTCGCGTTTAATAAATGACTGGATGTCAGGGAGGATGTGGGAGGGGGAGAGAAGGATGATTCTTAGGTCTGTCTTGGCTGAGTATATAAAGGGAACCCTGGGCAGAAGCAGCTTTTTGGGAGGAGATAATGAATTAAATGTTAGTCATGTTAAATCTGAGGTAAGTGTGGGAGATAACAGAGTAAGAGATCCAGAGGGTAGATGGTATTATCCATTTGGAAGCCATCACTTGGAAATGGATTGGCTATTATCTGGGCTTGAGAAGATGAGGTGTCTATGGTCAGTACAGGGGCAAAGAGAAAACATTCTGGACTAACTGGTTACATGTTCTTAGAATAATGAGGAGACAGGTATTACTAAAATCACTGTGTGCTGGAGTAATGAGGAATAAGGATGGATCATGGACCTGCAGGGTGAGACCAGAAAAGGAGGGAAGTAATAGAATGATTAAGAGTGAATGTCCTTTTTATTTGAGACTTTTAGAAAAAGGGAATGAAATCACATGATGAAAGAGCTGTTTAAGGACAAATAATTGGGTTGAGATTGAAGAGGGAGGACTCGTTACAGTCCAACCTATGTGAGTCTTGGCTCCTGTGGTTAGAAGAGTTAGGAGGGGAACATGACATCATGATATAGGAGACTAAGAAAAAGAATGAAAAGGAAATTTATGTTATAATGGTACAAGATTGATCATTGTTCTTAGTGATTTGCTTCTACTTAACAAGCATTCTTTACTGTTACCATGCTGCTTATCTTGCTTCAGTCATGTTTTCTAAGAAAACACTCTTCTCCGATGCTTCTTTCTGCCATCTCTCCATTTGGTCTTTTCCTTCTGTTCTGCTTGACTCATCTTTTTCTCTGTTTTTTGCTGACCTGCTGAGTAGGCAGACCCCTCGGTGGAGGCAAGTTGTGTTGCTTTCAAGAGTAGGGAGGAGAAAAACATGTCCTGCAGTTATGATCTTGCTTTCTTGGCAGGCACAGAGAAACCAGGCTTCAAATTCTAGTGAAAACAACTGCCTTAGAGTTAAGGCAGCAAATCTGATGTGCCTGTGCGCTTAGAGGAAAAAGCAAGCAGTTACAAACAAAAAAGAAACCTAGCTGAATGCAGAGGGACTCTAGATTGCACTTATCTCTCCGTCACTGATCTGAAGATCTGATACACACTGACAGTCCATGCATTTTTGCTGTGAAAGTCTTTCATTTATTAATTATTTCTTTTTCTGTCCAGTAAACATGGGGGAAACATTCCAGGGCTGCTGCTGAGACCGTGATTGCCATTTGCAGATATGAGCAAATTTCAACCTGGGTCTGTAAAAAGCTGGGTCTTGGGGCATCCTCCTTTAGGTTTAGCACCTGTAGTGCCACCTTGGACTGACACAGTGCTATTTACTCTCGTAACTATTTTAAGATTTTTCCTAATATCTGACAAACTGTTCTTTTAATCCTCCATGAAAGAGTTCTGGGCAGGTTAAGCCTCATGTCTTCTTAGGAATCATTCTTGCCATATGCTTGGTAGAACTATGTACCCCCAAAATCTAATGTTGAGGTCCCAACCTCCAGTACCTTAGAATGTACCGTATTTGGAGATAAGGTTTTTAAATCATTTAAAACTAGGCTGTTAGGGTAGGGCCCTACTCCAATGTGGCTGGTATCCTTAGAAGAAGAGAAAGTGACACAAGGGTTCTGCACACAGAGGAAGGGCCATGTGAGGACTAAGTGAAAAGACAGGCATTTGCAAGCTAAGGAGAGAGGCTTCAGGAGAAACCAAACCTGCCAAAACCTTGATCTTGGGTTTCTAGCCTCCAGAACTGTGAGAAATAAATTTGTTCTTAAAGCCACCAAGTCTGTGGTGTTTTGTTATGGCAGTTCTAGAAGAGTAATAATACACCATACTTTCTAGTTAGTATGTCTGTATTTTCTCAGAGTGAATTTTCAGTAGCCTGTAACTTATCTGTCCTGTACTGAAAATAGGAGAGTGCCTGATGGTTTGATGAACCTTTTCTCTTATCCTAACTTGCCTGTACACTTGTAATATTATACCAGAGCTAAGTGATTTCTGTTCTTATTTTTTTTGTTAGTGTGATGTGTTTCACTTAGTTGCATTTTTCATCTTTCTAGACATTGAGTACATTTACTAAAGCTGAAATGAGAATCTCAATAAATGAATAAATAATGATTTAGTGACATCTGCAGGGTGCTTAAACTTTCATTGATCTTCAAGAATGAGATTTTCTAGTAAAGAGTAATACATCAGGGGTTTTCATAGATTTTACTAAACATGGTGCTTTTTAAAAAACCTGTATCAGAAAGCAGGTTCTCTGTTCAACATGAAGACAATACAGCTGACCCCTCCACAGCATGAGGGATGGGGGCACCAACCCTCAGTGCAGTCCCAAATCCAAGTATAACTTTACAGCGGGTCCTCTGTATCCCAAATTCTGCATCTGCAGATTCAACCAACTGCAGATTGTAGTACTCGAATATATATTTAGTGAAAAAGACCACATTTAAGTGAACCTGTGCAGTTCAAACCCTTGTTGTTCAAAGGTCAACTGCACAGTGATGTATTCAAGTCAGGAGTATACAATCTGGAGTTAGCAGCCTGTCGTGGAAATTCTTGCTCAGCCTGTTAGAAGATGGGTAACACTGAGCAAGAAGATTAAAGTCTCATATTTGTCATCCGTAGAATAAGGACAATAATAGTGGTCCCTAACTTATAGGACTGTGGTTAACACTGGGTAGGCTAATTAATAAAACATTACCTGGCTCCTGATAAATACTGTCTATATCTGAGCTATTATTATTATTTTCCTGAATCCTATTGCTTGCTGGTCTGAAAACTCATTATTGATTAATATTGTTCCTATTAGAACCTTACTGGGTATTAATTTAAGGCAGAGTTTCTCACCCTTGGTTCTGTTGATGTTGGGACTGGGTAATTCTTTATTGTGAGGACTGTGCTGTGCACGCGAGATGTTTAGTAGCAGCCATGGGCTCTGAGTATTAGATTCCACTAGGTAATGCCAATGGCCCCCTAGTTGTGACAACGAAAAATGGCCCCTAGGCATTGCCAAATGTTCTCTGGGGGACAGAAGTGTTTCTAGTTGAGAATCCCAGGAAAACTTTTGATTGACAAATAAATGTTTGATTTGGAAAATATATCTACTGCCTGCTGCTTAAGTAAGCTAACCCAAATGCCTGACTTATTTTGAATGTTAGTATTGCTATTTTGTAAGATAGTTTTTCTTTAAAAATATAATTAAGGTAGGCTAGCTAAAATGTAACACTTACTTTCTTTTATTGTGGCATAAAGGTCAAAATATCTTGGTATGTCTTTTTTTCTAAAACAGTAATGTATAGTAATGGAAAAATATAATTGACTTCAAAATTGACCACATACATTTTCATGAAGACCTCTATTTGGATGAAACAAGTTGTCACTACATCTCATCAGAGCAAATGCAAATATTATCAGCAATGGAAATAACTGCTGTTTGATGTTTCTCGTGTGCTGCAGAATAGAACACTTTGACTAAAGTAGCACGGGGTAGAGGAGACAGAAATTTAAATATTCATCAAAGTGTGCTATCGTATTTCATGGTCAAAGGTGTCGAAAGATGAAGTATGTGGGGAATTTTAAAAACTACCATAGGTCTACTGTTTTGTTAGAGAAGTAAAACACATGGTGGCTATATGGATATGAACATGTGCCATCCTACTATGTTACGGTATTAAGTGGAAGTTATTGTGGTTCAAGACTCGAAAAGAAAGTATAATGACATAACAAATCTTTCTCATTTCTTTGGGATTGGTCAAAACGATTAGCTCCTGTCAGTTACCATCCATTACTCCTTTGCTCCTTGGAAGCTGGGGTGCATCATTATTTATATACTGGCCCATAGAAAAGGAACACACACACACACACACACACACACACACACACACCACCCTACAGTTTTTCTCTTTCTTTTCTTTTCATTTTCTTGGACACCTTTTCTCTTGGACCAATACCAGCAAGTCTTTCCAGAATGAGAATATAGCTCTATGTAAATACATCTTCCCTCCTCAGTTATATTAAATGTTTGTTGTTGATCCAGGGTTTTTCTCAATATGTTATTTTAATTGCACCATCTAAAAATTAGATGCAAATTTTTTTCAATCCCACTTCCTTTCTTCTTTTTTAGCCTATAGAATCAACATTGAAACCAATAATAGAAAGAGAAACAAGGGATTTTAAATGTAATGGTAATTAACATTTGTATAATTTTCCCATACATGACTTTTTAAAAAAAATTCATAATAATATGGTGATGCAGATGTAATTACTTTGGTGGGAAAAAGTGAGCATGTGAATGGAAAGGGGCTTGGCAGCTGAAGCAGTGAGAGGCAGAAGTGGTACCTGGTCCTCGTTAGTCTGGCTCCACAGCCAGTGCTCTTTCCTTCCATCACAGTGTCTGCTGGGTAACCTTCTCTCACATTGTTGCAGAGAAAGTGAACTTGGGTTCCTTACTGTAATATGTAATTCCTCCTGGTGGAGTCTTTGAAAGACCAATAAAGACAACCACAAGGTTCTGGAAAATGATGAAGCACTGCTCCCTTTTAAAAAAATTTATTTTACAAAGCCTTGAGGAACTCTCCTTCTGGTGCTGAAAAACAGCAGCCAATTTACAAGGGAAATAATATTGAAATATAAATCCACATTTTAACAGTTAAATATCACATACAGTGGAGTGCTCAAAGTGGGAATATGTCAATAGATTGCTACTTTCTTTTCAAAGCTTAATAATATTAGAGATATACATGTAAACATACATACACACACATTGTATATGTATACATTATATGTAATACATGTTATTTATGATAGGTATATATGATATATACTGTGTATACTATGATATATAGAGAGATACAGTTTACATACTGTATATACAGAGAGAAAAGTAAGTTGTTTTACTTCATGGGATCAAGCATAGAGAAATATTGAGATACTTAATGTTTTTGTTACTGCCTTTTCCTACACACTCATCACCTTCAAAATCAACTAATCATGACTTTAGAAATACCGTATCCTTATATCGTACTATACTTGAAAATCCCTGAATATGTCATTGAAAAGTTAAAAAGAAATCATGTCATTTGTTTCAGTAACCAAAGCTGTGTATTTTGTGTCTGTTTTAGAACAGAGACACAATATCTGACCTCACTGTAAGGACACAGGGCATTATAAACTCCAGGACAGAATGTCTCTCGGAAACTTTGGGAGCTTTGTGTCAGACTGAGGGGTGGTGCTCCGATATGAGCCAGCAGTATTTCTAACTCTCAAGTAACATTATCTGTCCTGTCATCTCATGAATCAGACATTGTCTGAGTGGAAATCAAAAGATAATGCCAAGGAGACATCAACTGTGCAGAATGTTCTGTTCTGTAGAGGATAACTTGTTAAATTTCACTCCTGTTTAAACCTCAGTTACTGAAAGAAGCAGGTGGTGAAAAATTATCCCATTCCTTCTTGAAGTTGAAGCCTTTAACAATTAATTATTAATTGGACTTTGAATCTAGTTGAAGAATCTATTTAGCTTTTTCCTTCTCGAGACTGCATACTCATTGGTACAAGTATTATTAGATGGATGGATGTCATTAAAGTATATAGATACAAGACATTTTGCTTTCTAGATAAGCATAATATAAATTCCACTCCAGCAATATGAACTATATGTTCTTTTTTTTTTTTTTCAGGGAAGATTGAAGCAGGATCTTTTATTCTATTTTTTTTCAATTGACACAGTCAGTTTACAATGCTGTGTCAATGCCCTTTATATGTAAACTATGTGAATAAAAGGTGAAATTTTTCTACAGAAAGGTACAAGGGAATCTTGTGAGGTGATGGAACTATTTTGCCTTGATTGTGATGGTAATTACACAGCTGTGTGTGTGTTTCCAGAACTGATATAACTATACACCCAAAAGGGTGGATTTAGGGGTGGTGGGACTACTATTTCATATCTCAGTTTTGGTGGTCATGGCTGAACTCAGAACTGAAGTGGAAACTATATCCGTAATAAAAATCTAAGTAATTAGAAATTATGAGCACACCTTAAAACGGTCTTTAAATGTTCTATATAATTCCAGTGGGCTGTATGACAGGTTCAGTGTCTAATTATATTGGTAAAACGTGATATGGGACAAATTTTGTTAAAAATAAAAGAATTCCTATTAGAGCACTTTGCATATGTATGAAAATTTCTTTAGGCAAAGTTAAGTGGAGGTTTGATCAAGGATCTAGACTCTGGTTCATTAAATCCCACATAATCAGAAGCAGCGGTTCTCCCCACAACAAGGCAAGATACATCTCTGATAGGTTTACCCACAGCAGGGGTCCTTCCTCTTGAGCCACATTTTCTAGCCTGAGGCTCTTCTTCTTTTTTTTTTTTTTTTCCCCTTTTGATGGAACCAGTATTGTTCATGGAATTACAATTGTATCCGGACTGAAGTAAATTCAATGCCCGTTTTACGGGAGTGTGATCAGTCATTAGTCACCCAGTGTTTGTTACCTGACTGCAGTATCTACAGCAGTTTAAACATACCCCTTCCTCTGCAACCTGTATACATTTTCAGAGACAAAAACAAACATATAATCATTAAAAGAGATAAGAACATAATTACAAGATTGCCTGGAGTTTCAGCTGTAAGAATGGGACTGGCTATTTGTAGGACACATCCCAGGTGCAATTTTAGGGAAGGAGGGTCTATGGATAGGAGAAAAGGTGCTATTTTATGGAATGAGAATAGTCTGAGTAGAGGAGGTTCACTTTTAAAAATAAGGAGTTAACTACTGAGACAGCACAAAGGCAAGTTAGTGTCTGTATTCATAAACATACTCTTGTTAAATTTGTAGTTTCACATTCATTCTCATTAGGAATATTGCATTTCAAAGAGGCTTGTGACCTAAGCAGAACAAAGGCAATAGGGTATGATCTAATGGTCATTTTCCAACTTTAATGCATAATACATCTGTCTACTGGGTCAAGCATTGGCTATTCCCTCAGGCAAAGAGGATTTACTGAAATCTAAATTTTATTGTTAAATAAACCAATAAGAAGTTTTATCTTGGTAGTTATAATTCTGTGATGGGCTTTTTTCTTCATTGCAGAATACTGATCCCTTATAAAGATAAAAGCTTAGGTAAGAACGTATTAAGCTGATTTTATCCCTATTTTTTACAGCTGTGCATCTTTTTATATTGCCAGGTTGAAAAGAAAAAAGCAGTGAGTTATTTTTCTAGATAAAAGATAACTGGAAAACATGTCAGCCAAAACTCAATATAACTCTGTTGAGTTTGATATTCTCCAAATCTGCCCTCTAGGTTGTTTAAAAAAAAATTCCTGAGTTGACATGTATATATATTTTTTGCCTGTAATAATTTAAAAATTACTGGACAGTTAGGTTTATCTTATTCATCATAGGATTATCTTAGTAGCATCCTTACATTTTTAATTAAAGGCAAAATATCGATCAGCCTATCCTAGGATGTAGTTAATACATTAGCTGATCAATTTAACTGTCCTAGTAGCTTCAGATTCATAGATCAAGTGCTTTTTACAGTACTTAGAAAACCTTGAGTTCTTGACTTTTGTGCTTAAATTAATTTTCACTTTTTCTTTTTACTATATTTCAAGTTATTGTTGGTAGAGCCATCATTAGGTAAGTGAGAATTTGAAATCAAACTTATAAATGATACTGATAATAAGAACTGCTCAAATTTTAGTTAAGGTCTTAAATATGTCTTTGCTTAAACTGCCATGACCTAGGTTCCTGAATTCATTACAAACTCTAATAAATTTTTCATGCCACTCTAAGGGTGATAAAAAGTGTCAAAAACTAAAAGTCTTAGCATATTTAAATGACATTTTGAAAACAGTTAATTACCTACAAGTAGTAAAACTTAAACATTAGAAAAATTGAATAATATGAATACATTCATTTTTATCTTAGGTTGGGTTTCCATTCTTTTATCTGGGCTTTTGTATGGGCTTCTTTTATCTGAGCACTTATAACAGAAGAAAACATTCAGAAAAAGGTGAGGAGAAAGCTTTTTTTTTTCCTCAATTTTAAAACAATCATACATTGACAGGTTACAAAAAATATGTGCAAGGAGGTCTGTGCGCTTTTTTATTCTTTTCTTTTTCTCCTTTTTATTTATTGAATATTTATGCAGTACTGACTTTAGGTGCTGGGGAAACTAAAGTGAAAACAATAGACATCACCCTGGAAAATTTCATAAGCAGCTGTGGAACAGACACATTAAGAGAGAACCCCAATCGAATATATTAAGTGCCCCAGGGGAGCCAAGAGAAATAGAACCGCATAATCTAGCCTTGTAGCTGAGATGGGATTGGAGAGCAGAGACAAGAGGGAGCAATGACAAGCTAAACCTTTATATTTTCATATGTTTGAAATACACATACAGAAATATTTGAGTAGGATTTACTCAGAAATTAGAAATTCTTTGTGATAAAAGTCTATTACATTATGACTTCAATATCATTTAGACATTCAGTATGATTAATTTACAGAATAAATGTTTATTAGAAAAAAATTCTTTGAGTACTCAACAGTTTGGAGGCACTCAACACATATTTGTTGAATATATTAATTCATCAATTCATTCTAGAAATACTTATTGAACACTTGTTTAGTGCCAGTCCTTGCACTAGAGTCATAGGAGGCAATAAATAAAAAATGGAATGTATAAATGATATAGAAAGTTATAAGATAATGATTCTTGTGGAACAAAGAAAAATTAGAAAAGAGGGTAGAATAGGAAGTGGTGGGATGAGGAACATCTTACAAATATTAACGAGGAGGTCTGGGTAGGCCTCTTGAAAAAGTGACACTTAAGAAAATACATAAAGCTTGCCTTGTGGGTATTTGAGAGTTGAGCATTCTGGGTGGCAGAACAGCCAGTGTAAAGGCGGCATCATGAGTGCTGCGTTTGTGGAACAGCAAGAAGGCCAGTTTGGCCAGAGGAGCGTGTTGAAAATTAGCAGGCAGTGAGTTTAGAGAGATAATGGGGAAAAGATGATATAGAGCATTATTTTAAGCAAGTGTAGACTTTGAGTTTTACTTTGACTGAAATAAGGGACCACTGTAGAGTTTAGAGAAGAAGTGTGACGTAGTCTGTCTTCTAAAGGGATTATTCTGACCACCGTGTTAAGAAGAGATACTAAGAGAGGCCAGATAGAACCAATAATGCCAATTGGAAGGCTATTACAGTAACCGAGGTGAGGGGAGAAGGTAGCTCAGACTAGGGTGGAGAAGCGGAAGAGGTGATGAGCAGTCCGATTTTACATTTTAAAGTCTGAACCAATAGTTTTTGCTGATGGATAAGATCTGAGGTGTAAGACAGAGGTAGGAATCCAGGATGACTTCAAGCTTTTGAGACTGAGCTACTAGAAGATGGAGTTAACATAAACTGAATGAAAGAAAATGTCCCCTTTTACTTAACCTGCTGATCCTAATATTCAGTGGTAGACTTGGTTATGAGATATGAACAGAATATTTTGAGAAAAGTGGAGGGAGGATTTAAAAAAATTAGGGAAAATAACCATGTTTTGTATTTAAACTGCTTTTAGCTACTTTGAAAATTCCTTTCCCTTGAATGGTGTTTAGGGTCTTAACCATGGATGCAAGGAGAGCAGTAAAATTTAAGTGATGATAACTTATAATATAAATGACCAGAAATAGCATGGACCTCATTTTGTTTTTAAGGTATTGCTTCCAGTATCCACATAAAAATATTTAATCCCTACCAAGCTATATATGCACCATTACGTTAGGCTACTCTATAGAAATCTTTTGAGAAAACGTGATGGTTTGTTAACACAATTAAATTAATTTCATCCATTTTTCATCTGTGAAACAGTCCATGTAGATATATCAAAATGATTAATGTTCCATACTATTTCACTGCTTCTACTAATAATTGCATTTTTATAATATACAGTTTTCAAATTATTTTCAGTATTTAAATACATTACATTTTTCACAGTTTTGTTCTGTTTTCCATTAGCATTATGTACCAGACAAGATCCTTGCAAGAAAGATAAAACACGCTCAAAACACAGTGACCGGGGAAAGCTTAATAAAAGGAATATTTACAAAAGTATGGGCAGGGTTAAAGGAAACCGACAAGGGACAGTGAAGCTTGGGCGGCAGGCTCACAAGGTAAGGTTGCTGTTACGTCTCCTAAGCAAGGGAAAGGAACGGTTTTGCAGTTTCCTGGAGATAGTTGTAACTTTAAGTACAGTTGTATCTGTATAAGAGGATGACTCAAAAGAGATAGTAAATTTTAGTAGTAGAGGAACAAAGCGAGCTTGACCTAACTTCTCCCACACATGGTGATTCTGCTTACATTTCTCATTGGCTAAGCACAAGAGAACACCGTAGAAGAAGGGAGCCAGTTCATGCTGTCCATAAAGGTTGGCCTCCGGAGGGACACAGCACACTGGAGAGAGCCAGACAACAGATTTGGAGGAACTGAGAAATCCAGCCAACATGAAACTATTTCGTAAGAGAGGAATTGATTTATATTGAGATCCACAAAGATATCAAATGTTATGACCCCTCACTATGCTTTCAAGTAAATACTTTTGCCAATAATCTCATCTTCTCAGTTTATAGGTATTTTTGAGTTTTTATTGGAACATATCTTCAAATTTATAGTGAAGTTGCAAAAATAAGAGTATTGCAAAGAACAACTATATATCCTTTAACCAGGTTTATTCTGTGTAGCCATTCTACTGCTTTTGCTTTACCATACACTCTGTACCTCATCTCTCCCGAATAGACTTCATACTATCCTATTCTAAGAGCATGACCTGGGTCCTTGACCAACAGCTTCCTCAGAGACTTCAAGCCCTGATGTGCACCATGTGTAGCGTGGGGAGGGGCAGCTTTCCCTTGAGGTCTTCCAAGTCAAGTCTTTTATTTGCCTCAAATGGGGTCTGAAAGATCACATGTAGGACTCTAGCCAGGAGCCAGGCTCTTCAACACTTTGTCACACATTGTAATTTCATGATTATTTTTCTACCTGTGAGTCCACCTTTGTTTTAGTCTTAGTTCTGAAGGTACACATAGGGAACGCTCACCCTCAGCCCTTTCCAAGCCTTCCCTTGCTTGTCTCTCTCACTTGGATGAAGCCCATCCTGCAGCAGAGGCCTCAGGGGAGTGAGTACACGTGTGCAGTGTTCCCTGAGTCCTTGCGCTTTTCAACCTGTTTTTCTATAGCCTTGACACTTAAAAGGTTTTGACTCAACGTAAGGTCTTTGGTTCATACTTTTATTCTTTAAATTTCTTGAAAATACCACTATACTTGTGTCTTGCTTTGTGTTTGTTTTTGTCTGTTAATGTGGTAATTCTGTTGAACTTGCATCTCTTTGCTTGAAGGTCTTGAGGTCTTTATCTTTAAACTTCCACAGCTTTGCTAGATAATGGTGTTATGGAGTCAGGTACTTTTTATCTTCAGAATGTTTTTGATTATCATGGTAAATACTGAAATACTAATTTTCTTTCATTCCTTTGATTTTCCTTTTTACAGACTCTGATTATACATGTCTTGAACTATTGTTGATTGTCCAATTCAAACACTTTCTCTCTGGCCCTTTTTACCTTTTTTTAAATATAATTTTTATTCTGGTGATTTTACTTCTTTTACACAATGGTCTTTATGAAATTTTCATTTGAATCTCTTTTCCCTCTGGACTCTTTTCCTTTAGTTTTTATTTCTGATATGTCATTCTTTTTCTTCTATTTGTTTTGTGAGCTCATTCAGTTCTCTTGTCTTGTCTTCCAATTTGTCCATTTCTGTTATTAGTTTATGTATTGCTAATTCAAGGTGTTTTTTCATGACCCTAAATGCACGTTTTAGGATATTTAATTCAACTTGGAATGTATTATTTCTTTTAGCTTCACGTTTGGTTTTTAGGAAATAGATTTCATCAGTTAGAACTGCCTTAGTCACAATTTAAAAATGTTTAACAGTCACATCATATTGATATTATCTGCTTTTCTCTGTTACTTATTTTATGAATAGGATTCCTAATTCAAGAGTACAGAGTTTCTGTTATTTTTGCTCTTCTCTGTTCAGTTTTTTAAAGAACGGTGGTGTTGATGGTGGTGGGGAGAGAGAAGAGCTGGTGTTTTGTTACCCGTTTTTCTGTAAGAAGTGTAATTTTTCCCTGCTATTTCCTTATGTTCCTTCACTGCCTCATTTCAACCTCTTATCTTTGTATTTCATTCTCTTCAGGAAGCAATGCTTCTACAAGGCCACTGCTGATCTTGTGCAGACCAAGCCCCTGCTCTGTAACTAGTGATGCAGTCCACCAGTTAACCTGAATTTATGATTTTGGAATATAATGCTTCAGTGTGTTTTGGGGCAGTAATTTGGTCTGTGTTTCATCTGTGTCACCTGCTTCCTTCTCATTTTTTTCCTAGAGACTCATCAGGCCTTTTCTCCCCCACTTGCTCCATAACCACAGGCTTAACATGAGGTGACTGGTGGAAACTCTTTTTCTCTTTTTTAAAGATTGTAGTATTCTCTAACCCCATGGGTTATTTTGGTTATTTGCCACTATTGTTGCCTTTTATGATTTATTTGGAGGGGTGTGTGTGTGGGAGATCCGCTGTCATTTGGCCATCATTGTTCTCCAGACCCAGTGATCATCCACCTTTATTTTGAACATCGATAGCAGCAAACTTCAAAAAAATTAGTTATTTTGTTTAAATAATCATGTAAAGTTTTACTCTTAAAAATGCTGATTATGACATGAGAGATCTGGTTTCAAAAGCAAGAGATTTTTATGCAGGAACCTATATCCTATAAAAGAGCAATATATAGTTTCTCAATAGCAGAAGACAAGTAGCAACGGGCATCCTTTATTAGACTTTTGATATTCTAATGACATTAAAAGATACATGGCACAAAGCTAGCCTGCTGCTAAGCAGTCAGATGTTTAATCATGAATAACATTAAGAAAAATGCTTAGTAACCAGCACGTATTTGCAAATGTCTGAGAAAATGTTAAGTATTCTAACTTACCTCTGATTTTTTTTTCCTAAAACAGTTGACATATTTACTGTTTTGACTAAACTGATAGGACAGTTTAGTCATTCTGCCAATTTGATAGACATTTCAATATAATTAGCCGCCTCTTTGAAAAACATCATTATAACTGAGTGTTTGGAAGTCAGTAAGATCTAACTTTTAATGACTGTCAAAAACTGAACACCAGTTAAGGAAGGATGTTCCCACCTTGAAAAAAATGAGACAAATTTTCAGATAAATTCCCACTCTGATAGAATGAAGGTGATGGTAACATGCCATTTTTCTCACTGAGAGAAGCTATAGGGAAAAAAATGACAGATATACTACAAACTCCTGTTTTTAAAGAATAGCAGAAAACTGTGAAAGCAAAGAGTAGTTGAATTAAGGTTTCAAACAGGGAAGAGCCTTTCCCAGGTGTACTGAGACTGCTGTCTTTGGCTTTTCTTCTCTCTTTCTCTCTTTTAGTCTCTCTCCCCCCACCTCCTACCCACCCTGGACACAGAGTGAGTTTGGGTTAGACAGGAGTCTAGTGCAGGATGAAACGTCAGAGGAGCTTCTCGTATGTTGTGATGTCACAGACTGAAAGCTGCAGGAGATCCAAACGCCAGCTCCTCCCGTCCCCTCCCCCAAGGCACATGCTGAGTTCTGGGCTCATAAAGGAGATGAGGCTATTAGTTAGAAAAGTCAGAATGGAACTTCCCTTCTTATCATGGTGCTTGAGAAACAAAGCCCCACTAGAGGAAGGATCCTGAAATAACCACAAAACAGACCTTATCCTTTAGATAACTGAAAACAGAGAATGGGCTGTTTGTAAGTAAGCTTCCAACCCAGCCTCAACTCAGTTCCCACCTGCCTGACAGAAGACATGCAACCCACTTGAGGAATTATTATAGGAATTTTATCTCAAAGTTATTTTCAGTGGTCATATAAACTACTAATAAGAGAAAAATACTAGACACGCAAAGAGGCAAGAAAAATATGACCAAGAAGAGAAAAGGCAGGCAATAGAAGCAGACCTACAGGTGATCCAAACAAGGACTCACAGGTAGCTATTATAAACGTGTTAAAGGAAATAGAAGGAAGAGTGGGAAAATTAATGAAACGACAGAGATCACAAACTTTAAATATATATAAAAAGTCAAATGGACATTTTAAAACTGAAAAACACTGTATGTGAAATTAAAAATTCATTGGCTGAGGATTAACTGCAATCTAGACAGAATTAGTGAACTCGTTAGGCTAATGGAAAAATACAAACTGAAGCCCAAGATGAAAAACCAAAGAAAGAGAAAATATATTATAGGAGACATGTATGAGCTGTATTATGCAGTCAAAGGGGGGCAATACAAATGATTAAAACCTCAGAAAGAGAAGAGAGAGGATGGGACAGAAACAATATTAGAAAAAATAATACCTGAGACATTTCCATATCTACAGATTTAAGAAATTTAGCCATCCCTTAACAGTATGAATATAAAGAAAACACTAGCAAGGCACAGCAGACCCAAATATTTGAAACCAAAGGTAAAAAGAGCCAGAATAAAAAGTACAGATTACCTTTAAAGGAGCAACAATAAGACTGATAACTGACTGTTTCCCTATTGCAGCAATAAAACATGAAATGATGTTTTTAAAAGGCTAAAAGAAGGGGGAAAAGTCAACACAGAATTCTATAGTTAGCAAAAATATTCTTCAAAAATTTGTACAAAGTAATTTTTAAACAAAACTGAATGTGTCAATAGCAACTTTCACTCCAAGAAATACTAAAGAAAGTTTTTGGCTTTAAGAAAAATAATTCCAAATGGAAGCACACAACTGAAGAAATAGTAAAACAGCTCCAGAGGAGTCAATTATAGATACAGGTCAACAGATAAAAATCACTTCTACTTTGATACACTAGTAACAAACAATTGCAAAATGAAATTTTACTTATTTTTTATTTTTTAAACGTTTTTTTATTGAGTTATAGTCATTTCACAATGTTGTGTCGAATTCCAGTGTAGAGCACGATTTTTCAGTTATCATGAACATGCATACATTCATTGTTACGTTCTCTTTTGCTGTGAGCCACCACAAAATCCTGTATATATTTCCCTGTGCTACACAGTACGATCTTGTTTATCTATTCTAAAGCAAAATGAAATTTTAAAAATACCACATACCCATGAGTGAATATAAACATTGTGTGGCCTCTATATTTGAAAGTCTTAAAACACTGCTTAGAGAATTTAACGAAGAGCTAACTAATTGGAGAATGTAACTGATCTATAGATTTCTTACTATTCTAACTATGTCTAAGTATAGTTTATCATTTTGGTGGACATTAATTGGATAATTCTAATGTTCATATGAAAATACAAAGACATAGCATAGCCAGAATAATCTTTAAGAATACATGCTACCAGATTTCAGGGCTCATCATAAAGTTTGAGAAGTTAACAGAGTATGGGATTAGTGCAAGGATCAACAAGTTAACTAGTAGGACAGACTAAAGTATAGAAACAGACCAACACATATATGCTGGGGAAAGGATGATCTTTTAATGAAAATGGTGGTTTCTTCTTTTCATACACAAAAATTAACTTGAAAATGGCAAATGACAGAAGTATATTGGCTCATTCATTTTCTATCCCAGGTGACTTGCACTGTTCAAGGCACATATTGGATATTGAATAAATAGTTAATAAATCAGTGGCACTCTTAACATAAACCTCATCACTGAGAAAATTTAATTTGAATGCGTAATTAGGACCAGAAATTTAAGACCAGAGTTTAGGATCCTGGAACTTTCCCTACTGAGAGTTGGAGGAATATAAATGAGGGCTGTTCCTACAGGTGCTTGATATATGACCCTACTTTAACTTAGAGGGATTCATAACTGAGCTGTCATCCAAGGATTTGTAGTTTTACATTAATCGAGCCTATCACAAAGCAGAGTTCTCTACTTGGTGCTGAAGTAGGCAGAGTAAAGAAGAAATGGAAGGGTGGTCTTTTGTGTTGTTTCTCTGTCACTGAATAAGGGAAACTGCATCATAAAAGATGATTTCTTAAATTTCTGAGACTTAACATGATACTATCATATTGTTCTACATACTGATAACTCCATACAAAGTAGTTGACTCAAAAAGGTTTAATCTAAATTAGCACAAAAACCAGACATAGGAGAGAGTAATACAAATGAAGTAACTTAGGGATGGTCTCTTTTAATGAACATGACAGGACCTGGAAAAAGAAACAAAGAAAAACTGGTACAAGTCACAAAAAAAGAAAAATCTTCATATTATAATAAAGAAAGATTCAAGTTTGAGATAAGAAAGATTGTAGTATTTAGCTGTTATTAAGGACATCTTAAAATATGGAGGATGTAAAATGGATAATAATGAGGTTTTTCTACAAATTGTATTTCTGTGTTTGGTTGCCTTTTCTAAAACTTCTGGAATTAATCATAGTCAGGGAAATGCTAATTTTCCAAAAATGAATTTTCAAAATATAATTGAATGCTTCAGAAATGTTTTCTGATTTATGACTTTTTATTGCAAGTTGGCACTTTTTCTTTATTAATATTCAAGCATCATAGCTTTTCTACCAATATTTCATTCAATACTAAAAACTGAACTAATAACTGAAATTTATTTTCTTTCACTGGACTTATATTTGGAGTTGATGCATTTGGAAGAAGAGCTCATAATTAAAACTGTCCAGAATTTCTGGGCTTTTAATGTTACACCATATGTAACAAGCTACTTAAATATCCCTAATCATAATACTGTGTCATGTATCTCTAAAGATTGGGAATTTATAGGTGAACACTCTCATTACTGGGGAAAAAAAAAAGAAATACATTTGTAGTTCATCTTTCCATTCTTGATTATGTCATTTTTATAATTCCAAAAACCTTTGAATTTTAAATCCTATGTAAGTACAGTCAACCCTCATTATTCATGAATTCTGTATTTGTGAATTCATCTACTTGCTAAAATATACTTGTAACCACAAATCAATACTTATACTGCCTTTATACTCATTCTTGCAGATAAGCAGAGCACAAAAATTTTTAGTTGCTCAGTGTACACATTCCCGGCTGAGAAGGTAATGCCCTGACTTCTTGTTTTGGTTCTCATGTTGTAAAAAAGAAGCATCCTTTCAGCAGTCTGTTGAGTGCCACATTTGTTGCTTTTTTCCCCTTGGTGCTTTTGCTGTTGAAAACAGCCCCCAAACATGGTGCTGAAGTGCTGTGTAGTGTTCCTAAGTGTGAAAGGCTGTGATGTGCCTTATGGAGAAAATACATGTTAGATAAGCTGTGTTCCAGCATGAGTTATAGTGATGGTGGCCCTGAGTTTAATGTTAATGAATCAACAATACGGTCCATCAAGAAAAAGGAAGTGGAAATTTGCTGATCTGTACATGGGGCCACTCTGCAAAGCGCTAAATGTATGTGTACTGCATGATGGGGCTGTGGAAAAGACGGGAAAGTGGCTAAACTTGTGCATTCGTGAGATGACGACCAATAAAAAGCACAGTGGACAGCTTTGCTGTGAGGCTGACAGCCAAAGAAATCTGCAGTCACATTACCCAGGGTTAGGAAAACAATAAACCCTTGGCTACTGCTGACTGGCTTGCACACTTCCAAGGGTGATACAACAAGAAAATTAGTTAAACTTGCAAGTGAGTCAGGTTCTACAGATAGGAAGTTGTAGAACAATTTTTTGAAATACCAGCTCAGTGTTATACTGGGAAAGGATTATGTAGAAGAGCAGATTTTCAAGGCAGGTATCCAGCTTATTTTATAAGGGACTTAGCAAATGAACCTTTATGACGCAAATAGCATTTTGAATGACAAAAGTGTGGTGACCACAGGTTTGTGGTAAACTAACTCTTATTTCTCCTAAAAGCGATAGTTCAGTGTTGATTAATTCAGTGTTCACAGAAACTCTACAGAACATAACGACTGCAAAAGAGAATCCACTGGACTTTATGTACATATATGCACATATATGTACAACATGCTCATCATGTTTGAGCATCAGACTTCTGTATGGGGCTTCTGCTCCTATACTGTTCATATCTATGATGGAAAACATTGACAGAGAGCTTACAGTCTGTTGTTCACCGTCAAAGAGACAGAAGCTAATTGCAACTTTTTCTCTATTCATTATCAAGAATTCAAGACTTGGCTAAAAAAAATCACAACCTAGCCCTACAGCTAGCAACTGTTAGTTGTTTATCAGAGGCCACACCTATACTTCTTCATTTCATGCTTCCTCATATACAGTGTTTCACCCAAGAGACTATGTACTAATGCTTTAACAGAACTAGTTGAACACTGTTGCCTCTTCATAAGTAAGCTTCCTAAAGCTACCCTTCAGTCTACCCACGGGAAACCTGACAGCAGGTGGAGGTGGGGCTGCGGCTTCAGCATGTAGATAAAACTGAATGATGACACTAAATCTGCTCCTAAATTTTTTTTACTGGAAGATTATTCACTGGCTACCAGGAAAGCAGAGTTAAATGAAGACAGGAGAAATTTCTTTTAGAAGAATAAAACAAAGTGTAACAAATTCCCCCCTACCTCAGAGCAGTAAGGATATGTAAACATTTGGGTGACCAGGACTTGTTCTATGTCCATGATTCTCTAATTGTCCCTCTGGAGATGGATGAGAGCCTTTCAGGGGGTCCATAAGGTCAACATTTTTTTATAGTAATACTAAGATATTCTTTGCCTTTTTCATTGTGTTGAATTTGTTCTCATATAGATAACAAATAGTAAAACGGCTCATGCCTTCTTAAGAATGAGGCAGTGAGTATATACACTTGTGAAATGGGAAGTAAGCATATAAAGCAAGCGCTCATACCCCATACTGTCTACGCAGTGGCTGTCTAGAGTGAAATCTCATGTGCAGTTGTCTGAGTGGTAAGCTGAACTAATTACCCTTTTCATAGCATTAGTTTTAACTGGAAGAATGCTGACAGAGAAACTATGGGTATTCAAAGCTCGGTATTTGGCAGACATTTTCCTTGAAATCTGAAGTGAGTCAATAACTATTACCAAGGATAAAACTTAAGCTTTCAAGAGAAAATTAGAATTTTGGAAAACTTGTATTTCTTCACTGTGAACTTGATAGCTTCCTAATACTTAAAGTGTTTTCTTAGGAGATCAGCAATGACATAAGAAAATGTAATTTTTTTTTTAATATTGCATATGAAATGTCCTAACATTTGGAAGATCTGCATAACCAATATTTTCCATGCCTGATGTTACAATACATGATGTTACAAAATTATGCATAGATTAAAAGAACAATTCAAATTGCAAGGTAGACCAATAAATTTAATGTACTCTAGTGTGAAATATTCATTGTTATGGCTTCAGTGTCCTCATTGCAAGTAACCTTTAAGAAACAATTACTTGTTGAGTTTTGATGTAGTATCAAAGCCGAGTATCCACACTTATTAGAAAAATGCTATAAAAATACTGTTCTGTTTTCCAGCTGAGTACATGCGTGAAGCAAAACAGTGTAATGAAAACAGCATATTGTAACAAGTTGAATTCAAAGGCAGATGGGAGAATACAGCTGGCTTTTTCAGATACATATTAAAGATTTTTTTTAGTGTACAAAAATGTCACTTCACTAGTTTTTGGAAAATACAATTATTTTTCATTAAATATTATATATGTTAACATGTATTAGGCTTATTTTTTTACATTAAAAAAATAATTGTTTGTGTAGTATTAATTTGTAATACAGTAATTGTTGATAGATATGGCCAAAACAAACAAATGTTCTTTGGATCCTTAATCATTTTTAAGAAAGTAAAGGAGTCCTAAAAGCAACAAGTTTGAGAGCTGCCACACTATATATTGAAGATATCTCAATATATGTATAAAGTTTCATTATTATCTTTTTAAAAATTTTTATTGATGTATAGTCAGTTTTCAATGTTGTGTCAGTTTCTGGTGTACAGTACAATACTTCAGTCATATAGGAACATACATATATTTGTTTTCATATTCTTTTTCACCATAAGTTACTACAAGATATTTAATATAGTTTCCTGTGCTATACAGTATGAATTTGTTGTTTATCTATTTTATGTATATTAGTTAGTATCTGCAAATCTAGAACTCCCAATTTATCTCTTCCTATCCTCTTCCCCCCCAGTAACCATAAGTTTGTTTTCTATGTCTGTGACTCTGTTTCTGTTTTGTAAATCAGTTCTTTTTTTTTTTTTTTTTTTAGATTTGACATATAAGTGATATCATATAGTATTTTTCTTTCTCTTTCTGGCTTACTTCACTTAGAGTGACATTCTCCACCGACATCCATCTTGCTGCAAATGGTATTAATTTACTATTTTTTATGGCTGAGTAGTATTCCATTGTATAAATATAACACAACTTCTTTATCCAGTCATCTGTCAGTAGACATTTAGGTTGTTTCCATGTCTTGGCCATTTTAAATAGTGCTCCTATGAACACTGGGGTGCATGTGTCTTTTTGAATTAAGGTTCCCTCTGGATATATGCCCAGGAATGGGATTGTTGGATCATATGGTAAGTCTATTTTCAGTCTTTTGAGGAATCTCCATACTGTTTTCCATAATGGCTGTAGCAAAGTGCATTCCCACCAACAGTGTAGGAGGGTTCCTTCTTCTCCATACCCTTTCCAGCATTTATCGCTCATAGACTTTTGAATGATGGCCATTCTGACTGATGTGAGGTGATACCTCATTGTAGTTTTGATTTGCATTTCTCTGATAATTAGTGATATGGAGCATTTTTTCATGTGCCTAATGGTCATTCATATGTCTTCATTGGAGAATTGCTTGTTTAGTTCTTCTGCCCATTTTTGGATTGGGTTTTTTTTTTTTTTTTCCTATTAAGTTGTATAAACTGTTTGTATATTCTGGAGATTAAGCCCTTGTCATTCTCAAATATTTTACAAATATTTCCTCCCATTCCATAGGTTGTCTTTTTGTTTTGCTTATGGTTTCCTTTGCTGTGCAGAAGCTTGTAAGTTTCATTAGGTCCTATTTGTTTATTTTTCCTTTTATTTCTATTGCCCGGGTAGGCTGTCCTAGGGGAACACTCCTGAGATTTATGTCAAATAATGTTTTGCCTATGGTTTCTTCTAAGAGGTTTATAGTGTCTTGTCTTATATTTAAGTCTTTAAGCCATTTTGAGTTTATTTTTGTGTATGGTGTGAGGGAGTATTCTAACTTCACTGATTTGCATGCAGCTGTCCAGTTTATCCAACACCGTTTGCTGAAGAGAGTGTCTTTACTCCACTGTTACGTTCTTGCCTTCTTTGTCAAAGATTAATTGACCAAAAGTTTGTGGGTTCATTTCTGGGCTCTCTATTCTGTTCCATTGATCCATGTGTCTGTTTTGTGCCAATACCATGCTGGTTTGATTACTGTAGTTCTGTAGTATTGTCTGAAGTCTGGGAGAGTTATTCCTCCAGCTTCATTCTTTTTCTTCAGTAATGCTTTGGCAATTCTAGGTCTTTTGTTGTTCTAATTCTGTGAAAAATATCCTATTATTTTAAGTGATGCTTAAAAGTAAAGATGGCAGTTATACAGAATAATCAAAAGAAAGGTCTCAGACTTAGCTATTTTATTATGAATTGAAGTAGTATTGTTTGACACAGTCCCTGTGTAAGTACATGGAAAAGAATGACAGCAAAATCGCCATTCAGTTGCTGTATAGTGGAAGGATGGAGATAAACCTCAAGAATGGGAGGAACATTTTGTTTGCTTGAGGTCTCAAGAATCAGTCAACTGGTGTAGCCTAATCCTTCTTCTTTTTCATGAGTGGACTGTAAGATGCTAACATTTATTGAGAACAATTAGAGTTCTACATAAATGATTTTGTTTCCTTTCCATGCAGCCAGTTAGGTAGAGATGGATACTACTATCATCATTTTGTAGATATGGCAATTGGGGCTCATTGACTAAGCTGAAATCACACAGAAAGAGAGCACTGGGACTCAGGCTCAATATTCTCAACACCACAGTCTTTGCTAGTCCTGTTGCACCGTATTGCTGTGAGAAGCATTTCCTTTTCTGAATTTTTCATGCTTAGGTTTTGAGCCACATACAATAAATAAAACCTAGTATGTTGGAATTTTAAATTATTTTTATTATAAAATTAAAGTATATAAAAATTGAAAATAAATATAAAAGGCAAGAAAATTACCCAGGTGCATTTGTTTTTCTAAAATGGAGTTAATATATACTTCATTTAATATATCTATGTATGTAATATCTTAATAAATATGTATAATTAACATTTTTATGTTTCACTAATATTACTCTGTAATAGTTTCAGTTTCCTAAGAATTGAACTGTAATGACTATACCAGATTTTATGAATTCCTATTGTTAAGAATCTCATATATTTCCAATATTTTGCTATTGTAAATAATGTAACAATAGAACCCTTCAAATATTCAAGTTAGAATATATCCATCATTCCTTCCCCAGAAAAATATTAAAACTAGAGTGATTTATATATACCTCTGAATTATACTGAAAAATACATTAATATAAATTATCCCAATATCTGTTGGCAGTTTACTACTGGAATAGATATTTTTCTTTCAGTGTTAATTTTTATTTATCACTAAAATTACTCATCTTTACATTATTTCATATGATAATAGGCAATTTACATTAAAAAAGTCTTTATTAAGATGTTACTAGAAGTAATGGTCATCGTTATCAACTATATATTAATTGCCGTGTGCCAGGCACTGTTCTAAATGCTTGTTTATTTATTTATATTAATATATTTAATCCTAAAAAAAAAAAAACCTTTGAAATATTATACCAGTTAGGTTAGGCCAAGGTACACTGGTGTAACAAACAACCCCAAATCTCAGAACCATATGACAACGGTGTTTTATTTCTTGCTCACATTACATATCTACTGCTGATCAGTGGCAGCTCTGCTCCACCTCTTCATGACAGGACCCCAACTGAAGAATTAGTCTCTATTGGGATTTTGTCAACCTTACGACAAATGGGAGAGAGAGAAGGCTTAACCATTACAGAGACTCTTAAAGTCTCTGTGTATAAGTCACTTTGTTCACATTGCTTGACCAAAAGAATTCAGAAACCTAATTTGGTGGGAGAAATATGTGTAATATTTCCATATGGAGGGGTAAACAAATCACAAATCAGTCATGCTTTCAATAAGGAGGGGAAATACTACCTTCTCATAAGGAGTGGCAAATATTTAGGAACAAAAATATAATCTGTCACAATAGATACTATCATTTTCCACATTTCATGGATGACAAAACAGCATTCTAATTTTTCTAATATTAAATACCAGTGAGTTTGGGTACCATACCCATACTCAGAGATGTAATAAATGATGGATCCAGGATATAAGCCCAAATGCTCTGGTTTTAGAGACTATGCTCTGGTCCAATGATACAAAATAAATGACATCCAGTAAAAGTCACCTAGCCTCATAATATTTTATAAATATTATAGGCCTATAATTTATTGTCCAAACCTGGGCCCTTTTTCTTTGATAAATGCTTAACTAAATGGGGTGTGTGGGGCAGTTTTAACCTAGGGCTGTCCCAAGGAAACCAAGATAAGTGGTGAACTGAAGCAATTTTTATAAAATATTGTGCTGTTTGGCAGTAATTAAGGGCCTTGGCTAGTCTGGGTATGGAACACTAATCATGTAAACACAGAGCACACAGAGGCTCACTGCAAAATTCTTGAAGTAATACCCTTCAAGGCATAGTAAATTTCTAAGCTGGCTTTGCTTCTTTGCTGTATACTATAAATGAAACTTATTAACCTTTGTAGTGTTTTCCAAGATGGTCTCTAAAATCAATTCTATTTTAGTTCATTTTAACTACCCTTTGAAGTAATAAATATCCCTAAAGGATGCTAAATAATAGTTTTAAAGTTTTAAAAGTCATATAGTAGAATAAATAATAAAACATACACTAAGAATCAATTCGTATAACAATGAAAATGATCAAGATTTTCTGACCTGAGATTCTGGGTCTGTTGTTTTGTGTGCTTAGTGAAGGGATTTATAAATGCAGCTGAGTATACAAACTACAAAAGCTTTTTAATTTTAACATTGCTTATTCAGGTACTAGAAATCTTTAGGGGAGTTTCAGTCTACAAGCTTTTTTAAGCTTCCCAGACTCATTAGTTGCCCTGATACATTTTTTTAAACAAGGTTCCTATTGTATCTTATGTTTGAAATTGTTAGTTTAAAGTCAAATATAAATTCCATGTGGAGAACTGATTATAGGATCTGAAATAAGCAGATGACTCCCAAAAGAAATACAGTTAACAAACAAAAAATATATTCCACATCATTACTGACATTATTTGTGAATACCCCTTTAAATTAAAATTAAAATAAGACATCATTTTCACCTACCAAAACGGGCAAAGATTAAAAAATAAAACATTCAGTGTTGGTGAGGGTGTGGTCAAGTGAGCATTCTCATATACTGCCAGTGAGAATTTAAATTGACACAACTTTTGTGGGAAATAATCTGAAATAATAGAGCAAGATTTTATAAACTGTTCTAGACCTTGATAGCAAGATGTATCCTTTGGAAATCCTCATAAATTTTGATGAAAATTTATCTACCAGCATAATTTATACTGAAAAACTGGAAAAAAGTTTCAGCAAGTTATGATCTGTTCATATGATATGTCTTGGTGTGGGTGTCTTTGTATTCACCATATTTGGGGCTCTGTGTTTCCTGTCTCGGGATATCTGTTTCCTTCTTCAGGTTCAGGAATTTTTCAGCCATAATTTTATCAAATACATTTCTGATCTTTTCTCTGTCTCTCCTCCTTCTGGGACTGACTCCCCCCACCACTCCCATAATGCAAATGTTAGTAGCCTTGTCGTTGTTCGAGAGGCCCCTTAAACTATTATTTATTTAATTTGTTGGTTTTTTTTTTTTTTGAGTGATTTCATTAGTCTGTCTTCCAGATCACTTATATGTTCTTTTGTATTACCTAGTCTGTTGTTCAGTGCTTCCAGTGTGTTTTTCATTTCAGTTACTATTCTTCAGATCTGACTGGTTCTTTTTTGTATCTTGTAGTTCCTTGTTAAAATTCTGTGTTCATCTATTTTCGCAAGTTCATTTAGCATTCTTATTACGAATGCTTTGAACTATTTATCTGATTATTTGTTTCATTAGTTACCCCCCCCCAGGGCTTCTTCTTGTTCATTTGAAACAAATCCTTGTCTTCTCATTTTGTTTAACTTTCTCTGTCTCTGTGAAATTAGGTGAGACAGTTACCTATCCCAGCCTGGAAAGGGTGTCCTTGTGTGGGAGCATTCATGTGCAGTACTCTCTGTGCCCAGTGGCTTTGGTGGGAGTGCTGGATCTGAACTGAGCGCTGGCTGAATCTTTTCTCAGGATGTGCTGGCAGCTGTGACCTTGGTGGGAAGTAAGGCAGGAGGTGGAGGGGTTGGAGCCAGAGCCAGGTGTGAGGGCTTCTCCTGTATTGAGTAGCTATCACTGCCACATCAGAGGTTGGAATCAGGTCCCAAAGTGCTGGAGCAGAAACCCTGAAGTTCAGGTCTGAGCTGGTTCCACCATTCCATCTAAGTGTGCGCTCTACCCCTTCCCAGCAATGGCACCTTTGGCCAAGAGGGGAGCAGTGCTGACGCGAGAGGGGCTGGAATGGAGCCAGATGCAGACTGGGGCATGTGCTGGGCCAGTCTCTGTACACCAGTCCGAGTTCCAGACAGCTCCAGATCTACTGCCTCCACCAGCACCAGGAATGGCCGCCGTCTCCCTGTTCGGATACAGTGCCAGCTCTAAGCCAGCTCCGTCCCACCCAAGTGTGCACTTCCCTTGGCAAAAGCAGCCTTCAGCCTAGTGGGGAGCTGTGCTGGAGGAAGGGGGCCAGAGCCCCCAGAAGTTACAGTCTGCTTTCTCTGCCTTGTGCCCAGGAGTAAACAAGCATGTGTGTACTCTTCATGAGCTGACTCGGTTTCTTATAGCCCTCCTGTAAGTCCCACTGATTTCCAAACCAGCTCAGGGGACTTGTCTTCCTGGTGTCAGCCCCAGGGCTTGGTGCCCAATGTGGTTCAAACCCCTCACTCCCTAGGGAGGATCTCCAAGCCTGTGATATCCTCCACCTGTTGTGTGTTTCCTCCTAGGAGTGTGGGTTCTGAGCTGCTGGTTTTTCTTCCCTGCCTCCCCGACTCCATGTGGATGTTCTTACATAGCCTTGGTTGTCGAAGAGCCATTCTGCCAGTCTCTAGCTGGTTTTCAGTGAGGGCTGCTCCACACGTAGATGTATTTTTGATATGTTCCGAAGAGGAGGTGAAGTGTCCTTCCATTCTGCCATCTTGATCTCCCTTTCTCTCTCTTCCCAAACTACCAAGTACATTGGATATGTGAGATAAATGATAAAGAATAAATTACTAACACATGTCTACATTCCTAGAGACAGGCAGTATGTACAGTGGTTGAGAGAGCAGACTCTGAACCCAAATTCCTTGTATCTGAATCGCAGTATGCATTACCATGTGATCTAAGGAAAATTGCCTGACCTCCCTGGGCCCCAGTTATCTCAAGTATACTAATACGGGGGCAACAACGCTACCCACATCAGAGTTCTGAGGATTACAGAAGTTAATGCTTATAAAATACTTAGAATAGTGCCTGGCACATGGCATCTTTAGTTATTATTTCAAGATAATTTCCTTTCTAAATGTCTATAATGATTGCAGTACAAACAAACATTCAAACCTGGGAATTTGATGGGAGCTCTACTGTTATATGTAGGAATGTAGGAGATAATCAACATGTAGGCTAATCATCAGGAGATTTGGGGATATAGAGAAATGTGTGATAACCAGAATGTTTATTGATGAATTTATAATTAGATAAAATTATGAATGTTATGGGATATCATTAATGAGCTTTTAGAGGAGAAAATTCTTACAGTACGGTGATAAATATTCGTGGAGCAGAATAAAAGCAAGTCTTTCAATCTTGATAGAAGACATGCAAATAGTTTTCTTTTTTTTTTTTTAACATTTTTATTGATTTATAATCATTTTACAATGTTGTGTCAAATTCCAGTGTAGAGCACAATTTTTCAGTTGCAAATAGTTTTCCTTAATTGAAATTTTCTCTTTTAAAACTTAGATACTTGGTAAAGAATACTTTGAAATATAGAAGATAACCTTTTAATTTACAAATGTAAGTTGTTACTAATTTTCTTATTAATAACTACCATCATCAAACATAAAAAATTAAAACGATTATTAACTTGGAACCCTCTTTAACAACACTGAAAATACTGAGAAAGAATATTGAGCAAAATGAACATTATATTTTACCTTTTTGTTTATTTGTATGTACTTTTTTTTTGGTAATCAGTATTATGGACTTGAGAATATTTGGATATACTGTGCTCAAATAATCTGGACTCCTTTGTTTTCTTAACAATCTTTAGTTAATACAGTTGGTGATCTGTGCAAGTACTATTTCAACAAAGAGTGCTAGGAGGGAAGTGTGCTGTGGAAATCTTTTAACTATAGGACTTGGCTCTTTACTTGGCATCATTTATTGATTCCAAACAAATTCACTGGGCATGAACTAGTGTACAGGCAACTCTCATCCAGTCCTCCCCACTGATGACTGAATGAAACTAATGGGAAAAAAAAGAAGAGGAAGAAGGATTAGGTATTAACTTTATGACCAAGGGAATTGCAATGGTTGCTTTAGCATTTAATAAAAGGAACAGAGGGTTAAGTGGTGATTAGGAAAAGTTAATAGGCACCTGGGTATGATATTAACCTGTAAATATGATTAAATGCTAGACCCAGCAGTCAATAGAAGGAAGTTTTAGGATTTTTTTTCCCTTTAGGGTTCTTTAAAAACATGATTTTCCTATAACGTGGTGACAAGGGGAGGAGCTTGATTTCTAACTTGGTACCCTCTTTAGATCTCCTGACATATTAACACTGCCAAATTCCTGGATACAAAGAGCCCAAAGCACCCTTCCATATTCTAGAGGCACCTGTATATTCACTTTCTCCCTAATCCTTGGCTATTCAAATGACGTTACCAGAGCATGATGATTTCACCAATTTTTCTCTGTGATTTGGGACCCTAAGTTAGCTAAAGTATATCACTCATTGTATCAGTGGTTAGAAATTTTGCAGTTCCTTGGGTAAATTCGGAGTTCAGGATCTCTAAACAGAGCATCACATTTAGTCCCTGGGAGAGGGCAGAAAATGTTGTATTTCAAAGAAAGTTTAGTTTTTCATGTTTTCCATGAACTCAGATATATTACCCTGTTACATGGTCACACTGAAACATCTGCCATTATATTTTATGTTGCTGTGCAGACAAGATTCCTTGATATTTCTCAGACATGCTGTTCTGCACCCACACTGTGTGGTCATACCTGGGGAGCCCCTGTAATCCAATTTATTTTAGAATACACTCCACAAAGAAGTTTTAAAGCCCATTTAGATAGACTCACCCTCTATCTAAATCTCTTCTTCATTTCTGAATACTGATCTCCACCCTAGCACCCTTCCCTTGACTTTGTCATTTTTATTTCCCTTCTACATTCTTATCATATTTGAAACCACCTCAATATTAGCGTACAAACCTGTCTTTCTGAGACAGAAGCAGGTATTCTCTTAGCCTTCCATCTTGGCTCCCTGCTCCATGGCCGCCTCTGTTCCAGACTCACCTCCTTACAATGACTTGCATCAGTTTTCATTAAGCAGTACCCTTGTGCCCTCTTGCCAGGAAACCCACATCACTGCCCGCGATTTCCTTCCATATGGCAGTACTAGCAGTGGTATTTCAGTCCTTGCTACAAGTGACAGTAGAAAAATGGACTGTAATGGACCAAACATAATCATTCCAAAGACAGTCCTACCCAAAACTCAGGTCGTAGACCCCAAACACACCCTAAAATACATGCTACTGGTTTTCCACACCCAAATCACACCCCATTACTCCTTATTACTATTATTTTTTCCCACACTACCTAGTGACTTTCCATAATATATATGCTATCAGAAGTCCAAATGCAGTTTGCTGTGAATGTAGGCCATCGTCCAGTGACCACTGATTTATCTTCCTCGTGCTTGGATAGTATGTTTGGTGTTGAACAATATGAAGTAGCCTCAACCTTTAATGGACACTTGTGGTCAAACCACAATAAAGCAGTGTGCTTGGGCCTTGGGTTTTCTTAGTCTCTGGGCTCTAATTCAAGCAATTTCCTGTCTATATAACCAAGAGTCTTTAAACATTTCATGATGTGACAGATTTCTTCTAAATTAACACAGGTTATTAGTACTTAGCTTCCGAGTAACATCCAGAAACCAGTTTACTATTCCCTGTCCAAATATATTCCCTGGGTACAGGCTTGTTCTCAACTATTAGGGGTTCCTTATATCCACAAGTGAAAAGAAAGAACACGATGATGGTTTTATGAGCGGACATTTGGCCAAGTGCTGTGTCTTCAAAGCAAGAATTTTCCTCTACCTTCTGTTTCAGAGCAGTTGAAACTTCTTTATGACATTAAAAGTCACTTCATATTTATTTCATAAACTTTTAAGATTAGATTATTGATTCTATTAATTTCACGGTGCCTCTGTTTCCTGACTTCTTAATTAAGGCTGTTGAACACAGTGGTGTCTGAAGTTCTTTTTACGCTCTCACTTTCTGCACTGGCAGGGCGGTTGCATTTCGGACGTACCTTATTTGCAGCTCTGTTCTGATGAATACGCTGAAGTGTAACAAACAATTCTTCCCTCAAAGGAAGAAATGATAACTACCAAATGTTTGGTTCAAGAAATAAGTGCTGGTGTTGTTCAGCTGTCTGTTAGAGAAAGAATGGGCTTCCTTGAGGAATGGCTTTGAAGTAGAACCTGAAAGATGAGAAAGACATCTTCCTTCTGTCCTCCGCTCTCTGATCCACGGATACCTCTGTTTGGGACTCACCTCTGTATAATGACTTGAGCACTAACAGTTAATCCGTGTCTGCGTCCTCTCACCTGGCAGCCCCATTCTGCATGTCATTTCCCTTTCGGTGGCAGCCACAGTTCTTGTTCAGTCTCTGCTGAAGTGAAGAAGGCAGCAGAAGTGATGGTGTGGGGGTAGGAGTGACATTCACAGGCTTTAGTAGCAAGAGGTGACTGCCAGGACAGGGGAGTCCTGGAAAATGAGCATTAAATGCTGTAAAGAATTATTCAACCTTGGTATTTTCATGGGTAATAGGAAGGGAGAAATGCTATATTCTGAACCCAAGGATTGAGGGGACAGGTATTTGGAGACTGTCCATCTGGTAGGAGTGGAAGCCAGATTGAAAGGGTTTGAGAGTTACTCTATGCAAATAGGCTGTGTGTGGAATACTAAAAATATATACTAATACATACTTTCCAGTTTTTACTATAGAGGAGATTTAACTTTACCAGTTAGTTGCTATTTTTTAGAGTCCCAAGTAGTAATGGTCCAAAAGTAATATTTTAACTGTAAATGTCACTTTTTATTGTAATAGACTAAGGAATATTATAAAATCATTTTCATTAAGTTCCTTGTATTTGTTTTTCCTGAGTTTCTCTCTATAATCTAATTATGAATTTATTATGGGAAATTTGCTGAACTGGTTAACAAGATTTTTGGTTTATATACTTTCTACTATACAAATCCTACTTGGATTTTATAGAAAAAAAATGGGTTGATATATCTGGAGTATAAAAAGTCAAATATGATATATCTTGACTGTTTAAAACTAAGTTGGATCCATAAAATACTATTAAAACTCTAAGGTAAGCTCACTAAATTTCAGGAAATTAATTTTAAGTAATGTATAATGTAACCTCTAAATATTTAAATATACTTAGAGAGGTCGTATTATATTTAAAACTGCTTACTATAATACTATTGTTTTCACTTCCCTCTATCACAAATACTGAAAACCCATATATTAAAACAAATTCATCTCTCACACCAACTATAACAAAGGTATTCATTTAGCTAAAATAACAGGGAAGCTTACTGTTAAGTTCAGGTAAGATTTCATGCTATTAGTACTAAGGAACACTTCACATACAATAAAGATTTCCTTCTTCATTCTGAACGTTAAAATCTTCCATTTTTACTGCTCAACATAGACCAATTATTAGTAACACTGCATTTAAAATTGTTTAAGAAATCTTTTATATTTTAATTAATTTACCACAAGCATCAATTTTTAACATTCACATCAAGTTTCTTGGTTAAGAACAGGATCAGTGTTCTCTGTCACTGTTCACTTTTTTTTCTCACTAAGGCAATTTAATTGCTTTCAAGTAATTTCAAGGTCACACTTAGTTATTGGTCCTGTGCCTGTTCCTACAGAAGATTTTCTTTAATGAAAATGCCAGAGAACCCAATTCCACACAATTGATTTATATTTATACTCCTGCTGAGCTGTGTTAGTCCCCCTTCACCCTCCCCTCCCCTTGCTCAGGAAATACAAGTATTTGGCAGCAATAATTCTCAAAAGAGAAAAAAAACACTCTAATGAAAGAAAAGTAGTAATTTAGATAATTACTTTGAAGAGGAAAAGTGTTTCTTATTTTATTGCTTAGGTCTGAAATAGTAGCAACTGAAAATTGTGGGTTGGTACTAATTGTTGATTAAAACCATGTACAATTATAATTTTAATATAAGCTGTAAGATGGTGTGAGAATGACTTTTTTGGCCTTTTCTGATTGGTCTGCTATTGTTATTTTTAAATTTTTTTTATTGCCGTATAGTTGGTTTATAATATTGTGTTACTCTCTGGCATATAGCATGGTGATTCAGTTATACACACATGTATATATTATTTTTTGTATTCTTTTTCATTATAGGTCACTACAAGATAATATAATTCCCTGTGCTATACAGGAGGACCTTGTCTATTTTATATATAGTAGTTAGTTATCTGCAAACCCCAAACTCCAAATTTATCCCATCCCCTACTTCCCCACTGGTAACCTCTGATTTTTATGTCTGTGAGTCTGTTTCTGTTTCATAAATAAGTTCAATTGTGTCATTTTTTCTTTTTTAGACTCCACATATAAGTGACATATGGCATTAGTCTTTCTATTTTTGGCTTACTTCACTTAGTATGATAATCCATGTAGGTCCATCCATGTTGCTGCAAATGGCATTATTTCATTCCTTTTTTATGGCTTAGTAGTATTCGTGTGTGTGTGTGTGTGTCTGTGTGTGTGTTTGTGTGTGTGTACACACACACACCACTTCTTATCTAGCCATCTGTCAATGGACATTTAGGTTGCTTCCATGTCTTGGCTACTGTAAACAGTACTGCTATAAACATTAGGGTGCATGCATCCACTCGAATTAAGAGTTTCTTCTGGATATATGCCCAGGAGTAGCACTGCTGGATCATATGGTTAGTCTATTTTTAGTTTTTTAAGGAGGCTCCATACTATTCTCCACAGTGGCTGCACCAAACTATATTCTACCAACAGTGTAGGAGGGTTCCCTTTTCTCCACACCCTCTCCAGCATTTATCATTTGTGGGCTTTTTAATGATAACCATTCTGACCAGTGAGAGGTGATACTTTTGTAGTTTTGATTTGCATCTGATAATTAGCAATGTTGAGCATCTTTTCATGTATCAATTGGCCATCTGTATGTCTTCATTGAAGAAACATCTATTTAGGTCTTCTGCCCATTTTTGATTGTTTTTATTATTGAGTTGTATGAACTGTTTGATTTTTCTAGAAATTAAGCCCCTATCAGTCACATTGTTTGCAATATTTCTCCCATTCCATAGATTGTCTTTTCATTTTGGTTATAGTTTCCTTTGCTTTGCAAAAGCTTACAAGTTTAATTAGGTCCCAATTGTTTTTTTTTTGGCTTTTATTTCTATTGCCTTGGTAGCCTGACCTAGGGGAACATTGCTACGATTTATGTCAGAGAATGTTTTGTCTATGTTCTCTTCTAGGAGATTTATAGTGTTGTCTTATGTTTAAATCTTTAAGCAATTTTGAGTTTATTTTTGTGTATGGTGTGAGGGAGTGTTCTAACTTCATTGATTTACATGCTGCTGTCCAGCTTTCCCAACACCACTTGCTGAAGAGACTCTCTTGTCTCCACTGTATATTCTTGCCTCCTTTCCCAAAGATCAATTGATCAGAGATGTGTGGATTTATCTCTGGGCTTTCTATTCTGTTCCATTGATCTATAGGTCTGTTTTTGTGCCAGTACCATGCTGATGTGATTAGTGTAGTTCTGTAGTACTGTCTGAAGTCTGGTGGTGGGGTGTTTATACCTGCAGCTTTGTTCTTTTTCTTCAATATTGCCTTGGAAATTCTGGGGCTTTTGTATTCCATATAAATTTTAGGATTATTTGTTCTAGTTCTGTGAGGAATGTCCTGGGTAATTTGATAAGATCACATTAAATCTGTAGATTGCTTGGGGTAGTATGGCCATTTTAAGGATATTAATTCTTCCAATCCAAGAGCATGAGCTATCTATTTCTTTAAATAACTTTGATTTCCTTAATCAGTGTTTTCTCTGCATTTAAGTCTTTCTCCTCCTTGGTCAGTTTTATTCCAAGTTTTTTTTTTTAATTCAATTTTAAAAGGGATATTTTTTTAACTTTCTCTTTCAGGTATTTCATTGTTAGCGCAAAGAAATGCAAGATACTTCTGTGTGTTAATCTTGTATCCTGCTACCTTGCTGAATTCATTTATCAGCTCTAGCTTTTGTGTGGCATCTTTAGGGTTTTCTGCATATAGTATCATGTCATCTGTGTATAGTGAGAATTTTACCTTCCCTTCCAATTTGGATTCCTTTTATTTCTTGTCTGATTGCTACAGCTAGGACTTCCAATACTATGTTGAATAAAAGTGGTAAAAATAGCCATCCTCGTCTTGTTCCAGATTTAAATGAGAGGGCTTTCAACTTTTCAGTGTGGGTATTATATTGCCTATGGGTTTGTCTAAATAGCTTTTATTATGTTGAGATATGTTCCCTCTATTCCCACTTTGGTTAGAGTTTTTATCATAAATGGGTGTTGAATTTCATTAAATACTTTTTCTGCATTTATTTAGATGATCATGTGGGTTTTGTCCTTTCTTTTCTTAATGCGGTGTATCACACTGATTGACTTGCGTATGTTGAACCATCCTTGTGTCCCTGGGATGAATCCAACTTGGTATTTTTTATGTGTTGTGGATTCAGTTTGCTAATATATTGTTGTAAGTCTTTGCATCTATTTTCATCAAAGATACTGATCTGTAATTTTCTTTTTTTGGTAGTGTCTGCGTCTAGTTTTGGTATCAGGCTGCACAGAATGATTTTGCAAGTGTTCCCTCCTCTTAACTCTTTTGAAGGAGTTTGAGAAGGATCAGTATAAGTTCTTCGTATGTATGGCAAAATTCCCCAGTGAATTGTGGACTTTTGTTTGCAGGGTGTTTTCTTTTTAATTATTATTTTTACAGATTCTATTTTACTTCTAGTGATCATTCTGTACAAATTATCTATTTGTGCTTGATTCTGCTTTGGTGGACTGTATGTTTCTAGAAATGTGTCCATTTCTTCTAGGTTGTCCAATTTGTTGTCATGTAACTGCTCATAGTATTCTCTTAGGGCTTTTTGTATTTTGGGGGTATTCATTGTAATTTCTCCTCTTCCATTTCTCATTTTGTTTGAGTCCTCTCCCTTTTCTTCTTGGTGAGCCTGTGTGCACACCAAGAAGGAGGCTGCTATGTCAGGGTCCTGCCCCTCCCTTCAGGTGTACTAATGAGAGTTTTTATGGCAGACCTGAGCTGCTATGTACACACCCCCAGCTTCAGCTGGTACCCTACTCCAGCCGCTTCAGGCTGTGTCCAAGCAGCCAACCCCAGCCCTCTCCACCCTGGGCTTCAGCACCCAGCCCCTGCACACACCAGCAGTCTCCCTTCTTGGCCTGTGGAGCACCGGTTTCTCTCTGTTCTGCCTGTTAAGGAGCAGCTGCTGCACTCTCCCCTCGGAGCCTCTGAAGCTCCCTTTCCGTCCTGGCTGCTCTCCCTGCTGGTGAAGGGGCTTCTCAGGGTGATAGCACTTTTCTTCTTTCACCGCTTCTTCCCAGGGCGCAGGTCCTCTGCCGATTCTTTTCGGTTTTGTTTTGTTGGTTTTTTTGTCCTACCCAGTTACATGGAGATTTCTCTTGTAGCCCTGCTAGTATAATAGCTTCTGTCAGAGTTCAGTAGGTATTATGCAAAATTGTTCCACACGTAGGTGTATTTTTGATGTATTTGTGGGAGGCGGTGAGCGCCTTATCCTTCCATTCTGCCATCGTGAAGCCCGTCCTGCTGAATAGCTTTTTAATAAGTAATGAAACAGGGAAATGGGCAAACAGGCCTGGAAATCTTCTGGAGACAGTAGGTCAGGACGTGTTTTCATGTGTTGTCAAGCAGTTATTGGGTAAACTCTTCACATTCTATAGTTTGCTGGTAGGTAAGAAGGGAGGCCCCTACAGTGTGAAGACAATGTATTTATTACATTAAAACGGCTAAAATGAAAGTGGCACGTCATTTTGCAGAATTTGTTTATTATTTTGCATATTGCCCTTTAATATTATATAACTGTTATGCCAGACATCAATTACATTTGATGCTAAAAATACTACCACTTCCTCTGGGAGTTCCCAATCCAAAGGAGAATTCATAAATAAATATAAGTTTAATATAGAAATTGATATAAAAAATACCAAGTGAGCAGGAAAAGAATTCTTCACAAAACTCAACTGCCACTAGAGAAGGTACGTTGTATGTGGGAGGTGAGGAGAGGAGTCTGGGCAGGATGCTGTTAACAGGAATTCAAGAAAAATTGACATGTGAACTTTGAAAGGAAGAGGAGTTAACTAGGAAGCAAGGGGCCTTTTCTTAGGAAAATGATGCTCTTACCTGACAACTAGAAATAATGAACATTCTTAGTTATCTAAGAATTGTCATTTAATAAGTCATGAATACCAAACAAACAGTAATAAAAATAACATGGAGAGTACTGATGGAGGGTTTACTATTTACTGCTAAAGGCTGTCCACAGATAACTGCCTTTACTCCTGTGAGGCACATAGACTTATTTTTCCGTTTTACAAATGAAAGACCCCAAGTTCAAACATCAGAGACAAGATTTGATCCTGCATAGTCACATCAAAAATTATGCCTATTTTATTACAGAAGTCCTTATAGAGATGGAAAATATAACAATAGAAATGTACAATATACTGGGTAGGATTAACAGTGGTTTCATTACTGCAGAAGCTAAGAGCAGTGAGCCTGACAGTGATGAAAGCTATCCAAAATGAAACAGAGAGGGGAAAGAAAAACAAAACCGTAAGAGGTAAACAGAAGCACTAGTGATATGCTAGACAGTAGTTACAAAACCCAGCTCAGTGATTTCCAGGGGCGGGGGTGTGAGGAGAGGACCATGGTGGTTGGTGATTACACAACTGTGTACGTTTGTCAGACTCATCATGGTGCACTCTTCAAGCTGGGGACTGTACTTGTTTATAAATTACACTTCAGTAGAGCTGATTAAAGAAAAAAACTAAAAAGAGGGTAACTCACCAAGTGGCTTAAAAAAAGGACTGTGATACATCTCAAGGAAATTAAAAAGTTGAAATTTATGTGATTCAAACAATAAAAGTTAAATATTATTAAAGATAATGTTAAATACAATTACTAAATCATTCATGTTAATATTAATAACACTAAGAATATTCTGTAACATTAAAGGTAATTGTTTCTGTAAATTTCACTTTTAATATATGTGTGAACATTAACTGCTCTGGTTGCCTTCAGTGTATCACAGTCTTCTGGAGCTAGTAGAGAGCCATTTATTATACTAGCCTCTAAGTACACTTTCAAGTATCTAGAACAAACATACGCACATAGTGATTGTGTTCTACGTCAGAACTCTAGCCAGTAATCTAAGTAGTTGATTACAAAAGTAATTTAAGGTTTTTGTAAATCTGCCCTCTATTTTTTTAATTTCAAATTCCACATAAATCTTAAAACATAAGAACTCAAAGAAAGCATCATTATTATTGGAAATCATCCCTGACCACAATACAATTGAAAAATTAGGTATCTCAGTAAGGTTTTAAAGCTGCAGTCCCTATAAATTAATAAAAGAAAAAGCATTCAATGTATTTCCTTAAAGAAGCATTTTATTGTGAAAAATAAAACTTTAAAATTAAAGATGACAGGTATAATCAAATATGATAGATCTTTCCTTAAGCTAAACAGTAAAATTTATTGCAGGTCTGTGACACCATTAGACATTTACCTGTTTTTATTCTCGTGTTATCTTCCCTTTCCTTTAGGAAGAAGCATAGTATTTCCTCTAAAGGGAACAAGGTAGTGACACCACCTTTCTTGAAATTGCCAGTATGTCACACTACAAAGGGCACAGAATGAAATATGTTTACTTCATTTAGACCATACACATTGCCACATGTTAAATGGGTGTTAAAAATTAAAATAGAATGCCAAGGACATAAAGGGCTGCAATGAAATAAATCCTACTCAAAATCCTTTTTATTCATTATGCAAATGAAATCTCATTTTAGTTTGTCATATTTGGAAATCAGCTAGAGAGAATGTTTAAACGCTAAATCTTTATTGTTGTGAACATAAACCATCAAATGGACACTTCAGTGTATGGTCACAGACCAACTTCATCCCATAATCTTAACCCAAAAATTAAATGGAGGAAAGAGGGTGAAAGAAACTATATTAGATTATAAATTTAAATTAATGTAAGTTTTAGTTTCTAATACTTACATAGTTGACAAATATCTGTATTAGCCTGATTAACACACTTCAGTTTTTAGGTAGAAATAACTGAGATAGATATATATTTAAAAGAAAAAAAACAAAAAATCATTTTCTTACTTAAAATTATACAATTTGGAGATGATAACACCTCAATGCCATGAATAATTATATTTTAAGCTAATCTAATAACCTGCATCAAATTTCTTTGGAAGTACTACTCTAGCTCAGAACTGGTAAAGATTCAAGTACTATTTGTATTTATTTAATAAACACTAAAAACTGAAGGAAATTAAAGCAAATTTCACTATACTCTGTTGATACCAAATTTTGCTCTGTACATAACAGAAAATTAGACAGTTTATAGACAGAATAGCCTTATATCAAGATTGCTTTCTGTTTCAGAAAAATTAACTCTAGAAAATATATCTTATTTTTACCTAAATTATTTCCAGATAGAAATAGTTCTCCTTTCAATAAGTTAAATAAATTTAGTCTTCTTGTTTTTTCTTTTCCAGTGCCAGCAAAAATCCTCAGCATCTTAGATATACCCAGTACCTTAAATACTCTCAGCACCCTGGTACAGAAAACACAAAAACTACTGTCATCTGGTTTTAGGGGCATCTGTTGTCACTGTTGTGTGTGTGGTGTTTGTTTTTGTATAAAGTTAGATTTGTGTGATCATCTACAGGTCATCTTGAAAAATGAAACATGATGTTTGGTTAAGATCATTCAACAAATTTCTGAAAGTCAAGTGAGAACGTGTAGCTTCATCTTGCTACTTGTTAAAGGAAACAAAGTGGATTTTAGAGTAGGCCCTATATTACCTGCTAAAGATAGTTAAGCTTCTCGCTTATAAAATGAGGTAGTTATCTGCACTGACAGATGCTATAAAGAAACTCATTTGTCCCTGTCACTAGTTCTTCTTAGGAACACTGACTTCAACATGTACACATGGTGAACACATGGTGATAGATGATGGTTACAACTTACACAACAGAAGCTGCAGTTATTACCAACCTATTTACAGATCTGTAAAGTGAAACAGCACAAGATTTGTATCACAGTAGAAAACGTATTGCACATATTTATAACTTCCCCCTTCTGAAATTCATTTAATCCTTCCACTAAAAACAGATCAATATTTAAATAAATTTAGCGGTATTTACTTACTAAGATGAGCCACGTATGTTTTCATCCTTGTAAATGGATCATAAAGTTTAATCCCACAGTATACTTCTCTCGGAGGCTGTCACTTTGATTCCTAATGTTTCACTGGCCTTAAATGATCAATGTTGAAACCGTGTTTGTTCTTGTGGATTGTAGTGAAATATGAGAGGGAAAAAAAATGTTAACTCTAACAAATGTATGCTGGGAGAAATTGTCAGTATGAAAGAACATCAGAGAGCTGAAATTACACCTTTTCAGTTCCTGTAGAAGATGGGCATTCCTGTGTGTGGTAACTGGTCCTTTGCAGCACAAAAAAGGGTAAGACTACTCACTAATCCTGCAAATGACATAGTAGCAGACGTGATAAAATGCATAGGAAATTAATAATAAGACTGTAGAAACAGTAAAGCAAGACAAAATATATCAGGCCACTCCATCTCAAGGAGAGGACTATTGGGTATGGACCACTAGTCTGGAATCTATGCAACTAGAAAAAAATCTGCAAGCTGAAAGGGGGTAATCTGGTTCAGTGAATTGCTGATCTCAGATGACAAGGCAAACTCAATATAAAACTGCAAATTGAAGCAACTTTCACCCTACTGTTTCTGAAAATTATGTTTCAAAAATATCACAAAGATGAAAATAGGTTTGCACGAGACCAAACAACCAGTCCCACCAATCCAATATTTTGTCTCCAAAGAAATAATCTGGGAGATGAGTATGAGCAGTTGTCCTTCATGACTCCGTCTGCTTGTATTAGGGATGTGAATTTAGATCCCTGACTTTCCCTTAATAATGGGTCAGAGAATTCCCATCCAGGAAGGTAGATATTTTTCAATTTAAAAAAAAAAAAGGATCTTTTTAAAGTAAAATATAATTTGAAATTGCAACTTACAGGACTCCTTTCCTTGAATGGAGGTTAAGGGCCTGGCCTCCTACTCCCAGACACCATCTCAGAACACAAGGTGCTCTGAGTCTCCTTCACAGTACCTTAGGGCTCTGAGAAGAAAAAGAAAGCTTGCAAGCCACTGCACACGTCTAAATCTTTGGAAGCCTACTCCTATTTCCTACTCACATTTTAAGAAAAGTAAGATGACAAGTGTCCTCCTAGGTTTCTATAATGAGTACAGAAGTATTTCCTTTCATCTGCCTTAAAATGATAGTTTTCAAATTTTAAAGTTGCCTCTTAGTTCTTTAAGCCTCAGAAACATGTATCCAACTGTCTACTCAGAACTCTTACATGAATCGCTCAAGGGCAATATATCCAAGGCTGACCTCATTTTCTTAGCCAAGATCACTATCACCAGGCACTAGCTCAGGAAGGAAACCTGGTATCTGCATCACCTCCCACTCATTCTCAGTTTCCAACCGTCTCTAAGCTATGCCCATTACTCTTCTTAAATCTTTTCTTTCTCAAGTCCATCTACTCTTCCCACTCTCCGAGTTCAAGCTACCATTATGTCTTCTCCCAAGCTACAGCAATAAACCCAACAGGTCTTCCTTCCCACCCACATTTCAGGCTCTCTAATCTATTTTTTCACACAGTAGTTAGTTATGACATTAGGTCTGTCCTGTCTAAAACCGTTCAATAGGGGCCCACTGCTTTTAGAATTAAAAGCAAACCTTAATATAACCTAGAATGACCTGACCACACCACTAGCATCCTTGGTCTTTGTCCTCCAGTAATATTAGCTTCTTTCAGTCCCTCAAACCTGTCATTTCCTCTTTGCCTTAGAGCCTTGATAGATAAGGTCAGGTCATTTATTTACATGCTGTCATATCATTTTGGATTGGCTGTATTTATCGCAATTGTAAATCAACATGCAATTCTGTTTTCAAAGTTTATGTTCGATATTGGCTGGACTGTCTGGCTTATGCTCACATCCTAGCACATAGTATGTCTTGTCCAGAACAGAGCTTCACGAGTCTCTATCAGTTGAGTTAGTAATTGATAATCTGGAGAAAAGTATGACCTACCTTTCATTTGATTTTTGTAGACTTTTGACAAGGTTTTAAACTTTGAATCCTTTTAGTCTCGCTTCAAGAAACATCCGCCTCATTTTAGATTCTCAAATTGCTCCTCTATTTTATTTCTGCTTCCTTATATCTTTAATGAGGTTGAAGAATGTCTAGACTCATACATGCAAATGTTTTATTTGTATATATGATGTTATATACACAGATTCTATGATTTGCATTTGTATTTTCAAAGCTATTACTGATTAAAGAGCTTGACTCTTCAGCATCTTTTAAGCATCCAAGCATGTCAATACCTATTGAAATTAACAAGAATCACACAAAAGGGAGGATAGTAGAAGAGGAATATGTCTTCGGGTCACTAAGCTTTGGCAGAGACCATAATCTTAGATCCCTAGTTCCAGCCAACCACCATGAATCTATTTTTAATTCATTTCTGGATATTTAGTTGTAAGTGCCTCTCATTCACTTACAGATATTGATCTGTTCAAAAGCAAGGAAGCCTTTATTACCACATTAATTTTTGATCTTCTGCCCCTCAGCAACCTGGCAATTATTTAAATAAGTCTGGCTAGCTAAATTACTGACAAGATTGAAGAAATTATCCATATTTAAAGTTCAAAACCATTGATTTTGAGTAATTTATTTAAGGTGAATACAAATTAAAGAGATTTTGCATGAGCTGTCCTTGGATAGCTACATTAAATTAACCTAGATCTAAAATAACAAAACAATATTAAAATTAATAATAGCCATTTCAGAGTGTTTGTTATAGTCTAAGGACTATGAAAATTTTTCTATATACATTACATAATTTAATCCTAACACTAACCCTATGAAGTAGGTAGTATATTACTGTATTCTCTCTCTTTAATAGATGAGGAAACTAAAACTTAGAAAGCTAATATACTTGCCAAAAATCACACAAAGCAAGAATTCACACCCAGGCTGTCTCACTACAAGTAGAGAGGATGGTACAAGTATAACTCTATAGGGTCTCAGGCAAAATGAAAATGCAGGGAGACTTCTCAGCTTTCCTTTCCTCCACCACCATGTTTGTAATGGAGGGAGAAGATGGAAAGTTTCTGAACCAGCAACGCCAGCGATTAAGCAATAGCTTACAGGGCTTGTAGACAATCATTTGTCTTCTTATCGCAGAGAAATTTAGTTTGCATTAAACTCAGTAATCCATTTGCAATGTTCTGGGAAGCATAGATATACTTACTGACAGAGTATTTTAAGAAAATCTATGAAATCCATTTTGCTAGGGGATGATTGAGGCATGAATACTACACCCGAGGAAGAAGCTTGTCCACAAATAATAGTAATTAAAGCTAAAATTTTAAAATGTACAATAATTCCTAGGTTTGAGATATTATATTTCTCTAGAGGATTCAGGGAAGACTTCAACAGGGAGGGGTGTGACTGTTATCTTGAAAAAAGTTAGAATTTCAAAAATTGGACCTTCTATAATTTTAATGTGTGTATGAATGATCCAGGGCTCTTGTTAAGATACAAAGTTCTGATTCAGTTGGTTTGAATGGGACCTAAGATACATTTTTCTAAAATGCTCCCAGGTGATGCCGGTTTAAGGGCCACACTTTGAGTAGCAAGGTGAGTCGACATATAAAATAGTGTGAGCAAATCTACAAAGCAGGAAAGAATCATGCATGTTTTGAAGAAGTCAGTAGCACTCTTTCCCTAGTGAAGCAATACATGGAAAGAAATATTTAAGTCAAATTATGAACGTTCTTGAATAACAGTTTGCTACTCTGAAATTTTATTTCAAATATAATGCTCATTTTCAAGAGTTTCTCAAAGAAATATATTCCCTCAAATTGACAGGAGCAATGTTTAAAAGAATTTAAATGAAATATACTGAAAACAAATATACATATGTATATGTATGACTGAAACATTATGTTGTACACCAGAAATTGACACACTGTAAACTGACTACACTAAAAAATTATTTATTTAGTGAAGGCTACCATGCCCTTCTCTATTCTTAGAGATGGCAGGGCTCATGCTTTCAAATAAAATTTTTAGATGGAAATATTTCAATACTTTATGCTAACTAAAACTCTAATTTATTTTAAATATACAGTCACATCGATAAATTTTCAGTCTAATTTCACACCATTTTCAATCAAGCATTGACGACTGCCAATTCATGTATTTCCATGTTACTCATTTTTTTTTTTACCAAAAATGTTCTAATATACAAACATCAAATGCTCTCCAGCAATTAATTACTTAACAGTATGGAATTAAGTATATTTACTAGGTAAATTACTGTAAATAGTCCAACATAGGAGACTGACAGAAAAACCTATTTCTGCAAAAAAAAAAAAAAAAAACGCTAAAATGAACTCATTTTCCAAAGCAAGCTGTTACCTCAAACATTTATTATTGGCTCCAAATGTTTTATTCACTCAACTCACATGATTCCAACACAGCCTTTTCTTTACAGCATTTTATTGTAGAATTAAAGTAATATAAGTATTCTGATAAATTAATACCTGAAGAGCTTACAAGAAAAATGGTTGAGGTATAAGTCACATTCAAATTTTATAAGGCTTGAAACACATTATTTTTAGGGAACCTCTTTATAAAGAATAGAACAGTGAAAATGGTTCCTGATCATAGGGGAACCGAAAGGTTAGGCTTCAACAGCTTCATGGTAAATAAGATTCAATGTAGGAACTTTTCAAGCCCATATTTAGTTATATACTTGTTGGTTAATTAATTGACTAATTACTGAGTACTTACTGTGTTCCAATAGTCTGTTCCCATAGTATTATTAATGATGAGAAAGAGGCAGCCAAGCTAAGAGAGATTTTCTTTTTTCAGTTTTATCCACAGTAGGGAGAGAAGGTGATCAATAGACATTTGTTGACATGTTAAATGAATGCATCTGTGGGAAAGCATTTTGAGTAAAGCAGAAAATGCCAAGGCCCTGAGATGAGCATAACTTGCATTTGGGGGTGGGGTGGGGATGGAAAAAAGCCCTCTGTGCAGAGAATGGTAGGAGGAGATGGGGATGAAGAGAGAGGCAAAAGCTAGATCACCTAAATCAATAATTATTGTGTACATTAAGTCATCTAAGGGATTTTACAAAGCGTCAATGCCTACACCCCACCAGAGGCCAATTATATCAACAGACAGAGGTATGCAAACATTTGTTTTCAAGCCATCCAGGTGAATCTGATGTGTATCTGGTGTTAAGAACCAAAGATCCACAGACTCGAAAGCACAAAAGAACTTGAGTTTTAGTCTATTGCCAAGGAATGCCATGACAGGCTTATAATCAGGGAGAAATCAATAATGTCATGAAGATATATATTGCCTTGAATTAAGATTCAGAATACTTTGCCTGAATTCTTCATGTGTTTTTCCCCTACCTAATGTGTATAAAACAAAAACGGCCATACACAAAGCAGAGAATGGTATAAAATGTTTTCTATTCTTTCTAATGATGATACTCATATAATATATTAACCAAGAATTCTCACAGTTTCATCACATAAGAAAAAAAAATTCACTTTTTCTTTAGCTAGAATATTTTACGCTACAGAGACCTAGGAAGATTAAACTGTCAAAATGAACTTCTTTTCCTGACACATATCTCTAATTTCCTAGAACCTACTGACAAAACAAGTAAATAAGAAGCTTGAATCATTTTTCTCTAAAATCTGAATTCTTGTAGCTCTGTGATTTCAGGAAAGCAAGGCAGGAAACACCTCAGTTTCCCCAAAACTGATTTCCATCCTTCCTCTTTACCTACACACCTCTTCCCCATTCTTAAAAATCTTTACCCACATTTTTTCATAGAACTTGTACCTCCTGAAAGAAAGTTACTTTGTTTTTATTCAGGTTATTTATTAATTTATTCTATTTATTGTCTATCCTCCCCACAACATGCAAGCACCACAATTATTTTGTCTAATTTGATTGATTTATCCCAGCACCTAAAGAAACTACACACTAATCTGTAGTAAGGCATTTAAAACTAAGTCAAAATTGTTTTTGCTGTGATCAGACTGTCAACATCCTCTAGTGCCAGAGTAAGGAGTTATGACTTGGAGCTGCCATTAGTTGGAAGTTACTGAAGGACACTGAGCAGGGACGTAACAGCATCAAAGTAGTGTTTCAAGAAGATTTATCTGCCATCATTGTGGAGAAAAGATGGGAAGAAGAACATCAAGGCAACGTGATAGTTCAAAGGGAAAAGCACAATGTCAAGATAATTTCAGGAACTAGTCAAAATAAAGTCTATAAATCATTGGTAGCATCAAATTATTCTTCACCTTTGAAATGCAGATCTGTTATAAATGTTCATTCACCAAATATTTATTGAGGGCACATAATGTTCATAACGGTCATCGACAGACTCTACCAGGTGTTTTATATCAAGAAATAAGATAAGATCATCTGTATATGGTCATGTTCATTTCATTCCAGTTGGTGGGCATGTAAGTAGCACAGATAACTAAAAGATCTTCAAAGAATCACAGTAAAAATAGAAGTAGAAAAGGATATCCAAACTAGATCAAAATTTACTAATTCACCAAATGTTGGTTCTGTACTTGTTCTAGGAAAGACAATCCAGTTATTTCCTGAGTCACAAGTGGATCTTAATTCCTGAATGCAAAGTGCCCTTAATAAGAATAACAGCAACATAAATAGCCTGCAGATAAAGAGATTATAATGGAAGGAGCCTAGATGAGGTACTATGTGAATGGAGAGGAGAAATGGATTACCTTAAATTTGGAATTGCAGAAATCGTAAATCACTAGTAATTGAGCTATAAAATACATTCCACCAAACTCATCAAAAATAATGGATTAAAGGATTTTCTGTGTGTGTACTTCTTGGTAAATATAAGTAACTTTTAATGATATAGGTACAGCAGATATAATGACAGTAATGCATTTCAGGAAGAGACATAAAATTCATGAGGCCATGAGTTCTAGGTTGGAATCCTTGGGGCTCTTGGTGGGTTTACTTTGGCCTCTACTACTTGTCTAAGTTTGATAACTGATGTAATCTCCTTGGCTCTACATTTCTTTTGTTAGAAAAAAATGCATATGGACCATTAACCCCTTTTCATTTGCTCTTTGTCATATGGATGTCAATTCTAAAATGTTATATAATATAAATTCTATCAGCAAGGCCACTTTATAAGTTAACCGAGTGCTCCATACTAGTAAGTTTTACTCGGCGTACTTACTATAAATAGTTACACGCACATATTACCGTTGCTGGAGAATAGGTTCTTGTCTCATGCAAGAAAGAATTCAAGGGCGAACCATAGTAAAGAGGAAGTAGATATATTCAGGGAGATACACACTCCACAGACAGAGAGCAGGTTATCTCAGAAGGCAATAGAGGCTGCCCCAGAGCATGGGGTAGTCCAGAAAAGTGAGAGCAGCTTAGGACACACATTCCATAGAAAGAATATGGTCTGTTTCAAAAGGGGAGAGGCCCAGGGGTGGTTAGTTTTTATGGGCTTGGTAATTTCATATGCTAACAAGTAGTCAGGTTATTCCAACGGTTTTGGGGAAGGGGGGTGGGGATTTCCTGGGAACTGAGCCCCAGCCCACTTTTTAGCCTTTTGTAGTCAGCCTAGGAACTGTCATCGTGCCCATAGGTGTGTCATTTAGCATGCTAATATATTATAATGAGTGTATAATACGGCTTAAGGTCTACAGAAAGTCTGATCTTCCGCCATCTTGGTTCTAGTCAGTTTTTGTGCTATCCTCAATTGCTGTGTCATTAGTCAGTTACAAGGTGTCAATTTCTGGTATACAGCATAATGTTTCAGTCATATGTATACACATATAAATGTTTTTCTATTATTTTTCATTATAGGTTACTACAAGATACTGAATATAGTTCTCTGTGTTACATAGAAGAAATTTTTTTTCTATTTTATATATAATAGTATTTGTGCATCTTGAACTCGCAATTTATCCCTTCACAATTCCTTTCCCACTGGTAACCATAAGTTTGTTTACTATGTCTGTGAGTCTGTTTCTGTTTTGTAGATAACTTCAGTACTATCTTTTTTTTTTTTAGATGCCACATATGAGTGATATCATATGGTATTTTTCTTTCTCTTTCTGGCTTACTTCACTTAGAATGAGGATCTCCAGATCCATCCACGTTGCTGCAAATGCCATTATTTTATTCTTTTTTATGGCTGAGTAGTATTCCATTGTATAAATATACCACAGCTTCTTTAACCATTCATCTGTTGATGGACATTTAGGTTGTTTCCATGTCTTGGCTATTATAACAAGCGCTGCTATGAACACTGGGGTGCATGAATCTTTTCAAATTTGAGTTCCCTCTGGATATATGCCCAGGAGTGGGATTACTGGATCATATGGGCTGTGTCATTCTTTTAATGGTTGTGTCCTGCCCCCTTCCCTCCTGTCTCATTATCACCTAGCTTCCAATTCCCTTCTAGCTCCTTTTGTCATGAGAAATGAGAACTTAAAATTATGAAGTAAAACAATCATTCCATTAGCCTGTTTATATATATATATATATAAAAGTTGGTAAAAGTTTACATAGTCTCAGTATTTCTTAATTGTTTTCCTAGCAGAGGTGGCATTCTGAAATGTGTATTCCTATAGAACTCTAAAACATTTTATTTTTATCGTGATATTAAAGTTAGAAAGATGGAGAAGTCTATTTGAAGTAGCATCTTGAACCAGAGATGAAGAGTTCTTAATATCACTTTCAGTATCCTAACTGAGCTTCTCTGATTTGGGATAAGCTATGTTTTCAACTCTATGCTTTTATGACTATGGAACATTTCAAACGTGGTTATTAGCAGTTGTACTGGATTCCTAGGGCTGCCAGAACAAATTACCACAACCTTGGTGGCTTAAAACAACACAAACTTATTCTCTCAGAGTTCTGGAGCCTAGGAGTGCAAATCTGGTTGTCAGCAGGGCCATGATCCTTTCAAAGGCTCTAGGGAAGAATCCTTCCTTGCCTCTTCCAGTTTCTGGAAGGCAGTTCTTGGCTTGTGGCAGCAAAACTCCAATCTCTGCCTCCATTTTCACATGGTTTTCTACTTCCTGTCTGTCTCTCTCTTGTTCCTTCCTTCTCTTAGAAGGACACCATTCACTGCATTTAGGGTCCACCCTAATGCAGAATGATCTCATCTTAATTACATCTGCAAAGATCCTATTTCCAAACAAGGTCATATTCTGAGGTTCCAAGTGGATATGTTTTTTTTTTGGACATTATTCAACCTATTAAAGTGGCTAAGAAATATTCTGCCAATTTATATACAAATTAGGACATATAAAATGCACACATTTTTATTAATATTATAAAGTTATGTGAAAAAAATGGCTTTCAGCTTTTGGAAAACCTATGTTTGAAATCTTCATGCTTTCCTTACACATTGATTCATATTTATATTCTGTTTATGTTCTATATAGATTTCTAGTTAAGAGTCTTGAAATGATTCTGTAGTGGTAAATAGTTTTGGGAACAAAAGTTGAATTCCTGTTCTACAGATCCTTCTATCATGATAGATGCATTAAGTAATCACTCAGTGTTACTTCCCTCATTCACATATCTGATGTGTCACACACTTCTGGAGATACAGATACAGCAGTAAACTAAACAGACTGACATTACCACTGTCAGAAAGGAAGAAAATAAAAGAACATAAAAAAGTAAAATATATAATATGTCAGGTAAAAAGTGCAGTGGGGAAAAACCAAGCAGAAAAGAAAGATAAGGAGTGCACGGATAAGGAACAATTTATATTTTCAAATAGTGTCATCATGGAAGCCATACTCTTGTCAGTTACATTTGAAGAAATGCCTAAAAGTGGGAGGGATGGGGGACAGAAAACTGGAGAAAGAACATTACAGCAGAAGAGTCAGCAAATGCAAAGGCCCCGAGGTGGAAGACAACTGGCATATTCCAAGAACAGCCAAAAAGCCAGTATGAATGGAGTAAAATGAACAAGGGGAGATTAACAGGATACAAAGTTGGCAGGGTCTTCACTTACGGTATAGAACTTGGTTAGGCCCTTTAAGGACTTTAACTTTTACTCTGAGTGAGTCAGAGCCAACAAAGCAGTTTGAGCAGAGGAATGGCATTGCCTTAAGTCTTAAAAGAATCATTCTGGCTGAACAGATTATAGGTGAGCAAGAGTAGAAACAGGAAGACCAGTGAACTGGTGAGACGTGCTTGAATTATGAATATATTTTGAAGGAAGAATAAAATAGGATCTGCTAATATAAAATGTGAGAGGAGAAAAGTTAAGAATGACTAAGATTTTTGGCTTAAGCAACTGGACTGCTGGAGCTTCTAAAAACTGAGACAGAGAAGACTGCAAGAAGGGAAATTTTTGGTGGAAGATTAAGAGTTCAATTTTGAACACAGTAAGTTTGAGATGTCTCCAAATCCAAAGAATGTATATAATAAGCCTTGGTTGTAAATGTCTCAAAATTAAGATAAAGGTGTGAGGTGGATATACAAATTTGCAAGTCATAAAGTTACAAGACGGCATATAGAATGATGAGATCACTGAAAGAGTGAGTATAGGTAAAGAACAGATAATTTCAATCCCATTTCCTGAGCTACCTCAACAGTAAGTCAACAGTAAGAGGTGACGTGAAGAGAGGTAACCTGCAAAAGAGACTGAGGAGGAGCAGTCAGTCAATGAGGTAGAAAATCAGGAGAGTGTGATACTTTTGTTACTTGTCTTAGAGGGTATTTATTACCAGGCAGTAGGAATGATTAAGGTGTTTCAGATGTTATTCATAGATAAGTAGGATAAAAGTTGAGACTGGCCAGTGGATTTAGTAAGACGGAAGCTGTAAGTGGTCTTCATGAAAGCCTTTTTGGTGAAGTCATAGTGGAGAAAAACTGACTGGAGTAGGCTTATATTTAAGGGAAACAATTCAAAACAGTGAGTCCAGAAAATTGTCAAGATAATTCTAAATTGCTTTATAGAGATGTCTGAACACTAAATGATACAGTGCATGATGTTTTGAGTGGAGGTCTTGGCATATAGCAGACAATAAGCAATAGCTCTAATGATGGTAAAGATGTTGATAATAAATGCACACGAAAACTTCCAGTTTTCCAGGATTGCCAGTCTCCTTAACAACAAATTCTCACCTCTAGGAATCTATTTTTTGAGACCTGGTTTGTATCTCATATAATAATAAGTAGAATGCCCAAAATAGGTAGATTAATAATGAAATAAATTATAACTTATAGGTTACATAAAAGAAAAAGAAACAAACTACAATAGAAACATACTGCATGGCAGAATATAATGAAGACAATTACAAGTGAGGAATTAATGAAGACTTTTGACATTTTTTATCCTCTCTTTTAAAAGTTAGAGGGAAACAAATTATGATGTATTAGATAGAATCATGTACAGCCAGTAAATTGTTTTAAGAAATATTTAATGATGGAGGAAAATATCCAAAGTATAAAATCAGAGAATTAAAGCAGAATATAAAAATGAAATAAAAAGTGGGCTCCCTATTAGGAATGTAAAGAAATAAGCCAAAACTGTATTTTTAGTAATCTTGTGTGGTTGGTTAATTGGTATTTTTACATCCTTTCTTATAGTCTTCTACATTGAAAATACATTTTCTTAAGTAAAGGTTAGGTGTTACTGTAACCTGAAAGAAGAATGAATCCCCCCAAAAGGGAATCATTTATTATATTTAAGTGATTTTTAATAATAATATTTTTAAGTGTTTTTACTTAAAGGAATAAAATTGTGTTTTGAGAACTATTAACTTCAGGTAAATTAGGGATCTCATGCACTCATTTCTTTTTGTATAGCTTTTTTAATGATTCCTAAAGCAGTTTTTTTTAGTGCATCTATTTAATCCTCAAAAGATGGAGAAACTTGAGATTGTTTGGATCAGACTTGTAGTTAAGGCCAGAGCCATGATAAAATCCAGATCTTCAACCACAGTACTCATATTCTTGCCACTATACCATTGTATCTCCAGTATCCCCACTCATTATACCAACCCAATAGAATCAGTGTGGCCGCCTTCTAAAAAAACTCATATGAAAGTACTTCAAAAAAGTATGATATAGTTAATGCCAAATACGATTTTTAGACAAATATTCTGGCACATTTCCACAGTCTGAATCTATTTAGAAATATAGTGACAGTGTTTTCCATTCATAAATAAATCATGAAAAGATGAAGAGTAGGTCTCCAAGTCTCTTACCTTCTACAAGGCCAGAGTGATAGAAGGAAACACATTAAAAGTAGCAAAGTGAAGACTAGAACTATAACAGTTCTATATCAGAGAACTCATTCTCCAGACTAGAGCAGTTTGCAACTTGTCAAGTGTGTTTGATCAGATAAAGGTAAATAATCAAAATAGATTAAAAAAATATGATTTTAAGTCATATTCTAGAGTTAATCAAATGGAATGGAATCAAATAAATAGACGATATAAAGACCCTGGTAGATATAAAGATTTTCTACATGATAATTTTAACATTGCAAATCAGTAATGAGAGGAAAGACATGACCCAAGTGACTAATTACTGAAAAGAATACATCCTCATTATTACACAAAAATAAAATACCTATGGATAAAACCATTCAATGTGAAAAAAATTTTAAAACAGAAAAACTCAAAGAATTTGTGATCACAACAACCTCTCAGTTCAGTCCTGATCTGGTCTTTCCTTGAATTACAGCCTAAAGTTTTAAATTTATCTACCTGTCTCTATGGAGTTAACTGATACCACTAAATGTGTCTTAGTTAGAAACAGAATTTTACCACCTAGATCCTGTAATTGCTTAATATAGTCTACAGTGTCTCATATCACATTCTTTAAGCCACCATCCATTTATCTTTACATTTCAAAAATCTGGACATAAGGCCAGCATATATTTATGCTCAGTATTTAATAGTAAAATTTTACTGTTAAGTACAACAAAACAAAACAATTTTTAAAAATTGTGATTGGAAAGTACTAGCATTAGCAAATGTTTTAAATTGAGTTATAAATATCACAGTGAGATTATTCTCATATATTGATGATGAGATGTAAAGATTAATGGGCTTTCCAGGAAGTCATTAGAAATGTCTTATCAACTTCCCAAACCTGAAGAAGAAATTAGATATCCAAGTATAGGAAGCACAGAGGGTCCCAAACAAGAAGAACCCGAACAGACCCACACCAAGACATATTATAATCAGGATGGCCAGGGTTAAGGATAAAGAAATGATTCTAAAGGCAGCAAGAGAAAAACAGAGTTAGTTACAAGGGAATCCCCATAAGGCTCTCAGCTGATCTCTCTACACAACACTACAGGCCAGAAGGGAGTGGTGAGGGAGTGGTGAGATATATACAAAGTCCTGAATGAAAAAAAATGCAACCTAGGATACTTTATCCAGCAAGGCTAACCTTTTACAATAGAAGGAGAGATAAAGAAATTCACAGACAAGAAAAAAAAACAAAAACTAAAAGAGTTTAGCAACAGTAAACATATGCTAAAAGAAATATTGAAAGGTCTACTCTAAATAGAAAAGAAGCAGGATGCTACAGAAAGGAGAAAACCATAATTGGAAAGGCAATAACTACAATGAATTACAACAGAATAAACAGGAAATTGTAAAAGAGACCATGTAGATCATTAAGGGTGGGGTAGTGTAGCAAGAAAATAGGTTTTTTTTTTCTTTCTTTTTTTTTGTTTCTCAGTAGGATGGGTATGAGCATATATCACTATCTGTTTAAAACAGACAGATATAGTAATTGGTTAATATACATACAAAACAGGGAAAACAGGGTAACCACAAGTCAAAAACAGTCACAAAAACTAAAAAGAAACCAATACAAATGAAAATTATCAAATCAACTGAAAAACTAAGTTCAAAATGGCAATAAACACACATCTACCAATAATTACTGTAAATGTCAATAGACTAAATGCTCCAATCAGAAGATACAATATGCTGCATACAAAAGACCCACTTTAGGGAGAAGGACACACATAGATTGAGAGTGAGAGGATGGAAAAAGATATTCCATGCAAATGGAAATGACAAGAAAGCAGGAGCAGCAATACTGATTTCAGACAAAATAGACTTTAAAACAAAGTCCATAATGAAAGATAAAGGACATTTTATAATGATTAAAGGAGCAATACAAGATGAAAAATTAACATATATGCACCCAATATAGGATCACCTAAATACATAAATACAGATATACAAGGGAGAAATTGATGGGAATACAATCATTGTAGGAGACTAACACCCCATTAACATCACTGGACAGATCTTCAGACACAAAGCAACAGAGAAATTAAATGACACAATAGAACAATTAAACTTGGTTGGTATTTTCAGAACATTACATCCCCCCAAAATAGAATACACATTCTCTAGGAAAGATCATGTACTTGGGCACAAAAGAAGGCTCAACAATTTTGAGGAGGTAGAAATTATTTCAAGCATCTTTTCTGACCACAATGCTACTAAACTAGAAATCAACTACAGAAAAACAAAGGAGAAAAAAATGACAGCATAGAGATTAAACATGCTACTAAAAAAACCAATGGGTCAATGATGAACTTGAAGATGAAATTTAAAAATATTTAGACAAGTGACAATGAAAACACAACCACACAGAATCTGAGATGCAGCAAAGGCAGTGCTAAGAGGGAATAGTTCATAGTGATACAGGCCTTCCTCAAAAAAGAACAATCTCAAAAACTTCATTCTTTTTCTTCAGTAATGCTTTGGCAACTCTGGGTCTTTTGTGATTCCATATACATTTTATTATGATTTGTTTTAGTTCTGTGAAATATGTCCTGGGTTATTTGATAGGGATTGCATTAAATCTGTAGATTACCTTGGCAGCTGGAGGAATAACCCTCCCAAACTTCAGACAATACTGCAGAGCTACAGTCATCAAGACAGCATGGTATTGGTACAAAAACAGACATATGGATCAAAAGAACATAATAGAGAGCCCAGAAATAAACCCACAAACTTTTGGTCAATTAATCTTTGACAAAGGAGGCAAGAACATACAATGGAATAGACAGTCTCTTCAGCAAATGGTGTTGGGAAAACAGCAGCATGTAAATCAATGAAGTTATAATACTCCCTCACACCATATCCAAAAATAAACTCAAAATGGTTTAAAGACTTAAACATAAGACAAGATACAGTAAACCTCCTAGAAGAAAACAAAGGCAAAAACATTATCTCACATACACCTCAACAATGTTATCCTGAGGCAGTCTACCCAAGCATTAGAAATTAAAGCAAAAATAAACAAATGGGACCTAATTAAACTTGGAAGCTTTTGCACAGCAAAGGAAACCATAAGCAAAACAAAAAGACAACCTATGGAATGGGAGAAGATATTTGCAAAAGGTGAATTTGACAAGGGCTTAATCTCCAGAATATATAAACAGGTCATACAACTTAATAAGAAAAAAAACAAAACAAACAACCCAGTCCAAAAACAGGCAGAAGAACTAACAAGCAATTCTCCAATGAAGATAAACAGATGGCCAACAGGCACATGAAAAAATGCTCAATATCACTAGTTATCAGAGAAATGCAAATCAAAACTACAGTGAGGTATCACCTCACACCAATCAGAATGGTCATCATTCAAAAGTATACAAATGATAAATGCTAGAGAGTGTGTGGAGTAAAGGCAACCCTCCTACACTGTTGGTGGGAATGCAGTTTGGTGCAGGCATTGTGGAAAACACTGGAGATTCCTCAAAAGACTAAAAATACAGCTACCATATGACCCAGCAATTCCACTTCTGGGCATATATCCAGAAGGAACCCTAATTCAAAAAGACACCTGCACCCCAATGTTCATAGCAGCACATTTACAATAGGCAAGACATAGAAACAACCTAAATGTCCATCAACAGACGACTAGATAAAGAAGCTGTGGTATATTTGTACAATGGAATACTACTCAGCCATAAAAATGACAACAGAATGCCATTTGCAGCAAGATGGATGTCCGTTGAGAATGTCATTCTAAGTGAAGTAAGCCAGAAAGAGAAAGAAAAATACTATATGATATCATTCTTATGCGAAATCTTTAAAAAAAAAAAAAAGACATATGAACTTATATATAAAACAAACAGACTTACAGACAGAATACAGACTTGTGGTTGCCAGGGGGAAGGGGTAAACTGGGTGTTTGAGATTTGCAGATACTGACTGATAAATATAAAATAGGTAAGCCAGTTTATACTGTATAGCACAGGGAAATATATTCAGTATCTTGTAGTAGCTCACAGTGAAAAAGAATATGAATATGAATATATGTATGTTCATGTATGACTGAAGAATTGTACTGTACACCAGAAACTGACACACATTGTAAACTGACTATAACTCAATAAAAAAAAGAAATGTCTTATCAAGAGGCTTTTAACAGTATGTATGACTTTAAAAAATAAATCTCATAATCAAGAATCTAGCCCAAGAATATAATCAACATGTTTAAAGATAACTTCCTAAAAATGTTTATAACATTTAGTGGTAAAAAAATTAGCAGTATACATGAAAATTAATAAAAATTAGTTAATTGTGGAAATTATGGTATATACATATGATAAAAGATTATCCAGTCATTAAAACTGTTTTGAAAAAATATCTTATACAGGACAAAATGTTTATATTTTACTGATAGAAAAAATTTTTAAATTCTATTTTAGTGTGTTGGAAATTTATGAGTGGAATTCCAGATTATTTCTCTTTAATTTGTACTTTATATTTTTCTACAATAACTAATTTTATTATCAGAAAAATTAATAGTACTTTCTATGTTAATGTAATGAATTATATTTTTTATTTGCCTTCAAGTTAAAATATCTAAGGAATATTTGATTAGTAAGATTTGGATACTTTTCAATTATATAACAAATTTCATATCAATTCTGTATAATCAATGAATTCTAGAAAGTTAACTGCAATATTTATAAATAAATCATACATATAAGCAGTAAAAAAAACTCAGGTGCATACTGAGAAATATTACATGAAAGTGTTGTTCTTATTTCTAAAGTCCATTCCTTTCTTATCTTCAAGGAACAAATGTTTCTGGAACAGCTGGGTTTTTACTTTGGCAAAATGTAACCTTGACTCTCCTCATATCATGTACAAAAATTAAATCTTATAAACTACAACCATAAATCTTCTAGAAAAAAATACAGCATGGCCTTGGCATAGGCAGAGATTTCTTAAATAGGGTACCAAAAGAACAATAAAAGAGAAAAAGATACATTGGACTTCATCAAAATAAAAAATCTCTACCCTTTGAAAGATATCATTTTTAAAAATTTAAAAGGCAAGCCGCAAACAACCCAGTTCCAAAATAGTCAAAAGAATCTGACAGACACTTCAGAAAAGAAGTCTGGCCAAAAATACCCATGCAAAATGCTCAGTTATCATGACATGCAAATTAAAACCACAATGAGATATGATTACAAACTTATTAAATCGGCTAAAATTAAAAACACTGATCATAATGTGTTGGCCAGGATGTGGAGTAACTAGATCTCTCCTACACTGCTGATGGGATTAGCAGATAGTCTCACAACTTGGGAAACAGACTGGCAGTATCTTACAATATTAAAAAACACTTAGCATATAACTGAGCACTACCACTCCTTGATATTTACCCGAGTTGTAAAAACATATGTCCACATATGTAAAGAAAGACCTGTGTACAGATGAAGCAACTTTATTCACAGTAGCCGTGGAGAGAACCCAAATGCCCATGAACAGGGGCAAGGATAAGCAAAGTATAATATACACATACACCAGAATAGGTCTCAACAATAGAACCTCTCATACACTCAACACCATGGATTAATCTCCAAACCTTTATGTTGAGCAAAAGTAACCAGACACACAAGAATTCATAGTGTATCATTCGTCAGATTTTCTGGAATGGCAAAACTAACCAGTAGTCTCAGAAATCACATCAGTAGTTGCGGCTAAAGCAGAGGGACTTACTGCACAGAGGAGTATGGAGGAACATTTTAGGGGGGATCATCCTTGTGAGGTTAAACTCTGGGATTCATTTGCCAAAACTCATCAAATTGCACACAAAGTGGAGCATTATGTTAGACCTCAATACAATTTAATATTCCTTAACTAGCTACTGTCCTCAATCACTCACACAGCTGTATTTATAGAGAGCCTTACTTATTGACTAACCCTGGGTCTTGTTCTACAATTGCATCACTTTATTCTTGACTTTAGTCATTTTCCTTTTTGGTTGGATTTTTCTCTTTTAAAACCTTCCAATGTTATTCTTTAATTCAGTTTCCATCATCTCCATTTTCCCTATCTTCTCTTTACAGGTGAATAAAATATACCACACACCTACCTCTTTTTCAACACCCCAATCCAACTTTGATAAACATTCTTCTGTGCCCTCTATGTATTCAGTCCACACATCCTACGTGATCTGCCTACTCCTCCAGAGCTCTCGTCAATGACTGAACTACCACCTGTCAACACGCAGTGATCTTACGTGCCCTGCATCACAGAGACAGTGTACAACAGTGCAACACAAGACAGATTCTGAGGGGGAAAAAAGAGAGTCCTTTGGCTATACATTTGCCAATTTGGGCTATAAAATTACATGAGCCAACAAAAGATTTGACTGTATGTAGACAATAACAACAACAAAAATACGTCTACCATGATAATTGAGGTATTTCAAGTTTCTTAATCATCAACCTATACTGGATGCTTTCTAGTCATGCGAACACTGAGAAAGCACCGAGTGGATCCTGCATTCATTCTTCATTCAACAATTACTCATCAAGCACCCAGCATGAGCAGTTTGTCTCTGCCGCAACTCAGCTTTAGGTAGAGATAAAATTTTCCATTTCCATTTTGTTGGTGGACTCTTTGGTAAAAAGTTTTGTTCTCCATTCTCTACTCAGATCACCTCTAGTCTTCATGGAATTGAAAATTAGATCTTGCTCTCAAAAGACAGATATTGTCTTACTGATTTTTTTCACTTTATTTCATATGTTCTCTCTCCTCCTGATAGCAAAGCATTAATAATGCTGACATTTCATTCATATAACTCTGACTTCTTTTCTCCCCCTCTAAACATGAAAATAAGAGCGATCCTTTATTTTTCTGTTCCCAGCTCTGACACAAACCAAGCACTCAAATGTGTGCTGAGTGAACTGTCTCATCTTACTTCACACTAATAATTAAAAATTTTGAGTTGCTACTTTGTAAAATAATATCTTAACTTGGTATTACAAAACAAAACTTTCTTGTTCCTGCCAATTAATTTGCAGAATGTAGAATTTAAATGACTAATTATTCCCTTTATTTACCATCTAATTGAAGTGGTTTTAATTAACAAATAAACCTTTAGTTCTGAATCATTATTTAAGATAAAAATATCTCAGTACTATTGTCTTGCATATGTAACAACACTGCCTTCTCTTTCTAAACTTCACCTGGTGATAAACACATCATTTCTTTTCTAGACACTTCCAATGGTTCCACAGTTCCTAGCAAACAGCTAAAAATTCCTTTCCCCAGCACTCAAAGTCCTTCAAAATCCTAGCTTTCAACCTGAAATCCAGAAATCCCCATCATGTCTGATTCTGCCCCAATCAACCAATTCACTGATCTCTTATATCCTCATTTTGGAAAAGCCAATAGCTCTCTCCTGGTAATTTATTGCCTCCTGGTACCCACTCCCTCCTAATTTTCACATGTCCACATAATTTACATACTTCAGGGCTTCTCACAGCAGTTCACCTGGTATCTCTTACAGCAGCCCTTTCTGTTCTGTAATGTAGCTATTTCCAGACGCGTCCTGTCTCCACTAGACTGTGTGATTCTTGAAGGCAGATGTTCTATTTGATTAAATTCTGTCTATTTCATAGTACCTAGTACTTTTATTGAATACTGGATGAAAAAAAAAATTGTATCAATCACTCTTACTAAGTTTTGGGGAAAAAACAGTGCTTCACTACTGATCACAACCTTTAACCATTCTTCCTAAGACTTCAGAGGCTTGGCTTCAAAGAAAACTACTGAGGAAAATTGCCACCTAAATTAATTAGTATACTGTAGAAACACAATCATTGTAAAATTGCTAGTCTGAAAGCCTGACTTTCAGTTAGGTTAAGCCTGCCAGAGCACTTTTCTCCTAAGCTATAATCAAGTAAGAATTTTTTACCCAAGGTCAGTCGCCACCTCCTTCTTTGCCCTCCAGAAATATCCCTATATGTGTAAATATTTTATAAATAGTATAGAAGCATTATGATTATTTTGCCTTAAAGGAGTCTCGGCACACCTGAGTCCAGGACATAGCGTAACACTGTGGTTCAAAGTCCGGGCTCAAAACTCTGACAAACTAGGCTGAGTCCTTTTCCCCTCGTATCAGTTTTGTGACCTCAAGGAAATTAATTAACCTTCTCAGATCTCAGTTTCTTATATGTAAATGAGGATAATAATAGTCTCTACCCTCAATGCTACTTTGAGAATTAATCGAAATAATGTACATAAAGCAGCTGGCTCAGTAACCCTCATAATTGTTCAGTATTACAGTGTATTTTTCTTCCTGACTTTGATATGTCTGTGTGGACTGGAGACGGGAGCAGGATGAATTGTGAATACAAGTATGAAAGGCAAAAGCAAATATCAAAGGTCAAAAGCGTATAAGGTCTATTAGTTTTTGAACACTATTTATAAACTTGATTGAAAAGTATCTAGGAAATGCATGCCCTTAATCCATTGCTGACTATGTCTATATGCCCCACTTTTTGTGTGACTATAAATACTGTCACCTGAAAGTTTCGGTGGTCACCATCATTCATGCAGGGCAACTCTGATACTGATACTGACAATGCATCTTAGTCAGTCACACTCTTCTGCCAACCCCCACCCTCCATATTTTTTAAAAAACAAGGAAAATATGGTATTTTAAGACCTTGATTTACCAGTTTTCAGTTTCTTCTCTCACCTACACACAGGAACTCCCTCCTAAAGTACTAAAGATTAATCAATCAACAAACATTTACTATGTAATGAATGAGTATATGGCTAGGTGTTAATGTCACGAGGAGCTCATTTAGAAACAGAAACAGAAACAGAAACAGAAGAAAGGGCTGATACAATAGCCAACAGTAAAAACTCCAAGACAGCAAGGCGACCTGTGTCCCCAGATTTACGAGAAGAAACCAGGAGTCTCCCAGGCAAGAGCAAGGGGAACATGGAGGTATGGAATTGAGATTACCAGTCAACAATCCCACTCACTTTCTTGATTTCCCCCAATTCAGAGCAGCAGTAAGGAGGTCCTGAGGGACACAAGTGGGTGAAAGTAACCTTAAAATGCAGACAAGGTGGTACTGTTTCATAAATGATCTGAAACCCAACGGTCCCTAGAAAATATTTTCCTGGCTGGGGTTTATACATCCTACCAGCCAGGGAGATTTGGCCGGGTCTAGGATGTCTCTGAGAGTGAGGAAGAAACTCTCAAGTTTTCAGAATATGTACTCCATACTGGTACCTCAGTGAAAGCATGGCACTTGAGTTCCAATGCAAACTGGCATTAATTGGTAAGAATCTTGTATTGAACTTACATTATCATAACCAAATCCTGTTCTATTGGCTGTTAAACTTCTGCTGCTTCCTCTTACCCTCACTGTGAAATGATAGAAGATATAAAAATCATCTCTACCTCCAGTTCCTGGCACACAGCTCCTCTAACCCTTGTAACTGCCTAAGTGATGAGAGCACTAGAAGCATCTTTTGTTCTAAAGTTTGGGCTTTAACCCCGGCTCCTGACACACAGCTCCTCAATCCCTTGGAATTTCCTGGGTGATAGGAGCATCTTTTGTTCCAATGAGGCAACTTTGGGGAGGCTCCTATATATTTCCTGATTGGGGGCTGGTCACCAGAAAGGCCAAGGCTGAAACATTCAGCCCCACCCCCGACCCCCCAGGAAGAGGAGAGGAGCTAGAGACTGAGTTGATGACCAGTCACACCTATGTGATGAAACCTCCGTAAGAATCCCAGAATTATGGGGCTCAGTTTCCAGGGTGGTGAACAAATCTACACGACAGGAGGTCCATGCACCCCAACTCCACGGGCACAGGAGCTCCTGCCCTTGGGACCCTTCTGGACCTCACCCTACATAACTCTTCATCTGGCTGTTCATTCATACCCTTCACTCCATCTTTTATAACAAATTGTTAAATGTATATAAGCATTTCCCTGAGCTCTGTGAGACATTCTAACAAATTATTGAACTCAAGAAGGGGTCATGGAAATGCCAATTTATAGCTGGTGCGTCATAAGTTCTGGTGACAACCTGGGACCTGCAATCGGTTTCTGAAGTTGGGGCAGCCTTGTGGGACTGAGCCCGTAACTTATGGGATACGACGCTAACTCCAGGTAGACAGTGTCAGAACTGCAGGACACCCAGCTGGTGTTGCAGAGAACTGCTTGGCGAGGGGAAAAGAAAACCCACATACCTGGGGTAAGAAGTATGGTATGTGTGTTTAAAGGAGAAACATGGAAGTGTTTTCCCCATATGCTCACTCTGCCTCAGTTTCCTTACATGTAAAAGAAGAATGTCTACTTCAGCATTTTACGAAAATGTAACACATGTAAATAATATAGAATAGTAACAGCTTATCGTTATTTTTGTTATCATTATTGACTAGTGTACTTTGTTTACATATAAGCAGCAATTCTTTCTTAGATATTTCCTTCCCTTTTTTGAAGGTAAATTTTATTTCATTTCCTAAGTCTCTGTATTATGTTTAAGATTCAGGATCAGATAAAGAATGGCAGGTTCCTTCCCTTCTTGGATATGGTAACTATATGTCCCTTTTGTCCTCTGTGATGACGAGAAGGCTCTTTGGGCTTTCCAAGCAGATCCCTGCCCATCATGTCACTTCCGCATCACCACTTCTTACACTGCACATTACCTACAGACTGCTCAAAAGCTAGATACAAAAATAGTTCCAGTTCCACAGTTTTGTTGGAAAAAAAAAAAATACCTAGAAGTACAGTCCTTCATTTGGAGACGACCATGATTTAAAACCATGGTTCATACTCATTTCATTTTACAGGTGGTGACTGGGGCCCAGGGAGACTAATTAACGTGCCGGAGAACACGGCCCTCAGTGGAGGAGCCAGATCCCCTATCACAGGGCTCATGCACACTGGCCCCAGAACCTCTCATTTCCCCCCAGTGTGGGCAGGGCCACTGCAGCAGCACTGGTCTCTTAAATACCCATTCTCTCAAAGTTGGGAGTAGCTCCACTTAGTATTTATTCCATACCAGTTAGGAGTTCGAAATGCCCTTCAGCGCCTTTTAGCTCTAGGCGGCCCAAGAGTGGCATCAAAGAGTTAACGTCTCCCCTAACAAGAACTTATGTTATCCAAAAACAATCCTTTAGAAAACAGGAAAAGGAATCATGGGTCTGTATCTAATACTAGAACAAGTCTACGTGCTCCCATAAAGTCTCTGAAATAATCATGTTTTACAGCACCATTCAATAATTGATGTGTTAAATGATCATGCTGACTCCGAATCAAAGATTCAGTTGTATTCCATATACTCCATTTAGTAAGGAAGAGAAGAATGTAACCCATTGTAGGAAAAAAAGTGATGGTTTTTAAATTTTATACTTAGTTTAATTTTGTAGTCAACTTCCTACTGAACAATTCCATCCAGCGGCCTAATATGTGTCTCAAATTCAACACAACCAAAATAAACTCAATATCCACCCTCAAATCATCTCGCCCTACAATCTCCTCTCTCAGGAAACTGGCTCAAGTAAGTCCCTGCAAGAAACCCGAGACTTGTCCTTGACACTTCCGTCGCCTAAACCCACCAGAGCCAGTCCAGCATCTAGCTCTCTTACTCCCACATCTCAAAATACCTCTGCATTTTACCCACTTCTTCTCCTCACGGGCACTACTCTGCTCTAAGCAGGCATCACGTCCTACACAGAATTCAGGAAAGGCTGCCACAACTTCCTAACCAGCCTCCCTGAAGAGACAGGCTCTTCCTCAACCTCTTCTCTACACGTGATCTTCCCATAACACAGAGGTAATCATGTCTGCTGTCTTTTAAACCCATTCAGTGGCTTCTCAACTTTTAAATCCATTCAGTGGCTCTTATTCATTCACCTAGTTATCCCTATTATGTAACAGACACATCAAACCCACATGCAAAACAAACCCAGGCCCCCAGTAATGCCCTACATTCAGTCAGAATATTCGCCCTCATCCCATGCCCCTGACTCCCTGACACAGACAGTCATGATCCTAAATCCCATATTCATAATTAGCCTCATTTGCTTTACATAAAGGCTTGCTGTGTCTCCATATAGTCCTAACATATGCATTTTTACATTTTAGTTTTAGCTTTTCAAACTGTATCATGCTATGTACCATCTCTGAAAGATGTAACTTTTATACTTAACTTACCATTGTATCATCAAGATTAATTCATATTGGTGCAGGCTGCTGTAGTTCATTCATTTTTACTATTATATATATTATTCTCTCACATTTATGTACCACTATTGATTCATCAGCTTTTCCATTAATGGGCCTATGGGTTATTTTGAGCTTTTATTTTTATGAGCACTAGTGCTATGAAAAATTTCTGTCTGTGGAAAAATATTCTTAAGTATATGACTGAATGCTAGTCATCCATAAATTTCAGATTTCAGAGATAATGCCAAACTGTCATCTGAAATTACTAATAAAAATGTAGAGAAGCATCACCTCCAACAATTGGTATTATCAGCCTTTTTAATTCTTGCCAATTAAACAAATATAAATATGTCATTGCAGTCTTGGTGTGCATTTCTGTGATCATAATTAATGTCAAATATTTTTTGTAAGTTTTTTTGTTATATGTGTTTACTTTTCCAAGACATGTCTATTGCCCATTTTTTCTTATTGGTCTGTGTGGGCTTTTCTTATTAATAATAGGAGTTATTTTTATATGCTTGAAAATAATCTCAGATATGTGTACCTTGAACATCTTCTACAGTTTGTAACTTTTCTTTTTACTTTAAGGTCTATTTAAGTGAACCAACTTTCTCAATTTTAATATAGTCAAATTTATCAGTATTTTATTTTATGGTCAATGAGTTTGGATAGTATTTCAGAATTTTTCCTTCATTTAAGGTCTTACAAATGCCTAATTTTTTTTCTGCTAAAAGTTTAGTTTTCTTGATATTAATATATCCAAATATATCTTGGTTTATGACATGAGTTAAGCATCCAATTTCACCTGTTTTCCATATGGATTACCATTTTATTTTCAGCTCTATTTATCAAAAGAGCCCTCTTTCCCCCCACGGATCTGCAATGCTCCTCTGTCATGTACTGAATGGTTCAAACTTGTGGATATATTCCAGGGTCTCTGTTCTGTTCCACTGGGCAACTTGTCTACCCTTTGTGCCAACAGTACAGTCTTAATCACTCTAATTTTATAAAATATATGTATTTTTCCCCTTCAGAAGTATCCTGGGTGTTCTGTAATTTTTTACCATTCCGTAAGAATTTTTCTTCTTTAACTAGTGATTTCTGACTTTTATTGTTTAGACCTCAGTTTAAATGCCACAGCCTCTGTGGAATTTTATCTAAGACCCTAGATCCATTTCTATTACCTGAGATGCTTGACTCAGAGTGTCATTCTCCTACATCCCAATACTCATTATGCCTTGTAATCATTTGTAAATTATATTTTTAGAGAGAGAGAGATGTTTATTACTGACTATAAGTTCCTTGACAATAGCGACCTCAGTTCTCTTATATCTCCAGGTCTTAGCACATAGGAGGTATGTTAACTACTAAATTTTTTTAAAGTCACTTCTTTTTGGGAGGCTACACCCAGAACACCTGCCCCCTGCTGGGGACCTGACAGCTTGGACAGCAGAGACTGGTGGAGTCTCATTCAGCCCTTGCACCCACCTTCCCATGTTCAGCAGGTACTGATAAAGGGGTACCGTGAGCCACTACTCCACTGAGGGGCTTATGCACATCATCACATTTAATTCCCAGGGCAACCCTGGGAAGCAGGATTTATTGCTGCTAAGGTTTTCATTTTAAGAGAGAACACCAAGACTTTGTTAAAAATATGCTAAACGTCACACAACTAATTCAAGGGGGAGGAGGTAAGGACCAGATCGGTCAGCAAAGCTGGGCGTTTAACTCTGAGGTAATCCTGTTATACTACCTGTGAAGTCGGGGGTCCTGATGCTTGGGTTTGGTTTTTTTTCACCTATTATTGGGCTATGTTCTTCTTTTTGATTTAGATATAATTGACACACAATTCTCTGCAAGTATAAGATGTATAACATTTTAACTTGATAGAAACTTAATAAATAATTGATGATTTGGTGAATGAGTGAACATATCTCAAAAATTAATGCAGAGTGTATGCTAATACTGGGTACTTAAAAATTGTTTAAAATGTAGAACTGGAAGGGATCTTAGAAACCACTCAGTCCAAACCCTTTGCTTTAATAATGGAGACACATAGGTCCAGAAAGATCAACTTTTTTGTCAAAAAGCCTGTTTTTAACATAGCTAGAGCCGGAAAATTTCAGTCAAGTGCAGTTTGCACAACATCACCTACTTATAAATAAAATATTATTTTAAATACATGGCACAAATTCCTAAATAAATTAATATTCTGAAGTAATAAGTAACAATAGAAGATGAAATTAAAATCATAGTCTAAATTTCATTTTTTTAAGACCAATATTAGTATAATGCTAGCATATAACGCTAATAGCCAAGTCTTAAAAATAGAATATAGTTTCATTTTACAGTTTAAGTACAAGGAAAATTACTATTTTTGCCTTGCATCATTAAATTTTATATTTTGAGATCTGAAACTGAGCATTAAGAACCTAAATCAGAAAAACTGCTTTTTTGGTACTTCCAGAAAAGGCTGTCATAGTTTTGCTGAATCAGATTATAACATTTTTTGTGACCAATCTAGATGTCTCCCCTCAACAAATGACACAGTGATCATACTAAACTGATGTTATCCATCAAAACACACTTCCACTTTCAGCCAAACAGCAGCTCAGCTGGTTTAACAGAGAAGCAGAAGGCTGATTTATTCTGGGATTTTAACCAAAGATCAGCAAATCAACCCCCATGTTCATTTATCAAAAAGTGATGGACTCATAAAGTTCTCCTGTTTGAATAGTTTTAGTATAAAGGCATAAAAAATGCATATAAATGACCTAAATGGGTCTAGACTCCGTCACTTCCAAAGGACTTCTCAAGTCTTTGTACTAGTCAAAAACTACAGTGAGAGAGTTAGACTCATTTTGAAAAGAGGAGGATGATCAGAATTTCTTCAATTGGGCCAGAGCATTATTGCAAAGCAAACTTAAGATGTCCAACAAACTCTTTTAACAAAAATTAATTTTTGGAAATGCTTTTCCATGTTTCCCTAAACCTCATACCACAAGATAATATTGATGAAATTATTTTTATTAGCATATTTTAATTCATAATCTCAAAAATATCTGTCATATTAAAAGCAGACTACATTCACTAAATCAGCGCAAATCTCAAAGATTCACTCTTTCAAAAGGTAGATATTAACCGGGACTCAAAGTTTACCTTTTGTTATGTTTATAAAGAAACGTTTTGCTAAGCAGAGAATTGATGTAAGCTAGATTTTAAGGAAAAAATGTTTAATTCAATTAGAATAAAACTAATTTCAAGCATGCTTAGGTACTTTAGAAGCACTCAATTACTAGGAACACTTCAGAAATAAATTAATAGATATAGAAGTCAACAGAAAGCACAGAAAAAAATCATTTGGAATAACTGTAGGAAATGAATCTCTCCGACTTGACTTAATAAATCACCATTTATATAAATCATATTTCTTGAGCATTTACTGTTACTTAGTCATTGAAACTGGTTTCTAAAGAGTGAATATTGTATTAAAGTGACTTTATAAAATACTTGAAATTCTCTTTTTGCTTGTAACATGAGGCAACAATCTGGTAACCCACAGGTTAAATCTGGCCACCAACACTTGTTTTGTTAAAAAAACAAAATGTTGCTTTTTCTTTATACATATATATAATTGCTTTTGGAAGTTTTGAGGGGTGTCACGTAGTCTCATTTTGCTACAGTCCTCACAATCTCACTTTAGAAGTTTTCCCCTTTTATATTACATGCTTGATATCTAAAGGCTTACGTTTCTGGAAGCCTAAATTTAAAATTATGTCCAGTTTGAATATTCACTAAATTGATCTTTCCACACAGTCACAAAATGTTGGAATTCTTAGAACTGGAAGGTACCTTAGAGGTTAGCTAACTCTTGTCATTTCTTCCAACAGGACGCCAAAGGTCAAGAAAAGTAAAGCAGCTTTCCCACCGTTAAATGTACGTTAATAGTTCTGCCAAAATGCTCTTCTAAGTCAATAAACTTAACTCCTATTTTGAAATTTCACATTGTGTCATAAGTCACTACCATTCTCATCTCTATAAAAGAAACACTTGCTTTGTAAGCACTTACCCCTGAGTGCAGGTAGCAGGGATCTCTCCTTCTTGTCGTCACATTTGTTACATTCGCTGAAGTACAGGAGTAAGAAGACGTCGACGAGAACCCACATCAGTGACGTGGCTAGAACCACCTTGCAGTAAACAAACCTCCTCATCTCTTTCCTTGATTTCTAGTTAACAGAGAGATCGAAGACAGACACGACTCTGATAAATCCAAGCCACGAGGGTGAACTCCAGGATAAAAGCAGGTTGCACCCCACTGTATTAAAAAAAGAAAGAAGAAAGAAAGAAAATTAATTATTGCAGTTTGTTTTACAAAAATGTGATATAACATGAAATCTATGACTTATTTATTTAATGCTCCCATATGTATCAGCATTTGGCCTTCAAATTCAGAATGAAAAGCCCAAATCAGTGACAGCTGTAAGCAAGCCAGGTGGCTAGAACTCTAACAACTAATCCCAGATCTGCCACCACCCTGCAGGGCCCTTGACAACTATTTGATTTCTTTCCGTTGAACTGCCTTTTCCTTAAAGTCCTATCGTGATACTCTGTGGAGCACCAGGTTGTGAAATAGTGCAGTTCTGAATTTAGCGCGACTCAGCACTTGTAAGGAGCCGATACTGCTGAACTAGAAGTTCATTCTGGATTACAATACATTGCAGTGGTTAAGAGCTGGCCTTTATACACCCATAGGCCTGGCACTATTCACTTCTTATAACTTCCCTTCCAATTCTAGGGAAGACTTTCTAAGCCTCAGTTGTCTCATCTATGAAATGAAAATAACAATGCCAAACCTACAGATTTGCTATGAGGACCAAGTACGATAATGCTTGTAAACCATCTTACAGAACACATGGTTATTACTATTAAGATATAAAACAAAGTAATTCTCAAATTCTCAAAAAGGGCAATTACAGGAAATAAGTCACCAGTTATTTAGCCTTAAAAACCCCATCTGGTCTGCACAGAAAGTATCCACTACAGATGTGCATTCAAGAAAGAGTAGCACACACTCAAAAAAGTTATCAGAGGATAATTTCAGAGGATAACACCTTAATGTTAAGTGACTTAAAATAACTAGAGCAAGAATTCTAAAGGTGTAACAAAAACGTGTGTGCAATTATTGAGAGAGATTCAGAGAAAGTGTACAATTAATACCATACACGTATTTGTTTTATTTATACTACATATACACAGAAACAAATTAACATGATAGTTATTGTTCTATTTATACAATAACTGTATCAAACCAAAAACAGTCTCATATCATTTGCTACATTAAAATAATAGGACCTGAAGTATAAATTTATTGATGTGAAGAAGATAAGTAACAGTTTTGACAGATATTTAAGGAGAACAGCTATTAAATACAAAGATACTTGGACTGTGTCAGAAACACTTGTCTCAAAATAAAAAAACAGCAAAGTACAATTTGCTGAAGCAGAAGCTCTTTAAATTAATGGCAGCTGCCTTTGCATCATAAAGCAACACAAATGCTGTTGCCTAACCAGATGAGTAATACATTCAAAATTTACATAAAGTGACAATTTTTAAAAAACATTGAAACAGAGTCTGCTTTTAATATTTACATAAAATTTACATTTATTTAACACATATTTAAAAAAGAAAGATACAAAATGTACAAACTTAAGGACTACACGATATTTGGGTTTTGTTATTTTTCTTGGAAAAAATGGCATGCTAATTTCATTTCAACTTCATTTCTCTGTAAAAATTATAACTAAACATTAGAACACAATCTCTAAACTTGGCAACGGGGCTTGTTGTAACATAACATATACGTATGTTACTTTATGTTTGTTGTAACATAACATATATGATGGTACTTTATGTCTACATCCCTGAATGTGAGATTTGGAACCATTCGAGCTATTAAATTTGCTATCTTTCTTTGGTCCTAAGATGGAGCAGGTCCCTTCAGTTTATTGCAGAAAAAAAGTCCTATGAAAATGTATATATAACACTGATGGTAACTAAACAGCTATCTCCAGATTTAAAAGGAATACTTTAAAAAGATCCTATAATAAAAGATCTATATATTATAGGGTCTTTTATTATAAAGATCTATAACAAAAGACATAAAAAGCCCCATCTCTGGCTCTGTCATCAAATGGAAAGATGAATTTAGGTAGGCATTTTGCCTCTCCTTGCTTCATTTTCTTTGCTTACATTTCCTGTGCCATCCACCTCAGAAAATTGTGAGGCTTAAGCAAGATAAAGAATGAGAACATTTTTAAAAGAAAATAGAAAGATTATTATTATAATAGAAAATCTGAAACCACTTAATATTAAATATTAAACTAAGATAAGTCATTTCCTAGTAAGAGCCTAACACTTGAAGTTATTGAGAATTTAATTTAAACTTGAGCCATAATAGTAAGTGAAAATCACATCTCATTGCCACTTCAAGCATTATTCAAATTATTCTAATTCCATACCCTGCTAGATCTATATATCAAGAAATTATCAGAGAAAACTCTAACTTTAATATTTTCTGTGATTAAAACTAAGTTACTATTTAAATTTTTGTTTATTTATGAAACAAGCTTTCTTACATATTTCAAGTTTTTAATTCTGTCTACCTCGAAAACACCTCTACTTTGAAAACATACAAAATGTCATCATTCAGTATCCACTGGCACTTGTAAGATAGAAATCTCCTATGCTGTGTTTCAGTACTCTTCGCATGAGAACAAAACTGACTGAGCAGGAGGATGGCACAGTATACAAAGCAACACTAGCCAACGTAAGCACAGTTGGTGGCCCAGGTTTATTTAAGAGAATCAGCATCTGTATTAGGTTTTTATTCCAGTAAGTCCCTATTTATTTGCAAACACTACTCTGTTTCTCAAGCCAAATCCAAGTTCTGCAGTGTCCTTGGCTTGCCAAATCAATGTGGAGCATGGCTAACTTTGCATAAACTACAGGCTCTTCAATCCGAAAATACGACCCCTTCTCTAATCATTTCAACATCTTTTGAGCACAGTTATTCCACTCTTTAAAGATATTTCTCTAGGCAGGAAAACTTCAAGAGTTAGAAAGCTATCAATTACCATCTTGCTCATCCTTTCGACTTTCCTTTTCCTCTTGCCTGCTAATTCACAGTGTTAGTCAGAAGTTCCATGAGCTATTACAGGATTTTTGTTTGCAAATATGCACCATTTTTACTATTTTATAAAAAATGGATTTCAAGTATAAAAAAAGTAAAATCTCAATAAAGCTTAGGAGTTTGGTAACTATGTTTTTGAAATAAGAAAGATACTTTTGTTTGTTTTTAAATATGAGGTGATCACTTACCTGGGGAGTATGGTTTAGTTGCTGTTAGACATATTTTTTGTCTGTAATGAGATATTTTCTTCTGCAGAAAATTGCATACTAGAAGCAAATTCATTCAGTCTGTTTTATGACGCTGTTGTATTATGAGCCTATTTGAGGCTGCCAAAGGGTGAAGCTAGTAGAAGACTGCTGGTAGTGCTTACAGAACTTTCAGGCACTTTAAATGTATTAGATAGCTATGCACGAGCTTCTGCAAACTGATGACTGGACAATTTTGCTGAGTTTGGTTTAAGGACTGATAAATCTAGTGGGTAAGCACTGAAAAAATACTCCGAATTCACTACAGGTCTTATTGACAAAAAGACTCATTTTTGCATGAGTGAATGTCTAAAATTAAGGTGGACTAGAGGAATCTACCCACAGCCTAAAACAAAGGGTCTGCTGTAAAAAGCATGTCATAAGGACAGATACACTAAGAGACAAAGAAGCAAAGATAATGTTAAATGAATGCCTCATGTGGAAAGATGGTGAAAAAAAGCGAAAAAAAGCAAAAGAAAAAAGAAAATCATAATGACACCTGCACCCCAATGTTCACAGCAGCACTATTTACAATAGCCAAGACATGGAAACAGCCTAAATGTCCATCAACAGATGACTGGATAAATAAGGTGGTATATTTACACAATGGAATACTATTCAGCCATAAAAACTGACAACGTAACGTCATTTGCAGCAACATGGATGTTCCTGGAGAATGTCATTCTAAGTGAAGTAAGCCAGAAAGAGAAAGAAAAATACCATATGAGATCACTCATATGTGGACTCTTAAGTAAATAAATAAATACATACATACATACATACATACATACAAAACAGAAACAGACCCATAGACATAGAATACAAACTTACGGTTGCCAGGGGGACGAGGGGTGGGAAGGGACTGGGATTTCAAAATGTAGAGTATTAAACAAGATTGTACTGCGTAGGACAGGGAAATATATATAGGATCTTGTGGCTCACAGCGAAAGAGAATGTGACAATGAATGTATGCATGTTCACGTATAACTGAAAAATTATGCTCTATACTGGAATTTGACACAACATTGTAAAATGACTATAACTCAATATAAAAAGTGTTTAAAAATACATATATACATACACACACATATACACACACAAATCTTCACTTGCATTTAACTAAGGAAAGTTCAAGTATTCCTAACAAAATTTGACAATTAGGAGGCAACCAAGCATAAGACCTAAAACTACACTGCAGAGTTAAAATGCCTGATTTAAATCTGGGTTCCCACACTCACTAACTGTATGGCTTAATTCAAGTTACTTAAATGTTCTATGCCCCCATTTTCCTAGTCACAAGCTATGAACATCATTAGAAGCTACCTCATAAGGTTATCATGAGTATCAGATTGACTAATACATGTAAAGCTCTTCTAACACTGCCTGCCACATAGGAGTTCAAGACACATTAGTTAGTAGTAGTAGTGATAGTAATCTTATCATCATCATGAACAGCAGCGAAAGAGCAAGAAAAAAGAAAGAGGATTCTCTTCACCAGTCCTTCTAGAAGCAGTGTATGTTCAGTATGTAGGGGTTCATGTGGTCAGGAGACAAGATGAGCATCACAAGTATATTTACAAGTATATTTAATATTAAATTACTAATATATTTAATATTTGACCACTGCAAATACATTAATATTAAACATTTTAGTATTTGTGAGCACAAATATGTTTTATATTTAATTATCAGAAATATATTTAACAGAGGTAGTTTTGGAGTATGTTATACAGGATTTTACAACTGTCAAAACTCATTGAACTGGGCGCAGTTTCACTCCATGTAAATTATACTTTATTTTTTTAAGGCAAAACGTAAATGTTTATGTACCTATTAAATAGATTCCCTGATTTAATCAAATTTTGATTGGCTAAAGAAATTATGGTCCAATTGTATCAGATCAGAGCACTTCTACTTCATACCCTTCTGATCTCATTTCTTACCACTGCCCTCCATGCCAGTCACTTGGGTCTCCTGGCTGTTCCTCACATATACTTATCATTATCTTGCCCCAGGGCAGGTACAGGTGCTGTGTCGTCTGCCCACTGATACGGTCCTGGCTCCCAGCTCTTATTTCCTGGTCAGATCATGGAGAGCTTTCCTATCAACCTATATAAAACTCCACATTATACATTATATATCACCCTATATTTTCTTTGCTCACTTCATTTTTTCCTTTTGTACCTATTACCCCCCAACATATTAAAAAATTGTTTTTCTAAATTTATTTATTATTTGTCCTTTTTTCTTAAATAGTAAGCTGTATGAGAACGGGATTTCACATCTCTTACATATGCCCTCTCTCACTCCAATATGCTTAAATTTTAAAACTCCAGCACTGGTTGTTACACATGAATTGTGCCCTCCCCCTCCCCATTCATGTCATGACTTAACCCCTGGTATTTTAGACATGACTGTATTTGGAGATAGGGCCTTCAGAGAGGTAACAGATTCAATAAGGTCATACAAGAGGGCCCTAATCCAATATGACTGGTCTCTCTACTAAGAGGTGATTAGGACACAGACACACTCAGAGGAAAGGACATGGTGAAGACAGAAAAGGCAGTCATCTACACAGCACAGAGAGGGGTTTCTGAATGAAACCAACTCTGCTGACACATTGATTTGGGACTGCTAAAATCTGTGAGAAAATAAATTTCTGTTGTTTAAGCTACCCAGTCTCTCATGCTTGCCTATGGCAGCCGTAGCAAACCAGTACACTAACTAAATTTAACTTTCCCCTCCACCACTCCTACATGCACATAGATGAACATGACTAGAAAGAAACCCCAAAATATGTTGCTTGTTCTCATTTTAAATCTAGGAACTCACACTACAAGGGGACTTGTGGTGCTTCGCAGCAATCCTGCAATAGTTCCTAGTCAAATCAATCTCCATCCCTCACACAACTTTTGCACCTTGTTTGCCTTCAGACTGCCATCCCCACACTATTTCCTCTCAGCTACACTTACACATTTAGTGCAGAAGATGTAAACAATCAGAAGAGAATTCTGCATACTGCCATGTTCAATGTATCAACTCGCTGGTTTCTGTTACTGCCAGCCCTAAATTTGCAAGTCCAAGTGTTAACAGTGGATGAACCATCCTTTCAGGAGAACAACACCCTCTGCTCTCACACGTTCATGGATTTTACTGATGCACTTACCTCTCCTCCATCAGTTTTTCTTCGAGTAAGTCATTTCTATCAATACAAAGATGCTTTATGAACAATCATCTTAAACTAATTTGACCCCATACTTCCCTTCAGCTATCCTTACAGCTCTCTGCTCATCTTTAATGCAAAACTTCTGAAAAGAATTAGGTATAACCACTGTCTACACACCCCATATCCTTAACCTCCCATTCTTTTTTAAACCCAACAGGCTTCAGCTCCTGCCATTATGGAAACCTTATTTGACACAGTCATGGCCACATCCAAGGGTCAGTTCTCAATCATTAGCTTATAGAACCCTTAAGCAGCAGTTGACATAACTTAGCCAAAGTTGTTTGTACTATTCTCTGGCAACTGTTTTCTTTCACATCCTTGTTTGATCTTGCAGCAAATTCTGTTGGCTCTACCTTCAGATTTAACCCACTTCTCACCAGTTCCACTGCTACCACTCTAAAGCAAGCTACCATCAGGAACTTGACATACTGCCTTATTATTTTTTAAAAAGCACCTTTACTGAGATATAATTCACAAGCTATTCAATTCACCCATTTAAAGCGCAGAATTCAATGGCTTGTAGTGTAGTCACAGAGCTGTGCATCCGTCACCACAGTCAACTCCAGAACACTTCCATTACCTCAAAAGAAAGGTACTCCCTTTTGCTATAACCCTCCAACCTTCCCTTTGCCCCTAGTCGTGGGTGACTGACACAGTTCCTGTCTCTATTCTCAACATGTCATGTAAACGGAATCATATAAAGTGTGTTCCTTTGTGACTGTCTTCCTCAGTTAGCCTAATATTTTCAAGGTTTATCCATTTTGTACCATATACCAGTTCTTCATTTGTTTTTCTTAACAAATAATTCTCCACACTGTATGGGTGTACCACGTTTTATCTACCCATGTATCAGCTGACCCACCTTTGGGGTCTTTCCACTCTTTGGCTATCATGAATAGTGTGGTTATGAACATTCATGTACATGTTTTTACATGGACACATGTATTTGTTTCTCTTGAGTATATACATAGGAGTGGGGTCACTCAGTTATATGCTATTCCTTATGTTCTTAAATACATTCCCATAATAATCTATTCTCTACACAGAAGATGCTCTGTGTTTAATCAGATCTCTTCTATATTCTGCCCATTACTGACTCACCAATGGCTTTCTATCACATTTGAAATGAATTCCAAATCCCTAACTTCACCTGTAACACAACCAAATCTGGATCTTGACTGCCTTTCAGACTTCATCTCCTCACTCTCTCCTTCACTTAATGCACTGGAGAATCTTCGTGCTTGAGGTACCCTCTAGAACACTGTTCTCCTAAGTAATCCAGAGACACACCCCCTTCACCCTTTATTCAGATCTCTGCTCAAATATGCCCAGAGAGTTCTCTTCTGGACCAACTTACCCTAAAGCGTGCCCTTCCACCATCTGTGCAATACAGTTACGTGGTTTATTTAGAATGCACATCACTAGTACCTGTTAATTTATCAACTGCTTCCCCCATGGGATTACATCTCTTACTCTCCATGCTATCCTTAAGATACCAAAAAACAGTTTTTGGCACAAAAGAGGTGACTGATAAACAAGTAAAAGTTCTGATGAAAATGTGGGGGAAATTAAAGAAACCATGGCAATAATAATAATGGAAAGTGAAAACATTAATCATTCATTTGGTTGTGCTGTGGGTGAATGGTCCTCTAGACTGAAAATAAATGCAAAACTTATTCACTGGCATAAAGTTCTCTCTCCGTGCTGATTCCTCTACCCTGACCTCAAATGCTTTAAGAGAAAAAGATGATTCAGGTATCCTACCACCTGGGCAGACTGAGGCCATGTGTACCTGTATGAGTATGGTTCAGAAGTTAATGGGGGGACAGTGGAAGCAGAGCTCCCACCTACAGCTCTGTTAGAGTGTGTCTCTGTTTTATATAAGCACACAAATCATCATCCTGCCTGGACTCAGATTATGCTTTTGCTGTTCTAGTCCAGTCACTTCTGGCCACACTACTGTGGCTCATGAAACCAAACTGAGTCATGTTTTCCAATTTCCAGACCGTCTACAGTCTGACAGTGGTGTGTCTTTGATCACAAAGGCCACCCCACAGTGGAATAACAGTCAAGGTATGGCTTTCCATACTTTCTCCCTTTCAAAGGTTTTGCTGAATGTCGGAATTACCTCCTCAAAAACTGACTGAAAAAGAGATCTGACCAAACTTCTAGTCACCTCCTGGTCTACCCACCTGAGCAAGACGGTTGGCTTACTGAACTTGACCTTCCCAAAAGAAAGTTCAGCTTCTCTTGACTTCCTAATGATCAACGATCAGGATGAAATGGGTGGGGAATTTTATAAAATTATTTTGAAAATATGGATTACACCCTGTCCATTCCTGAACATGGTGCATTTTTCTTTCTCATCATAGCAACTCCAAGCCAGCCTGGTTCTACATGGCAGTGCAGCCAAAAGGAAGCCTAGAGTATTAAACTTAATTCTAACGCTGTACCTGGATTCTCCTGGATTGACGAGGTCCCAGAACACGAGGAAAATAAGCTCTTGGTTGTGCACGGTGCTAAGTGAATCCTGCTACAGAGGCCCACGTGGGCCAACACAGGTGTCTGCAATTTTTGTAAAAATGCCCTTTGTCCCACTCATACTTAACCCTTCCATATGAAAGGCCTGGGTCACAGTAAGAGAGGATTGTAAAAAAGAGGTGATGTTGTATTTATTAAGCTGGGACAGACAAAATGGCACAGCTCTGGAGGGAGCGTAACAATCCTGACATCTGGGGAGGAAACAGTGTCTCCCAAGAGGAAGAGGGAAGAGGTGGGGTGGGAGGCTCAATTCATGCTCTTCGCCACCTAGATCCAACATGACAGCCTGGCAATGGAAGCTCACGGCCACAGAAGTTGGGTGAAGCTGCTTCTGCAGCTGGCAATCTGACCTACTGTGTCCTTGTCACCTCATCCAAGTGCTATAAAACAGGCCAGTCCTGAACTATTCTGCTGTGCCTGATGCCCTCAGTGGCAGCTCCTCAAAAGAGACCCCTCTTCTGCTTCTCCTGATATCCGAGCAGCTTTGGGTTATGCTATATACGGCAACTCAGGATATAAATTCTCAGTGACTTGACACATGCTTAACCAAATCAATGTAATTGTGATCCAAATCAAGTTTACCAACAAATACTGAACTGGAGTGGCCTGTGCCCCTTTGGACTACATGTTTGTATCTGGAGTTAAATGGCCCATGGACTGCCTTGCCATTGGGGATTGAGGTATTTGATGGTCTACTTCAATGACATCCAAGGATCAGCAAAACCAGCTAAACTCCCTTGCGCTAGTCACACTGGATAATAAAGCTGCCTTAGACGACATCTGGGCTATAGAAAATAAGACCTACTAATACCCTCTGAGACTTCTTTACAGTGATTAAGTCCATGACCCTGGGAGACATGACTGAAGTCAAATACTGCAGGTCTGCCTAATCCTGCTTCTTGTAGTTCTGCTCATAATAACCTTAAGTATAAACACAATATGAGCAAAACTGAATGGAATTGGTCACAGCCTCTGTCAGATTAATCAAGGTGTTCAATGGAATGGCATACTCATGTGAAAATTCACCAGAATCCAAAATGATGGAGGACCAAAGGGGAGCTATTGCTGGAAGACCCTCCTCCTCAGGGTCTCTCCCAGTCCTACACTCCTCACTGTGTATGCCTAGATGTGGGGTCCCACCCGCTCTTCACCCAGGCCATTGCTCAGGGCTGTGGTTACAGTGAGCAACCTAAAGAAGGAGTTGAGGTCTTTCTCTGGGATAAAGAGCAGCCCTTTACTGCCCGCTATATAACAATAGATTCCCTGTGGTTATTGTCCTTTTCCTGAAATGCAACCTGTCATTTGCAGGCATCCACTGGGGCAGCCCACATGGCCTCCATGGGATCTGGGAAGCAACTGGAGCTGATGCTGGAACGCTGAAACTTAAGCTACTTGCTGTGACTAAAAATGTCCTTTGTTCTGACTCAGGAGTCCATCCTGCCGACATCCATGAAACAGTAACAAGGTAAGTTATTAGCTTTAAAGTAAAGTAGAATCAAATTCCAGACCCGTCCCAGACCTGAAATCATCACACACAGAAAAATCAGAAAGTATGTATGTGGGTTTGTGTGGATTTTCATACACACAGAAATTTTTCTGAAAAGATAGACTGGCCATATATATGTTCATGTATAACTGAAAAATTGTGCTCTACACTGGAATTTGACACAACATTGTAAAATGATTATAAATCAATAAAAAATGTTAGGAGAAAAAAAAGACAGACTGGCCAAATAATCTCAAAAGGAGTAGAACTGATTTGTAGGTTTGAATTTTTAATAAAAGCATGTATTCTTTCAGAATAAAACTATTACTTTAAGTATAAAAAGTAAAGTATGTCTTCCATTTATCCTACAGATAAAATTGAGTGTCTATACAGATGCCAACACCTATGTCAGGCACTAAAGATGAAACAAATAAAAAGACAGAGTCTCTGCCTTCTTGTTTAGGATCTAGGAGGGGAGACAGACAAGAGAAATGGAGTCTAAGAAAGGAGGTAAGTGAAACATCTGAAGTCATTCCAAGATGTGGGATCCTTTTCAATAGATAATTCAGAAATTACAGCAACAAACAGAATAATTGGACATAGAGAGATTGAGAGAAGGGTGAAGCTTTATAGAGAATGTTTATAAGGCAGACATCATTTTTCAAGGCAGTTCGTTACACACTGGGCTTTTCAATCATGTTTAGGTATGGGGATATCCATTCTGTGAAGATCCTATGAATGTCAAAGCCTAAAATATATGTTAATGAGGCTTTACAAGCTATAGATTCACATTAAAACATAATGAATTTAAGTCTTCATTTTATAAAGCTTGTAAAAAGCAATATATGTTCCCCCCCACAAGAAATGAAATAAAGTTGTTGTAAACACTATATTCATCAACCTAAAAACTCATCATTCGTTTTAGGTATTTATTGACTGCTCAGGATTCATGTTACAACACAGCATACCAGTGGTTTAAGCTCATTCATTAATAGTTGCCAAGAGGGGAAAAAAGAAATCCAGAATGTTCAACTGGATATAAAGCCTAGAGATTTAAGACAACAGTAGAGCATTTAGACAGTTCCCCATAGACATTCACCAGCAAGCTGGCCATCTTCTGCCATAAATCACATTATTAAAAAGAAAATAAATGTTTCCACTGAGACATCAAACCATTAGAAAATCTTAACCCCAGCTTCCTGGCTAGCCTTAAGGAGTCTGAATTCTTCACCAAAAAAAGATGTAAAAAAATGTAAGGAATGAATTACAAGTGCTTCTTTCCAAAACAAGGGTGTTTATTTGCAGAAAATAAGGAAGAATAATATTAAATTATCTTGTAACATTACATCAGAGTCACTTTGCTCCAGCTGGCAATTAGTGGGAGATAAAAAAAGTGAAGCAGAATCAAACAGAAGTCCAGAACTCCAGGCACAAAAGGACAGGATGCCAGCAGCACAAAGGAGAGGAGGCAGAGGGTCTTGGTTACAGAAAACTCTAGAAGTAAAATGGATTAAAGCTCTTTTCTAAAATTGTATCTTAAAATTGTACAAATGTAAATAAAATTTTATTTGCCCACTTGAATATTTTAACTTAGTAAAATTTTTTTTCACCATACTTGACACAAAGGAATAATGCACACCTTTCTTAAAACTAGCTTAAAAAACCAGTGAAATATTCAACTTCTTCTACTCCAAAAGCGTTAAAAAAAAAAAAAAAACCTTATTAAAGCTACTATATCCTTGCTTATTAGTTTGATTTGCTGCTTCAGTTTTTTGGGGGTTTTTTCCTGCAAATTTCCTAGGGAAGTTATTAATCATAAATTAAGTGCCTTAAAAGATAGGCAATTAGAGGGAAGAAGTAATAAAGAATTAAAACTCAGAATATTGAATAATTAGCTCCCAATTAATTAAAAGTTAAGTGAAATTATTATATCCCCAAAGAATTAAAATTCATATTCTTATTGGCACAGCAACCTTGTCATATGAAATTACTAAGGACTGTAACGTGTTAATCAATATAAAGCAATCTAATACAATGGAGTATATAATCCGATCATAGGAAATATACAAATATTATAAAGTAAGGATATTTGCCAAAAATATTTGAGGAAGAGAAATAAGCCTCTTTACAAGAGTTAAAAGTTGAACAGAGATTATATGTACAAGCACGTGAATAGGCAAGCGGAAAACAAGGCAACATTTTCCCCTAACATCTGGGAAAACTACTAGTGAATTAGCCATTGTGCTAATTTAAGAACTAAATTAAAATTAAATACTGATTTTGACAAAATTATATTTTAGCAAAGGTTGGATAAAACAGGCCCTTACAGGGAGAAATGTAAGTGGTAAAAACCTTTTTGGAATGAAATGTGGTTTATTAAAAATAAAAAAGATTTTTGGCCTACTTCTTAAAATTAATCCTACACTCTGAACTAGCAATTTCTCTACTGCAAAACTCTCCTGTTATAACACCCTATTAAAGAAAAGGCTTTATGCACTATGTTATGACAGCATTAATTATTAAAGAGTTCAAAATAGATACAAAGCTAACTGACAGCATATTATGCAGCTAGTAGAAACTTATCAAATTTTGTAATAACAGAGAAAAGCTAATATGATCATATAAAATTAAACAAATCAAGATACTCACTTGTTTATGCACTATGATGTCAACTTGTTTTTCTTTTTACCTCATTCATATGAAGTATTGCAAATAGGTGGGAATGTGTGAATTTTTTTTGGCATTCCTCTTACTACGTTTGCTAATTTCCAAATTATTCAGAAATAGTGTCTATTGTCTTAATGATGGGGAAATATATGTTTTATTTTGAAGTAAATAAGAAAACCACCAATCATAGTGACAGAGAATAAAATTCTGAGTTACGTGGTATTTGTGCATACGCATGTGGGAGTACATGGGCACGTACAGTTATGATAAAGTATAACCAATGGAGAGTAACAGACCCAAAGGGTGTCAAAAGTGATTCATAAAACAAACAAAAAAGTTATTCACAAAACATAGTAAATGAGAAAGAAAAGGAGAGCAGAAGCTCCTGTTAAAAATAAAGCTTGATATAAGTATTGTGTTTCCCAATTTCTCTCTTCTACTAGTCTCCAGTATTACAGAGTCTATGTCACTTTGGAAAGATAAAAGTTCACCCCTACATGTCATATTAATTAAAGCTCCACGTTCCTTTTTTAAAAGTGGCTAAATTTGCAAACCTGGATGGAGTCTCACCCAAGATTCAGGCACTACTTTTTTCCTGTTTGCATTTGTGGCCTTTCTTCCAAATAAATACCCTCTTAAAACCACCAGGACCAGTATTTAAAAGCAAGTATTGAAGCTGGGGAAGACTACTCAATTCTAATCACTCTCACTGTTGCATACTATATTTCATCAAATCCAGCTACATTTTTACAAAAGAAACAACAAAAATGAATTTTATATTCCACTTATGTAAGGAAATTGTAATATACTGAAGACATACCTACTCCAACCCCAAAATGTTCTTCTCTTCTGTATGCTTGAGATTAAAGTGGCATGCTAATTGAAATACCAGAGAACTACAGTGATTGCTGCTATAGAAAAAGTCTCCTCTCAATGGTATACCGTAATTTGAGAAAAAAATCATCACTGAGATAATGCCAAAAATGATTAGATTCAAAAATCAAACTACCATGAGCAAAAAAAACCTCCCCGTTAAAAGCAAGCACCCTAGCATTTATTTTTATTCAGAGACCAAAAGAAAAAAAGCCAAGATGTAGTACCCAACTAATATAACCTATCCAGTCTGTTTTTAAATGTCTAATTTAAAAATACTATCTTAAGTGAACTTAATTATCATTTTAATGCAATAATTAAATAATATTACTTTGGGGGACCAAAAATAAAAAATATGTATGTCCATTTATCACTTTGAGCCTGTCACTGACAATTAAATCAACTTCTGGAAACAATTTTTCTTTCAGTATTATTCATCAGAAATTAGCAATGGGGACTATGGTGGGGGCAGGAGAGAAGTGATTATTACCCTATTCAAATTCACCTCAATTATTCAATTTCCTTTCTAGAAATGAGATCTCTATCGTTTACACTGTAGCAGTGCGAAACAATGTTATCAAGAGGAAGTTTTTCTTATTACAGCTTATTTTTGAGTCAAGGTTCAATTCTAAAAGCAAACAGCTCATAAATTTTCTGCAACGGTTTTAGAGCTGTGTAGCTCAAACAGCAAGAGTATAAAGCTTCGTGATCAATAACATCTGTTTAGTCCAAGGAAAAGCTCCATTATTTATGTGGCTGAATGGTTATAATATCTTCTTTTGATTTTGATAAGCAGAGTAAATAATTCCAACCACTGACTGACATCTGAACAAATCAGTAGCTGTGCTCCATTCCAACATCTCATATCTATTAATTTCTGTAGAATGAAACAGTGTTCAAACTGAGCAAGAAAATGCTGGTCTGATTCCTCTCCTGCAAAAACCATCATCAGTATAAAAATTCTCAGATATCCCACATCCATTCAGATCCATCCCAGCAGAACAGCAATCAACATTTTATTTTTCTTTTTGCCTCACATTTCCGGCAGATACATACAAAGGCAGCAATCTTAATCAATGAAACCTATTAAACTGATGCATGGGATTTTTTTTTTCTTTATGCCATTTTTAATTCCTGGTTATTCTCACTCCTCTCATTTTATTAAGTTGTATTTCTCTCTAGTCATAGTTAAATCATGTTTCTCTTCATCATGTTTCTTATATTCCTGTTTTTATTCATCTCATTTCTTTTCCATATTCTCCTCTTTTTCCAGTTACAAAAATCACCTATCCAGGATTTTTCATTTCAATTTGCAATTGTCTCTATAGTATCGACTTCTCAGTTATTTTTCAACACGTCAAATGTTTTTCCTAGTCTTTCCCCAGCTTTCCCATATTTTCTTCCTCCTCAATGAAAACTCCGTATCTCTTGGCCATCCTAATATTTCTCCATAATCTCCACCTGCCATTTTACAGAAGCTCCTTTCCTTTCACCCAAATCCTGAATGCATGTTCTAAGTTCCTTCTTTATTCCAACCAAAACCAAAATGACAATTGAGGATGCCTAAGAAAGACTGTACTTGTAGTCACATGCCACTACTAATAAGACACTGAAGAGGCTAAATAATAGCAAAAATACCAGAACAGTCACTTGCATGAAACAGCCGGAAATATACAGTGTTTCTTCTAAAAATTCAGCAACAAGTAGCATGGTTAGGGGTATCAGACAGTCTTTGATTCAAGTCCCATCTCCCCTATCCTCTCATTTAGAGATACCAGAGAGGTGAATTTGCCCAGTTAAGTCTAGCTGTTCCCAGGTTAATAAAAGGGCAGTAAGAGCCATCCCTACTTACAGGGTCATGGTAAAGATTATGCACATAAAATGAGAGTCAGAAGAATAGGCACACAGTAACTACTCAGTACATGTTAGTCATTGCTATTACTATGATCAATACTGTTATGAGCAAAATAATTTGTTAATACAGCTTAAAGAAAAAAGCATTTAAGATTTATTCAAATATAGGCTATTTGTTTTCCTTATTTGGAAAATTTAAGTACCTAAATGCTCTCAACTCTATGCTAGATGCTTGGGACATCTTACCTCCTAGAGCTTAAAATATAGTATTTCCAGATGAAATCAAAGACCTGTTAAGAGCAGGGCCATTGATAAGAGTACCAAATTTCATTGTTTTTATTTTGTTCCTAATGCATCCCATCACTTTACTTAGATATATTTTTATAGAAAATAATTAGAAGTACTAATAAATTTGCTGGCAGACTTTGACGATTTTGAGACATAAAGTGACACTGCCCAGAAGGCAGGTGAATATAGGAATTGAATTTTAAGAGAGGTAAAGATGAGGAAGTTGGGAAAGCAATGTTAATTAAAGCCAGAGAAACTGCCACAAAGAATCCCACAGAGTCCAATTTGAAAGGAAGATAAGCCCACAAATGAGATTAGGGAAGGGCTATGAAGGGAAGAGAAAATCAGGAGGGTGCAGTGTTACTGGTAACAATAGAAGGAATATTTAAAAAGAGAGGGCATGATTAATGGTACAAAACCATGCTAAGAGATCAAAAAAAAACAAAAAACAAAAAACGTATAGTCTATGTATAGTCCCAAGACTGACTTCAGTGGCCTAAGAAAGAACATCTTCAGATAAACAGAGAAAGCAAGCCTCAGTGTGTTGAGGTCTGAAGTGGAGGATGCAATTTTGAGGCAGAGAATGTAGGCAATTCTTGGAAACATTTCGCTGTGAGCGGAGAGAAGAGCTACTGTGTAGTTGAAAGTAGACTTGGAATAAAGGGAGGATCTATGCACAGGTGCATGTTTGTTTTTAAGGGGAAAGATACTTTGAGGTGTTTAATGCCAATGGGGAGGAGATCAGGGGAGAGCGAGAAGACTGAAGATACAGAAGAGAAAGAAAATACTCATTTGATTTAGGGCTCTTGGAACACGCACAGGTGAGATGCAGAGCATACATGATGGCACTGGCTCATGGAGGGAGAAGCATCGGAAGGGAGGAACAAAAGGAGTCATGGACAGTAAATTAGCAGGAACCTCGTAGTTCATGGATGCTGTTTTCTCTGTATGTCATCTGCTAAGAAGGAAGAAAAGAGAGTAGTGTGGAGTTAGAGCACAGGACAGCAGAAAAGGGTTTATACCAAACTGAAGAATGGAAGACATCTCTCTGGAAAAACACATAAAAGTTGCATCTCAGAGTGAAGGGCTCAGCTGAAGTTGTCATCCCAGATTCTCATCCTGCTTGCCTGTTATAGATCATCTCCTCTGATGCTCGTCCAGAGGGACTTAGGCACGCTTCCCTCTCTATTCTTGTATGCCTTTCATGAAACAGGTTAACTTCAGATGGTAGGTATTTTATTTTGTACTTTCCATTTTTTAAGAAAGTATATCAACTTAAAAATCAGATTAATTTTTAAGTACAAATGAAGCAAATGCAATACTGTATGATACAAATCTCAGTGATCTCTTAGTTACCATGGTTTGAATGTGCTGGAAATGATCCGTAACACCCTTCTCTCCTAAAAAGTAATGATGCTGCATCTTGCCAAACCTTTGCCCTCATACCTGCAGACACAGCAAAGGAGGAAATCCCAGTGAAGGAAGAAGAAACCCAAAGAATTGTGCTCTGAGCTAGATGCATGCTACTAGGGGAAAAACTGCTTGTGGTCACGACTACCACATGGATAAACACTGAAGTGATACTCTTTTCTCTCTCTTCTTCCCTCCTCCCTTTTTTTTTCAGCTGGGCCCTACTGTTTCCAAGATACCTTCTAGTTTGACTCTGCTGCTCAACTGGGTGTCTCTGATACTGACTGAGGTTGCCTGGCAACGTGACCAATGGAACACGTACCAGCCTGTGTGGTGGCTCTATTTTTTGGTCTGCAGGTGGGAGATTTGGATAAAATGTCACGAGGTTTCCACACTGCACCTCTGTTTCAATTCAGTGAGTGTATAATGAAGTTTATTGCTTGCAACAGTATTACTATAGTTTATTGCATTACTCAGCATTGTTTGGAGGTTTTTATTTTTGAAACAATTATTAATACTTCCAAAAATTGTTAAGAGATCAGAATTGCCCTTCAAAATACTTCTTACCTTTTTAGAAGTTCATTATCATAAAGCAAAAAAAGTTTTAAATATTAAAAACCAAAAGGTTATTAATGGGGAAGAGATGTAAGGATAACTTCCTGGTGATTAGAAATGTTCTGTATCTTGATCTGGGTGGTAGTAACACAAGTCCATAACTATGTAAAAATCCATCAATCTGTATATTTCATATTAGTGCACTTTGCACACTTTAATATACATATGGCATACTTCTAGAATTTTAGAAGGTATTAACAAGATAAATAAATATACATACACTGATAGAACCAGAGGCTATGCACGCTTGAAATATGTTTGAAAACAAAAATAATCTCTAGGGTTTTATCCCAGAACATAATATCTTAAAGACTGGGCATTGCTGTTGCATTTAACCAGTTTAACAATAGAGACTATTCTGCCATATGGCAACCATGCTTTTACTAATAACTTGCTATTTACAGAGAAGGAGCCTTAACTGTCAATTCAAGCGGGCAAATTGAGAAGAGCAGACAGCCCTAACAGCCCCATACTGCAAATGATTTGCTATTTGTTTCAGCCTCACTGGATTGCAAGTAAAATGTTTCAGATGCAGAGAAAGATCACATCTGGAAATTTCCCTCAAGGTAAGATTTCATACACAGAGTCACAGATATGCCTTGCTGGTCTGGTCTCTGTGGGGTGCACCAGACCCACAGCTTCATACAAAATAATCTGGACAGAAAAATAGACTGGCAAAATTGAACACACACTTTTAAAACAGAGATCCTTAGTAGCTTTATTTTACTGTATTTCACCTATAAAACTACTATACAATATCCATACTGGAGAGAAAGGGCATTTTCTGCACTTTACCCATTGGACCATCCAAAGAGCTTAGCACTAAACGTGTATAGGTTTTAAAAGTACTTCTGCACTGTTCTTATTTCAGTTGTTATTCACCATCAATTTAATACATATTGCCCAATTTATATATGAGTAATCTAAGGCCCATAGAATTTAAGTGACTGGCCCAAAACAACACACTCTGTCTAAGCCAGCAATCTTTGCAACCAGAATTTGAAGCCAGTTTTCTAACATACAACACCATGTTGCTTAATGAATATCTATTGTTTCATGTCAGGATGGGCAAAACCTCTCAACAAAGCCAGTTCCTGTAAAAAAAATCAACTTCGGTTTGAATAAATAAGTCTTTATTAGTTATTTGCTGGTCTTTCGGAAATTTCTTTTGACAAGAAAATCTGTCTGGGGCACATTAAAATACATACAACGGTGAGTTAAAGCTGTCAAATAGATGGTAGAGGTCAGTTCGTCCACCTGACTGGTTGTCAGCTGACAAAACTGAGGTCCAGAGGGTTATGATGACTTTCACAAGTTTCATAACTTCTAATGGAAAAATTCAAACTAGAACTCCTCTTATCTGTTTCTTTACATTACATTAAAGTGTTACTATCACAAACCTAAATTTTGAGCACTGTTTCAGTGTGGTTCAAAGTATAAAAATGGTATTTTTAAAGGGTAGAAATTGAGAGTCTCAAATCAATCTAAAACATAAAGCTTTACCCAAGAGAAACAGGTAAATTGCCTCTCTCCCCTTCTCAATCAATATTAAGGCATGAATAGACTCTGTCCTCCCTTAAATAACTGAATTTATGTTAATACAAGGTAGCAGAAAGAACACATACTATATTAATCTCCTCCTATGGGACAGACCCTTTGCATACATTATCATATCCAGTCCTCACAGACCCTTTGTGTACATTATCATATCCAGTCCTCACAAAAATGCTTCCAGTAGTTATTATCATGCCCTTACGGCTGAGAAAGTAGAACCAGTTCAATACCTTGTATAAGAATATGAAAAGGAATATGAAAGAATAAGAAAAATATGAAAAGGAATATATATGCATAACCGAATCACTATGCTGTACACCAGAAATTAATACAACACTGTAAAATGACAGTACTTAAATTAAAAAATAAATAAATAAATAAAGAATCCTTGCTCAAGGTCACACAACTAGTAATCTGCAGAGCTGAGATCAGGAACCCAGCTCTGTTTGATGACAGAACCTGTGTGTTTTAAGCCACATTATCCTGCCTCAGAAATCAGATTACTTAAATGTAGTCTGCATCCTGTAATTGTGACTGAGTCCACTAAGAGCCTACCCAATATTTAGTTTTCCTTCTTTGCGAGGGACACATTCAGAGGAGTTGTGTGTGCAACTGAAGCATTGTATATAACAGGTATTTTACAACAAAGAGTAATGATGGTTAGGTAGGAATTACTGAGTGAAGTTTCCAGGGAATCTTTAAACGGGGGCTAAACCAGCTGGTAGCAGGCCCGTCTGTCACTGCATTTTATTTTTCATTCCTGTTGCACAAAACCCAAATATGATGGCTGGGCTCCCAGAGTCAGCTTAGCCACTGGGTAAGTTCTGAGGGTGAAGTCACATGGCTGTAGTGTTGGAGCTGAACTATGTAAAGAAACTAGATTCCCTACTGGCTGAAGCACTCCAGCTCTAGCCCCACAAGGCCACTGACCAGACTCCTTCACGCAGGAGAAAACCTGAACTCTACCCGGTTTAAACCAATGACACTTTGTTATACATAATCCACTGAGCCTCAATGCTCACAGAACCGTGACAGCAGCGACTCCTTCTGTGTGGAAAGACTGCTAAAGCTGGCACTGGTTCAGGAGCCCTGGCTCTGATAAATGCAGACGAGGCAACATGAGGAGGAAAAAACTCATCTCACTTTGGAAAACTTAAAAAGCGGGGTCAAAATAGATACGAAAAACATTTTGTGGTTTTGCTACCACATAGAAGATCAAAAGCCACCAGAGAATATCGCTTTCATCCTAACAATGAGAAAAGGCCAGATAATCTATAAAATAATAACTTTTCTTGAGCTCATCAGAGACCTGGGGTCACAAGGCAAAGAGATTAACTAAATTTCAAAGGGTCACAGCCACTCTGAGGGGAGACGGGACACAGCAACCATTTCACCTTCGACAGAACATGAGAGGGCTGGGTGCTCATTTTACAATGGTAAGAAGGAAACAGCTGAAATGGTAACAAATACTCAAAGGCCAGAATGGGTGGACAGGACAGGATAGACACCCTGCGATCCCCCAGACACAAAGGGAGAGACACTCATTCATAAGCTCTTTTTTTTTTTTTTTTCCAGGCAGTTTCTGGCAGCTCAGCAGAAGGATTAGGGTCAGGGCCAGAAACCGGAGAGAGCACTCTGGTGTCACAAAGATACAAAGCCCTTTCCAATTCCCCAAATTCTTCTTTAACACAAAGCAAAATTTAGCCTTTTAGGATAGAAAACCCTCATACTCCCAAAGGCCCTGGAAAGGATCCAGAGTCCCTGGGAAAGAGGCAGAAAACAAGTCACCTGGCCCTGTGGGGGAGTGGGGCAGGTAAACTCTTGGCCCCAGAATCTTACACTGACACAAAGCAGAGACTGGCTATCACTGGGGCAAGCGCAGGACGTTTTCTCCCAGCAGAGAACCCCACAGAGTAAAGGAAGAGTTTGAGCCCCTTGGAAGGAATGAGCAGGAATACTGAACCCCACCCCCCAGCTGTGGCCCAGGTGCAACAGCACAGTCTACAATTAAGCTCATAGATACAAACTACTATATACAAAATAGAGAAACAACAAAGTCCTACTGTATAGCACAGGGCACTATATTAAATACCTTGTAATGGCCTATAATGAAAAAGAATGTGAACAGGAACATTATATATATATACATATATATACATGTATGTATAACTGAATAACTATGCCGTACACTAGAAATTCACACCACATTGAAAATTGACTACTCCTCAATAGATAGACAGACAGACAGGAGCAAAAGAACCCATAACCTTCCTGACCCCACCAAGAGCAGAGCACCAAGTAACAAGCACCCTAGCACTGGGGTGGAACCAGAATGTGACAAGAGGCTTCCTCTGTGATGCAAACCTAGGAGGGCAGAGAATAAACACTGAGAAAAACCCTCTGGCACTCTAGGCCCCACACTAAGGACAAGGAAGCAGCAGGTCTGCCGCTGGAATCTGAAGCTGAAAAACATCCCATCAATATAAATTGCTAGATGAACAAAGGAAAAAGAAAAATCACTTGATAATCTCGATAGATACAGAGGAAGCATCTGACGAAATTCAAAACCCAGTTATCGGAAAAAATCCCAGCAAAATCAGACTAAAAATCTGTTTTTCAATCTAATGTACTATATTTTTAAGGCAGAGGTAACAGTAAGCAGATTTTCAACTCCAGGGTGGGTGGGCACCCCTAACTTCACTCCCATGTTGTTCAAGGGCCAACTGTACATGAGATAAAGTTCAAATAGCACAACTAACATCTATTGAGAATTTACTGTGTTAGGAGCCACTGTAAAGTATCATATCTCACTGAGCTTTACAATATTCAGAAGACACAGTACTATTATGGTCACATTACAGAGGTGAGGAGACTGGCAGAGAGCGCTGAAGTAACTGACACGAGTCACACAGCTAAGGAGGCCTCGTCTTAAGATCAGAACCAGCGTTATCAGTCTGGGTCTGGAGCCCTGCTCTTAAGTATCACGTTGTGCTACTTCCCTAATGCAGAAAAAGAGAGATACCCCCTATGCTGGGTGTTAGGTTTTCCCTTGTCAAAACTATTGTTTAGTATCATAGGCAAACTAAGTCTAAAATATTGGTCTTTCATGGACCCAAGATATTAAATCTTTAATTTAGCACTCTATCCTTGTTTCATTTGAAGTTCTGCTAAGGAAGGAAGACAGATCACATTAAGATGACATATTTACTATTCTAATTTATAATTGAGCAATATCATAAATTACACTGTTCCTGTTGCCCAGCATGGAAGTGAATATGTACAATAAGATTCATCACTAAACAAAGGGATAGTTCTCCCTAAAGGTCAGAAGATTTTTCTCCCTACTGAAGACTTAACTAACAAAGGGGTACACTCTTAAAAAAAAAAAAAAAACTCTAAAAAAAAAATCTGTCTCTACTGTTAACATCATTTTCCAGTTCAGTCAACCTGGAAATCTCAGTTATTTTTCAGAGGAGTGATGTACAGTGGTTAACTAGAGATACTCTGGAGCTTGACTGAATGGGATTCAAGTGTCAGCATGGCTATTTTCCAGTTCTTGACCTGGGACAATTTAAATTCTTAGTTAAATTGTGCCTTAGTTTCTATTATGCAAAGTAGCATGACATTAGCATCTACCACTCATGGTTGTTGGAAGCTTAAGTAAATGTAAATCATTTAAAACAGAGCCTAGTATGCAGTAAATGCTACACAAGTGTTAATTACTATTATTATTCCCTGACCCTACTTTCTTCAAAAATCCCACCCACATCTGTTCCTTTCTCTCCATTCCCACTGCTACGACCTGGGTTTTACCCTCATCCCTTCATTCTTACTCTGCTACATTTTCCTAAAAATTGTTCTTCTTGTCTAGAACTGGAATCCATTGTGAAGACAACACCAGACTAATATTCAAATAAGAAATTTTCTGTTTACAGGATTGGCCTTACAAAATATTCTGGTTTTTTTTTTTCCATTCCCTATTAATTAAATTCAGATTTCTTATTTTGATTATCAGTATTACCTACAAACCAGCTCCAGCCTTATTTTCCAGTGTTACGTCCTTAGTCCAAGACAAGAAACTTACTCTTGTCAAACGAGTTAATTTACCATTCACTGAGTGTAAAGTATGCCTTTTCTCTGCTAAACCTGGATATGCCATTTCCTTGACTTCTGTTAACACTGTCCACCTGCATAAAGATCTAGCACAGATGTAATCTCAATGATGAAAGCTTGCACCAATGCAGTTCATAATTGTATCTCCTTTCCTAAATCTCTTCTAATGCTTTATTTTCATATACATGTATTTATGTGTATATAGATGACCTTTTTTTATTATTTCTCAAATAATTTGAAATGGCTTTATTAATTTGACTAAGTTAGATTATTCTGATGATCCCACACCCTGACACCACATCCTCAGCCTTATTTATGCCTGGGCACATCTTATTTCCTCAAACTGAAGACAGAAGTTTCTTGAAAGTCATTTTTTTGTCTCTCCCTCTCACTTGCTCTAGTACTGAACTATCACCGTGCCTCTCATATCACAGGACCATGTGACTTTTTCTTCAAATAAATGAAACAGAATCACTAAATGTAATCACTCGCTTTGTCTTCAAAGTCCAACTCTGGAAATCGAAAGTAGAAGCACTCTATGTGTTCTTTGAGCTCAAAACCAAGAGTAGTGAGAGAACACCAAAGAACTGGCCAAATTCATACTTACAGCAGCAGTACTTTGTATACTAGTAAGTTTGAAAATACCCCTCCGGTAAAACGTTACTAATGGCTTGTTTCAAGAAGTGATGTGTAAAGGAGTTGGGATTAGTGGATGACTGAAATGGAAGAGGAAGTTGACCAAAGGGTGGAGAGGGCAAGTCCCAGTGCGGCTGACCACTTGTAAGGAGTGTCCCTGAACTCTGACACACCGGAAAATGATGAATAGGAAGGCGAATGATGAAGTCAGGCTGGACTTTTCAATCCAAACCTCTCTGCCCTGCATGAAGTGACTGAAAAACTGCAAGAAGAAGGTGTGATCAGTCACTTCACATTTTGAGAAGTAAGATTAATAGAAGCATAAGGTATGGTCTCTGGCCCTAGGGAAGGAACTTTTTAATTTTTCAAGTTTTCTTTATTCAAAGAGCACTTTTTCAAGGCAATTAGTTTTGAGTTGCTGCGTGGTCCTATCAACACTTAATATAAGGCAACTGTCATTTGTTGAGCTGAAATTCACTCATCAACTACTTACTTATTAAAGAATTAATATCTATGAGCTGAGGTTTGGGAGTAAGATTTTTATGCAAATAAAAGAAAGTTAGATAAGCCACTGAATTTCAAGGCTTAACATCCAGGTTAAGAGGTTAAAGAAGTTTTAGAATTAGATCAACCTCTAAAAAGAAAATGAGTGGAAGATCTGAACAGACATTTTTCAAAAAATACACTTATGGTCAACAGATACATGAAAAAATGCTTAACATCACTAATCACCAGGGAAATGCACATCAAAACCACAATGAGATATCACCTTGTATCAGTCAGAATGGCTATTACCAAAAAGACAAGAAACAACAAATGTTGGCGAGGATGTGGAGAAAAGGGAACCCTTGCTCAATGTTGGTGGTGTGGAAAACAGTATAGAAGCTCCTCAAAAAATTACAACTACCATAGGATCTGGCAATTCCATTTCTGGGTATTTATTTTAAAAAACAAAAACACTAACTCAAAAAGATGTATGCACCCCCCTTTTCATTGCAGCATCTTTTACCATAGCCAAGATATGGAAACAACCTAAGTGTCCACTGATGGGTTATTGGATAAAAATGTGAGATATATATATGAATATATATAGCATACCATATCTTTCTAATTGTGATACACAAACACACACACACACCAGAATACAGAATACAACTCGACCATAAAAAAGAATGAATTCTTGCCATGTGCAACAACATGTACAGACCCTGAGGGCATTATGCTAAGTGAACTAAGTCAGACAGTGCAAGACAAATGCCCTATGAGCTCACCTATACGTGGGATTTAAAAACAAACAAAACCCCCACACTCATAAAGAGAACAGACTGGTGGTTGCCAGAGGAGAGAGTGGGGGTGGGCACAATGGGTGATAGGGGTCAAAAGGTATAAACCTCCAGTTACAAAATAAATGTCATGCGGGTATGATGTACAGCATGGTGATTATAATTAATAATATTGTGCTGATATTTGAAAGTCACTAAGAGAGTAAATCTTGAAAGCCCTCATCACAAGAAAAAAATATTCTGTAAGGATGTATGTTGACAGATGTTAACTACACTTACTGTGGTGACCATTCTGCAGTATACACAAACGTTGACTTTTTATGTTGTACATCTGAAAATAATAGTGTTTATGTCACTTATACTTCAGTACAAAAAAGAATTAGATCACCCTCAAGCTTTGTTCCCATGGATAATAAATTTAAGCTTTCTGTGGTGCATCTTCCTCATATGAAAAATGGAGATAATAACTTATCCACCTCATGATATTATTGCTTAGATTAATTAACTGAGATGTTGAATGTAAAGTGCATGTGATACAGTAGATACTTAATAAATACATACTGTTTTTTTGTCCACATCCCTTTAACTTCCATGAATTAACAGAACATTAGATGAGACTATTCCCCCAATTTTCTGACAGTCATTTTAACAATTCTCTTTATTCTGTATCTGTAAGTTTGCCTGGTCTCCTTGAAAACAAGCATTTCAGACTACATAAGCACATGACTGGCCCCTCTTTCCTCAAAACAGCACACAAACACACTTGCAGGCTAGGTGTGCAGTCAGCACATAGGATGTAAGTGCTGTCTGTCTGAATGGTTTGTTTCTTCACTAAAAGTTCAAAGAAGGAAAAGTACTAAAAGCATCTTGATCTGTGTATGAAGAAGGCTGAAGTTTTGTTTCTTTTTGAGCATGTCAATCGACAGTACTCGCTGAGTACCTTTGTTGTGTACTTGATATAATGTAATCATGAAGTTGTAATGCTTATTAACATACATACTTGAAGTAAAATATCCACATGAATCAATTCCAGTTTAACAACCATGAACATTTACCAAGCATTAACTATGTAGCTGGACCTGTACTGTAGTTTACATGTATTAACTCACCACAAATTTGGTCATTCCTAATCTTAGATCCATTTTTAAGAGACATTAAGTAATTTATTAAAAGTCATATAGCTAATAAATGATAAATCCAGAATTTAAACCCAGCTGGTCTGAATTCAGAGTCAAAATTCTTAAAACACTACACTATGCTGCCTTTTTAAAAGTACTTACACTGGGAGACAATGTACAAACATCAATACTGTCATCACTGCCTCCACATTTTTTGGAAATTTTCATTTAGAATCATCCTCCAGATTACCCTACTGCATCAAACAAAGAATCTGAGCACGTGGAGGCTAGGACTCTGTGATTCTATGGTTCCTTCCAACTCTAAAATAGTAATATGAGAGCATTTAATTGTGTTTCTTTAATGAATGAAGGAAGACTTTTAGAGAACTCCAGAACTCTAGGAACTTTTTATCAAAGAATAATTTAGGTGATTTATAGACTTTCTTCCAGAATTCACATTTTCACTTATTTCCTGCCAGTTTAAAGCAGTCTAAGTGAGGCATCAGAAGCATCATTTGAAATGGAAGCAGTGACACGGTAGCCAACAACAACAACAACAAAAAGCTGCACCATTTCCATGACACTGCTTAAGCAAAACAAAAACCCAAAGAAATAATTAGAACAAGTTTGTACTCTTAAATACTCAGGCTCTTATATTTTCTGAAAAGTCGTATGTTTTGATCAAAACCCAGGTCATCACTTTAAATAGATACTGAGTGAGTAATAAAAACTTCTGGGTTCTCTGTTCTCTCATTTATAGAATGTGAATAAAAATAGTGATCTTAAAATATTTGAGGGAGAATTAAGGCAAAATATATAAACTATCTCCTACACAGCAAATCTTAATCCTCAGCAAATCTTAATGTTTAATTCAATATTCCTTTTTAAAATTTCCATAGCAAGACTGCCTAATAACATCAGTTTTTTTCTTCATGCTTCTCAACTTACGATTAAAAGGGAAAAAAACTCAGTAAGTGATAAAATTATGTACGAGATATGTATATAGAATAATGGTAAAATCAGTCACTAGAAATCTTGAAGTTATACAATTTAATTCAGACCAGAGAATAGCCCAAATTTTTATCTTTTATACACATTTTCCTCAGTATTCATAAATATCAAGAACTGTAAATAGAAATGTATTCTTTTATGACTGTCTGCCATATTCAGCATGACTGCTATTGAGTGGAAAAATAAAAATACGTATTACTTACTGTATGTGGCACTTGGCAATTTCAAAATGATTTGCAAACATTCATCCTCAGAATACTCCTACAAAATGCATCTGTGAAAAGAAAAAAAAATGCAAAAGAGTAAACAATTTGCCAAGGTCACAGAAAAACTAATTCAGACCAACACACACTTAGATACTACACACTTGAACATACTGAAATAGGTTTTGCAAAATGTAGAGTATACATCTACCAAATTATAATAGGCTGATGAACACAAATATCCCCAACTATATGCAAATATTCTATGTATCAGTCAAGGAGGACCCTCTTAAGATGAGCCTGCACATGGGGTTCATATAAAATGCAAGAAACCTAGTGCCCCCAGAACATGGTAGAACAACATAAAAACAATTAAAAAATATGAGACATTTATAAGTAAATCTAGTTGGAGATTTTAGGTGGTTAGTAAATAATTCAAGTTTTTAAAATAATACTTTTGTCTGATATATGAAGATCACTGAGTCAGAGGAGAATTTTGCTTGATTTATCCAGAGGACTGCACCAATTCACTTTGTAATTGCATTTCAATTCTAACTGAAAACCTTGCACTGAGAAAAATGCAGGCATGCCACTTGCACATTTCACAAAAAAAGACAAATTCATTTTTTTTTTCAAAAAGCCAATTATAAGGAGAAGGTTATTTAATTAGACTTCATTCATTTATTTGTTTTAGAGGAGAGGTGTTGGGAAGAGCATAGTAATTTCAAAGCACAAATTGTTTCAACTTAAGTGAATTTTATGCTTCTGGGTATACTGTTTTATAAAAGAACTGTTCAGATGAAACAAAACAAAACATGACCTACTGATAATTAAAGTAACCCTTCACAGTACAACATGTTGTTTCAGACAGATCGAACGCATAATGGACAATACAAATAAAAATTAAGTAGCAAGCGTCTTTAGAGGAACGTTAGTTCTTAGCGACCGGCAGAATTTCTGCCCAGACATTTGGTTCTTTACAGGACTAAGCAGAAATACCAGCTCACCCCATCAACAGTTCAACAAGCAGAACAGGCATTCTGAGTTGAACATCTAATTTATCTTCCTCTAGTGTGTGAAAGACAACAGGATGGCACTACCCTCTACGTGGCACAGGAACGAATTATGTCACTAAAATCCTCAACAGAGAGCCTCTTGAATAAGAGCAAACTAGATACAGTTAGCAAATTTATAGTCAAATGTCAAAAGTAAATCAGCAAATTCCTAAGAAAACATATTTTTCAATAAATTTCACTTTTCTAAGTTTAAAACTTAGAACTTAATAGAAAATACAAACATGTTCACATATAATTTCAATAAAATAACATTATAAAAATTAGCAGATCTGTGTATGTCTTCATACTTAAGCATACTCATCCTCCTCAGCAAGAGAACTGAAGTTAACACTAATCACACGACTTGCCCAATTTGACACAGCTAACAAGGAGTGATCCTGAGCTCAGAGCCAACTTTTCTAATCCCAGTTTCTTCTTACTACAATACCCACGAGTCTCTTCTCAGTATCCAAAGCAGAGGTTGCAAACTGGGGGATAATAACCAACTCTGGCTTAATGCAGTGTTATTTTTCTTCTTTTTTCCACATCACACACCATGATTTTGAAAATATTTTAAAATATTCAAAAGCAAGAGATTTCTCATACGCAGCCTAATTTCTAGCTCTTTTTGAACAAGCAAAGAGAGCTTGAGGCTGGGCTCACAGCTTCCAGAGAACAGAGAAACGTCTGCTGCTCTCAGATGGGACATGCCTCCTGCACTCATCTATTTCCTACTTTTGCAGACTGTCTTCTGCGCTGCAATTTTCAGGCCCTGGAGTGTTTTGCTCCTGATCTAAATCTCCCTTATCTCCCAACCACAAACAGACTTCTTTACTGAGAAACTGGAGGAATAATATTAATTAGGCTCAAAGAGCTTATTTCATCAGTTGAAGTGACTGCTTCTGAGTACATTTGTCTATATTCTTATAATCAGCTATTACTTATCAGTTACCTTGTTTTAACCTATATATATGTGTGTGTGTGTGTGTGTGTATATATTTTTTATATTTCATGGGCTTCAATTTCCATGTATTTAAATATATATTTGATAATTTTTAAAGCTAAGGGAGATATTTTAAAGCACAACTTATTGGCACATAGTAAGTCTTAATCATCTTCAATCGTGATTTTACAATTACGATGGACACATCTTTCAGAGAGATACCTCCTGGATTGATAGTATCCTATTTGATAAAGTAATTAAAGTGATAAAGAAAAAACATTCAATTTAACTACAGCTGGATAAAGAGAATGCTGAACACTAAAGGTAAAGCAATGCAGCCCACGAATTCCGGTTAGATCGTGGCCTATTTGCAAATAACGTAAAATATCAATATGTTTTGTAGAACGCTTTAAAAACATGGACCTGGAATTCGGGGTAGTTGTGGTAACAGCAGCCACCTAAATCTGAAACTTTTCACAAATACTGTAAAAAATACAGCCAACAAAAACAAATAAAAACACACAAATCCTAGGCCTTCAGCATAACTGGGAGTTGGAGAATAATAAAAATGTCAGATTCCCTGTAAACAGAAAATTAAACACCAATTTCTAACAGAGCTAGCTTTCAATCTCCCACTATATGTCTTAGAGAGATCTAAGGGGTCCAGAAACTGAGGAAGAGAAAAGAGAAAAACAAAGGTCCTAAGAGTGACATAAAACTCACTCTCAGAAAGTTCACTGAAACTATGAAAATATGAAAAAACTATCCTGACATATTAGAATATGAACACAGGGAGGAGACTTTATATGGAATTCAAGGTGATGACATTTTTTCTGGGGGAGGAGTAAGGCATTTTAAAATGATGGAGATATGTCGAAAGGACATAGGCTCCAGCTTCAAGAAGTACTCACAAGTCCAATTTGGGACAACTGGAAAATCATAATAAATAGTTATTGTAAAGAATATAAAATATAAATAAATAAAAAATAAAGTTATATATAAATTATATAAAGAAGAAGGGAAAATTTTCTCTTTGGGTAGAATACAACTAACAAATATAGATGGATTCATGGAGTTAGAACATCACCTTTAAGTGCACATTATACTTAACTGATTTAGTCCAGAAAATACCTGTGGATCAGCACATGCAGGTTGAAGTATTATGACAAGCAAGGTATTTCCATAGTCTTAAAGTATCTTCTCAAAAATCACTTACTAATTATAATGGGGAAAATAGTACCTTTCAATGGAGAAACTTGGCAGAGACCTTAACTAACTGATCAAAGACAACATCATCACTGGGACAAACACACAGGACAAGTCTCCAAGGACAATGCACTTGAGAAGGACACATCGTTTCAGGGGCATGTCTGCCAAAAATGTGTAACCTGCATCAATCGTTAGGAAATACCAGGCCAACCCAAACAGAGGAAAGTCTAAAAATACCTTGTCTGAATTTTTTAAATTCGAAGTCATTAAAAAAAACAGGAAATGTTCCAAATTAAATACTTAAAAGACATGACAACCAAATGCATGTGTCACCCTAAACACACTGAGTTATAACAGAATTTAGTTTAAAATGTTATTTTTTAATTGAATTGATCCTTTTTATTTCTTTTTCTTGTCTAACTGCTATGACTTCCAATATTATATCAGAAGTGGTGAGAGTGGGCATCCTTGTCTTATTCCAGATTTTAGTGGGAAGGCTCTCAGCTTTTCACCATTGAGTATTCTGCAGGCTGTAGATTTGTCATAAACAGCTTTTATTATGTTGAGATATGTTCCCTCTATACCCACTTTAGTTCGTTTTTATCATAAATAAGTGTTGAATTTTATCAAATGCTTTTTGTGCACCTATTGAGATGATCATATGATTTTTGTCCTTTCTCTTGTTGATATGGTGTATCACGTTGATTGATTTGCATATGTTGAACCATCCTTGTGTCCCTGGGATGAACCTAACTTGATCATGGTGTATGATCTTTTTTAAGTGTTTTTGGATTCTGTTTGCTAATATTTTGTTGAGGATTTTTGCATCTATGTTCATCAACAATATCGGCCTATAGTTTTCTTTTTTGGTAGTGTCTTTGTGTGGCTTTGGTATCACGGTGATGGTGGCTTCATAGGATGAGTTTGGGAGTATGCCCTCCTCTTCAATCTTTTGGAAGAGTTTGAGAAGGATCGGTATGAGCTCTCCTTTGTATGTATGACAGAATTCCCCAGTGAAGCCATCTGGTCCTGGACTTTTGTCAGTAGACCAAATGCTCCAATCAAAAGACAGAATGGCAGACTGGATAATAAAACAAGAACCTACAATATGCTGCCTACAAGAGATCCACTTTAGGATGAAGGACACACATAGATTGAAGGTGATAGGGTGGAAAAAGTTAGTTCATGTAAATGGAAATGACAAGAAAGTGGGAGTAGCAATACTCTTATCAGACAAAATAGACTTTAAAACAAAGGCCATAAAGAAAAATAAAGAAAGACACTATACAATGACCAAAGGAGCTGTACAAGATGAGGACATTATACTCATTTATATGCACCCAATATAGGAGCACCCAACTATATAAAACGAATACTAACAGACATAAAGGGGGAAATTGATGGGAATACAATAATAGTAGGAGACTTTAACACCCCACTAACATCACTGGACAGGTCTTCCAGACAGAAAATCAATAAGGCAATAGAGATACTAAATGATACAATAGAATAGTTGGACTTAGTTGATATTTTTAGGACATTACATCCCCAAAGAACAGAATATACATTCTTCTCAAGTGCTCATGGAACATTCTCTAGGATAGACCACACTCAGGCGTAAAAGAAACCTCAACAAATTTAAGGGGTTAGAAATTATTTCAAGCATCTTTTCTGACCACAATGTCATGAAACTAGAAATCAACCACAGAAGAACAAATGAGGGAAAAAAACAACTGCATGGAGACTAAACAACACACTACTAAAAAACCAATGTGGGTCTGTGATGAAATCGAAGAAATAAAAAATACTTTGAGACAAATGACAATGAAAACACAACCACACAAAATCTATGGGATGTAGCAAAGCAGTCCTAAGAGGGAAGTTCATAGCAATACAGACCTTCCTCAAAAAAGAACAATCTTGAATAAACAACCTAATCTACCACCTAAAAAGAATTAAAAAAAAAAAAAAAAGAAGAAGAACAAACAAAACCTAAAGTCAGCAGAAGCAAAGAAATAACAAAAATCAGGGAAGAAATAAATAAAATAGAAATTAAAAAACAGTAGAAAAAAATCAATCAAACCAAGAGCTGTTTTTTTGGAAAGAGTAAACAAAATTGATAAACCTCTGCTTGCTAAGAAGAAAAGAGAAAGGACACAAATAAACAAAATAAGAAATGAAAATGGAGAAATTACAACCAACATCACAGAAATACAAGAAAATCGTAAGAGAAGACTATGAACAACTGTATGGCAATAAATTGGACAACCTAGAAGAAAAGAAACATACAGTCCACCAAAACTGAATCAAAAAGAAATAGATCATTTGAACAGACGAATCACTAAACATGAAATAGAATCAGCAATAAAATAATTTTCGCAATTGTACGGAGGCTACATAGAGGAAAACGTCCTTATTCTGAAGAAATATACCCTAAAGTACTTCAAGTAAAGAAGCATGATGTGTGCAACATGTTCTCAAAGGATTCAGGGAAAAATTATATATATGTACACACATATATATATATATAAGCACATATGATTACATAATTATATAATACATATATATACACATATATGGGGAGAGCAAGTAGAAATAAAGTACAAGGGGTAAAACGCAAATGAATCTGTACAGAGAGTATTCAGGGTTCTTAAGTACAATAGTTGGAAATTTTCTCTATGTTTTAAATTATATGAAAATTTTAAATTAGAGAAAATTGATAGAAAGAAACAAATGTTTTACTTTCATTGAGATATTCTGGGATCACAGAAAAATAGTCAAAGAGATAATCAATGAAGTGTTGTTAAATCAAGAAAATACTAATTTAAAAAATAAATCAGAATCATTGCCCAGTGTTTTTGGACAAGTGAAATAATACAAATCCATATATATATTTTTTCCTCCTGAATTTTATATATGACATATAAAAAATCAAAGATATTGTCTATTTTATAGATTATATAAAAACAAAGCTATTATCTATTTTATATATTACATTAGATTAAAGATATCTATTTTTAAAATAATTCATTTATATATTTATATTAAATACATAAGATAAGGAAGAATGAAAGTAAATGTGGAATCTAGCTTTGGGTTTTTTAATAAGTCATACAAATGATATTATAGTCAGTGAACTCAGCAATGTAAAGTTAAATAACAAAATGATATTCATAAATAAATTCAAGTTGTCAGCAATTAAAGAAAAAGAAATTATCGAACTGTCCTTAAAGCTACTATTTACCCCATTGTAATTAGTAAATGGTTTTTGAGAAGATATTTTAAGACAATGGAAGTATCTTATTTGTCATCATACTTTCCTTACATTGGAAAGTGAATGTAAGTGGATTTTCCTTATATATTTCTCTAAGTCAAAATTACCAACTTTTTTTAAATTCAGGAAAAAAGATTTAAAAAAATCACTCTTAATTCCTAAAACAATGTATTTCATGTATAACTATCCTGTCTTTGTTTTCAAACCATTATTTAAAGAATAATACAACATAAACAATTTTATAATTAGATTCTTAAGATTCTTTTTTTAACTTAGGAATTTCTGTGGCAACATCTGTTTTTATCATTACGATGCAGAATCATTTCACTGATTGGTATCCCATACATGCTATTATTTATTTACTATTTTGTATCTACAAGTAATTATCAAATATAGAAAGAAAGAAAAAATAAAGGAAGGAAGGAAGGATATGTTGATACGGAAAAGCATGGAAACAGAGTAGCTTTAGTGAAATAATTATTTACTTTTGGCAGAATTACTTCCTATTTTCGTACAGAGCAACAGTCAGGCCCTTTATGGGACCCAAGGAAGGAAACAGATGAAGATGTGTTACAGTCTCGTAACTGAGAACGTACAAGAGGACTGCTTACTGCAGGATGAGTGACGCAAAGACAGGAAGCGCTACAGAGCCTCCTGAACAATTCAAACAGCTCTACCAAGTCTCATTTCTCATTTCAGCAACATGTCAGAATGCCGAGACATTGCCATTTTTACACTGGATACTACCATTTACATTTTATTACGTTAGGCAATGCCATTTTTTAAATTGCCATTTTAATTGATGGTTCTCATCAATCTTCAAGTTAGTTCAGCCACCTTTCTTTCTATATTTTGAATTCCTTCAAATTCCCACAGATTTAGCAACTTGCCTCATCTTTAGATTCCATATTTTGTATTATTAAATACTGGAGAGTAATACAAATGTTATTCAGCATAAGCACCCAATCAACCTTTCTGGAGTCTCAGTTGGTCTGCCCTAGCAGGTCACTGATTCAATGACACATAACAAACCAAGCCTCCCTTTTTGCAGGACTACATTTTCTATATGTATGTATATACACGATTGGGACATTGTGCTGTACACCAGACATTGACACATTGTAACTGACTATACTTCAGTTAAAAAAAAAAAAAAAAAAAGACTACATTTTCTTTACTGGATGAGAATGTTATGTGAGATGAAAACTATGGGCAGAAGACCTAAACAAGCAATTCTCCAAGGAAGAAATACAAATGATCAATAGGCACATGAAAAAATGCTCAGTATCACTAATTATCAGAGAAATGCAAATCAAAACTACAATGAGATATCAATTCACACTAGTCAGAATGGCCATCATTCAAAAGTCCACAAGTAACAAATGCTGGAGAGGCTGTGGAGAAAAAGGAACCTTTCTACACTGCTGGTGGGAATGCAGTTTGGTGCAGCCACTATGGAAAAGGGTATGGAGATTCCTCAAAAGACTAGGAATAGACTTACCATATGACCCAGGAATCCTGCTCCTGGGCATATATCCAGAAGGAACCCTGCTTCAAAAAGACACCTCCACCTCAATGCTCACAGCAGCACTATTTACAATATCCAAGACATGGAGACAGCCTAAATGTCCATCAACAGATGAATGGATAAAGAAGATGTGGTATATTTATACAATGGAATACTATGCAGCCATAAAAACAACACAATGCCATTTGCAGCAACGTAGATGTCCCTGGAGAATGTCATTCTAAGTGAATTAAGCCAGAAAGAGAAAGAAGATACCATATGAGATCGCTCATATGTGGAATCTTAAAAAAAAAAAAAAAAAAGAACATAAATACAAAACAGAAACAGACTCATAGACATAGAATACAAACTTGTGGTTGCCAAGGGGAAGTAGGGTGGGCAGGGACAGCATGGAGTTTGAAATTTGTAGATAGTGACAGGCATATGTAGAATAGATAAACAAGATTATACTGTATAGCACAAGGAAGTGTGTGCAAGATCTTGTGGTAGCTCACAGCAAAAAAAAAACGTGACAATGAATATATGTATGTTCATGTAACTGAAAAATTGTGCTCTAGACTGGAAATTGACACAACATTGTAAAATGACTGTAACTCAATAAAAAAAAAAGTTAAAAAAAAAAAACTAAACCTTACTCAAGTGAAGATATATGAACTCTTTTGCTTCCCCTCATATTTAAGTCCTGTCATTGTGTCAGAGAATAGAATTAAATGAACTCAGAGTGATTTACTTCTTTCAAATCCATGCTGGTTGTTACCTCTATTTGTTCTGCTCTTTGAGGTGTATGAAAATCAAATGTCTTTTTGATTTATTCCCCTATCTCCTGGATATCAAAGCAAGCTGATTAATCCATAACTTCTAAAGTCATCACTAATATGTTCTCTCTTCCTCCCTCCCCAGTTTTATTTGGCCTTCAAGAACCCTAAGTTCACTCCTTGCATACTTTTTATTGTAAAGATGACTTGATAATAATCTTATGATAATTTATATTATGAAAAGTATGACAAATCAGGACCTCTTGAATCCTGTACACTTTTAAAATGTAATTCTCCTGCAGTCCATTAGCCAACTTAAGTCACTGCGTATTTCCATATCCGGTCTGGTCCATGGTTCAAACAGTAGGTCATGCCTTGACCCAGGATCCTGAACACTTTCACCCCTTGATTTGTGACAGTGCGTTTACCTTGCAGACAGTGCCTACATGGTGGCTTTCCATAACTGAAGACTGTATCATCCATCCCTCTTGTCTATTCACCCAGTCGGGGAAAAGTCAAGACCTGTCTCCTAACTGAAGTGGGTTCTCACGCTAATTCTTTCTTTTCTTTGTCTTATTTCACTTTTTTTCCATTGACTGTTCAAGGAACTGGCAAAGTGACTGTCCCAAACATTCACCAGCTTCTCTCGTAACGCACAGTGAATGCCTTCTCCTTCATCCCCTACTCCTATCCACCTGACAAGACACGAAAAAATGGTGGTTCCTTCATCCTCGGAGACGGAAGCTGAAACAGGTTTCCTTAACTCACCTCTGCCCACTCTCAGCACACACACACACTAAAGCGTGGCCTACTTTGTATCCTTCATTTCATTATTTTCTAGTCTCTGTAGAAATTTCACCTCTACCTTTACATCTCCCTATCTTTTGACTCATTCCACCTCCATGAAGTTTTGCTAAGAGCAAATTAGAGATTCAGGCAGATTTATGCTCAGAGAACTTCATCAGTGCCATTTGTAATATTTGACTGTAAATCCTTGAAAGCTGCTAGAGTGTCTAACAATCAGAGATCAACTAAGTAAGTTTGTGCAGATGATAGAATGCCAGGCAATCACAAAACTGATGTCTCAAATAGTATTTGTTGATATGCAGAAATCTTCAATATATATTTTTAAAACAATATACTTTCTAAAATAATATGAATAAAGTAGCAATTGTGTAAATAACTATATACATACACATAAGCATTTACATATATACAAATATATGTATAAAATTCAGAAAGATTGGAAGATTGTACAGCAAAATGTTAATAGTTATGGTCTCTGAATGTGTGAAAATATAAGTGATATTAGCATACTTTTCAATAATTTTCTTAATTTTACAAATCTTCTACAAAAATATCTATATCATAATTCAAAAAGAATGAAAGAATATCAGTTGAAAAACTCAGAGGGAAAAAAAGGCAACTGCGCATATGTAAGAACCAAACAGAAAGCTATAAATCAGGCAGAACTTCAGTATTAGAAGAGCTGGAGACTTATATAGACAAAATTAAGGCACAAATAAGCAGTAACATGAAATTCTCAAAAAGTTAATAGAAGGTGATTTTTTGATGCGACATGGCTGGAGTAGCCAGGTGCCTCCCCAATATCAGTTCTCCCCTCTTTTAGATGCTATATGCTCTTTTATGTTCGTTGGCCTTTGCCTGCCGAATATGTAGACATGATTGAAACTCTGGCAGCTATTTTGAGTATCTTAGAGTGACTACAAGAATCCAAAGTCCCTGGTGACATTACAGAGCCATCTTATCTGGCTTGAACTACCAATATCAAGACTTCATATTTTGTGAAGGAAAAATAAAGAACTAATTTCTTTAGGCCACTCTGAATATATACTGAACGTTTTAAGTGATACATATAATTATCTGAGAATTTGCAGGTAAGAATTAAGAAAATGTTTCTCCGTCATGGAGAAATAGAATCAACTCACCAGAATATATGTTACCAAGTATTAGGGTTCATATGTCAAATAATTCTTAAAATGAAGAAAAATTTAAAGGAATGCAGAGGGAGGAAAGAAATGGAAAGAATTCAAATCTAGGATATTACATTACATTAAAAATGGTTTAAATAGAAAAATTTGTATTTCACTAAAATACATAGTAGTTTAGGTATATTTAATTGTATGAAGGATTATTTTTAAAATTAGATTCCAAGTAATGAAACTGCTTTATCAGTAGCAGGAAAGATTATATTACACTCTAAAAATGAATTTCCAGAAACTAAATATTGTTAAATATTAGCTCGTTTTTTTTTTAAGTGAAGATTCTTTTGAACATCTTTAAACCTAAATTTAGAACTGGGACCTTTAAAATCATGAAATCCAATTAGAAATGCAGTGTAAATATGTAATGAACTTTAGTTAAAGGATGTGAGTTAGTTTTCTATTATGTTTTATGGTCACTATTCATGCTTTCTCCATGTTTTATGCCACTGTTTAAATATATCACATTTGTATTTACTTCTTCTGAGAACAAGTTAAAATGTATATAAAGTGCAACCTTTACTCCACCACAACATCCAAATACATGGTGTGGCAGGTTGTATTTTTGAAAAATGGCCACAACATCTCCCATTCAGCATGCTCTTCCGCAGTGTGAGCTTGACATTCACATATACCCCATCAGGAGATTAAGCTTTTTTTTTTTTTTAATTCCTGGAATCTGAGCAGAACTCAGGACTCCTTTGACTAAGAGTTTATGATAGAAGCAATACTGTACTAGTCCAGGAGTAGCCATTAATTTAGCATCTTCTGTTTTCTGCCTCTTGGAGCCCTCAGCTGCCATGTAAAAAGTACAGGCTACTCTGCCAATGGAGACAGCAGCCATGCTGAGGGGCACACAGGCATCAGAGTAAAGAAACCACACTGGACACCAGTTCATTCAGCCTTTAGAAGACTCCAGTTCCAGCCACCACCTGATGGCAACTGCATGAGAGACCCCAAGTGAGGATCTCCCAGCTGAGCATGGTCAACCCACAGAACTATGAGAGATTATAATAAAGTGCTTTTCTAAGCCACTAAATTTCTGGGTAGTTTCTTGCATAGCAATAAAATGACCAGAAAATGTGACCATTCTAGAGTCTAAAATCTGGAAGTATAACGCAATAATCTGTCATCCTTAATGTAAATATCCAAAATTATATATACGAACATACACTGATCAGAATGTGAACTGTTTATATGGTAATCTACTTTTCTGTCTTTGTCTCTACCTCTGTCTATGCAAGTTATCTTACTTCCAATTAAAATGATTTCCAGTTGTTTTCTGGCTAATTACTGATATGTGTGCTAACACAGATGTTATATTTATGCTATATGTATGTATGCATACACACACATACACACCCACACAGTGTGTTTTGGGGTCATTTAGCCTGTAAAATAGAATATATAGTAGAAACCTCAATGCTGTTCCTATGTGAAGAACTGGCAATTTAGAAAGCAGTTTAAATTTGTTTTCTGTGCTCCCCCAAAGCATAACTAAGACCAGTAAGACTCATGAGAAAAGTTACAAGGAGTCAAATTTAAGCTCCGCATAAGGAAAGGCCCTCTTTCTGTGAGGAACGCCAAAACAGAATGGGCTTCCCTAAGAAAGGGCCAAATAAAGAGTTCAAGAGCTCCATTCTCCAGAAATGTTGAAAATGACCTCAAGTTCTGGCTGCCTGCTGGAATTGAATGGTTCTTAAGTACCCCCTTGAACCTGCTATTCTGATAAATTTGTGGTGATCATCTTTGGAATGGATTATGCTAATATTTTTATATCCCTATCATATTCCAGAAAAAGACACGAGGAGTATCACAAAGATTCATTCAATACAGCGTCATTAAATTCACAGTCCTTTTTCCTACCAAATCAATATTTAACAATTTTTCAAGACATTTATTGAATAACTAGCTATATTATGGACTTTGGTAGGCCTTGGGGGAACAAAGAGGAATGTGATGCCTCTACTGTGAAAAAGATTATAATTTAAAATGGGAGTTACAACGGGAGACAGAGGAGGACACAACTATGATAACATGGTGCAAGCGAGCAATAGCAATGGGAACAAAGTACTAGGGGAACTGAGAAAGGAACAGAAACATTCTACCCAGGAGATTTGGGGAAATCCTTTAAAAAGAGGTGTAATTGGAGCTGATCCTTGAAATGAAAAGACGGGTAATTCAAAGTTGCAAAGCAGTGAGAGCAAAGAAATAGATAGAGTCATGGGTATCTATGCCATGTCCAGGTAAGAAAGAAGTAATTCAGTGAACCCTTAAACTAGATTAGGAGGGGTAACAAATGAGAACTGCAGCTTCAGAGGTCTCTGGGATAGATGTCTATGAAGGGTCTCAAATAATATGCTAAAATATTTGAAATGTAATCTGTAGAGCTCTCAAAGGTTTTTATACCCAGCAGTTACATGCTCATAGTTATATTTAGAGAGAGCCCTGTATTGGCAACGTGAAGTAGGTAATGAACTGACTACAGGATATGGGGCAACTTTAAAGAACCATGTCAGTCTTGGGTTTAGACTAGGCACCACCTTGGGTAAGGGAAGCTGGGGTGGCGGGATCATCCTTCAAGATCCCTTTCAATCTTCAACTCTGTGACTATGTCCTCTGCAGATGAAACAAGTTCCAGGTGAATTTCTATAAATGACAGAGGTGGCAGAACTCCTGGGCCACTCTGGTGAAAATCACAGAGACACAGCTACTTTAAATACCCAATGAATTTGACAAGAAGCATATAAAGTGTGCAATCTCTGACTAGCTGACAATGGAATCTGAGAGGAAAAAAACCACAAGGAAGACATTAATATGCCACAGTGCAAAGACGTTTTCTACTATCCTACCAGGAAAGACAGATAAGATTTGACTGACCTAAATCCTTTTTGACCTGCATTATTTTCCAAAGTAGCATCTACTGCTTTGGAAGGCCCAGGGCACCTATCTGTACATGTGCAACCTAATTAATGCGTGTAGGAAAGACTTAATTGCACAGGACATTCTGCTAGGTACAGCACAAAAAAACTGCATTGGACTGCCTTCTTGGATTTCATAATCTATTAAAGACAGATGGATGTAGATACACATCTATAATTTAGAAGGGTAACAGCAAGGATTAATTAAACTAGAGAAACAGACAAAAATGTATGTACTTGTATTAAATGCTTCATGAGTATCAACAGCGGGACAATTCCTTGGTTGGTTCCATTTCAAGGGGAAACAAAGCTAAGGGTCAGAGAATACAAGCCAGTGGCAAGATCTCACTCCTGAGACCTGCTGGAAGAGAAAAGGCAAGCTCTGCCTCACTGAGGTTTAACAGCACGTCAGCCAAGGTCAGGGAAAGGGTCTAAAGCACATTCCACAGGACTGCAGCTGCCGGAAGGGAGGAACACCAGGCCAACCACAAGACAGTTGATCTAGGGCTACAGGCTCCTTTTCTTCCTCCCTTTCGGTTGCTGGGCCAACTGGCCCTGCAGAGGGAGATCTCTATATGGCTATCAGAAAAAGGTAGGAATGCAGGAAGTTTCTAATAAATTGAAGGCATGAACCTGGACTGAGAAAGTAGAACGCAAAAAATCTGCAATTGAGGTGTAGTGTGACTGTCATCCCTGAGACTGATACATGGTGTGTGGCAGGAATCCTAAATCCTCTGAATGACCAGTTTGATGGCCATCAGCCAAGCATATCATCAGATAAGAATCTTAGATTCTGAGGAAACTCCTTGTCCTTGATGCCCCCACACAATGGTAAACACACACATTTTCCTATAAAATACAGCCATGAATGACAGCCTGAATGCATCTGCTGAAGGACACAGAGAAGAAAAGGTAACAATTCTACAAGATAACAATACGTGGTACTGTGCTCCTCATTCATAAATTTGTAATACTGTTCATATAGAAAGATGACATATTTTAATGGTATGAGAGGTCCTTTTTTGATAGAACAGTTTGGCCTTATGAAATATGTGGCTCTATTTTGCTGGTGTTGTTCATCCCTGAATGAGGACACAATCCCCAGAAGCAAGAAAGAGAAAATCATCTTTTTAATAGCATGAGACTTCAGTAAGGCAGAGACTTGACAGAAAGCAAGCAAAAGGGCAGACACAAAGGGAAAGGGATTTTGCTACGTGGACCCCCAGGGATTTAGAACTGCCAAAGCATTCAGTAATTTCATGTGGTGCACATGAACCCACTGCTGAAAACCCATTTGTAAGTGTGTCTCTTAGGGAAATTTTGGCAGCTCCGGATGTGGCATTTACATAGTAGATCTACTGTGCGATCTACCTAATAGGGATCCTTAAACCAGGTAGATCCCAAAACCACAAGTTAGATTTATTAATGGATTATGTAGACTGACTGCTTAAGTAGGAATCATTTCAGGCACCAGTGAAGTACCCTTCTCTATTAAAACCTGGCAACACTTTATTGGTCCACAATTTTATATATCAAGTTATTATGACAGGTAGCCCTTTGGCCAGTTACAAGTGCAGAGCTATTTAGACAATTCTAATAAAATACAGATGCATACAACTACATTAAAATCATTATTTTTCCGTGGCAAGTACTAGACACATATATGATTAAAAAACAGATGGACAGAAAATAACATCAGCTAAAAAATGACTAAACGTGGGTGTTTTAGGGTGTGTTAGTGTGACGAGCAGTGAGAACAGGGAAAGGATGTATGAAAGGTTGTTGTCAGTGGCTCTGGGCCATTTTAAGGAATAGTCTTGGCTCCGCAAAGGGAGATCTGTATGTGGGTATCAGCAAAAAGGCAGAAATTCATGAAATTTCTAATAAAATGAAGGTGTGGACCTGAAAGTAGGCTAAAAATTCAAAACTACTGAATTAAATATGACAAGAAATTTGCACTGAAAATATGGGTTTAGATAGAAGAGTTAAAAAAAAGTTGGACTAAAATGTAATTTGGTCCAAGAAAAGGTCAAAACAAACTCTAAAATTAATAAAACAACTAAAAGTCAAGAGTAATTCTGAATTTTCATAAAATAAGATCAGTAACTTGAGTGGTACCCAAGAGATGGTGGAGACCCACACTTAGAAATATCCAGGAGAAGCTGGACAGCGGCATGTAAATCAATGAAGTCAGAACCCTCCCTCACACCATACGCAAAAATAAACTCAGCATGGCTTAAAGACTTAAATATAGACATGGCACCATGAAACTCCTAGAAGAGAACACAGGGAAAACAGTCTTTAACATAAATTGCAGCAGTATTTTCTTAGATCTGTCTCCCAAGGCAAAAGAAATAAAAGCAAAAATAAACAAATGGGACCTAATCAAACTTATAAGCTCTTGCACAGCAAAGGAAACCATAAACTAAATGAAAAGACAACCTATGAACTGGGAGAAAATATTTGCAAATGATGCGACTGACAAGGGAGTAATTTTCAAAATATACAAACAGCTCATACGGCTCAAAATAATAAAGAAAAAAACAAACAAAGAAAACCCCTCAAAGAACCCAATCAAAAACTGGGCAGAAGTCCTAAAACATTTCCCCAAAGAAGACATACTTTGATGGCTAACAGGCGCATCAAAAGATGTTCAACATTGCTACTTATTAGAGAAAGTCAAGTCAAAACTACAATGAGGTTATCAGCTCACACCAATCAGAATGGCCATCATCAAAAAGTATATAAACAATAAATGATGGAGAGAGTGTGGAGAAAAGGGAACCCTCCCACATTGTTGGTGGGAATAGTCTGGTGGAGCCATATGGAAAACAGTATGGAGGTTCCTTAAAACACTAAATATTGAGTTACTACACAATTCAGCAATCTCACTCCTGGGAATATATCCAAAAAAGACAAAAACTCCCAATTTTAATGTTCACAGCAGCACAATGTATAATAGCCAGGATATGGTGGCAACCAAAGTATCCATCATCAGATGAATGGATAAAGATGATGTGGTTTATATATATAATGGAATACTACTGAGCCATAAACAGGAATAAAATATTGCCATGTGTAGCAACAAGGATGGACCTAGATATTCTCATACTAAGTGAAGTAAGTCAGACAGGAAAAGACAAATGTTATATGATATCACTTACACATGAAATCTAAAAATATAATACAAATGAACTTATTTACAAAACAGAAACAGACTCAGACAAAAAAAAATTATGGTTAGCAAAGGGGAAGGGATGGAGTATGGGATTAACAGATACACACTACTATATATAAAAAAGACAAATAATAAAGGCTTACTGTATAGCACAGGGAACTACATCCAATATCTTATAATAATCTATAAGGGATAAGAACTGGAAAATAATATATATACATATATAAGTTAATTACTGTGCTGTACATCTGAAACTAACACAATATCCTAAATCAAGTATACTTCAATATAAAAATAAATAAATATATACCCAGGATATCCATAAAAATAAAAACTCAACTTTAAGTAGAAACCCTCTGGGAAACATGAACACACACACACGCACACGCACACACATGGTGGGCATCAGCCCTGCCCTATGACAGAAAAGAGTATATATCTTTGATTCACTTTTAGTGAAAAATAGACTGCAAAATCAATCACATCACTAAATCTTTCTATATCTTAGTTTTATATTTAAAATGATGGTTAATATTTTGTGTGAGTTACTGACTTCAAAAGTCCTGTTAAATAACATGAAAACAGCTCACAAATAAGTTTACAAGGTAAGTATCAGTGGACTATTACACTATAAAATAAATACAGGTGGTATAATATTTTGGCAGACAGATGCAACAATACAAGACAATCAATTGTCTGTCTGTGACTTAATGTAACCTTGGTTGAGAATGGTTAACCTCATTCATGGTTCCCAGACAAAGCAGGAGTTATTACTTGATTTTAATTATTTCTCATGTAGAAACTCCTCACAAGGTTGTTGAAGCTTATGCCAAAGGTCTCCTTTTAATCACTTTCAAGATACATTCAAACACAAAACTTCAGGATGTGACGCAACAGGAGTACTAAGCAAATGTCGTAAGCTGAGGACCCAACATTATTTTAGGCAGTACTAGAAAACTGTTCGGATCACATAAGAAAGGTAGTAAAAGGTTATCTAAATAATTTCATTATTTTTAACATGAAAAGGATTTTTAAACACAGATAAAACACAGATACTATTTAATAATCCATAAAACCACTTCTTATATAATAAACTGTCACAAAACATAAGCTAGTGCATCATTTTTTAAAAATAAATATTCTAATTTACTGGACATGTTTTTGGAGTTGAGGTGTTATAGGTTACATTAAACAATTAGTCCTGGTACATTTCAACAGACTGCAAATGATTCAGAAATAAATCAAAAACAGCATGATGCATCATTAGATTCCCACTAGCAGTTTATTAATTTATGTATAATTATCATTTGTACAAATTACTGTGAAGGAACTGACAAACTATCAGTGTTCAAAACAACATATTCTTCTCATATGATTAGAAAAGAGAATTGGAGTTTAAATATTTCTAAATGAGAAATCAATTACGATTTGTTATCTCAAATTACATGTCCTTCTACATAAAAAAATAGAAAATCTCCAATTAAGCATTTTATAAAAATCATTCAAAACAACAAGATGTCACATACTGAAATGAAGTCTGTGTCTCTAAAGAACAAAAAAATAATAATGATTCATCTTTTTCATCAAGGGACTAAGGCTAGAATGGCAACATGTTTTTAAATTGTTACCATTTTTCATATTCACACACACAAAAAGCACCCATCTTTCAATTTCTCTAAGAAATCAGCCATGAAAAAATTACACAGAAAAAGCTGATCAAAAAACTAAGAGGAAAATGGAGGATGACTGTCCAATTTAGCCAAGAACTAACAAAAATCAGCAGTGATGCCAGAATTTTCCAAATAAAGTTCAAGGGACTACAAGAAGCTTATCACCTTTTTTCTAAACCAGAAGCACTTCCTGCAAAGTGGCATTTCAGTGTTCAGCACTGTGTGCAATTTGTACAATATTATGATCTATTTATCATGACATGATATTCCTTTGCCTTTCCCTCCTTTACCTTCACTTCTTTCTTCTATAAGATTTCTAGATATTTCACTAATACAGTTTACTGTTTCTATTTTGCTTGGCTTCAATCCTATCTTTGACTGCTATTTATTTACTCCCGGGGTCTGATTTTGCAGTTACTCTTTACAATAATTCTTCCAAGTCTGAGAATTTTATTTCAGAAATCGGTTAAGCAGGCCAGATTTACTGGGCACCTGCCACACTAAACACCAATAGAGGACCCAGAAGAGGAGACACGCTAATGTGTTAATAATTAGTACGTTACATGCGTTGTCACCTCAACCCTTGAAGCAGTTTTATAATTATTAGGTGGTTGAAAATAAATATCTAGCTCTTAGAACTGTGGGAATTAAAGGAGCTAATATTATATAAAGCACTTAGAAGGGACCCTCATTACCTATTAGAAACCTGAGCTGTATTACTGTTAGCTACTATTTCTATCACTGCCATTTTAAGGATGAGGTAACTAAATTCCATAGAGGCTACCTAGCTGTGCTTTTGTCATTCTGCAAGGTAACTGGATAATTTAGACTTTTTGAACTGCATTTATGTAGGCACCACAGTCTTAAACTTGTGTCATTAATACAACCATAATTCACTGCCCCCTCCCAAACTTGAGTCCAGCCATTTTTCTTCTCTTAGAATCAAGGGGTAGTTTATATGCCAAAGTTTCTAATTAACTGCCAAGAACTTCACCTTTTAAAGGAAATTTAATGGGCCCTTGATTCATCAGACCAGGTAAGATAACCAGACAAAGCAGCTCTCACTGCCCCCCAGTCACTAGTCAAAAACCAGATCACTCAGAAAATGGTCAAAGGAGGTGACCCAAGAGATTAGTATCACAACCTGTCAACAGAAACCAGATATTCACAGCTCTGAAGAATGCCTCATTGTTAATTGTATTTTATCATTTCGGAATCCCCTATCCTTCCATACAATAAAAATACTAGATTTTAATGTATCAAAAGTAACTTCTGTTCTCAATTTTCACAATATGTTTTTTGTGTTACACAAGCCTCAAGCTGGAGGGTAGAAACTGGGAAACTTCCCCATTCCTCCTTCTCTCTCTTCCTCTCCATCTCTGTCTCTGTCTCTATCTCTGTCTCTCTGTCAATCTATTTCCACCTATCTACAGAAAGGTATTACAATTCTCTTTTGGATTGATGTTCATAGTTAAAACATGCTAAAGCACGCGCACACACACACATACACACAGAGAAATCTTGCCAACAACTGACAGGTTAGAAATTTCTTGTGGGATCCATCTGTGTTCTCACATTCATTAGGAATAGCAAACATTTTTAAAGCAACCATTTCTGATTAGCTACGCAATAAGTCCAAACAATAAGAAGCAGTGAGAACTTCCAGAACAGCTGCCGATCTAAGATGGCAATATCCTCACATCTGTGTAATGTTGAAATGGCCATCCTTCTTCTATCAATTCCTCTGTGAATCTGTACACACATCAGGTAATCACAGTAACTGGTATAATTTAATAATGCAGAGGACTATAAAATTTACCATCTCTATCTGGAAACCACTACAAAACGTTGTTTAAAATTATTGTTTAGCACTTTTAAAATGTTCAGGAAAACAGAGGTGGAATGGAGATAGGATCTTCTAAAGAATCATTTGGTAATGCTTTGCATTTTTACATCAAGAAAAAAGTTATTTTTAAATTATAATAAGATCTTGAGTAATAAAAACATTGTATCAAAACAACCTTGTTTGGGAAGTGATTATTACAGATTAATGAAACTAAAGATGTACAATTCGGATTTGAGTGATCAACTCAGTCAGACTCAAGGTAAAGGAGAACAGAGACCAGTGTTAGAAAGGCAACTAACAACCTCTCACAAAGAGCCAGAGCAAGAAAGCACTCTGAATCAGCCTTGAGACCTAGCACACCTGAAAAAGTTAAAGCTTATTTCATTCTCAAAGAAAATGATTAGGCCTATCTTTGCAAAACAAATAAATATCAGACTACAGAGTGATATCAGAGATTTTTTTTTTTTTTTTTTTTTTTTTTTTTTTACCAGTTGCATCATTTTACAGATGAGGAAACTAAGGTCCAAAGAACTTGAATGACATACTACAGATTTTATTAGTGGTTTTACCTGGACTAGAATCCAATTCTCTCCTCATAGCCCCATAATCATTTTAATACTGTAGGGGATGACTGCTACTGTGTTTACCAACAAAAAATTCCAAGTATTTACATTTCTTTATACAATTGCACCCCTCCCCCAACCCCAACCAGTTCTCCCCAGAGGGAACTGCCTTTAATTGTTGATTAACTCTACAACAGAAAGCTTAAATTCAAATGTCCTTATGGACCAGGGTGATTGGACAGTGATTGGAATCTTTGGGAATCTGGGGAGTTCATACACACCTAAAAGTAACCACACATTTTTTTCTTAAATCAAATCAAAGCACACTTTGATCAAACAAATGGACCCAAAGTATTTTAGACATTATCTAGATTATCCCACTTAGCTTACTCCACACTGCTGCATGCACTTCCTCTTAATATAGTCATTGTTCCTTCTCTTACTTTTCTTTGTAGCTATAAGGGATATATCATCACTTCCACTTCTTATAACAACTTTACACACCATCTCTCGACCTTGTTTTATAACAGGCTCCTCTTTCAGTTTCCATCCTCTCCTTCTGCTTTCCTCAACCCCAATACCTAACTCCTAGCCTCCACCATCTGCATATTTACTGTGACACTGCCATTGTTGACAATACTTGCATTCTGTTATATAGTCGTGATTATCTCCCACATTTTACTTAAAGATTGATACAAAAAAAATTGAAAATTTGCAAATACATAACCTAACATTTAAGTAATATAAAAATATTGTTCATTTCAGGGTCCACTAAAGTTATATGATTACTTTCCTTTCTTGCATTTTCTTTGTTTTTTCCTGGAGTTTCTACCTTTTTTGTTTTTGCACTATTTGCCTTTGCAAATATTTCTTGGACACTGTATGTTGTATAAAGCTCCCTTTTTGTCCCAAAGCCTCTAACCAGCCAAAGCCCTCCACTTTTGTGCACTGATCCTACACCAGAGTGAAGCAGTAGGAGTTGTGCCTTCCAGGACCGCTTCAAAGCTATGTCTTTCTCTTTCTCTTGATTACATTTTGCTGGGGTTCAACCTCCAGTAATTTTGTAAGGTTACATTTGAGGAAAATATATTTAGTCCTTATGTGCCTGAAAATGTCTTTATTCTACTCTTGCATTTGACTCATATTTTGAGTGGATACAAAATTTTCAGTTGCAAATCATCTTCCTTCAGAAATTTAAGAATTCTATTAATTCTTTAATATCTGCTCTAATTACATTTTCTGTTCTTTTACAGAACTCCAATCAGCAGGAAGTCACACTTCAGGGAGACTCACTATGACTCTTACCTTTTTCATCTTTTTGTTCTTTTTGTTTGCACTGTTGAGAGTTTTTCTCAATTTGACATTACAAATGTTGCCTTAAAATGCTGATTTGAAAATCTTTAATTTCCAACAGTTTTTCTTCTCCATTTGTGTCTTTTCCCTATCATCTTATTTTACGAATGCAATATTTTCTTGAATTTTTCAAAAAATTAATTTTGTTGGTCTCTTGTATGGTCTTTTAATTATCTGCTCCCTGAAAGGTCATTTTATTGTCATTGGTTTTCATTTATCTTGGTCTTTCTTTTTCATGTTGCAGATTTTTGTTAAAACTTTTTCATTAAATTATTTCTTAAATGTCTGGTAATACTTGGTTGCTGTCTTGTATTTAAGAATAAAAGAGCAGAAATGGCTGAACTTTCTGTACTTGAGTGGGTCTTGCTGTACAGAAGACTTTGCTTCAGGGTAAGGAAGGAACTAATCCTTAGGCTTGATAACCCTAGGTGCCAAAATAAAAGGGAATTTATTCTACAGCTGAAAGATGCATCCCTAGTCGCCCTTACCGCCCCTCAGTAGTCCATGTTAATGGGGATGGTTGGGAAGGGCAGGGAAAAAAACCTGCTACAAGGACATCTGCAAAGGAAGTAGACGCTGTGACTGCAAGGTGGGCTATTCCAGTTATACACGCTGAGTCATTATTTTGTCTCAGTCTCAGTGCCCTTCTTCTACTCTATTTTTCTTGGCTTCGGTGAGCCTTCAGCCTTTGGGTTCTTGTTCAGGGTAAAGGGGCTCCCTCCTCAACCTCAGGCCACTGCCCCCTATCTTGGGCAGTTTCCTCCGCCCTGCTTCATTCCATCCAAATTGTGACAGTTTGATATCTTTTTAATTCCTTAATTTAATGTTTAAGTTCATGAGGTTTCAGGAGGGAGTTTAGATAAAGATATGTCCTAATCCTCCCTTGTGAAATGAAAACTCGCCTGTTTAAAAGCCGTTCCACTGACCTACAGAAGTTGCCCTTAAAACACCTAAAATGAGGAAAACCCAAGAACAGACATGATTGTCACACTGCTGCACATCACCATGCTTATGATGGTGGTGATGCTGCCCAGAATCACTCGGACAAGGCTCTCTCCTGAAGCAAACGCAGACTGCACGTGTGCACAGGTCCTAGGGCACACGGGGTAAAAGCAGTACTACTGACTGCGTGTCTCTGAAATGTCTTTTTTGTGAGCAACGAGACAACTGATTAACATTCTCAAAAAAAGATGTGTTGAAATTCAAAATTATTTAATGAGATAGTTTCAAATATCTTAGATTTGTGGAGGTTATTTTTCCTTACAAAGGGATGGAAATGAGGCATACATGTTATCCCACTTGAATTAGAATTTTATATAGATAATAAGAATCTGAGCATTGTAGAAGCAAAATGGGCCTATTGTTGTCTACAACAGCAAATGAAGTGTCTCATAAGCAGCAATTCAATGTGTTAATTCAGCTGCACCATCCAATTACCTAGGATTCATCTCAACTTAGTGAACAACAATAAAACTCTTTAAAAAATCTGTGACAAAATGTCTGCTCTAGGTTTACCAAATAGGGAAAAATACCATCCCAAAGTCAGGGAACAGGAGCCATGGAATATAAATTTTACGAATTGTTCATCACCATCTATCAATTAATATCACAATGAAATCCTGACATGAAGTCAATAGCCTAGAGTTAACAATGAAACATGTCCTGGACTTTTGATAAGGAAAACCTGACCAAGGAATGTGAGAACTGTGTGGCAACTGAAATTGGCACCCCCTCAAATAACACAGCATTCCCCTGGAGCCAGTGCCTGCCAACTGACCACAGGGCCCAAGCACACAATGCTAAAAGTAGACAAAGGTAATGAGATGTGAATTTAGCATCCCGAGCCTCCTGCTAAATGACCCAGATGCAAGAGCCAGAGCGTCTGCCTCTTACTTACTAAGGGACTAAATGATGAAATGAACAGAAGCTCTTTTTTTATTTACATTTTTTAGAGAACCAAGAGAACGAATACACAGTCCAGCCCTGCTTCATGAGGATGTATTAAACCACAGAAAAAGACAATTTAAAGTCGAGAGCATTATGAAGAAGGAAGACAGGAAGAGAAGGGCAGGGAAAAGATATGGAAGAAAGAGAGTAATGAAAAATGATGAAACAGTATTTACTTGAGAAGAAAATACACAGAAACTGTGAAAATCCAAAGGATATGGGAGAAATCTGAATCATGATCAGGCACAGGCTGGTTTCTAATACTTTTCAGGATGAGTGATCCATAATCCCATTTGAGACTGAACTATCAAGAAAATCAAGAAATATGAGCCTTGAGGGTTTAGAAAAAGAGGTGGAATTTGCTGTGAGAGAAAGAGGAAAGACAGTAGTACTGAGTTTTAAAACTTGGCTAGTCAGTAATCCCGTAAGCTCTCACTTCATTTACAGAATCTGAAAACAGGATTGTTTTTAAGTGTAGATTTTTACTTTTTAAAAAACCAGATAGGTAGGGTGACTCACTACTGGGGTATCTAATTCAAGTAATTTACACAACCTAATCAAATGTCAGTCAGTCTAAAATAATATTTTTAAGACTAAAGAGAAGTCATTAAAACACTGCCTGAGTGCATTCATCACAAATATTAAGTAACAGAAAGTTGCTGAAAATCAACCAAAGGCTAGAAGGAGAAAATGTATCTCATCAAAGATTAATATATCAGTTCTTTATAGATTACCAGTGATTACAAATTTGTACAGATATTCCATAAAATAAAAGCTTACAAAAAACATATTTGAGAAAAAAATCCAGAAGTTTCAGTAGGATTTCTCCAATCCTTTCATAAATATTAATATTTTAGAATGTAATTTAAACAGTTTATGAACAGTATTGCAGGAAAATAAGCTATTTCTTACTAGATCAGTTACTGATTGAAGTCTATATATAGAAATTCTACTTATAGATTTTGATTTTTTTTTCTTTTGTCTGCATCACTATGTGTTTGTTCACTTCTTTTTTTGTTTTCTTTTTTGTTGGGGGTGCACAGTGATCGGCACCTATGAAGAGACAAACATCAATCTACCTGAAGAAAATCACTGATTTTTTTCCATGTTTATTGTCCCTTTCATAATTAACTTTCTTTCTTAATCTGGTATGACTTCTTAAAAGGTAAACTGTTTTCAACTCTACAAATCTGAGTTTGTCGGTCAGATTTTCTTCCCTCATTTCTAAAGGCAAAACTTATTCAGGTAGGAAACAAAACATACAAATCTGGGTTTCATTTTCAGTTCTGTTGCTTCAAGCCTTGTGACTGAAAGTAGATCATTTTAATCATTTCACCAACATAGCATAGCTCAGGCCTTGCCATTTCAATCAACTTACCCCGGACAACTTAACCTTTCTGGGTCTCAATTTCCTTATCTGTAAAACGGAGGTACCAATAAAACCTACCTTGGAGGTTGCTATGATTGAATGAATTAATATCTGTAAAGCACTCAGAACAGAGTCCAGAACACCGTACCTTCTCTATTTTGTTAAATAAATAAAAACTGATAAATCTGAAAAATGTACTAGAAGTACTTTGGTTGCTTGAGACCTCAGACTCATCTAGGAAAATGTTTATAAAGATAGATCCTCTTGGATTCATCCCAGGCAAATGAGACTCTGTTGATACAGAGATCAACCTGTATTAAAACAAACAAACAAATAAACGTCCCTTGAGGTAATTTCAATTTACAAACTGGTTTGTTAGCAGTGACATTAAACAGTGCCCTCGGTCAATGTAACTACATCTCCTGCACTCCAGCGGCATTCCTTTCCTCTTCACTGGCCACAACAGTCCCTATCCAAAGCAACTTGGGATTTAATAGCATCAGTCAGTTTTACAAAAGCAGTTAGAAGTTCAGCTCTGGAATTTTCTTTCTTACCTAAAGCAAAACTGCTTTGTCCTCACCAAGGCAAACAAAGACATAAAAAGGAGCAAACTCATCCCTAAGGCTGGGACACACTGGTTAAAGGGAAGGATGGAATCAGTTTTTGAGACATGCTCCTTTTGTCTTCCCCAACATTTATTCTTCATCCAAGGACTCAGATTGGTACAGTCTTAGTGATGGTGATTTGTGGTTAACTACCATGAAGGAACAAGTCACCTTCAATCCTCTAATCCTTTCAATACACACTGATGCAGTAAACTGAGGCTAGTGCAATTGCTAGCATCTTGCTTAGGTATAAATGTTACTGTCCAGATTTGCAACTAGGAAGATGAGGGAACAGATCTAAGGGCTAAGTCCTGGCTATGACAACCATGCTGGCCTGTGCTGTGTGGGTGCTCGGGGCCCACGGGCTAGGCAGCGTATTATCTTATAGTGGTTCTGACTATGAAACGCTCCCAATCATAGGCTACAGAATGTGGTGAAATAAATTACCAGACTGTGATGAAATTTTCATCAGTCTTTGCTAAATTAGAAAAATAAGTACAATGTAGAAAAATGCACAAGAAGCTAAATGTATTCTATTTTAAGGATGAGATTTTGAGACTTAGTTCCACCACCAGTTGGTGTTACAATGTCCACTCTTTTGTAAAACGATTGTGATATACGTAGATTTGTTAAAATCATTCTTACCATGCAAAAGAAAATCTTCACATGGAGGTTGACACTCATTTTATTAGTCATTAGTGAAAATGTTAGACTGAGTACTGTAAGGGCACTGGCTTCAGAGACAGAAAGAACTGATGTGACCCCTGGCCCTACTAACACACATTAGCTGTGTGATTTCAAGCAAATGATTCCTCTTTAATACAATGGGGAGAGTCATACTACTTATTATTCAAATGTTTATGAGGATAAAAAGTGGTAAGAGCTGTTAGATATTTACTTACCCAGAAGTATAAAGTATCTAGCAAATAAATTTTAGTTATTTTATCAATTGGTAATCATTTTTAACTCAAACTCAATAAACTGAAATGGCTATACCTTTACATGCATTTGCTTCCAAGTATTCCCATTTTTCTTTCAGTAGACTAATGGCAGTACTGCATAGGGGTCTCGATAGCCATATAAATCTCATCCTCTCCATCTGAAACTAATTATATAATAAAAATCTCAGCAGGACATTAAGTAAGTTATTATGCCTCTGGTCTACAAGATAATCCTCCCCATATGTCAAAATTCATTTTTTAACACACAAAAAAAGTGATGCTGTGTTTATAATATCAAGGTAATTAATATTAGGCAAGAGACTAAGTTGGCATTTACTACTATCTCGGAGGTGTAATTTAGATGATTTTGAATGCACAGGCTGTGCTTCAAATTCTTGTTTACAGTGGCTACTCAGCACATGTATTATGCTCACCAAAGTGCCAACCAACAGTTTAATCACACTCTTCCTATAATGTTCTACAAGATCTTAAATAAGACTTAAGTGACAATTCAGTGTAGTTTAATTTATCAGAGTCCCAATTAATTCTACATCATGTTAAAAACACTGATATGATGTACCTTAGACAGTCCTCATCTATCTTAACAGCAAGCACTTCTGAAAAAAATTCAAAAGGAAACTGAGTAATATGGACAGTGTGTTTAATTTTCTCATCTAACAAAAAACACGATCACAAGTATGTTCATACCTATGATGGTAACAGTCACTATTTTCCCTAAATCCCTCTCAAAGCTATGTTAGGAGGATTAACTATTAATATGGGATAACTTTTAATAATTGATATTTTGCATCTTGCTTTAGACCTGTTGTGAAGAGAGGACAATACACAGTAGGGTAAACATTAAGAGAGAAACTGATAGTTCATGAGGTCTATAGTTATATGGATGTGTCCTTTGAGAAAAAGCATGTCTCCTACTGGAACTTACATTTTAAATGTTAAACCCCAATAATCTCCTAATAATCTGAAGTAATAACTTGTAAAAAAAATAAATAAGAATTTCAGCTTAATTAAATAGGTCCTAGAAATACTAAGAAAATAAAATTGGAAAACTCACAGCCAAAAATGAATTTTAGTTATTGTACTCAAAAAGGACATCAGAACATACATTAATCACACAGATGTTTCTAGCCATCTGTACTTATTTCTTGGTAATCATCTTGGACCAGTTAAATATATTATTATAGATATACTACATTGAAAACACACAGATAGTTCTAAAACTGAATCAAGAAGAAATCAGTATCAAAATGAATAAAATACATTTGATTTATATTTTGCTCCCAAAGATAATTGCTTATAATGCCCCCAATGGATGACCAACTACTACTAAATTCATGTGTTTATACATTTTCACAAATTTCTTTGAATTCTCCAAGTACTAAATTTCACAATGGAAAGCTAGACTCTTCAAAAATACGTATGGCGTAACTGAATGGCAAACATCTCTAAGTAAACAATGTGCTTTAAGATAGAAATTGTAAATAGAAGTTTAATCTGTTAAAAATGATAAATGGTTTATAAAAGCAGACAGTATATGATCTTTAAATGTGACTTATGTATTCAAACATGTGCTTCTGTGTGTGTGTGTGCAAGAGAAGGGGCATATTTAGAAATGTCATCAAATAGCTTGTCAGAGTCAATATGAGTATATATACATATATAAAGTCTTAATTTGATGTTTCACATGTGCTTATTCTGATGGCAGGAAGGATTTAGAACCAAAGCCCAGTTAAAATTCTTGGATAATTAGGCATATGGTCACTCAGACTTCAAAGTAGTAATCCTGCTACATTTAAACTGCTAGACATCAAATTTAAGATGTCTACATGTTCCTACTACTAATACCAAGACAAACTCAAGAAGGTGATGTATTAAAAGTCCCAGTTAAGAATTTGCTGTTTCTTGCAAGAGGTACCACTTGAAAATGTGTTTAATAAGGCAAATTAAAGGTTAAAACTATACTAACTGTTCATTTTCATGAAGACAATAAACACTTATCAGAGACATGTAATATTATTTATTTCACATGGTGGGACTTTATTGATACCTTACTCTCAGTCATTTTCTGTACTTTTTTTGTTATTCAGAAACACCAATATCCTCTTCATTTACCTATCTAGGAAGACTCAAAATACCCATTTACTACTTGTTCTCTCCCCTCTTCCTAAAATGTCAGAGTTTTAAAAAGCTGCAAAATATCTAATACATAGAAATGTTCCTGTTACAACTACCACTTCTAAAAATCAAGTTAGGAAAATGGAAACATCGTATTTCACGCTGACATAATTTTGACCTGAAATTAGTGCACTTTAAGTTAAAAAGTTAAATGTGTCTCAATATTCTTATCAGTAAGAAATCAGAATTTATCTCAACCTGTATCAGAATTTCCACCTTCACTATGTCTTTGCTACTTTTAAATACAAAAAATAGGGGAGAGGATCAGTTGATTCACAAGTAATATTTTTCAAGCAAAATTGCCTTGAACGTGCTCCTGAACAACACTCGTGGTAAAGCCCCAACTGTTTTAAGAGGTGACTACCATATCATCAAAAAAGCAATACTGCAGCACACAGATTCCTACTAGTATCTCATTTCAGAAGGCAGTACATTTCCAGGTACTCTGGCAAATTCTCATAAACATGAAGTATCACACCTTCACCCCATATATTTGAAGCAGTAAGAAAACCTGTAAACTATTTAAGGTAAGTGATTTGGTTTGCAGATCAACTTATAGCCCTCAATTATTTTAAGCTGAGACACCTGTTCTTCATACTGAAAGAAAAAACTTTTCACCTGTTAAAACCACATGAATGTATTCACCCACAAATGATGTCATGCCCTAGTTTACTCTCAGGTAAGAAGATTGAGAGACGCCACCCATCCGAGCCTCTAAATGCATTCCTTCAATTCTGCAGTGACTGGTAAAGAACAAGTTATCAGCCAAGTTAAAGTCTTGCACACGGGGGCAAATTCAAGCAGCAACTGAGGTAAAAAGACACAGCCGACTCATGTTTCAACATCCCTTGCACTAGACCTCAGTTCCCATTCATAAAAGACTAAATTAAACAGAAAAAAGAGGCACAATTCAACTTCTTGTATGTGGGCTTATTAGCATAGCTAGGTGACTTCAAAGCCCCCAATCAACCAAAAATTCCTAGCAAGCATTACTGGTTTTCCCACACTGAGCTAGGGTCTGCATATCTGAGACAGCATCTAGTCCCACTCTGGACTCAGATCCAGAATTAATCTACAGCAGCAGCACTGTGCTTCCTTTGGAAAAGCTTTCTTTTCTTCTTCCCCAAATCTGATCTGAGACACAATATCTATACTTAAGCAAGCAGCTTAAGCCCTACAATGGGATGAGCATCAAAGAAAGAGTAAATTAAAAGTATTTACTTAAACAAGCAGGAGCAGCTGAAGAAAACTCAGTGGAGTTGAAGGTGGGCCGGGACATAACGAACAGACATGAAATCCTAGCTTGTGGAAAATCGTGCAGGAAAATGTACGTTTCTTATGTTTAAAGCCTACCTTAGGCTATGAAAATTCTTCAAATCTATCCACCTCTGAAGTCACTTGAAAAGGGTTTCAGTATTAAGGTTCTAATTCTGTAGGAGAGGAAGAGTTTGTAGAGATCAGCTGAAGAAAAGGAAAGGATGGGTGAAATCAAGGAGAATAATCTGGGAAGGTGAGAGGTCCAAAGTACGTCACCAATAGGTTGACCTTACTTTTCAATATTCTCAAACCAGCAGGTTTCTCTAACACTAGAGGGCATGAATGCAAACACACACACACACACACACACACACACACACACACACACACACACACACACACACACACACACACACACACACGATGGGCAAGGGGAGCAATCCTGGGTAAAGGCAGCCTTCATATAAAGCTTAAGATCTGGGGGGCCCCAAGGACACTTGAAATTTCAGGGGGTCGGGGTGGCCAAGTGTCTTTAGCCCTGCAAATAAAATCTCTGTGCTGTATTTCTGGGAAGAGGGACAGCTATCTCTTCCAAGGAAACCGCTCAAGGATTGAGTATTATGACAGTTTAAAGCAGAGAGTCTCCCAACGCTTCTCTCCTTCGCTAGCAACACCTTAGCCTTTGAAAAGCTCCCACCCTTTCCAGGTTAGTTTTCCCTGGATCCCGAAGCTTCTGTGTTTATCTGCCCACTGTCTCCTCCAGTGGCTGACTGTAAAAGGCTAGAGATGTAGACTCTCCACCTGGAAATTCAACTGATCCTAGTCGAAGAACGGGGGAAGGGGAGGGGCGCCCGCAGTTTTCCCTGTCCGGACCAACAGCTTCCTTGCCCCCGGGTTCGCGGCAGCGCCCTCGGACCCAGGGATGGGAGGCTGGCCCTTGCGCCCCCTCATTCAGTCCCTCGACTCCAGGATAGCCCAGCCAAGAGTAGACTGTCTCCATCCCCGAGCCCCCCATCTCCTCTCCAAGAAGGGAAGTCTCTGTACCTGGAGGTGCCCAGAAGGCAGGCCGGGGCGTGCTCCTCTGGCCAAGAAGCCTCCGGGTCTGCGAGCTGGTGGTGCTCGAGAGGGCCAGGCACGATAGATGAGACAGAGAGACAGACACAGGCAGCGAGAAGCAGAAACAGAAAGAGAAAATATAGCAAGACGGAGAGACAGCGAAGAGATAGAATACCAGGGACACAGGGACATCCCCCCAAAAAAAAACAGGGAGAAAGAGAAAGAAAAAGAGACAGAGAAATCTGGAGCGGGTGCGGGGATCCAGAGAATCAGGGAAAGAAACTGAGTCAGAAATGGACACACAGAGGGTTTGAGAGGCAAAGGGAGACAGAAAGAGAGGAAGGCAGCCGTCGAGGAAGACACTCGAGACCGAGCGCGTCCCCGATGTCCGGCGGACAGAGTAGATGCGCCCGCGCACCGCAGCCCCCGGGCGCCCGCAGCTGGTGAGAAACTTGCCGGGGCGGGAAGGCCGAGCAGCCCCCGCCGCCGAGCGCCACCAGGGCGCAGAGAGTGGCCATCGTTCCCCAGCTCGCCCGGCAAGCGGAGAAAGCAGGATAGAGGGCGGGCGGTGGCGGAAAGTTCGCGCCTCGCAGTCCTCCCTCCGCACCTGCAGCGGCGGGCAAGCGCGCTCCCACCGCGCGGGGTGCCGCCTTACCGGGTTCGTCCGCGCCCCTGCCCCGGGACCGACCGCGGGAGCTCAGCTCCGCACCCTGCCACCCGCTGCGGGACTTTGCGGCGCCCACCCGGGCACTCGGGCTGCCCAGAGGTGACTCGCTCCAGGCAGAGGAAGAGAGGGTAAGCAAGAGAGAGACGGAGACCTGCTACTGTGGCCAGGGATCCCGCGAAGAGGGTACAGCGGTCCACGCACGGAATTCAGCCTCCGACTCAGCCCGGCAGGCGCCGGCCGGCTGCGCCGAGTGCGCAGCGCGCCGAGCCCGCGCTCACCTGGAACCCGCGCCGGCCCGCGAGCGCCGCGTGCAGCCCGGCTTCCCGCCGGCGCCTCTCACTTCACACTTCCCCGCGAGCAGAGCAAGCCGGCTCCGGCCTCGGCCAGCCCCGGAGAGAAGCCCTCATAGCGCAGCGGCGGGCTGGAGGGCTCCGCGAGCGCGGCGAGAGCGGGCGCCGAGGCCGAGGAGGAGCAGAAGACCAAGCGAAGGCTCCTAGCACATTGTCACCTCGGCAGAGCCGCCGCCGCCGCCGCTGCCGCCGCCTGGTCACTTCGCCCCCAGCCCCCGCCCCCCTCCCACCCCGGCACGCTCCCTCTCAGCCCCTCCTCCTCGCGCGGTCCCTCCCCCTCCCGTAGCCCCAGCCTGGAGGCCTCTCACTGGGCTAGTATCATTTACGTAACCAGCACCTCCAGCCCTCCCCCTTCTCCGCTCCCGCTCCTCCCCGGGCTGGGGCGGTGCTCACTGAGCGTGTTCCAGCTGCTCCTGGAGCTGCCGCTCCAGCGATGTGCACAAGTCCCGCGATACTTGGCAGGCTTGGCACCCAAGAGCAACCGTGGGGTCGGCTCCTCTCCACCCAGAGCGCCCCGCGACCCCTGATGCCCCGGGGCCCCACCCTGCGAAAGCAGGCTGGCATACACCGCGTTGGTCCAGTGCACCAGGAAGCTTCTTAGAGGTCGGAGACTGCCCTCGGGGGAAAGCTCTAGTAAACCCACCCCCGCCGTCGACTCCAATAGAGAGAAGCTGCGGGGAACTTGAGGTTTAGGCGCGGAAGCAAAAAGGACGAGCCAGAGTTTGGCCTTTAGTCAATTACAATTGGTTTACCCTGGCAGGATCCTAATGTTCTGGTTAGCGACAGCCGCTGCCACCAAAAGCACTGTTAAGAGACCTGGAAACGCAAAGAGCTTCCTCGTACTCTTAAATTTTTTAGGGAGCAGTAAAGAAAAAAGGTAGGGCTTTAAATTCCTTTCTCAGGAAGATAGTCTTTACACACACACACACACACACACACACACACACACACACACACACACACACACCTGCAAGTTGCATTTCAAAATAAATATGCAGTCATTTATAAGTAAAGTTAATGTGTAGTATAGTAGAAAGTTCATGATACTGAGTTAAAATATATGTAAGGATTTTAGAATAGTGCGTGGCACAAGGCACAAACTTAGGACTCAGATATATTAGCATCCTAAGACTTCGGACCTACCCCTGACTGCCATGTGAGAAGGACTCTTCAGAAATTGGAATTGCTGAGTTCAAGTCTATGCTTTGATATTTATTCACTTTTGGCTCTTGGTTAGTTTTGGTTCTTGACTTTCTTGTTTCAGTTTTATTTGTGTGAGAGGGTAACATAGGGGTCCTTTCTTCCTCTCACAGGGTCACTTCATGTTGTCTTAGTTACCTCTGCTTAGTTAATGTGGCAAAATTTGGGGACGACATAAGCTACTCCAAAAATATTGAGCTATGTTGTACAAATATACATTATTAATTATAATCCAGTATCAATGACATTCATTATATTCATGAAAGGCAATTTTTAGAGATGTTATCTTTATATCTTTCCATGAATCAATTAACATCTAACCTGTTATGATAACTGTACTTAATGTTTTCTCCTCCACTGTCCATCCTGCCTACCTCCCTGCACCCTTCAATTAGGGAGCATCTACCAGAGGTGCTTCTGTGCATGTGTGAGGACACAGGGTGCCACTCATAACACCAAGGACACTAGACTTTTTCTCTGTTGCTTGCTCTTTTGAGTTACAGTTGTGTTATCAGGTCACTCACCTACCTCTGCATGGCACACTGAGAAAGGCCATGGACCAGCAGGAAGAAGATTGAGCTTCTAATGCTGGTAAAACCACTTACAAGTCATATGTCCTTGAAAAACATATTAAGTCCCCATACTTACATTCATCTCTAAAAAAGGTAGCAATATCATTTTGCAACCTTGGTAGTAATATGTAACTAAGGCAAGAATCATAAAACTAGTCAGTAAAAGTTGCGCATGTAGTCAGTTATTTATGTAATCCCAAAGTACTTCCCTGGGGATTATTAGCTTCTTGTGTATAACACACCACCCCCAAACTTAGTGGCTTAAAACAGTACACATCTATAATTTCTCAAGGTTCTGTGGGTTATCAGGGTGGTGTTCTGCTCTGGCTGGCTCACTTTAGTCTGGATGGTCTCAGTCACTTGTCTAGTGGTTGGCAAGCTGACCTGGGGCAGGGCTCAGCTGGGATGGCTTATCTTTGTTTAAGCCGGTCTGTCATCCTTCAGTAAGCTAGTCCTGTCTTCTTGAGTACTGGGAGTTGCAGGATTTAGAAAGCAACAATGGAGTGCAAACTCCAATGCAGAGCACTTTTTAAAGTCCTGCCAACACACATTTACCCGAAGAAATTACATCACCAAGCCCATATTTGAAGGGTGAAGTAGTATACTCCATGTCTTGATGAGACAATGCAATGAGATGATGAAACTGCAAAATCCTATATCAAAGAAGAATGCAGACACAAAGGGGAAGCACTTGAGGCCATTTCTGTAATTCACAGATTCTCCTTAATTACAAAGGAATAAAAAATTCCTTATAATGAATACATCTGATAGAGATCACCTTAACCAAGTGATCAAGATTAAAATCACCAGCAATGGGATCAGGTGACATTATGAGCCTCTTTTTGTTTAATGAAGTAGCAGACACACATGGTCTCTAAGTCACTCATCACCTAAACAGCTTAAAATCAGTTAAAGTAATAGCTGATTAAAACCAGTTAGAGTAATAGCTGATTAAAACCTTTCAAATGCATGGACACTCAGGAGAGAAGAGTGAGCTATAAAAGCTCTGGAAAGTCTACAGGCTCACAGTGGGAGTTTACAGTCCCATCTTTGCTGGAAGAGCATGTTTTAAAAAATAAACATTTTAGGAACTGAAATAATAGTGACTTTAGCAGCAATCCCAAACAAGGAAAAGATGACAAATGAGAGACACATGACATCATAAGCCTCATGATGTGACTCACGAAGAACTACGCAATATAATTTATTTAGTATTCCAGACTAAAAAAAAGCATAATCAACTCTAATCACGAGGAAGCAAAAGACAAACCTAAATTGAGATAAACTCCACAAAATATCTGTACTTTTCAAATATGTCACTGCGATGAAAGTCAAAGAAAAGCTGAAGAACTGTTCCAGACTAGAGGAGATTAAAGACACATGACAACTAAATGCAAAGTGTAATGTAATGTGAACTGAATACTCTACTGGAAAAAATACATAACTATAAAAAGGACATGGGGACAATTGGCAAGATAAGAATAAACTTTATAACATCTCATCTGTAGGCCTTTTATCTATGTTAAATTACAACTGGTTTTGTATCAACATTAAATGTCCTAGTTTTGATCATTTTACTGTGATTACTGTAATGAAATATACTGGAGTAAAAGGAGCATAGTGGTTGCAGTTTATTCACAATGATTCAGAAATACCTTTAGAGAGAATGATTTTAAGAGTTGTTAAATTTGAGTGAAGAATATAAGGTAATTCTTTGTACTAATTTTGCAACTTTTTTAAAGTTTAAATTTAATATTTTAGATGATAGGAGAAATAGTCTGCTTATCTCACAAGTAAATTACATGCAATAATTTACGTGAATGTGTTAAAAGTAATGAACATTTATATTGTACTTTTTCATGAATGCTACATTTTATTGTGCTATGTTCTAAACCAATAAGCAGATGTATACTTTTGTCAGGTGTTACTAAACTCTCAGAAGAAAACTGAAAAAGGCTAAGAGCTGAGCTTTTAATCTAGTTTGCCACAAATGATTTTTTATAGATATCCCATGATATATTGACAACCTCGCCTATTGGGAGTGGCCACACAGGGTGGCCTCAAGTTGCCAGAGTCCGTAGCCAGGCAGCTTCTGGTCATAAGAAACCTGTTCAGGGCTCTTTGGAGAAAGGCCACTATCTGAGTGTGTGTCCCATTCTTCCAGTGGCATAGATATAGAGATGTCTATTTCTGGACATCTGCTTCAGCATTCAGCAGCATACAACTGACAAGGGCTCATGGAGTGGTTTGAGGATTTTTTTTTTTTTAGGAGCAAAGGAACATTACATGAATTTCAAAGTGTAACCCATTGCAAATGGGGGAGCAAGGACGTCTGGCAGGAACTTCTAGGGAGCATGGCTCCAGTTAATGATCCAAAGCTCCACCAACATAAATATCAGATAATACTATTCTATATGCTGCTGATTTGCTATTTTTATGGTAACCATGTCAGCTACAGATTGGCTATTCTAATAATGCTTGGGAATTCTTCAAGCTCAAGCTTTATAATGATTTTTATTTTTCTGATAAACATTTTGCATAGGTTTGAAATCCATTTATATCCACAAAAATTCAAAATCACAACTATTAATGAAAGAAAAGTAGAGATGAGTAAAATACCATTTTAACTGATATAAATATTTGATCATAAAAGTAAATATTTAAAATCTTTTTCACCTACTTGTGCAAACAAATTTTCTCACCTTTGATGATGATAAACTATTATATCATCATTAAAAATATCATTATTGGGAAATAATATAGCTATTTCAAGAATAAAATCAATTATTATTAACTTGAGTTCATGGAGGCAAGGTCTCATTAAATATTTTTTAAAGATTTTATTTGGAACTGAAACAATTCAGTAGTAGATCTTATCTTCTTTAATATATTATTTTCCTAATAATAATTTAATAACGTGAAGAAAATATAATTAATTTTTAACCAAGCTCCACACTGATACACTAATATTTGCTCTAGTTTCTCATGATCCATAAGGCCCTGTATACTTCTTAGCACCTAACAGTTACAAATTTACAGTTTTCCATATTTGTGTGATTAGTGCCTGTTTTCTCCAATATACAGTAGGATACACCAAGGTAAAATATAGGTTTATAAGGTGGCAGTAGGCATGCAGGGAGTTGTAGCTTCACTCCAAGCAGGGTGCCTGTTGTACAGTAAACATTTGTCAGTAATGAATAAATTAATCCAACCAGCTATTAATCAATAACTATGCCTCTCCTGCAAACCCTTCACTTTTTAAAATCTTCCCTTTCCCCACTAGCCTTTTTTTTCCCTCCTTATTTTGAATTCTTGATTGGGCAGTAATCATGTGTGCCAAAGAATTAGGAGAAACAACTAATTTTGAGCCAATAAACATCTTTCAGCACCACGGAGAGCGACAAATGAGTGCCTCCCAACCAACTTTGTGGTCATGCCAGCCTGACTATACTATTATTTACCACACATTGAAAAGGATAGGTAAGGAGATAGAAAGCGGGACAATGTGGAAAAGACTAAGCCACTATTCAGCATTCATAAATAGAGATAAGTAAATAGATGGAAAGCAGGACAATGTGGAAAAGCACTGGCATTCACTTAAGGGAATGTGGTTATGCTGTCATTTAACTTCTCTGTATCACCATTAAATTAAAAGGCAAATATGAAGTAAAATATTAAGTAGCATCAGAGTTCAAAACATTTAGCAATTACATATTCATGACCTCAAGAGTTTTTCATTTATGTATACCATGTGGACATATCCCTTCTTAGAAGATAAATCCCTGGAAAGCAGGGACTGTATCACTACTTCCCAAGACTGAGTCCAATGTCTGGCACATAATGGGTACTAGTCATATTTTCACTAAATATATACATATATACTAAATTATATAATCCTGTCAATAATATTTTGTTTGCTTATTAAAGCTCAGGAATATTCCATTACATTGGCAAGACTATTTTCACATCTAATTTCTGTTTAAAATTTTAGTATGAATGCTTATGAGAAACAACTACATAGCAGGTAAACTTTATTGATTTTCATATTTTAAAGCTATATTTAAAACATTACCCTCTTACAATGAAGAATTTTCCAGTGTGTTTTAATTAGCTATTTGAAGCTTTACTCATAACTCGAGCATATTAATCTGACAACCACAGAATTTTTTAGCCAGCAAATAGCTACCATAGCTCTCTACTCCATCAATGCACAAATGTAAAAGCTATTGTCTTACAGAATTAGAGTCAGACACAAGGAACAAAGTATCAAAGCCACTACTTTTTAATTCAAATGTTAAAAAAAGATTCTCAGAATCATACTAGGTTTTCTTTCTCAGACTCATTTTTCTTCAGCAATCCTATTCAAAGCAAATTATTTATGTTGCTATACAATGTATAAAACAAAACTTATGTGTACTGGACAAGAAAATTTTAAATAGGAAAGCTCATAAATTATTCAATGTTTAACAGCGAACAAACAGGAAGTAGGAAGTATTAAGTAGAGTGTCACAAATTTTATTCTGAGCTGTATCTAAATATCTGGTTACATTCTGGATAAAAAGGAGAGACTGTTTCACTTTACATAAATCTGTGTTGCCAAATTTATGTCAAGAGGCAACTGTCTCAACATTAAATGGCAGAAGAATGACTACCATTTAGTAAAAAAGGTGACTACAATTAACTGTGAGAATTTATGAAACTTAAATAAAGATATATTTCACTTTATTTTGAAAGATTAGTAGTTCATATTATACTACAGATTAAATGTAAAAAGTGAACATGTTACTATTTTTCCTTAATTAGCCTGAAATGCATAATAATCCATTATCAGAAAAATGTAATATTTATATTATGATATACATAGAGAAAAAAATATTTATAGTTCCTTTGAAAAATATAAAGCATTTCAGTATTGTAATAACAAGCATAGAAGTAAAACTTAGTAGATCAAGAATAAGAATTATGGAACATTTCAACAATAGGCCCCATGATTCTTCACTTAATAGATGCAGTGATGTTTTGAGTCATTAATATCATATAAAATCAATCCAATTTTATTAGTCATAAAAAGAATAATCATAGACTCTCTAAGAAGAATTTCATAAACATGGGAATTGACCTTTCATGATTTATATTCTGATGTTAACAGTTACTCACATTTGTAAAGAAAACAGAATTTAAAGTATGTAAGTGTATCTTTGCTCCAAGGATAAATAACAGTTCTCAAAAGTCTTTCCCTATTTTCAGTTATACCAATTTGACTAATATATTTTTGCTGCTTCTCTGATGAAAATATCATTATATATGTATGTAGGTATGTATGTGTGTATGTGAATCTATGAATTCTAGTACAATTAATTTTTATGACATGAATGCCCAGAGTTATCTAAGTGTGTAATTCCTCTAAGATTCTTGAACATGAAAAATTAAAAACTGAAAATAATATTTTCTACACCACATATCTGTAAACTATGTGAGCTGCCAGGAGCTAGATTTTTAAAACTGATATAAAACCTAGTGTCATGGCCTCTAGAAACCCATTAAAGAAATGAAAGCCCAGCAAAAGTTAACTATATTAGAAACTGCTCTTCAAAAGTGTTGCTTCTGCTTCCATTTTCATCATAAACCACAGAAATTAGAAAATTAAAAAAATCACACTCATCTTCACTCTTTAACCTATACAAAATTGTATATATAAAATTCATTTATATATCATCTTCCTTCTCAGGCCAGGGGGTCACAATCAGTTTGTAGACTTCAAAGCAGACATGGAGTAAATGCTGTTATCTAGCAGCCATGTGACCTTGAGCATGTACCTTTCTGAGAACAGTCACTTTTTTGGTAAAATAAGTATATACTACGTATCAAAGTAGATATTTTAAAAGTTAGATGATGCTGTGTATATATGTAGCTCCTGCTAGGTACCAAATAAATGATACTATTTCTAAGTTCTCTGTATTTTAAACACTATTGTTATCAGTTTTCAAATATAATGGGAGCTTCAGATGAATCCTAGAAGATTTCATGCTCGCTGCTATGGGAACAATGTAGGAGTAGGAACCAAGTCAACACTGTTTGAGTACATATCAGAAATTCTCACTGTTCCCCCTACACCCAAATCTCTAAACTCAGTGATGGTTCTAACCTAGAATCAGATTAAGCAGTTGTACTATGAATAGGCACCTAGGTACTCCTCACCTAATTACTACCCCTATCATTTGTACAGAGTGCACATGTGCAAGCATCATGCACACAACCACACTTGAGCACACATATGCATACAGATTCTCACTTTAAAATGTAAGCTCTGTGAGTTTTGTCTGCATTGGTCATAGAAATATCCCAGTAGATAGAATTGAGTGCCTGCCACTTTAAGGGCCCAATAAATAGTATGTATCATCATACAGGTTTATAATCTCCTCTCCTCAATCACCACAGCATATCAGAAGAAAAGAGGCCTTTTATCAGTCTCCTCATGATCAACCTTTTTAATGGCCCCTAATTAGGCAATGAACGCCCCTTTGTGAAGAAGATAATATTGCCAGCAACCACCTGCTGAATCCTCCATAACTTTCCATATGGAAGAGGAAAGAATCCAACCAATTTAGGGCCAAGTAAATAAACAAGTAACTCACCCCATATTCCTAGTTTGTCCTTAAATTTGCATAGCTAACTGTAGCAAACTGGCTAAGATGTGAAAATGTAGGAAGCTTTTAGGAAGGAACAGGAACAGGTCCTGTTCCTTAGGACCCAGAGCACTTTGATAATAATAACTCCAGCATTTTGCAAATTCAGAACTTTTCTTTACAAAGCATTACGGAAGATACCTTACATTTTAGCACAATATTTTGCCTTTTGACAGCCCAATTTTCAGAGCTTCAGAAGAAAGTATTAAATCCCTGAATAAATTCATGTATTCATATGCAATTTATTTACCCATTATTGAGAAGTGGATTATCTAGGACTTCTATTTCCTACTTTTTTATCTACCTTTTAACTATTGAGTTTTTTCTTATCAGTGCCAATGGAAAGAGGAGCCAATTTTGTACATATGAATTATGAACTTCACCGTGATAAACCAACCTACAGAACTATCTAAATTGAATTCTAAGTCAATTATTCTATTAATACTGAATAATACTGAGGCATTTACTATAAGGTTTTGCAAAGTCTTCCATTAGAAAGTTTAGAAATGATAATTTTTAGATTTTAAAATGTGCACTTTTAAATAGAAATCTAGACAATGTCAATAATTTAGATATGTCAATAACACTTAGAAACTGTTCCTCAATTTGCTTTTTATAGTCACTATCTGTGGTTCAGAGCCAATCTATGTTATTGCTTTTTTCTTCTAATATTAAGTAATAGTTGGATAGTATTTCAGTCATCTGTTTCCTTTGTCAATAATTAACCTTTCATATTTTGAGATAAATATCAAAGAAAAATATTGCCAAAAATGGCTCTCTGGGGCTAGAAGAATACTAATCAGCTTCCTCTTTGTTTTTTCTATTAAGGGATATAGATCTCTAATAATGTATCATATTTCAAGATTCAGCTCAGGAAATGAAAGCCAATATCAAAAACTGTGGAATAAGTAAGCAGAAACATCAAGCCAGTACGTGGTTGGAGACGCACCTATTTAAGAAGAACAGACCTACCTACAAAGAGCAGTTATGAGGGTTAGAAGCAGTATTCTAGAGACACAATGATTCTAGTGAAACATCTGTAGATACGGGTTTTGAATATGAGCCTTCACATGTTGAAAAAATGAAACAAATTAATCCAACATTAGAAAACTAAGATATTTTTCACTAAAAATCTTGATATGTGACTTGTCTTAAAAATTGGAAGATCTAGAAAAATTGAACTTACTTTCCTAAATGCAAAGTGAACTGAAGGAGTTAGCTAAATGCAAAGTGGAGCTACTTCACTGGACCAAGCAGCTATCATTTCTCACATGGATTATTTTAATAGCCTCCTTTTTCCATCCTTGCCTTCCTTGAATCTATTATCTACAAAGGAGCTGAACTGATCCCATTAAACCCATTAGATTACATCACTATTCTGCTTAAAACTCTGCACAAACCCCCATCTCAGAGTCCTTATGGTGGCCTCTCTGTCACTCTCTCACTACAATCCAGTCATACTGGCCTCTTTGCTATTTCTCAAATATTCAGTCATGGTTGTACCTCAGGACCTTTGCATTTCCTGTCCCTCTGCCTATAATGCCTTTCCCCCAAACAGATAAACCTGTCTGGCAGTCTGATATGAGGGCTCACTATCTTAATAATTGGGTTACAAACATACCAAGAAGTGGTATGTGAGTTTCAAGAAAAACAGAAAAGAAACATTTCTGTGTGGAGGTACAGGATATTCCTGCATAAATAAATATGCAAACTCTATCTTCATTCTTTTATATCACCTGCCTGACCTCTAAAAATGAAAGGTCATGATCCTTGATCTAAGTGGTGAAAATGGATAAATCAATGATTGTATTAGTGCTTTGGCCCCATTGCTTCTCACAGCTGTCTACCTAGCTCTCCTGCTTCCCTTTCTCTGGATTAGGATTCATCAGTACTATAGGGATATTTGTTTGAAATTACAGTGACTTTCATTTTTTCTCATTTGAAATATGAATTATCTTTTGAAGTAGAACATAAATATAGAAAAGTTCACAAGTACGTAACTCTGAATTTCACAAAGTGAACACATCCTAGACCAGCATTATACTGGTAAATATATAACAACCAGTGTCCCCCTCCCCCCAGCCAAATCAAAACAAAACAAAACACAAAAACACATTGAAAAAACACAACTTCCACAACATGAATAATCTCAGCATGGCCAGTTTCAAGCTACCATCTGGATGCCAACCAGCTTGCAAAATTCAAAAATTTAACAATCAATTCTTGCAACTTGATGCAAGGCAGTTACAATATATCACTAAAACCCATGAAGCCCTATCACATTTCTCCTCTGAATCACTACTTTCCTCTTTCCCAAAGGTAATCAGTATCCTGACTTATAACACCTATTTTTGACCTTAATATTAAAGTAATCATACACCCTCTTTTTCACACGGCTACTTTCTCTCATTTTTCTGTTTATGAAATGTATACAAATGTGTTGCAAGTAGTAACAGACCATTAATTATCGATGCACTATAGTGTTCTGCATGATACTATGATTTATACTCTTCTTTAGAGATGACAAACATTTAGTTTGTTTCTAGTCATTGGTTATTTCAGATAATAACCATGAAATAATAACTGTGTTTTTAATTCATCCAGTCTGGCAAGTCCTGCCTTTTAATTTTTGTGTTCAGACCATTTACATTTAATGTGACTTAGTATGGTTGGATTTAAATCTACCATCTTGTTCTTTGTTTTCTGTTTATTCCATGTGTTTATTACTCATTTCCTTTTTCTTCTATTTCTGCCTCCTTTTAGATTATTTTAAGACTCCGTTATACCTCCTTTTTTTTGAATTATTAGCTGTAACTCTCTGCTTTGTTATCTTAACAAATGATTTAAGATTAATACTACATATCTTTAACTTTCACAGTCTGCCTTCAAGTAATATTGTATCACCTTACATATAGTACAGACCTTACAACAGGACACTTTACTTCCCCTCTTCCAGCCTTTGTGCTAGTTTTGTCATATGTCTTATTTCTCCATATACTATAAATTTTACAATACATAGTTATTACTTTTGCTTTAAATAGTTAACTACAATAAAGAAAATTTTAAAGTAAGAAAAAATGTTCTCTTCTATTTACCTATATATTTTCATATTTGGTGCTCTTCATTCGTGTTAATAAAGATTTTTATCTGGCATCATTCTTCTTGTGCCTGAGGAGCTTCCATTACAATCTGCTATAGTGGAGGACTGATGGCAACTAATTCTTTCAGCTTTTCTGTGTCTCTAAAAGTTCTTACTTTGGCTACATTTTTAAAGGATAGTTTGCCTTATGTGGGATAAGGATATAGAATTCAAGATTGTGTGTGTGTGGGTGTGTGTGTGTGTGCCAGCATTTCAAAGGTATTGCTTCATTCCCTATGGCTTGAATTGTTTCCAGCAAGAATTATATTGTCGTTTTCATTTTTGTCCTTCCAAATGCAAGTGTATTTTTTCTCTTGGTAATTCTTGGAGATATTATTACTTATTTTAAGCAATGTGACTATGATAAGTTATAGTGTGTTTTTCTTCTTTCTTGTGGAGATTCTTAGTACTGTTGGTTTATAGCTTCCATCACATTTGGTACACCTGTCAGTATTTCTTAACATTTTTCTCCATCACCTCCCTTCACCCTCATTTGGGATGTCTAGTTACATCAAGGTTACTTGAAGATGTCCCACAGATTCTGATGTTTCTCCACTTTTTTAAGTCTTTTATCTCCATCATTATTTTTAGTTTGTTACTATTCCACTTTTTTTTTCTACAGTGTCTTAGCTACAGTTAATCGTTTCCTGTGCATTGTTCATTGCAGAAATTTTATTTTTCACCTCTAGAATTTCGATTCTTTAAAATATATTTGTGTCTCCTATCGTGCACAATCTTTCCTCTATCATCTAAACATATGAAATATAGTTATAAAAATCATTTTAATGCCTATGTCTAATATTTATCATTCATGTCTTTTCTGTGTCTGATTCTACTGATTGCTTTCTCACATTATGAATCATATTTTCTGGCTTCTTTCCTGATAATTTTTGTTTGGTTGACAGACATTGAATGCCGGCAATTTTGTATTTCTATACAGTTCCTTGGGCTTGTTCTGAAACACAGCTAATTTGTTTGGTAATAGTTTGATTTTTTTCAAGGCTAGTTTTAAGTGCTGTTAGGCAGGACAAAAACAGTTTATGTAGGCTTCTTCCCCATTACAGAGATGAAACCATTCTGATTATTCTGTCCAGTGTCCTCCTAGCAGAAACACAATCTAATCCCAGACCTGTGTGAACTACAAGGACTGATGGCTCTCTTTGCTTTGGCAGGCCCAGGTAGTTTCTACATACGTATACTCATTAGTACACAGCTGAATATTTAATGAGCCCGTTACAGATTTCTGGAGTTCTCTGCGAAGCAGTCCAGACTTCTGCCTTGCACACACCACAATCTTGGCCTCCTTGTCCTCTGAGTTCGGTCCCCTCAACTCAGGGAGACTGCTGAGATCTACCTGGGTTTTCCTTCCCTGCATTCTCAAGGTCACAAACCGGGTAATCGTAGGGCTCACCTTGTGCATTTCTCAGAGGTCACTATCTTCCACTGCCCAATCATCATTGTCTGAAAACTGTTGTTTCATACATTTTGCCAGAAGCAGAATTCTAATTCTTCTGTTTTTATTCCCTTTCCTGCCTCATTTCACTGCTAAATACAAGAATAAAATATTGGATTCAATTCATTATTCAGTATAAGAGGTTTAAAAGCAGACATTGTTATCTTATTCTTATTCTCTAAGGGAAAGCTTTAGATAATTCACTGTTCAGTATGATTTTTGTTGTAAAATTTTGTGATGCTGTTTTAAGTTTAAGGTAGTTTCTTCTATTCCTCTTTTTATCATAAATGCGTCAACTTTTCTCATGTGAGGCGGGAAGCCCCATAAAAAGACCACCAGGACCCCTAAGCAGGGCCACTGCTCTCCTCTTAGCACCTCTGGTTTCCTGGCCCAGAGGCTCTATCTCAATTTTTTGCCTCTAAAGCAGCTAACTTACCCCTAGAATTCTATTGGTTCCCTGAGCTCACTTTCCTTCACTCCTGATTGGTTATTACTCTCACTTCTGATTGGTCCATTTGTAATACTTCATTTGCATGGAGCTCACTCCTGATTGGTCTATTTCTACAAAGCTTGTTCCTGGTTGGTCAACTTCTGTTGCACTTTATTTGCATATAATGTTGCAAAGTGTAAAATTGGCAGCGTATAAAAGGCCTGTGTAAACCTACAGACGGGGTCCAGAGCTTGAAGTGTTAACTTCTCTGGGCCTGCTGGCATAATAAACCTGAGTTCTCCAACTCTCTGAGTGCTGCTTGGTCTCTCGCCCGGATCCAGGTTGCTGTCACAACTGAGCTGTATCACCAGGCTGTAACACAATTTTCCGCAACAATGTACGTTTTCTGACTCTGTTGAGATGTTACTCCTTTATTGTTTAGTTTTTACTCCCTTATTTTGTTAGTGTGGTGAATTACACTGATGGTTGCTTATTAAAACAATGTTCCACTCCTGGATTATATCCAACTTGATCTTGATACAGTATTCTCCCGTATTTCATTGATTTTGATTACTAATATTGTATCTAAATACTAAAGCTACGTTTACAGCTAAATAAATGAAAGAGAATGACTTGTAATTTTCCTTTCTTGTAACATCTTTGTCGGGTTTTGATCAATTTTGCTGACCTTGGAAAATAAATTTTTCTATTCTCTGAAAGAGTTTTCATATTAGAGCAATATCTTTCTTATATATACTGCAGAATTCACCAATAAAACCATATGAGCCAGTAATTTCTTTAGGAAGGTTTTCAAATACAGATTCAATTACTTTCATAGCCATGAAAACTTCAGATTTTCTATTTCACATTGTTTCCATTTTGGGTGACTTTATTTTTAGCCGAAGAATCTGTATTTCTTTAAATTTTCATTTTCTGGCATAAAGGGTTTTTTCTCATTATTTTCTGATATTATGTTTTTATTACCTATAAGATCTATAAAGATATTCACCTTTTCTAAAATTCCTGATATTGGTAATTTGCATTTCTTTTAATTTTTTGATATTATCAGATTAATTTCCTCAATATTTTCCGGGAAGCAACATTTGACTTGGTTTGTTCTATTTCATATTTGTTTTCTAGTCATTAATTTCTATTTTCAGATTTATTATTATTGTCTTTCTAAATTGTTTACATTTAATTTACTTATTTCTGTCTTCTTGAGATGGAATCTTAGAGACTAATTTTCAGCCCACATATATCTGGTGAACACCATCTATGCCTTGCTCAAAAATCTCTTGTATTCATTTTACCAGTGCTATTCCCCATCTCCCAGTTTCCACCGTCATTGTTGCTGACAGTTTGTAGCTCTAACCTTTCTCAGAGGACAGCCCTCAGGATGTTGAAACTGCCTCGCCTATGGAGAGTCCTAAGTGCCTGGGAGCTTGAATCCCCCTTGTATGGCTCACAGAGTCCCTCAAATATCTTTCAACAGTAACTTTGAATCACCCAGCTTCTGGATTGCAGTTAAGACCATCCTCGAAGAATTCCTTTTGGAATACTTAAGCCACCTGACTATTTGGAAAGGTTGAGGTGCCTAGAAGTGTACATCTTCCCAGAATAGACTGTAGTCAACTACTAACTGATCCAGAGATCCAAAAGCCTGCTCTCTTGTTTCCGAAGCAGACTCCCACTGAGATGAAATTTGTCTCTTGAGTTCTTCCCAGGGTCAGACTGAAGCTGAGTTTTTCAATGAAACCACATATTCTGTAGCTTTTTATAGTTCAGCAACCTTTCTCCACTCACTCCCTCATCAGTTTCTCTCTGGAGCAGTTCCCAATAAATCCCTGACTTAGGGGTCTTCTGGAAAAAAACAAACCTAAGACATACTACACATTTTCCTCTAAGCACCACTTTAGCTGGGTAACAGTAATTTGACATATACCTTATTTCCATTATCACTTAGCTCAAAATATTTTCAATTTTTTGGTATAATTACATCTTTACCCTTGGATTATTTACATTTATGTTGCCTAATTTCTAAAAACCTAGACATTTTCATGATATCTCTTTGCTGTTGACTTCTAGCTTATTTCCAATATGACCAGAGAAAACATTCTATATGATTTCCTTTCGGGGGGTACTTTTTAGTACTTTGGTAAATGTTTCATATTTATATAACTCTTTTTTAGTTTGTGGTGCAATATTACACGTGTTGAATATGTGTGTTAATGAGCACGTATATTTGTTAATCAGATATTCAGATCTCTTTTTTTTTGTTGTTCTACTTCTATGAGGTACTGAGAGATTTGTATTCAGAATCCTAGGTTATGCTTGTACATTTGTACATTTATCCATTTACTCAAATCTGTCAATTCTTTCTATATAATTGAGGGGAGGCTTGAATCAGATGCATTAAAATTTATAATTGCCATATAAATAATCTCTCCTGGTAGATAGAGCCATTTATCATTATGAAATATGTTATTTATATTGAACAATATTTTTTCTTAAAGTCTTAATATTTCAACTACACTGGATTTTTCATTAGTTTTTATATGCAATATATTTTTTCATGCTTTTACTTTCAACTTTCACATATCCTTATATTTAAGATGTTTCTCTTATATAAAGTATGAATTGTATTTTGTTTTTATATTTACTTTAGAAATTTTTATTGGAGAAAAAAATTGTTTTGATGTGGACTTGTCTCCAGGTTATCTAATTCTAGCCTTTCATTATCTTTGAGCTATTTTGTAAATCTATAAACTTGTAGATATGCACATTTTGTCTGGCTTGGTGGAGATTTGTCTTCCCTCCCATCATGAGGAAAAAAGTTTCCCACTATATACGTATTCATTTTATTATTCCTGATTTATAAATGTGCCTGTTCTTAGGTTCTCTTTTGAACTGGATATAACATTTACCAAGTTTATCCATGAATATGAGTTAAATAAACTTTTTAATAAGTATTTTTAATTCTGTATAAGATACATGAATTAATTTGTTAAGGTAATTATCTATCATTATGTTCACATTAAATTATTTAGATAATGTGCATTTAACGTAATTTCTACTTAAGTTTAATCTAACATCTTAAAAATGTTTTCTATTTCTCCCACCTATTTTCCTTTCTTTTCTGACTAATCACCATTTCCATCATTTTTTAATCCTCACTTTTTAATTATGAATTAATTTTTTCTTAGTGAATACCTGTATATATTACAACACATATTCTATTTTTGTTTCTTCTCTGATGATGGCAGTGCTTTGATAACATTCTCTCTCTTCTCTTCCCTCCACTTTGTCTTCCATTTAAATTCTAAATATATTTAAACCTCTGAAGCAATAATTATCAGTGTTTTTACAAAATATCTATTTGGATTTCCCCGTTTTCACGCACTTTTTCCTTTATTTCTTTATTACTACATTTTCATAAGGAATAATTTTCCTTCTGCCTGAAGAACTTTCTTTGGTAATTTTTTAGTGCCTGATAAAGAAGTCTTTAAATTGCTGTTAGTCTAGAAAAGCCTGGACATAGAATTCTAAGCTGACAGTTTCTCTCAGCACTTTAAAGGTGTCATATCACTGTCTTATTTTTCCTTTAATTTCTGTTGAGAAATCAGCTCTCTGTCTTATTGTTTCTTATTTGAAAACAATACATTTTTACTCTGGCTGTATTTAAGATTTCTGCTTGGTTCATAATAGTTTGACAGTGATACACAGAAGTATGACCATTTCTATTTATTCTGCTTGAGTTTCAAAGAAATTCTTGAACGGCCTAATATCTATATTAGTCAGCATTTTCCAGGACAAATAGGACTGGGTATGTGTATAAAACAAATTTGGCTCATGCTGTGATTACGGAGGCTGAGAAGTCCCAAGATCTGTATGTAGCTGGCAAGCTGAAGACCCAGGACAGACAACGTGTAGTTCCAGTCTGAGTCCAAAGGCCTGAGAACCAGGAAAGTTGATGGGGTAAGTTCCAGTCTGAAAACTGACTGACTCAAAAACCAAGAAAAACTAATGTTTCAGTCTGAGTCTGGAGGCCAAAAAAGACAATGTTCCAACTCAAGCCATTAGGCAGGAGGACATTTTTCTTACTGTCTTCTTGTTCTTTTCAGACCTTCAGTTGATTGGATGAGGGCTTCTCACATTAGGGAGAGCAATTTGCTTTACTCAGTCTACCAGTTCAAAGGTTAGTATCATCCAGATACACCCTCACAGACACACCCAGAATAATATTTGACCAAATGTCTGATCACTCTGTGGCCCAGTCAAGGTGACACATAAACTTAACCATCATATTTCTATTGCCAATTTTGGAAAATATTCACCAGTATGTTTTCAAATATGGCTTCTGCCCATTCTCTTTTGTCTCATTCTGGGACCCTCAAGATACCAATGTTTTATTTTCTTATCATGTCTCATAAGCTCTTTTTATGTACTTTCCATTCTTTTTACTCTCTATGCTTCAGTATAGATAGTTCCTATTGACATAACTAATCTTCTCTTTTGCTATGTTTAATTTGCTATTTTATATACACATATATATATTAAATTCTTAATAAAAGCTATTGTATCTTTTTTCAGTTCTAGAATGTCCAGTGTATTCTAGTTTATATATTCCAGTTTCTGAATTGATATTTTCAATTTTGTCATACATTTTCTAGGACACCTTAATCTCAGTTATATTAAAGTCCATGTATCATTACTCCAAAATCTGAATTAGCTGTTGGACTATTTTTCTACTGTTTTCTCTGATTTTTTAAATAATTTTCCCTTCTTTTGGCAGTCTTGATATTTTTATTTTTCATTCTATGCCAGTTCTTATATTTAAAAAAAATAAAAATTTAACTGAGGTTCTAACTAATGTAATCTTTTTCCAGAAGAAAAAAAAATACATATTTCTGCTTTAATGCAGGCAGTCTGAGTAAGAAAAGATGACCTTCATCCAGTTGCGGACTGAGTTAGTTTGAAGTTTTTTCCAGCCCTTTGTGAGAGCTGGTGTATTTTCAGGTCATACTTTCTCTCAGGCTGTGACACTTCCAAGATCCTAAGTGTACACCTTGAGTACTATCCAGGACCTCTGCTCTTTGATACCCTCTGTTCTCCAATATTTGTTTCATCAGCTTGTGAGACTGCTGAAAATCCACTCAGTTTCTAATTCATTAAGTACCTCTTTGTGTTTTAACTTCTTGGTCTTTCAGCTCTGCATGTCATGAATTTTGGGGCAAATAATTTTAAAAGAAAATGGGATTAAATGCTAGGCTTATTTCAATTTGTTTCTGTTCCTTCACCTTCTGGCTACCTTGTTAGTCCTCTGATGTGGGTCACGTTTTGTTTTGCTTTTGTTTTCTCATCTTTTCTAGTTGTTCTTGGAGGACACAGTTGTTCCTCAAGAAGCTATTTTACCATTATTGAAAATTTAATCTCTCTAAACTTCTACCCTCTTCCCCTGCATCCCCTGTGTTTTCTTTTGTATAGGAAAACACATTCTCTAAGAGTTTTGTACTTGCCCCATTTGTTTTCTTTTGGATCAACAAGCTTAAATTGTAAACCTGATATATGTCCACAATGAAAATTAAAAAAATGTAAACATCATCTTTTGAGTACTTTGTTTTGAGTGTTGACTTGAACTTTTTAGATCTGAAAATACATTGTTACAGGCACAGACCACTTATGAAACAAGGACCTCATTATAATTCCGTACTTATAGATGTTCTACTTTAAACTTTAAATCTAACCATAACACAGATGCTCGTGTGATCTTCTCATAACATAGGCACATCTTGTATAGTAAAGATTATTAGAGAAAGGGAAGAGCTGAGTATTTCAGGAAGTGTTTCAGCTATGAGATGAGATGGATATCTGCTCAAATCCTGGCCTGACTACTTATTACTTACGTGATCTAGGATATAATATCTTTACTCTTCAGTTTCCTTTTTGGTTAAATCATTGTTTAATATTTATGTAATGTAATATGAGGATTGCATAAATTTAAATAATACATATAAAATGTCTAACTCAAAATCTGCTTTACTTAGAGTGTTCAATCAATATTAGTCACTCATTCATATTCTTTGAAAATAATTTTCATGGTAAGTATCTCAAAATAAATTAGAATTATGCTGGGTTTTGCATTTTAAAATGATTATAAAATAGATTGTTTTAGCTAAATATCTAAAAATTTTTAAAGGTGGTGAAAAATTTTACATATGAAACAAAATGAAAAGTGGAGAAATGATCTGAGGTTCAAAAGAATTCCATTATAGGAAGGAAAATATTGAATAGCTAAAGTTCTTACTAGAGAGCCTTTTTACTTAAAGGTTAGGTTAATTGCCGAGACTTAAGTAGTCAGGGTCATAAAAGCATATAAAAATTAGGAGTAATTGAAAGTAAACCTTTAAATTGTTATGACACTAAATATATTCCACCAAGAAGCATAAAACCTTGCAAATTAAAGCACGGCTGGTTCTGAAGTTGTGTTCAGAGAATCAAGATAGTGTGGAACTGTAAGAGATGGTATTTGAAAGGAAAGAGTGATCAGATTTAGAAAGGATAAGTAACTTTACACACACACAAAGGCTGAGATGTAAGAGATTAGAATCTGCGTTGAACACCTCTGATTTACCTCTTCAGCTGATTTACCACTTCTGTATCCTGCACTGTGGTGTGAAAGGCTTTGGGTCGACTTCACCCAGTGGGCAACAGTATCAGGAGACCAGAGAGAAGGAGAGTGAGGTCAAGGTATGTAGTCCTTGAATTGCCTCCCTCCACCGTCACTCTGGGCAGACTCTATTTTTTGCTTAAGGTTATACTTTCTGCCAGGCAGTCCTCACCACATCACTGTTAAAAATTGCTGTTACAAGCCTCAGGGTATTGCACTATCCCAGTTGTTTACCTCTGTTTTGCTCTTTATTAAGCTTCTTTTCAAATTACCCAATTGCATGCACCATCTTTTTTTCTGCTTGGACCTCAATACACACAGAAACCATGTCTTTAACTGAAAGCTCAGAAATCTGTGGTTCTCTAGTCAACAATTTCTGCTTCTCAGTATGAACAGAATATTGCTTTCTGAAGAGTTATTGATTTTACTGCACAGATTACACAGAATGATCTGATTCACAAGAAAGTTCGTAAGGTCAGTCACTCTCACATAATGTCACATATTCCTACTTTTGTTTCTTAGCATGTAGTTTTAATTGTAAATGTAAACTTATGTAAATCATTTTTGGATAATAATTACATAATGCCAAACATTTGCAAAACCTTGAGAAAAACAACGTATCCAAAACAGTTCAATACGATTCTGTTGCCTGTGGATTTATATTATTTGCTATATTATTTGTATATGTATTTTTCTATTTGTAAATAAGGTTCTTCAATGTATTGGGGCAAATTTACATAGAAAAATGCAAGTTAACTAACAAGCAATAGCTGTATCTGCCAAGCACAGTAAGTGACAGCAGAGAATTAGCACAGTCACCTGCCAAGACTAACTCCCCCATCCCCTCTCCCACCTCTTTTTGAATGAAATGTTTTAAGCCATGTTCTCCCCATGACTAAGACATCTTCTAGTGGCAAATTTGTTTATAGATTTTCATGACTGTGTCAGTACATTTACTAACCTAAAAATAATGTTTTATTTACTCCGTGTCTTGAAGTTGTGAGTTTCTTAGTTCATGAACATCCAATGACTCCATAGTGGTTCAGAAGAGAGAGTCCATCTAACTCAGACCCAGATTTTCCAGTTTCCAAATTTATCATTGATTTAAAAAATAATAAAAAAGTACATTTCAGAATAGTTCAAGAAAAGTTCAGCATCCAATAAAGCTACAAATTATGAGTCATCTGTTAAGATATGTGGATTTCAAGTTCAAAAATATTGTAAAATGGTTTTATGATTAAAATAAAAATTTATAATTCATACTTTTTTCTTGTCTTATCACATCAATAGATTCTTCATGTGTTATGTCACCTTCATTGTACTCAGATGTTGAAGCCACAGCTAAAGCTGCATGTTTTCTCCAGATATCTTTTGATAATTTGCCAACTAGAAATGAAAGTCTAGAATTAACATCACTAAAATTATTTTATCTAACCCAGGATCGGTACGAAAGATCAATCTGTATTGCCTTATTATATTCAACACATTAAGGCAAATTCAGTGTTCTTGCTAAGTTCTCTGTTCCAAAAAGTTGAATGACTAAAATGGACATGTGTTACCTAGTGTAGATTAATCTGATATTCAACCTTAGAGTGGCCAAATTGCCCCAAGTCATGTGGAACAAGTGGCCTCACTACCCATCAAAATCTGAGTTAATCTATTAGTTTCTAAAATTTGTCCTTGAAATGTATATTTAAAATATTTTAATATGACATGAAATGATAGCACTAAAATAATGATATATATGAGAAAGCTGGATATTCTCTTTTATATTTTGAGGCATAGACTTAGTGGACAGCAAAGCATTTACATATTTTGAAAGCAGGATTCAAACTTATAATTTCAATTTAAAGGAATTACAATGTCTTTTAAATGGAAAAAATAACTTAAGATTCCAGTTTACCAGAAACTATGAAATTGAAAATATTCTGTTTAGCATGTAACCAAACCCCCTTTCACTATTTTTTTTTCAGTACTTGTTTCTTTCTTTGAATCATGTTCTAATTATTCAAAGTATCACTTGCACTAAAGATTGCATCAGTCTTTGAGTGACAGGTAACAACCTTTATAATCTTAAATTAACTGACAACAGTGTACATCACTGGATGATGAATAATGTGGGAATTGCACATATTCTGCCTATGAGCTTTCTTTAGACCGCACAAAGATTAACCACCATGGTCCTATAGTCACTGATTTTACAACAACCAGATATACTCAATAATGTTATATGTTTGGTTAAGATTCCTTTAATTATAAAGAAAAGAAATCCACTCAGGTTAGCCCAGGGTAAGAAGACTGCTGTAAGTTTACAGGTGGTAAAAGCCCAAAACTAAAATGAAAAAGCATCAGGAAAAGAGGCAACTCCAGTGACCAGATTCTCCTCCCTCTTCTCTCTTGGAGGAAGTGATCTCCCGCTGAGTTTCTATTTTCCTTTGCATGTCTTTTCTGCTCTTCTCTCAATTGACTTACTGCCAATTGACTTCCTCTGCTTACTCATACTTTATGGTAGCTCAAATATTTAACTTGAAGATTTGTTTATTCAATTTCTTCAATTTGAAAAGCAAACATTTACTAGGCACAGCCTGTGTTCAAGGTACAGATGATTTCATTTTGCCAAGGCCCTGATTCTGTCTCATTTTCTGTCAGTTTCTTTCCTCCTATTACGCCTCTTCTGCAAGCCTGTTATATGCCTCTTTATGTTTCCAGATTTAAATTCTCCAAAAAGAAAACTGCTCTCTACTACAGAAGTTGTAAATAGTGGCTCAAGGGTTATTTTAAGCTATCAGATCTGTTTTGATTTAAGCCCATAGCATTGTTGGCCCCATCACAGGGTTTTAAAAATTGAATTAACTCCCAACATTTAAAAATTGGGAAACTTACCAAAAAAAAAAAAAATCCTAATTTTTACCATCCCTTAAAAAAACACAAAACAAAAAAACAGACGTTCTGTCAACACTAGATTTTTTTTTTCTTCACAGTAGCAATTACTTGGGGCTGATTAGCTACAGCCCCCTAGACAGAGCTTTCATGTTCAGGCTGCTACCTCTCCCAGTTGTGTCTCACAGGAAGCTGAAATTCTTTTGCCTTTTAGCTTTGTCTTTATGCATTGGGTTATTTTAGAGGAGAGAGTCTAAGCAGCAGAAAGTGAATCACTTGTCACTCTGACCTCCTTCAGTCTTTTACATTATCTGCCTGGCCTCTGGGAGCTTTCTAATTTGCATCTCCTAGTTTATCTCATCTGGTCACATTAAGTATATCATAACACAGTGGCAAGCCTGAGACTGAGCGTCTCAAGAATACACCACACTCTGCTCATCTTGAAAGTGAGGGTGGCTTTAGAACAGAAAATACAGCCACCCTCACTTTTACAGAAAATAATTAACAGAAGCAATAGGTGATGCAATTTCCCTTCCAAGAGGGTGACGATAGGCAGGCCAGGATATGAACACAGTTAATTTATCGTAATGAAAACAAACCTGAATCTGTTTAAGGAACAAAAGAAAAAATTCCCTCGGAGGAATATTCAATGACTTTTATCAGTAATGTGACTTAGGAATCACACAACCCTTTTCAGGGTGCTAAGTCAGAAGCCGGCAGGGTACAGCTGGCCAGCAGCACCCAGAGCTCAGGGGCTCACGTGAACAGAAGGCTTGGTGGTGCAGAACCCCTGAGCTCTCACCATATTTTAATAGCTGCTGAAGCCCCAAATGCTTCTCTGTGGAAAGCTGATTTTACATTCTCTGCTTCTAATCTTCTAAAGCAGGGGTTGGCACACTACAACCCACGACCCAAATCTGGCCTGCTGCCTGTTATTGTAAACAAAGTTTCACCAGAACACAGCTATACCCGTTTAATATTGTCTGTGGCTGTTTTCACACGATAGAGTCAGAGTTGTGAGTAACTGTGACAAAGACTGACTGGCCCACAGAGCCTAAACGTTTTCTCTCTGACCCTGCACGGAGAAAGTTTGCCTATCCCTACCCTAAAGAAAGACATAGCAAAAGAAATATATTACAAATACGTTATATAAATATACTATTCATAAATATACTACTCTTCTAATGCAAGTTCTCCTACCTAATCCAAATTCTGGCTCAGTTTAATTTAATTCCCTCATTTTGACTTTGGTTGAAATGAAGGACTACAACACAATATCAATGACGTTTATCACACTGAAATCTGTCAGCAAAATCAACTCTGCCATTCTCTAAATAAAACCCCCAACTTTCATTTTATGCTAATCATACTCTCTGGATAAGCATCTGAGTCAAAATGAAGGGCCCTCACCCCACTATACCTAATTCTCTGAACAACGTACACCCCATAAAAACTCCATTTATTTTTAAACTCGTTTTGATTATGGCAAAATTGACCAATCAAGGATCTCATATTGAAAACATGACATTTTCTTTTATGCCTTCACGGATCACATCCACCAATAACATTTGTAATTCACTATAAACAGCATTTCTTTTCGAAATAATTTGCCATTTTTAGTAATGCCTCCTGTGACATTTCCTGTCTTTACTTGTCTCCATGGTGCTGCCCCTATTTTTTCCCATGAATGTGTATTACGATATAGACCCTCACCTAGTCAGGTTGTTCAAGCATTGATTAAGCAGGTAGTTTCAATTTATGCTAGCATAGGCTTTTAATACATACTCTGTGAGAAACATAATTATCCTCTCAATATACAGTTTTCTTCTTTCATTAACTTCAGGAAAAGAAACACTTAAAATGAAAATGGAAATAAAGTTTTCCTTTTTTGTACCAATAACCTACTAGAAAGTATATTGGAAAGCTGCTCCCTGCATACAAACAGTATATAAAATACTTCATAATTAAGTAGAAATACATAATTTAGAACATACAAATATAACTATGAAATTGTTGAAAGACGAAAAAAGTCAATAAATGTGGATGTGATGGTTAATTTTACATGTCAACTTCATGGGGCATTGGGTTGCCCAGATCAAACATTCTGGGTGTTTGTGTGAGGGTGTTTTTGCATGAGAGTAGCATTTAAATAGACTAAGAAAAGCAAATTCTTCCTGACTGATTGACTTGAACTGAAACCCTGGCTCTCCCTGGGTCTCCAGCTGGCCAGCCTTCACACAGGAACAACACCTCGTGCCTCCTGGGCCTTCAGCTCGCTGACTCACCCTGCAGATCTCGGGACTTGCCCACCTCATAATCGTATATAATCCCATGTGAGTGTACATCCTATTGGTACTGTTTCTCTGGAGAACAGTGACTAATACAGGGGAGGGTGCTTTGCTGTTCCAGTTTTTATTCAGAATCCCGTCAGGAAACAAATCAACCCAATGAGAAAAGAAAGATATAAAGCTCTTAACTAGATGACTGAGGTAAAAAGGAAAATGAGTAATTCATAAAGATTGCAATTTCAGAAGAAGTTACCAGTCCTAGCACTGAGGAAACAAAGGGAAGAAGTTGGGTTTATTAATCCTCGGAAGTCTGAGGAGGAGATCTCACAGAAAGGCCCCTGAGGAGGGGGCCCTGGCGCTTGGTGCTGGGGTCAGTGAGAGGGCGGGGTTAGGCTGACTGTGTGAGGGTTGGAAAATCTGCAAAATGAATACACTTGCTGCTACAGGAAGGAGCTGCTGCTGCCAAAGGGGAGAAGCGTTGCTCGGGAGATGCTCCCAGGAGCAGAAGTGGACCTGGAGCCCACAGGAGGAGGATGCGAGGGAGCAAGTGTCTAGACCTTCTTCCTGCCTTGTAGCGGCTCTCTAAGAATCTGATACAGAGCAGCGAGCAGAGAGGAAATGTGGCTTGTAGAGCCCAGCTCAAGCATCACAGAGCAGGCTGTAGAACACTGGGGCTGGGTCCAAGAGACAACAGCATAGTAAACGGTACAACAGATGCCCATTTCCCCCAAGTATATCTATGGCTCTACATGGATGGGAAATAAATAAACAAACAGGAATTTGAGATTTGGAGATACTATTATATATAAAACAGATAAACAACAAGTTTATACCGTGTAGCACAAGAAACTATATTTAATATCTTATAGTAACCTAAAACAAAAAAGAGTATTAAAAGGCATATGTGTATGTATATGTATGTCTGAAACATTATGCTGCACACCAGAAATTGATACAACACTGTAAACTGACCTGACTGTACTTCAATAAAAATAAATAAGTAAGTGGATTGGGGTGGCAGAATGATGGTAATGTGAAGTACTTTAAAGTTCAGCTGTAATTAAAAAGAAAAAAATTGGCAAAGATAATCAACAAACATAATAAAAGTGGTTTTATATTATGAACATAAAAATTCATCATAAACAATACCCCAAAACATAAATGGGGATATACTATAAATCAACTAAATAAAGCCAATTGTTGTGAAATAGACTCTGTTTTGGCTTTAAATTTGTAATGATTAATAAATACATGGTGTTAGGAAAAAAAATCTGAGATTATTTTACATATCACACTTGAAACCAAATTTATTTTCAGTTGAATTAAAATTTCAACTGAAATTTTAATATAAAATGAAGACATTAGAAGATAGTGAATAGAAGAAAACAGTGGTTACTATTTACTTGTTCAGAGTATGGAAATAACATATAAGCATACAAAGAAAGGAAAACATCAAAGGAAGAGTACACTGACTACATATTATGTGCAACTTCTGTAAACAAAGTCATTACTGCAAAAATGAAAGCGGTGATGGTACATAGAGACGATTTTGCAAATTTGTACAGAAAAAGAGATACAGTTCCTGTCAGGCAAAAAATTTTACAAATAAATGATAGATACAAACATTTCTCCTTAGGAGAATGAGCAAAGTATCAGAACATGTAATGAGAAAGAAAAAATAAAAATGGCAAAAAATATATGGAAAATTAATCCTCTTTAGTGATTAGAGAAATGCAGCTAAAGTGAAAAATTTATATATCTTTTGTATGAAACTGGCCAGGGCAATACTTAATGCTGGCAATAATAAGGATGTTCACACACTCAGCTGGCAGTAGCAAACTGGTACAGCCTGCTTAGAATACATGATAACAACATATGCCGTACAGCCTTAAATAATTTCCTCATTTCTAGGAATCTAATCTAAGAAAATAAACAGAGGTGTAGTCAAAGGTTTGGTAAGAATACATTCCATTATAATAATAGAAAATTGTAAATAAATTTAATGTCTAACAATAAGAAAATTATAGTAGAGCCATGTGTTGAGATATTTTGTAGTGATTGAGAAACATGTTCTAAAAATAAACACTTGATAAACTCAGAAACCTTTCAAGACACGCAAAATATAAAAAAAATCAAAATACAAAATAATGTTTCTGATATGATTTTAGATAATATACAAAAAATTAAGTCATTGTCTCAGTATGGTGAAATGATTAAGGATTGTTTTACTACTAAAAAATTTTTTGAAAGTTGCCATTTATAAAATCAGACTACTAAATTACACTTTTTTAAAAACATAAGAGGGAAGTGTTTACTCAAAATTTGAACATCATTTTCAGAGCCAACAGATTTTCTCATTACCCACTCCCCACAACTAGACTAAATTTGGAGAAACTTAAGACTTCTGCAATAACAAAATAAAAGAATACAGACATTTCTAAATATCAGTTGCTAATTCTTTGAAGTTCAATAGTGTATAAGCATTTTTTTTCCCTAGCAACTAGCATTTGTCAACTATCAACCATCAAATTCTATCTTCTAGGTTAAGTAATAAGTTAAATGCCATTTATATGTTTATTATTTCAAAGTTAATTTTCTGATTTCTTTCAGAGCTCCCGAGTCACACATTTAACTGTCTACTCAGCTTCTAACCTTAGAAATTAGAGTTCACCAAATGAACATGTGCAAAAAAATTCTTATTTCCGTCTGCCCTGTCCTGTCTCCTCAGCACCCCTGCATCAGCAGCTTCCTTTCCCTCACTTTCTCAAGAACAGATCTAATTATTCATGCCAAAATTTGCACATTTTTCTCTGTGTCCAGCTCTATCCTTACTCTATCCAGTTGTAACCCTATCCAATGCTGCTGTTTGGATCCAAGGGCCCAGAATTTCTCTTGGACTCCTGAAACAGCCTTCTATCTGCTTTCCTTGCTTACACTGCTGCTCACCCTCTCAATTGCCCATTTGTCATAAAACAGCTACAGTAGTACAGCTACTGGTATAAAAATATCAGTTAGATAATATCATTCTCTGGCTTGAAAATCTCCAAAAGTCTCTGTCATACTTTGGGTTTCCCCAGAAGCAGTCCTTGGCAAGAGTTGAAGTACAAAGAATTTACTTGATGTGATCCCAATGAACACCAGTAAGAGACTAGGGGCATAAGATAGAAAAAGCAAAGAAGCCATGAACGGTGCATTACTGAGCAAGCTGCCGGTATGAGCAGGTGGGGATGAATCCCACAGGGAATTCTGGGAGCCAGCATGGAACACGTGCCTCATGTTATCTCACTGGGATGAGCAAAGAAGCCAGCTCCCTTTAGGCATTTGTTGAGGTTGTTCCCACAAAGGGGTGGTGGATGGGGATGCAGGCATTAACTCCCCAGCTTTCCTGACTGCTGCTCATTCACGTGGAGCAGCCTCCAGTGGACAAGAGGGTGAAACAGAGGGAGGGAGGGAGAGCACGCGCGCGTGAGAGTGAGCAAGCGGGCGAGTGAGCACTCAGGCAGTGAGTCACAGACACTGGCAATTGAAGGCAGGCCTGAGCACCCGGAAAAGTTAAGTTCCATCAAGGATGGAATGCCGAGAGCTAAATGACAGTGCACCTTCTGTACCACTCTGACCCATTCATAACTTACTTAATCTCAAGAAAGTGGCTTGTTACATTTTTTTTTATATATATAGAGATGCAATAGTAGGAGTCCATTCCTAAAATTAATCCCAAGGGGGAGACTGATATTTATCAACTTCCTCTACGACAGCTTCTACGTCCATTTAACCATAGTCAGCATTTCTGTTGAATTGAGTCAGAGTTCTTCAATCTCAGCAATATTCACATCTTGGGACAAATAATACTTTGTTACAAGAGATGCCCTATGCATTGCAGGATGTTAGGCAGCACCCCTGACCTCAACTCACAGACACCAGGAGCACACCTTCTGCAGAGTTGTGATCATAAATGTCTCCAGATATTGCCAAAATTCTCTTCCTTCCCCAAGCTGAGAATCATTGGGTAAATAGCCTATCAGATCACCATTACGTTCTACCCTTAGGGATTTGACCCTCTGCTTACTGCACACTTGTCAGGCTGAATTTGACAGGAGGTGGCTGTTGTAGTTGACTAATCATGGCTATCACTGGGCAAAAAAGAAACAAGAGATGCTGCAATGAATTCTCTGAGTTCCAAGCATAACCGTGTTTGCCTCTATTATATAGCAGCCCTCACTATTTCTTCATGAAAATCAGGCTCAATTCTTCATGCCAGTAAAGTAATTTCATTTTTTATCTGCAGTTTTACTGGTGTGAGGATCTACAAATGACCAGGTGGCCATCATAGTTTTAAGTTTAGTGGAAGCTTACCTGCATCTCCTGGTGGAAGGCCCCATCATGTCACGCCTGGAACCAGGGACTCTAGTCCAAATGAGCCTAAAGTTGTGGAGATAAAAAGTATAAAGTGATGAGACTTAATTCGTCTACCTGCTGGGACACAGTATCATGTAATAGCCAATAATTCGACGTATATATTGCAGCTTGAAAAAGAATGCCCCAACTCCGTAAGGCTGGCATTCTAGGTATACCTTTCAGCAGCCACGTATATTAGGTTTCCATAGCTGCATAACAGGTTACCACAAACTTAGTAGCTGAAAACAACTCCCATTTATAAGCTCACTTTTGTAGGTAAGAAGTTCAGCACAGCTTGTCTGGGTTCAGGTTATCACAGGCTGAACCTAAAGTGTTGGTTGAGCTGAATTCTCATCTAGAGGCTCAGGGACAAAACAATCCACTTCCAAGCTCATTAAGGGTATTGGCAGAATTCAGCTCCTTGTGGTTTTAGGACTGAAGTCTCCTGTAAAGTCCTTGCTAGATGTCACCTGGACCCTATGTTCAGCTCATCAAGGGTGTTTGAATTTTTTGCCAACTTCCATCAAGTCAGCAACACAAAACCAAATCATTGAGGTGCTTTGACGCTCCCTAACTTTCTCTTCTGTCATCAGCCAGAGAAAACAGCTTTTAAGGGCTCATGTGATTAGATCTATCCAGATAATCTCCCTATCTTAAGATCAGCTGATTCGGAATATTAATCACATACACAAAATCCCTTTACAGAAAAACCTAGATTAGCATTTGAGTGAATAATTGGGAGAAGGTATATATACACCAGGGTATAGAACTCTTGGGTACCCCTCTTAGAATTCTGTCTATCACACCATCCCAATGTTTAATGAATCTCCCAGCTTCTCCGTGATATGGTATAAGGCAGGAGAAGAGTGGTCCATGGTTATATGCCCATTGTTACACCATCTCCTTAAAAAAAAAAAAAAAAAAAAAACTGGATTCCTTGGTCCAAGGATGTATTATGCTGGGTCCTATCTTTATAAATCAAACACCCTGAACCTTTGAACAGTGGTGCTAGTAGAGGCACTGTTGGCATGAAAGATAAACTCACATCGATAATATGTATCCATCTAAATAATGATGAATTGATGCCCCTCCAAAGGTGGAAGAAATCTGATGTAATCCACTTGTTCCACCTTACTTGTTAATCTCCTGGAAGAATGGAGTCCCAGATTTTTTCCCTTAGGCTGGTTGGATGCTCAGCAACAGTAGCTCGATCAGCCCTGGACCTATGCATCTTCTCCATCCTCGCTCCCAAGTTCTATTTTGGGTCCATTGTGCAAGCAGTGAAGTGGCTGAGTACAGAAGCTGGCTGATCTCCATGGGATGATCACCCTAGCCATCGATTTTCATCTGGTGGAGGTTCCTGCCAGCCATTAATGTGAGACAAGAAGATCCACACACTTTGTGCTCACTTCCGTAGATCTATCCACATGCTCCTTTCCCAGACCTTACTGCATTGGATCCTCAAGGCTAGTTCCTTCGAGGTCCCTGACAAATCAACCAAACTATTTGCCACTGATTAAGAATCTGTGTTTAACCTTAATTTCAACTACTTCTCCCTCCCCTGTAAATTGATAGCTAGGAATCCTGCTCAAAGTTCTGCCAATTGGGAGGATTTTCCCCTCAATGCTGTCTTTCAAGATCACCACTACTTAGAACTGTAATGTATCAGTACCCCATTTTAAACTTTTAGCATGCTAATAAGCCAATCCATCTTCTTTTAAAATAGCTTTATTGAGATATAAAGCATGCACCATATAATTCACCCACACATTGGAAACATGGCTTTTAGTATATTCACAAAATTGTGCATTCATCATCACAATCCATTTTAGAACATTTTCGTGATCCTTCCCCCCAAAAATTGCTATCCAGCATCCCCCGAATTTTCCATCTCCCCCAGCCCTGGGCAATCACTAATTGGCTTTCTGTCTCTCTATATTTGTATACCCTGGACATTTCATATAAGTGGAATCATATAATATGTGGTCCCTTGTAACTGACTTCTTTCACTTAGCATAATATTTTCAAGATTTATCCATGTTCTGGCATGTACCACTACTTGCTTTCTTTTTATGGCTGTATAATATTTCACTTATGGATATATCACATGTTTTTCTCTATTCCTCACTTGATGACATTTGGGTTGTTTTCACTCTTTGGCTACTATAAATGATGCTGTTTTGAACATTTGTGTACAAATTTTTGTGTGGGTCAATACACCTTTGAACATGGCCAGGCTTTTCCTCCTCCATCAGATGGACTTAAACACCTTATTAAACCCCATGTGTAATTACACTGTGGGAGCGTCACTGGTGTGATGGATGTCACGGGCTTCTGAGCCAACTGCTCAGGGCTGATCCCAAATGTAGCACTTCTCCTGTGTGGTGGATTTTTGCTGTTCCTGCCAGACTTCGTAACTGGGTGGGTGAGAATAACCAACTTACGATGAAAACTCCGGCCGCACAGACATTTGGTAGTCTATGGTCAGGCAGGAGGTGACCATGGAGTCTCTCGCTCTACCAGGGCCTGATACCACCGCAGAAGGTGGTTTCTGAACAGTGAACGTTTCTCTTCTGCATAACGTATGCCCTTGCATCTAAAGACTCTGCTTTGTAACTGCTTACTGGGGGCTGCCTGGGACTCTGCATGCTGCCCTTACTGACCATTACTAACCACAGAAATGCCTAGAACCCTGGACTACGCCAGATCGCGTGGATCTGGCAGCAAGACCACCTGCACCGCGGTCTGAATTTGTCACAAAACTGTCTCGTGCTGCAGATGCTGCTCAAAAATGGCAGGCCTCCAAGCAGCCTGGCAAATGGGTCAAGGAACACGCCTAAGTGTGGCACCAGCAGTGTCGGCTACAGTTTCCACTGCGTTTAAAACTAAAAAGCCGAACAATATGTGCACAGCAGACCAGTCACTTCATGAGCTGTCTTTTCTCACTCCTCCTCCGCAGCTCCTGCCCACCCCACCCCCCTTGGCTCCCCGAGACTTTCTTACAAAATTTGATCCACCTTCTGGCCTTTGCACACCCTGTGCCTCTGGCCTGAATGCCCACACTCCTTCTCAGACAGGCTCCTTCTCAGGAGTCAGGGCTCTGTTCCGATACCAGCACCTCAGATGCAGAGGGTCCTTCCCTGACTGCCTGCAAATTAGTTCTTTCCTCTATTCACAACTCCTTGCTTTGCCTTACTTTTCATTCCAATTCCCTCTTTCATTTCTTTCTAGAACTTATATCTAAAATTCTAACACGTATTCTTTTTTATTTTTTTCCCATAAGTATGTAAACTCCACAGAAGCATAGAACTTGCTGCCTGGCTCACCGGTATACACCTTCCATCTAGCACACTTGCCACTTTACAGAAGGAAGAAATTGACATTCTAACGGAATAAATAAATGTTTCCTAGGGTGTAGGATTAAAAACTTGGATAGGTATTAGAACAAAGCATCTCAGGTGTAAAAGCTTTTCTGAATACAAAAGAAAACTCTCAGCACATTTTAATGGGACACAGTAATAGGAGTTGAGACCTATAACAAAGTCTTGCCTCAGGATTTTATGACAAGTAACTATTTGAGAACATTTTTCTAAATGCTCCATTATGTTTAGCAAAAACTTATTAAGAGTGGAAACATTCTTATTTTAAGGCATGCAGAGTTAATGACCTTACTTAACAACAATATCTGCACTGCCCCCATTATGAAGTAGTTTACAGCTATTACCTAACAGTGTTCAAGTTTTGTATATCGGGGGAGTAGTGAGTCTGAAGGAGTAAATCTTAGCAGTATTAAAAATTATGAGTTTCTCATTTAAAAGTTTTATTTGAAGATGTATGTGTCCCTTAATAGTTTTGTGGGGCTCTACCTGAATGGAGTGAGGTGAATGTAAATTTTCAATAGTTTCTTCAAATGTCCCCAGACACTTCACTTAAGTTTATACACACCAGGTTTATGCACTGCAAGACGGATTCATTAACTCTAGGATGAGGGAGAAACGACTGAACAGGAAGTGTGAACAAAACCCAAGAATTTTTGTTTGTTCGCAAGCTTAATATAAGACCAGAATATCGATAGATTTACAGCGTCCAGAACAAGGGCACACATAACACTATCTATTTTGTACTGTTCAGACTCTCCAAATGAACCGTGTTCCCATTAAGAGATTTATCAGCCAAATGGAGCCCATATGTAAGAGAACCATCAGGCTAGTGAAGGGTTTGGAAACAATAACAGAAGAGAGGGGTGTTCAGCAAAGAGCAGGCAAAAGCTTAGCGAAGAGCATGGTGGTTGTATTTAGCACTTAAGTAGAGCTTATACACAGAGCTAAGAACAATGAATAATATTTATAAGGAGTTGGATTGTAGTTCACCCTGTGGAGAATCTTTCTGATAAGCAAAAGTATTTCAACACTGTTCAGTTCTTCCCTAACTCCCGGCTATGATGGGCGAATTTTCAACCTCAGGCAGTTAAAAGAATGAGTAAAGCTTGTATTTCAAAAGAATAAAGGTGTTTACCAAGTTCAGCTGGGCCAGTTGATACTATAAGGGCAGACATACATCATTATAAATTTGTGCAAACTCAATGAATGTGCAACACCAAATGTGAACCCTAGTGTAAAATATAGCCTTTGTGTCTAAACATAGTGATGTGTTAATGTAGGTTCGTCATCTCTAACAAATGAATCGCTCCACTGGGGGATGCTGATAATGGGGGAGTTATGATGAGTGGGGGCAGGAGAAATCGCTACACCTTCCACTCGATTTAGTGATGAACCTAAACCTGCTCTAAAATAATGAAGTCTATTAATACATCGTAAAAATCAGCTGGGCCAGAATTCGGGGTCAAGATTAGAAGTCATAAAGCCCGAGTCAGAGGTCTTTGAAAATTGGGTGGAGAGCACATTGGAATGAAAACAGTCAGGAACAGTGATTGGCAGGGGGTAAGAAGAGATGGTCCTGGGTGATTTTTATCACACTCTGGATGTGGCTGCAACGATATGTCCTATCTTTCAATTCTCAGCAATGAGACTTTGTGGCTCCTCTAATCAAGAAATGGAGTCTATTTCTATTCTCTCCCGCTCCACCCCCTGATTGAAACTGCCTGTGACTTGTTTCAGTAAAGAGAATGTGGAGGAAGAGTTGATGTGCCTGTTCTGGACCTGGACTTCAAGATGCCTGGCAGCTCTGTCTTCTCTGCCGGAAGGCAGCTGCAATGCTACGAGGAGTCACAGATAGCCTGCTGGAGAGAGAGCCAGAAAGAAACTAAAGGACGAGACACCCCAAGGCAAGAGAGAGATGATGTGGGGAAGCACCGAATGGCCAGGTAGCCAGCCTTTGTGCATCTTCAGGCCCAGCCTCGCTGCCAGATGAGCAACCCCACCGACAACATGCAGTTATAGCAACACGTGGGCCTTCCAAAATAGGATTAATGGCTTCATGGAAGAGGAAGAGCTCTGTCCGTCTCTTTCTGCGTGCATGCACGCACTAAGCGAAGACTGAAGTAGAGAATAACCTCTGTTTTGTTGGAGGTTTACAGGGACACCATGACCTTGCCCACAGGGATGGCGGCAAGAACAAAGAGTGCCTGCAGCAAGAAGATTGCAACAATCAGCCACACCCCTCCCTTATTTTCTGTATAAAAGGAGCCTGTGTTCCGACAACAGCAGGATGGTTCTCCAAGACGTTAGTCTGCCATCCTCTCGGTCTGCCGGCTTTCCCGATAAAGTCGCTATTCCTTGCCCCAGCACCTCGTCTTCCGATTTATTGGCCTGTTGTGCGGCGAGCAGAACAAGTTTGGACTTGGCAACAAGATCACGTAGGAACACAGCTAGAAGTCAGCTGTCTACAAGCCAAGAATAGAGCTCTCACCAGGCAGTGAACTGGCTGGCTGGCTAGCACCTTGATCTTGAACTCCCCATTCTCCAGAACCGTGAGAAATAAGTTTCTGCTGTTTAAGCCACCCACCTTTGGCAGTTTGTTATGGAAGCCTGAGCTGGCTAAGGCAGGGGAATTGGCCTGGGTGATCTGCCACTTTTCCTGAATTTATTTAAACTTGCTTAGGTATAAGATTTAGGAAAATTGAGGACACCTGTCCAGTTTTCTTGATAGCCTATAAACATTTTAAATAGATTTAAAAATAACAATGTAATTATATTACATCATAATACGTTTATTTTATCAGTATGTAAATGCTTCAGTCCCCAGAAATCCTGAAAGATAATGTTACACTTGTTCACTCCTCCCTACCTCCCCTTTGGTAATATTAGTCACTGGTTCATAATAGAGAACCATATACTTAGATTCTGAATCCTGGAAAAGAAAATAGATAAGAATTCAAAACTCATATACAGACTCTAATCTAAGTAAGAAATGATAGTCTGGTGATGAGCCCAACAAGAAATCAGATCTCTGTAAAACGTTGATAAGAAATGAAACTTACAGATAAAAAGAGAAAAGCTGAGATAAAGGTGGGAAACCATTTTGAATTTTTCATGTGTTTTAATCTATCAGTAGTATCAGTGAATAAGATAACACAAAAACTGTATGTCTGGATGTAAAATGGTTCAGATAGTTTTGTAAGGATGAAGAAAACCTGGAGGCTCTTTTGAAATCACATTCCTGTAAGATATCACCATTTACATAAGATAAGAAAGGGAACAATTTGTGTGCATAGAGACAGCAGTATATAATTGTGGAGAGAAATTGCCAGTGTGTTCCGGGTAAGAACAGATTGGGAAAACCACTGGGCATCCTCTGTCTCCACTTCAGATCAGCAAAGGAGTAAGGGGGCAACATTGAAGAGAAAGAAATATAAACTGGGACTGGGGAGGAAAATAATCTGTAGGAGATGGCAAAATAAGCCTTTTCCCCCTCAATTATGCGGCGGGGGCAAAGAAAGTAAGGTAAAATGAGGTGTAAAGAAAACTAAAATTTGTATTAGTTTTGTGATTCTGAAGAAATCATGTAGAGAAATAGTTTTAGCAATAAGTGAAAGTCTTCTATTTCTATCCTTCCAACTGGTATTTTAGGTCTTTTCCTCTTCCTTTGCAAGACTTTCATCTTTATCATTTTTCTACAAAGAACTGAGGAGATTCATAACCAAAAAAACCCAGGTGTGAAGGAAAGCAATATACTGTATGTTTCTATAATTTTGCCTCTTCTACATCACATAAATACCTAGATGGATTTACACCCAATATACAAAGTTCAAAGTGGCTTTTCTCATAATACCCCCAAACTGGAGACAACCCAATGCCCAGCAAAAGGAGGATGGCTATATACATGGAGGTGTCTTCATACAATGGAATAGGACAGAACAATAAAATAGAATAATCTGTTGTATCAGCAAAATAGAGCCATTTACAGGTATAGCAAACAAACAAACAAACAGCAGCCAAATTCAGGCACAGGAAAAAACATCGATGAATCTCAGAGAGGTGAGGTGGAAAAAAAAGCCAGATGCACAAAAGGGCTCAGACTGCACGTATGATTTCATTTATAGAGAAGTTTGAGAACAGGCAAAACTAACTGATGACGACAGAAGTCAGAATAGTGGTTACCTCCTAGGACAGGTGGTACAGAAAAGAGAGGCACAAAGGAATCTATGAAGAGCTGGAAATGTTTGTATTTTGATCTGGGTGGTGGTTAAAAGGACGTAAACACACAAATAATTCTTAAACTGCCTAATTAAGAGTAATATACTTTATACACCTTACTATATGTATATCTCAATTTAAAAAGAGATGGAGATTGAAAAGATGCAGAGGCTCTGTGGCAAATGTGTTAGTTTTGGAGAACCCTGGTGCGAGCACTTCAAAAGAAAGACTGTTGTCCCCCAGAGCAGCTGAGCCTGAGAAACAAAAAAGGCTTGTGTAACTGACAATTGGAAGAACTATTCTGCATATATTAAGACATCACAGACAGAGAAAACAAATAATGGTTTTAATTATGAGCCCTAAATAAAGAGCCACAAGGGTGCAAGCTTCAAATTGTTGGCTTCGGCTTGCAATTTATCTACTTCTCACATGGGCAACTCTATGTTGCAACTTCCAACAATGGTAGCAGCAGAGATTTATTTGTTCAACAATGGTGAGTAATTCTTCTAAGAAATTCAGAAGGGCAGCTAATAAGAAAATATATGTAAAACGTAATTACCAGGGAAAAGCAGAATACAAATAAGACATAGATAAGGCAATGAAGATAAAGGCCATAAAGACAGATAATTGCTATGATTACACTTTAGATTTGATTCAGCTTCTCAGCAGCCAGTGAATGGAGGTAAAGCTAATCAGTTTTTTAATTCTCACTGTCAGGGAAGAAGACAAATAAATGTCAGTCTCACAAAATAAAATAAAAGTTTTGCCTAGAATTGAATTTACGTTTAAATCCATGCTAAGTGATACCCACTGAATCCAACAATGTGGTAAAGTGGAAAGATTACTGAGAAATGAAAATACCTGGATGTCAGTCAAGAACTCATCATTCTCCAGTCAGGTAATTCTAACCTTTATGAACATCAGTTTCCCTCTCTTTGAAATATAAAGATAGTAGAGTTAACAGACAACACAAATATGCTTGCTATGTGCTTGGTGCTAAATTAATTTGATCCTCACTAAAGCCCTACTAATCTGGACCTTTATACCCATTTTAGTGATGATGAAATTAGAGATCAGAGACATTAAATGACTGGCCCCAAGTTACACACATAGTAAAACAAAGAAAAATCATTCTTTTTCCACCTGCCTCACCAAGTGGATGTGCAAATCACATGTGATGTATGGTTAGCCTGTCTGAAAATACTCTACAGTTTGAAAATTTTAAATGGACAAATAACTGTTTTGTACCTATTTATAAGCAAGACATTTTATTAGACAAATTGGAGTCCACAAAGATGTAAATGATATTCTGCATTGATTTAATAAAAGGTCACTACTCTCTAAAGCCATTGGCCCTGATAGTCCCTGATACAAGGATGTCTTCCCTTCACCTCATCCTTTCCTATACTTTTCTAAGAATTTTGCTGATCTTTTTCATATACTCATTATCTTCTCCTTATTCTTCAATTCTCTCTCCCCTGTTCTCTTTTTTCTGCTTGGGACTAATTGAAATAATGGAAGCTATTGTGAAATAACAAAGACGCATGTAAGAAAAGAAAGTCAATGGAACTTAGGGAAACACATTCAAAGCACTTATGATGAGCATAAACCACAGTAATATAATAATTTTAATAAATAAAACTGCTTAAAATGTAATACAGATTACCAGTAATTTAATCTGATTGGAGGGAATAAAGAGACAGTGAAGAAAGGGATGACACATGACACTTTCAAAAATGTTTCTCTGGTGTCATTGGTGGGGATCTTCAGATCAAAAGGAAGAATTTTTCAACTAAGAAATAATATAGCATATTTGTATGTTAGTGGGATCATCAATTAGAAAGGGAGAACTTGCTGATGCAAAGGAAACAGTGGTTATTTGAGAGATAAAAGCCTTGAGCAAGCAAGAGGAGATGGGATCCAGAGGATAAGTGGAGGGGTTGATCTTTAATAGGTATAGAGACAGGCCATCTGCCGTAGCAGTGGAGAAAACAGAACACAGGTCTAACTTGGAAATATTGCAGGTTTGGTTTCAGAACTCTGTGATAAAGCAAATATTGCTGTAAAGTAAGGCACAGAAAGTTTTTGGTTTCCCAACATGTATGAAAGTTATGTTTATACTATATTGTAGTCTATTATGTATAATAGCATTATGTTTTAAAAACGCATATACCTTCGTTAAAAATACTTTACTGCTCACTTATGCTAAATACCATGAGCCTTCAGAGAGTTATAATCGTTTTGCTGGAGAAGGGGCTTGCCTCGATGTTGATGGCTGCTGACTGATCGGGGTGGTGGTTGCCGGAGGTTAGGGTGGCCATGGCAATTTCTTAAAATAAGCCAACGGTGAAGTTTGCCATATCATTGACTCTTTCTTTTGTGAACAATTTTTCTGTAGCAAACAATGCTGTTTGATAGCATTTTACCCACAGCAGAACTTCTTTCAAAATAGGAGTCAATCCTCTCAAACCCTGCCACTCATTTGTCAACTAAGTTTATGTAATATTCTAAATCCTTTGCTGTCATTTCCACAATCTTCGCAGCATATTCACCAGGAGCGCTTCACAAGCAACTCGTCACCTACTAAAGTTTTATCATGAGATTACAGCAATTCAGTCACATCTTCAGGCTCCATCTCTAATTCTAGTTTTCCTGCTATTTCCACCACATCTGCAGTTACATCCCACACTGAAGTTTTGAATTCTTGAAGGTTGTCTGTGAGGGTAGGAATAGTTCTTTCAAACTACTGTTAAGGCTGACATTTTGACCTTCTCCCACAAATCAGGAATATTATTAATGACATTTAGAATGATGAATACTTTCCAGAAGGTTCTCAATTGAGTTTGCCCAAATCCATCAGAGGAATCACTACATCACCCACAGTCTTGCAAAAAGTGTATCTCAAAGAATAAGACTTGAAAGTTGAGGTTACGCCTGATCCATGGGCGGTAGACAGGACGCTGGGTTAGCAGGCATGAAAACAACCTGAATTTCGTCAGACCCAAGAGCATCTTCATCAGCGCTCTTGGGTGATCAAGTGCTTGTCAATAAGCAGCGATATTTAAAAGGTATCTTCTCCTGAGCAGTAGTTCCCAACAGTGGGCTGAAAATATTCAGTAAACCATGTTGTTAACAGATATACTGTCATTCAGGCTTTGTTGTTCCATTTATAAAGCAGAAGCAGAGTAGATTTAGTACAATTCTTAAGGGCCTTAGGATTTTTGGAATGGTACCTAAGTAGTGGCTTCCATTTAATGTCACCAGCTGCATTAGCCCGTCTAGAGAGTCAGCCTGACCTTTGAAGCTTTGAAGCGAGGCACTGACTTCTTCTCTTTAGCAATGAAAAGTCTTAGATGACATCTTCCATATAAGGCTGTTTTGTCTACATTGAAAATCTGTTGTTTAGCATAGCCAGCCTCATTAATTATCTTAGCTGGATCTGCTGGGTAACTTTCTACAGCTTCTGCATCAAAACTGGCTGCTCTACCTTGCACTTTGATGTTATGGAAAGGACTTCTTTCCTTAAATCTCATGAACCAACCTCTGCTAGCTTCAGACTTTTTCTGCAGCTTCCTCACCTCTCTCAGCCTTCACAGAACTGAAGATAGTTAGGGCTTTGCTGCGGATTAGGCTTTGGCTTAAGAGAATATGGTAGCTGGTTTGATCTTCCACAGAGACCACTAAAACCTTCTGCATATCAGCAGTAAGGCTGTTTTACTTTCGTATCATCATGTGTTCACTGGAGTAGCACTTTTCATTTCCTTCAAGAATTTTTTTCTTTCCATTCATAACTTGGGTAGCCATTTAGGACAAGAGGCCTAGATTTCAGCCTTTCTTGGCTTTCAAGATAAGCAACTCTTCCTTTCACCTGAACACTTACAGGCCACTGTAGGGTTGTTAATTGAGCTAATTTCAATATTGTTGTGTCTCAGGGAGTAGTGAGGCCTGGGGAGGGAGAGAGACGGGGGAACAGCTGGGTGGCAGGGCAGTCAGAACGCACACAACAGTTATTGGTTAAGTTTGCCATCTTATGTGGGCTTTGAAGTATTCTGAGAATTATCAAAGTGTGACACAGAGACACAAAGTAAGCAAATGCCCTTGAAAAATGGAGCCTATAGACTTGCTCAACACAGGGTGGCCACAAAATTTCAATTTGTAAAGAACACAATATCTGCAAAGTGCAATAAAGCAAAAACTGCAATCAAATGAGGTATGATTGGATGAAGGGGCAATACACAATGCTGGTTATCTCTAAAACTACTTCCTCTTTCATCCTTTCCTTTCTAACATTATCCAAATGGTTTTAAGATATGCTTAGGACTGAAGGACCCACTTCAGTGGACTGGGATTAGCCACTCATCATATTTCCTTCCTGATAACAACTGGCCTAGAGGTGGGTGTATGATCCAAATACGCTTGAAGGGATACCAGCGACAGTTGATTAAAAACTTCGGGGAATGTTTTCCTCCTTGATTAAGAAACAAAGACATTAGAAAAGAAACTCATGCTATCTATGTTTGGATGTGTTATGACACGATGTTGGAGTTTTTGAGCAATGGAATTAACTATTTCTGAAACCATCTATCTCTGGTTTTCTTTAATGTGATATCAAAAACCCTATCTCAAAACCAGGTTTAGTTAGTGGTGTATTTTGCTGCTTGCTGGTGAAAGCATCCTAACTGGTTCAATGAGCAATGGGTGCATATAAATGGAGTCTGAAAGATTTGATGATAAAAAGAGGAAGGAATTGTCTCCCAGTGGCTTCTATGTTATCAGTGAAGCAAGAATGGATGTGACTGACTGTCAGCAAAGAAAGTGAGAGGGCTTATGATGAGAAGGTTTGAGAGAGGGGAAACAGGAAAGAATCATCTTGATAAGTAGACAAGTACATTTACTAGGGAATTACAGGGTTACTTAGCACTCGAGTGCCCACTGAAGATCACTGACGATAAATCTGAAGTGCAGAACAGTCAGCATGGTTCTGTTCCATCTCCGGGCATGTTCAGACATTCAGGTGCATGCACAGAGGAAGCAGAGTGATGAGCTTAATCAGGTTTGGCATCTTGCCAGACAAATTTTGAAAGCACTAGAGAAAGGCAAAGGAGTTGAGGGCTGCTACGAGGGAGTGATTAAAGTGATTAATCACGGAAGCTAGCACCGTTAAAGGGAAAACTGAGAAAAGATAAGGCGGATGACAGTGAAGAATAGGCTAGGTCAAAGGACTGGATGTTTCAATGGAGGCAAAAGAATTGTTAGAACGAAGAAGCTAAAGTGAATCCGAAAGAGAACATGTAAGTGGTCAGAGGAGGCTGCTTATTTATGAGATTGTTGAGAGGCTAAGTACTGAGCACATCAATAAAATGGAGGGTAAAGTCACGTGGAATAATGACAGGCACAAAGTTAGAAAGGGAATGAGCTAGGTACTAAGATAGTTCACAAGCAAGAGAAGAACCTTGGAAACTTTGGATGATGGCAAAATGGAGAACTAATAGGAGATCTAGTGTGGAATAAAGCACTGCAAAGAACTGTTGCTAAAAAAAAAAAAAAAAAAAAAAAAAAAGGAGCAGAAAGGCGAGATGGGCTGAAAGTGGTAATGAGAAATAAGAACAGTTACCCCATCTCCAGACCCTATGGCAATGGAATGTGGCAGAAAAAAAACAGGGCCAAATTGAGAATGCTGTGGGGAGAAGTTAGCTAAATTTTATGAATTTTAGTGTCTTTATAGAATGTTGCTAATACTGACTTCCTAGAGGCATTTAAGGATAAAATGAGATAACATATAAAACACAAGAAAGCTGTGTATTATAGGACAAAAGACACAGTCATATCCTTGTAACTCACATTTTAAAGTGCCCACCACAGTATTAAATACAGTCCTTTTGGCTGTTTGTATTGATTTTTGCTTTGTTCCAGGTACTCTTAAGTAGACACTGAAGAGCCAGTGATGAGAAAATTTACTTCTGCGGGGTAGCCTTAAAAACCTCAAGTTGAAAATTCATTTGAAAATGATTCCAGGTTAGTAGTTTAGCCAGGCTAAACTATCAAAAGCATATGCAAATTTTCATTAGAAAAAAAGACCCGCCTTTAATCTAAGCTTCAAACTGGATTTTCATAAATAAAGATCCCAAAATTATGGACTCATGGGAACAAATTACAAAATGTACCAGAAGACAAAATACCACAGTCAAAAGGAACTACTAGACATCATAATCTCAAGAGCTCAAGACTGGATATTGGAATTTTCAGACATAGACTTTAAAGTAACTATCCATAATATATTTAAAGAAATGTAATAAAATCTTGAAGGTAACACAGAACAAGAAACTTGGAGAATAGCCAAGTTGAGCTGTGAAATAACCCATGAGAAAGAATGGGATAATGTCTGATATATAGAGAATTTCAAAGTTATTGACATATTTTTTAAAATGGGAGATGGAACACATTTTCATTGTACCATTATTTTTTTATCGTCCATATTTTTATAAATGTTTTATAAATACTAATATTTGATAAAGCAATTAAAATAAATAATTTTATGATCATTCTAAGAAATACTGTATTGCCATTCAACAGCTGCCAAATTAGTAATACTTCTATTCCATCATCTATTGCTTATTTTTTAGTCGAAATATTAAAAGAGATACTCCTCATTTATTATTTAGTTACTCAGCGGTACAAGATAAATGTTTGTATCTTTCCCCTTATTTCCCTGTTTTAAAGACAGTTTACTGATGAATTTAAATCAATTTCAACTGTTATTCTTATTGAAGTATAAATTATCCCATCTTTGGCCAGTGGAAGCGCCTTCAAATTGGGTCCTTTTGATATGACCCTAGTAATTTTAAACATTACCTTAGTAATCCTTGATAGCTGCATCACTTTGGTATAACAAAGTGTTCTAGGCTTAGCTTGGACATATGCTGCCTCAGATCTGCCATTAGATACTTTTTCAAGCACCCCTAGTATTTTGATCGTAAATCGTATTTCAAGACTGCCACCTGCCTACTAGGTACAACTAGGATTCTAATTATTCCTGAGTTGGTCACTGTTTCTAGACTTCTTGGTGGCAAACCTATGAATACACTTATATACAGAGAGAGATAGACACACACATATGGACATATTTAGACACATACATAGATATATAGAGACACATATATAGATACACATAGGTATGAACATACCACACATAAAATATGTATCAGGATAAACACTCTTAATTTCATATTTACACTTCCCTTTCAAATTTAGTAATAAAGGATTTTAAATCAATCATTTGTATTACATTTAAATATATTTTCTTCCTCACCATGAATTAGAATCCTGGTTTTAAAGAACACACAGTTACAGAAGTTAAAAAATTCCACAATTACTAATTGTCCCCACATAGTATATATACTAAAGTTTTATAATTACAATATCAGTATCACCACTTCCATTTAGAATTCTCAAAAAATGTTTTATATATCATTCTCATACCCCCACCCCCCAATTTTTTTGATATAGTTGTACTGTATCTGCATGGCCTGAAGATAATATATTATCTTCTTTTTCACTCTTATTTAGAATTCTACAAATAACTATGTTTAATTTTCATAACTAGTTCTTATGTCAACGTCTCCCCAGTCATTCTGGTTTTCTGAATGGTTGCCCTCTAATAGATTTCTCAGGAAAGGAACAATTTTCGCTGAGTTCACATACGTCAACAACAGTCTGTCACCTTTACGTGACAATGTCAGTTTTGCTAGACATAAAATTTGTGGCTCACAGTTTCATTCCCTGAGTGTCTTACTATATTGCTCAATTTTCTTTTGATATGAATCATTGATATCAAAAAGTTTAAAGATAATACAATTTTTTTCTTTTCAGTATAAGTTACTTGCTGTATTTAATATTTATTCCATACCCTTGCTTTGATTTTTTTCTTTGGAGATTTCTATTATCCATATGTTGACTTTTCTTTCTCTATTCATCACGCTTATTTCCTAATTTAGTTCTCTATATCTTTTTCCATTTCTTTTTGATTTTTTTCTCCTTTTAATCTTGTTTCATTTTTATGTCATATACAGTACATACGTTATACATAGCATTTCATGTGCTATATTATATGTCACATAATTACATATATACTTATATTCCAAATTTATGTTCGTTTGTTCTTGTGTTTAATTTAGTCTAGTTTTAGTTTCTAAATATTTTCTATCTAATTTTTTCATAAATTGTCACTCATGTTCCAAGATTTTCTAATTCTTATTCAAGTCATTTCTTTCATTTTGTAACATTTTTCATATCTTTCAGCTCATTTAGAAATAAAATGTGGAATTTTTCATATTTCATATGAGTATATCTTTCTGGTTTGCTTCATTCTCTGTAGATGTCATGCTACTCCATCCTTTTATATTATTAAACATGTATGGGATTTCTCTCACCCATCTGTATGTGAAGTGGTTACATTTTTCTTCTATTTATTTCTACCATTTACTCAGAACTTCTTTAGACCAGAAGGAAAAAGTTAAACATTTTCTTCAAATAATTAGGTAAAAAATAAATACACTCTTCCTTTTCCATTTTAACTGGCCACTATTTTTTTTTTTTTTTTTTTTTTTGAAAACCAAGGAGGGAGAACACAAGGATCATCAGGTGGGGGTTTCCCAGATAATCTCTGTCCCCTCACACACATTCCCCTTGTTGGCAGAATCTTCTGTCTGCTCCTTGATTATCTTCACATTAACCCTAATTTCTTCTCTGTTGCACGCTCCAAGCCAGATATTCCATACCTACTATCTATGCCATCTCACTGGTTTAAGGACCGCTAAGGAGGCTTTCGACAAAAGCACATGTATTCAGTGCAGCAGGTTGTGTGTTGGGGGATGGAAGGTTGGGTCATGATCAATTATGTAAGTCAGCTCAGGCTGCCATAACAAAATACCAGGGATTGAATAGCTTAAATAGCAGAAATTTACTTCTTATAGTTCTGGATGCTGGGAAGTCCAAAGACCAATACACCAATAAAGTAGGTTTCATTCTGAGGCCTCTTGTTTTGGCTTGTATGTGGCTACCATCTTGCTGTGTGCTCACAAAGATCTTTCCCAACCTCCCTAAGGGACAGAGAAGTCTCTTTCTCTTCCTCTTCTTATAAAGCCACCGATTCTATCAAATTATGCCTCCACCCATATGACCTCATTCAACTATGGTTATCTTCAGAAAGCCCTGTCTCCAAACACTGTCACTTTGGGAGTTAGGGGTACAACATATGAAATTTACGGGGAAACAGTTCAATCCATAGCATTAGTATAATACCATAAATTAACTCCTTAAATAAGACAATGAAAATATCCATCTGGATTTGGAACGGGGAAAGATGAGTTTGAGAAAGATGAAAAGTGTAGGATACTGCTTATTCTAATAGGCTAACACTGGTCCTGAGGAAGACTCAGTATACAGAGGTTGCTGTAACTGCAGACATTGAATATAAAATGTCATAAAAATGGGAATCTCAAGTTAGTTATAATGAATAGTGAATCAAATTTGTGTTATGGTTTCAATCACTGAAACTCAGAGAAGTGAAGATCACACATTCAGAAAGCAGCAGAATCATTTAGGGCCAAGACCCAGCACTGCTTCTAATGCATTCTCATTCCCTCTGTTGCCATCACAAACTTCACAGTTTTTCTGAGGGTGGATGCTAAGCCATGATCCTGAGACTCCATTCCACACAGTCGTTTTAGAGGTATTTTGAGCTTTTGGTATCTGTAATGCTGTGACTAAACGAAACAGGCCTGCATGGGAATATGAATCTGTGAAAATTGATTGAACAGAAATGAAAGAATGTTGAAGCTATTTCTCCTCTGCAGGATGAATACTTTAAGTTATAAAAATAACTCAGGATGTATTCGTCTCGGGGATGTTTCACAAAATTGGCATCCATAGCCACTGATGTTTTAAGAACTGTAAACCTGAGAGGTGGTTGTAAGGATTAGACGGACTCCTAACATAGCAGTTTTATTATAGCTTCTGATTACATGGTAATAGCACAATTACTCCATTAATAGATGCTAATGTTTTGAGAAAGCCTTGAAGACAGAGACCCTAATAACTATTATTTCTAAGAAAGCTTAAAGGTATATGACAGTTTTTCAATCATGGCAATTGTTAGCAAAACATTATCCACATAGTAAATGACATGCCACAGCAGATTCCTCATATACACCAATATAAAAGATGACTAGTGGCCAATTACCTGGGCATGAGGATTCCACTCAATAAGGACGTCAAAATGACTCATGCTCTTGGTAGTTTTAATAAGAAGCTTAGAGGATTGGTAGTAGTGTTAGAAACAGAAGGAGAAAGACATAGGACACCAAAAAATAACAAGTCACAACAGAAGAAGACATGATACTGTATACATAAGCAGAAACACAGTAAGTAAAAAATATATATGTAAAGATATATATATATTTAAAGAGAGGAAAAGCGAGCACACAAGAACAAGAGTGAGGAGGGCACTAAAGGGAAGAGAAATTAGTTGACAGTGGCATACAATAGCTGATTTCCTTACCAGTCAGCCTAGGCAAGATTATGCTACTGTAACAAACAGCCCCAAATTTTCAATGCTAAACCAAAAAAATCACTTCTTTCTCCCCCACATTATGTACAACGTAAGCCACAGGCCAGCTGCAGCTTTGTTTCACTCCTTCATTCTAGGACTCAAGTACAGGTCAGTCCAATGGCCAAGAAAAAAGGGAGAGGGCATTTATCTCCCCTAAAGAAAGAGCATTTCTGTTTGGAAATAGCAGGTCACTTTTTGCTCAATTTTTATTGGCCAAACTAAATCATACAATCAAACCTGATATAGGGATACTGGGCAGGAAAATATGTATTTTTTTCATAGGAATAGACAGTAAATAATTGGAAACAATAATATAATTGAGGACAGCTGCCCTAGCGGCAGTGCAACAGAATAGGAAGCAATGGATATCTACTTGACAAGTCTTGGTTCTGAAGGAGGCATGGCTTGGTGATTGTTGAGATTCCCAGGTATCTGTCCAGTTCCTTTGCATTACTCCCTGTTTTATTATTAGCACATATAAATGCTTTTGGAGTTTGTGTGTGGAGGAATGAAGGCAGAATTTCCAGCAACTCTAGGAGCCTTTTTGGTCAGGGAGGCTGGGAGAGGGAAGCAGAGCCTGGAGCCACAGGAAGGAGAAGTTAAGAAGCCCCAAGAAGCTCTGGTTTAGGCAGCTGCCCCTTTTCATCCTTTTAAAATTTAACAAGAACACATTCAACTTAACAAAATCAATACTGACTTTTAACAGAAAATATCCACAAAGCATTTAACTCTCTTTATAACTGTGTTTGGCTTTTCTTGTGGGGTGCATAATCCTCATTTTCCTCCATATGGACCCCAGTTAAGTTACCTGACAGATGGGATGGGCTTACGAGCTGGCATTTGCATTCTGGAAAATTAAAACCTGTTAGAGCAAGTTGATGAATATAGAGGTGGTATCTGCACGATGTGAAAATAATCTACCAGTACTTCTCAGATGCATACAAATGCTTATTCACAAACATTTATAATAACCCCTTTCAAATATCAGCAATAATACACTAAGTGCTATGCAGACAGGAATGTGGAAAAACCAGTTTAACTATTTTTAAGTAAAAGGTAGTAAAATCTAAATAACTGTTGGTTTAACTCTAACATGGGAAGACACCAAACATATCAGGATAGCTTTTTTAAGAGTTCAATTTGAAAATTAATGCATTTGCTATAATGACTTAGGTAAAAGAATCTTTGCCCACACAACACTATGATGAACTTTTCCCCTTAAATCTGGTACTGCAGGGAGTCTTTCGGAAATTTAATTATTCCCTGGTCACTAGGAAACAGAAGCTAATTGATGACAAGTGTGTCTTTATGAAACCTAACAGAACATTTTTATGTTGTATTACTTAAAGTTCCAGGTCATTTTGAAGATTTCATAATTCAATTTACTAGCATTGCATCATCATTAGTAAACACTGCATCTATCTTAGGAGATGAGTTCACATAAAACATACAGGATTAAACAGTGATGCACACACACTCAGAAATAACTCAGAAAATACGTAATTCACTTAGATGGTTTGTTTTACCTCTGTTTTACTCTATTATACACAGCATCAAGAGACAGTAAAAACTGTCCAAAATTTAACTGAAAACTGAAAATTTTGTGGAAGTGATTGTTAAACTGCTCCCTCATCCAATATTTTCTATTCACCCAGTGAAAAGTAAAAAAGGTAATAGGAGAGAAAGCACAGGATATCCTGACTTGAAAGATTAAGAGAAGCCAGTGGTTAGCATAGAGGAAGTTACATGTTGATTTAAATCAAGTGGGGGCAACAGAGAGTAGGACTTCTAAAATTTCCATGTGCACACTGATATTCTTGGGATGTTTTAAAAATGCAGATGTTGGTTCCACAGGGCTGGGAAGGGAAGCCTGAGAGTCTTCATTTCTAACAAGCTTCCAGGTAATTCCAATGCTTGGCCCACAAGTAGCCAGGTACTAGATGCAGGCAGAACCTTTGCCAGAATTACTCCAGAAAGACGCAGTAAAATACACAGAAGGCACCCTGCACCGCCTTCCTCCACCAGCTTTAGGCCAAGCATCATTGTATTTCTATCTGTTCACGAGAAGACTTCAGTAGACCTAGACCAACAATAGCATGAGACCGGGAACTCGGTAAGGTCAAGTACAAGCCTTTGAGCTGCTTGTCTTTACTGTGATTTTATCTTTACTTTATTTCAAAGATTCTTGTCTGAAAGTGTCCCTGAATCCCACAGGAGTTCTACCCGGTGGGACTGTCAGGGGAAGTTTTTAATTCTTTTATAATGCACTTCCAGTGGCCAAAAAGAATGTAGCTGAAGGGCTCTTCGGGGAAACGCATTAAGCCTCTGATCTCTACCCAAGCTGACTGGAGGTGAAACAGGAAACAGAGTCATGCTAAATGTCCTGGAGGGGTCCCGGGAGACTAAACACGTTCGGCCAGCATGCCTGATTCTTAGGGGAGTCGCTCTTCTGTAACCTGTATAAAGCGAACGCTATTTTGTCAGTTCAGAGGGAGGTTCAAAAAGGGCCTTTGGTCAGATGACAATCTAACACTTTTTAAAAAACCAAGAGCATCACCAAGTCTTTTTTTTTTTTTTTCTAACCACTTACGGAAACACAGCTTACCTCTTTCCCATAGTGATTTATAGCCTAATGGCAATGCTTCTGGACATTTTTCTCTCCCAGATTGAAGCCGGGTACTAGATGCTTTTACTGTTTTAAAAAAAAAAAAAAGCTTTCTGTCCATGGCACATTGAACAGACTTGCCATTAGACCCTCTGCTATTCACCGCTCTTCTGTGGCTGCTGACGAGATAAGCATTAATTGTGCCCCGTGTGCGAGCTCTCATGCTAATGCTCATCAAATGCATTATTAACTCTTCCTTTGATAATACAGAACATACAATATTAACTTAAAAGATTTCTTTCCATTTGTCAAAAAATGTGACTAAAATAAAATTAACGGTACAAATAAACCCTTTAATTCATTGCACCAAACAGAGGGAAAGATAAATTTACTCCCTTTAATGGTTTACATTTATTTACTGAAAATATAAAATGCAGTTTTTGTTTGTAATGGAAGGGATGAGAGGCCATACAGGCAGGAGAGAAGGTCTGCCATCAATTGCGCTTTTTTTTTTTTTTTTAAAGTTTATGGCACCAAAGAAAACACTCAGAGACAATAAGGCCTCTTTTACCTTCATGAGATATTACACAAAATTGTATAAATATATATACCTCATTACATTGGAAACAGAATACTTTGACCAAAAAAATGTATTTAATAGCAATTTCTATGCTTGTTTAGAAACATGCATTGAATTTCAAACATTTTTATACAGCCAGGGATGTTTTTCTTTAAACTTCAATGGGCTAAATTCATGATAGAACTTTTGTTATGCTTAACTGATCATCTTAACTGTTGTAAAAGATCATCTGTCATGGGAATTGATAAGCCACAGCTTCCAATTAGTTACTCCAATATGAGCAATTTCAGCATCACTAGATGGTTTGTGGAATATAAACAGCAGAATGTGTAAAGTTATGGCAGATAGATTATGTTTTATTAAATAATGCATATTTCAGGCCACAGCACAGGTAAGCTTTTTTTTTTTTTTTTTTTTTTGAGATTCACATTGCATTAGGGAGAAAATGTTCTTCACTCTACCCTCTCTTCTCTGCTCCACCATGACTGGCCTCACATTCTCCCACTCTGTGGCATCCCAGAATATGCCTGACCATGGGCAATGAGTTGCATGGACAACATACATGCTGTGCACTGTAAGGGGTCCTTTCCTGCACGAAACACTTCATCTATATAAAACTTCCCATATGCACAGAAATGCCCTCATTAAAGTCGTATGTGTGCCAAGAAAGGAGTTGAAGTGAATTTTGCACTCTGTCTATGGGATGAAAGAGAGAGTTTTCCTCTTCCTTGCACTCTGGGACAATTTCATCTGCTGGTGTGTGCTTGTCAAGTGGAGGAGAGAGCACGTGCTTGTAAGAGAGCACTCCAACCTACACATCCTACTATGGGTATAAAAAAGACCACCTGTGGTCCATTTTAAGTAAATAATTGTGAAGTGACTGCCTGTGGGCACAGTTTTCTCATCCTTGACATAGGAGGTGAACTGAAGAAGCTTATGACTGAGAATAACCTTCTACCAAATGGACAAAACAGAGACCTGGTGATAAAAATGTGAAATAATCTCTTCCAAAAGTGAATATCCACAAGTAGCTCTCTTTGAAGAATCAATTATAACCTTAATTTGGGTGGAATCCAAGAGGAAATTATGCATATTTTACGTACAAATCATAGAGAAGACATCCTTGGTTTTCACAAATGGGACAAAAAGATGCCTAGCTGGTTGGTTTTTCTGAATGTATTTCTTGTTTGGGGTCCAGGAGCTCATCAGGCAGTCGCCGTGATCGCGGGCAGGTGTACAGCAGCCCCAAGGTCTGATAATTCAGCTCACTGTTCCCTCCACTGAGACTGGTCCCTTCAGTTTAGATGGCAGCAGACAGGGAACACATCTCCTACCTTTGTCAAGGAAGGCGCCCACAGAGCTCGCTCCTCTACCACAGTTTCTCCCAAATGCCTCAACTTTCAGCCAATTTTCCAACCAAACTGAACAGTTTAAATAATGCAGGAGCACTATTTTGTCTATAAATTATCACATTATAAATAGATTGTCAATCAGTTGCAAGGTATTACTAGCACAACTCTTTTAAAGAGAAATGAATGCAAACAAACACAAGGAGGAAAGTTCCAAAGAAACAACTTGAGGCCCCTCAGCACCACTTTTAGGTAAAAGCCTAACTTGCTAGGCCTGGGTAGCCTTTTCTTTCCTTATTTTTAATTTGTGTCGCCTGTGTTTGGAAACTGTGGTTAGGAATAAAATGGAATTAACTGTGCTGAAGCATTACTTTATGTATAAGTGAAAGCTTTCTTTACAAGAAATAGAAGTAATGAACCTTTTTACTATTTTTAATTGTCACTTAAATCTGTCTTATTTCTGCTTCAAAAATTTTCTGAAATACTGCTTTAATGTAAAGTTATCCTAACATGCTTAACAGTGTCTATTCTCAGAAACTAAGCTAACACTGATCAGTTTTAAAAATTTTAAGCATAGTTCTGATTAGCTGCAGGGTGCCATATTAAATTACTTTGTATGGTGCTAGAGATCTTTCTGAGTAACTGATGATAAACTCATTCTAAAAAAGAAAACATTTAGGAAGGAGAGACATTTTAAGGAAACTGCCAGTGAAATTCCCTAAATTAAAAAAAATAAAGGTAGGCCACTAAATAATCACCTAATATTTTAATGTTAAGATATTTTTTAAACATTTTAAAAATTTTTAGGTGAGATTTAATTTAAAAGTTTATTAACCTATATCTTAAGAAAGAGAAATAAAAGTCCTTTTTGATGGATAATTTTTAATTTCAAGAGTGAAGCTGCCCATCTTTGTTTCATGGCTTCAAGATTAAACTGGAAGTCAACACTTTGATGTTGACTGCTAGACAGACAGTTCATAGTCAAAAGGACATGTCTTTCACCTTCTGAAAATTCATAGTTATCTGCTGAGAGGTACTGTAGTAGTTTGGCCTCAGCCAACTGGTAGGAAGGGTGGAAATCCAGGGTGACATTAAAATGCACCCTCGAAGCAGTAAGGAGCCACTGAGGGTGACTGATGAAAGAAGAGAAGTGGAGGAGATGAGGGTTGGAGATTTTTCTGGTATATGTACTAGACTAGGGAAAGACATAGAAATCTGTTCTCAGGGAATTCTTTCTTTTGCTTTGTTACCCTCAAGATGAGGTCATCTTCTCTTGGTTTCAAGATACATTCGTAGTTATCTCACTTCTAGGATGTTTCTTTCCTTGGCTTTCCTGCCAAGTCTTCTTTTTCACTTTAATGCCATTTTCCAAAGTTTTATTCTTGCCACATTGATCTTCTCATTATGTATATTCTACAACAAAAATGTAACGATTTCTCACGATAGGGATGTTTCTTTCTATCAACGTGAATGGCCTCACTCTTAAAGCTCAGTCTCGCATAGCCATGACCCTTTGGAGAAAACCACTTCCACCTTCACACTACACCCAATACATCCGTCATTTTTCATCACACACTAGATGCCCTTTCCTGACTTACCTATTTCCAGGACATCTGTAACCATTTCTCAAGTCTCACTTTGGGGGAGGACCTTCTTCCAAACTCACTCATCTGACTACTCACATGCCTCAAAAGATGTGCTGACAAGCTCACACACATGGTTGTTAGGTGTACTGGTTTGTACTACTATAACAAGGTGCAGCAGACTGGGTAGATTAAACAAAAGATTTTATTTTCTCGTAGTTCTAGGGGATAAAAGTCTGAGAGCAAGGTGTTGGCAGGGTTGTTTCCTTCTGAGGCCTGGGAGGGAAGGGTCTGTTCCAGGCCTCTCTCCTTGGCTTACAGATGGCTGTCTACTCTCTCTGTCTCCACAGCCTTTTCCCTCTGTACCTGTGTTCAAACTTCCTCTTCTTACAGGGACGTGGTTCATACTGTATTAGAGCCTGTGCAAATGAACTGACTTTAACTTCATTACCTCTGGAAAGACCCTGCCTCCAAATACAGTCACATTCTGAGGTTCTGGGAGTTAGCACTTCGACATATGAATTTGGGGTGGGGACACCATTCAGCTCACAACAGCAGGACTCAAGTTCTCACTGACTGTTGACCACAGACATCAGACCCTTGTCCTGCGAGCCTGTCTCTGGGCAACTTGCAACTTGGCAGCTGGCTTCCCTCAGAGCAAACAAGATAAAAATTGAGAGGGAACAGGAAAGCAGAAGCCAGTCTTTTCACAATGAAATCTTGGAAGTGCGACACCCTGCCACTTTTACCATGTTCTATTCATAAGAAGTGGTGTCTAACCCCAACTGCTTGTAATTCCCTTTAGAAATTGGAGTAACTGTCACTTCTTTGTCTCAACTTTGACTTCTAGTGACTAATTCTGGGACAACAGAAAATGTCACATCTGATATCCTGTTACATTCAAACGTAGGTTTTTTCCAAAAAGGCTTTAAAAAAAATTGAATGTGGTTTTTCTAGGAAAAAAAAAGTGCCCCCTCTTTATTATTCTTTCTGAGATCTGTGAAAATCAGGAATATCTAGCTTCATTTATTGGTTAAGAGAAAGCCTCCTTTCCAAATGAGAGTTTTCCCAGCCACAGGGAGGAGTCCACGTCCTGGGTGGTCACTGCCTACTTATTCTTGCCTGGCATGCATGCCAGCACTTCCTCACCCAGTGCACGTTGTACATCTCAACTAGACAGCAAACTCTTCAGTTCTCTACAGATGTATTCATTCTAATTCTGTGACGCCAAGAGGTCTGTAAGTGCATTTTCTAGTAACAATACGAGATGGCAGAGTGACAATGAGGAAAATGAGCCTATAGAAAGTCATGCCACACTCCTGAACCTGCCCAGTGACGAAGCTAATGTGACAACTTTACAGTTTCTGACACCACGATTGTTTTCAATCCAATATGCTGCACTCCAAAGTGGAAAAAACATAACATGAAGGCTATTGGATGATTCCAATGTTTTATACAACAAGATTTCAATTTGCTTAAAGCAAATGGACAAAAAGCCCCAGTCCCTGTGCACATGATGTTTGCTCTGCCAGGAATGCTCACACCACTGCCACTTCACTGAGCTAACACCCAAATATCTCTCAGGTACCAGGATTGTCCTTTAGAAACATTCATCTGACCATTTCATATGTTCACCAACAAATAGGTTTCATCATGCTGCATTGGAATCTCGGGTGTAGTTATTCATCTTCCCCATTAAACTGTGAAATACTGGAAGGCAGGTATCATGTCTCTCTTAGTGACCATTCTATCCCTGGCAGCTAGTTCAGTGCTTGGCACATGGCGGGGCCTCAAACTACTGCAACAAGTGAGTAGGCAAGATTTTCGTTGCTCTCAAGCTTGGGTGGAAAGTAGGCTATATACTGGGCGTGTCATTAAAAAAGAAAATGTCCCCCAAAGAGACACTAATTGTGTCCTGTAGTCCTCCCACACAGAAGTATTTCTTTTATTTCTCTTAGCTACGAGGTATCATCTGGTGGTTGGTGTTAGGGGCTGACTCTGTAAGTGTCAAGAAGATACTGGATGTGGAGAGAGCAAGAGGTTCTTTTATACGAGTCTGTCAGTAAAAGCAAAGATTTATACTAAATCCTGTGGACCAGAAATCCGATTAAAACTGGGAACACAGAACCAAAAGTTTGAGGTTGGGTAAGATTTGTAGCAATAAGAGGTTAGATATAAGCAAGGACTGCCCAGTGTGATCACAGTTTACAGCACTGAGGGATCAATAGCCCACGCTGATAGTTTAAATGACTCTGGTGGTTTGAGAAGCAGGTTAAAGTGAGGTTTAAGAGGAATTAGATTAAGGTCAAATGTGCAGGAAGATAGCTTCAAATGGATAAATGCGAAAAGTCTGTCCAAAAGAAGATTATGTTAGTAAGGAAGGAATGATTTAAGATATGAGCAGCATGGAAACATTACATAATGGATCACTGGTGCGGAAGAGAAAAAATGCCAGCTACGTTGTGAGACTTTATTATGGTATTCGGACCGAGACAGAGGGCCAGTTCACCCAAGCTATCACTGACTCGGATGGTGTCTTGCTGAGTCGTGCACAGTGTCAGAAGAATAGAGAATTTTCTTGAAAAATGAATACATTACATTTACCACACATGTTAAACTAGATGGAAATGAAGCTGAACAGTGAACAAAATGTAAACCGTTCTTGATTTATTCAGACTACAGGGGTGACAAAAAGAAAGAAAAGCTGAAGATCTTCTTGTGCTATGTATGGATACTACATTTACATCTAAGAAAAATTACAGCCAGTTTAGCTATTGTAATCCAGATGTTTTATGAAAACTGCAGTCTCTCGTAAAGCCATCACTCATGAGAAATTACACCTTTTCTTTTTACTGTGAGTCTGGAGACATACAGATCAGCTTTGCCTTCCAGATTAGTTTATAACGTAACAATTGAACATAGCAACGCATTTGGGACTAACATTGAAATCCCTGCTCATAAGAACCTCCTGAAATAATAAATGTACTCTTTGAAAAATCTTTCTTGTATATCATGGGAGATGAAGTTAAAAGATACTTGATTTGAATTGCATTTTATATTCCATTTTACTGAAGTTTTAAAATTCAATTACTAATGATATGGTATGTGCACTTTAAAAATTAAACCACAGCAGTGCATGTTTAAAAAGAGACACCTGAGTATCAGAATTGGTGTCTTTATGGTAATTGTATCAAAACCGTAACTTAAAAATTGTGTTAGTACCAGTGGCTAAGTTTGTAACAGAAAGGTAGCACAATTCTAACCCTTTCGCTACTAATTAGCATCTCTTCACAGGCTCAGAACAGAAATCAAATTTTCAATGAACAGTGTAAATGACCTTGCATTCTTCCCCTCTATGCACAGAATTCCTTACAGAGAAAACAAGGGGAAAAAATTCATTGCCCTGTGTACGTGTTCCTCTCTGAAATCAATTCATTTAATGAGTACTCACTACGTACTAGGCACTGGGTTAACATTTGTTGGCTTTTGTAAAACTCTAAGAATAAGGTCATTCCAAATTTCAGCTGTGGAAGCGAAGTTCAGAGAGATTAATTAATGGGTCCAAGACTATCCAGCTAGTAAACTTCTAGAGCTGAGATCTGAATCTGCACTTGCCTTGAATTCTTGTTTTCCTATTACTTTTTTATGTTCTTGCTTTGTTATATGGATTAACTTCTAGCTTTCAAAGAAGAGTTCAGGAAAAAATACAGAAAAAATTAATTAAACATTTAGAAACAGAGTTCATAATAGTGACTGAGAAGAGCTGGAATTATTTAGCAAAGCGAATAGGACTAAAAGGTCTTTCAATATGAGTATTTTTGTGGTGTTTCTTCTACTACTAATTACTTAACCTGAACTAGGTCTTGCCAACTTTTTTTTTCCTCATTCTTATTTTTTATTTATTTCTTTTTATATTGAAATATAGTTAGTTTACAATGTTGTATCAATTTCTGGTGTATAGTATAATGTTTCAGCTAACTTTTTTTTCAGTTTTATTGAGGTATAATTGACAAATACAATTGTAAGTTATTTTAAGTTAACATTTTGCAAAGCTGGTATGGAAAAAAAAATTAGTATCTTTCACTGATTTGCTATTCTTAAATTATGAATGAGCTCAAGTATCTTTTCATGTTTTGATTTTAAATTAGTGCCAACAATTTGTTCATCATCTTTTAATCATTTAAAGTCTTATGAAAAACATAAGTGAATTTGTATCTAAATCTATTGTGTTCTGTGCTATACTTGTGCAAATATCTTGTTGATTTATAAGAACACAGGAAGGAGAAAAAATGGAGCAGCTGAATGAGCGGGAATATAAAGAGGATACATATGAATGTAAGAGAAATAAAAATAACCAAGGAAGAGAAGAAAACAGTGCTAAAGGAGGAGACACAAAACCGGGACCATAAAACTTCATTGCCTGCATTTTCCCACAGTCTAATAGAGTTGGAGACAAAAATAGGAGATTTAGTACAAAGGAGAACATTTCTGACTTCTTCATCTATCATGAATTCAAAATGTTTGCCAAATTAAAAAAAAAAAAACAGCTATCATCTCGTATGTGGTTAGACTACGACTAACAGTGAGTATATTGTCTCTGTGCTTCTGAAAATTATTGTAAAGCATTTTTTTTTTCCTTCTGATGTTAAGATTGTTCTCAGAGCAGTCTCTCTGTTTCAGTTTTAGGTAAAATTTGAAGTAATGGTTCTACATTAGATGTACACCAAGGAATTTTGCTTGCGACAGTACAAACTAGTAAGGATATGAGGCATTGTAGTCTCAGTTCACTCACCCAGAGAAGACAATATAACTTTATTTTCTGGTAACACTTCTTAATTTTTTGTATAGGCTCTCACTCCAATTATATTGATGATTCTTAATCGAGCCATTTTAGAATTACTACCCTTTACCATTTACTTATCTTCACATCCTAGGACCTCAGGTGAAGAGGTGGGCAAGGTGGCACCAAGCATGGTGGGCATGACTGCTCTGTCTTAGTGTCTCTTCTCACTGGCATCCAGGGAAACTCACTCCACAAAGTACAAGCTGAGTGGTCCTTAGTTTGGACTTCAAGCCATCTTGGAATCTGCTCCTTGTCTGTCCTATGCTTCCGTTCCTCTCAAGCATCACAAAATAGGGCAGGACTGTCTGAGCCCCAGTACTACTTTGATGCTACTCCGAAGTGCGCAAGAACAGACCAACTGATACTGGGCAGTGTCCGGGTGCGGAGGATTCTGAGAGGCTGTCTCAGGCCCCTCTGGCTTAGCAGTATCATGTAGTAATTTCTGGGTTCACAACTTAGTATATAAGCTCATTAAACAAACTGAATTACTAAGTTTACCATTTAAGCTTTTTTCTTCACCCTTAACAGCCCTCAATCTACTACCCCTTACAGTCAAGAAAACTGCCTGGTATAGGGTACCCCAACTGAAAGCTGGCACTTGCCACCTGCCTCTGCTTGGATTAAACATGAGCCGCTGTAGCCGCTGACCTCCAACACACCCTGAAAGGAGTTCAGGATGGAGATCAGGAACGAGGTACTCTGTACTCTGGGGAAACTGGCTGAACAGGCCTTCAGATAGTTAGATATTTTCAGGACTAGATTTTATAAACCCAAATTCTTGTGTCTCCTCATATCTAGAAAAGCACTAAAATCATGAGTGGTGACATCTGCTCCTCGTGACTAGCAGCAAGCCTCTGCCTAAATGTGTGCTTGACTGCACGTCCCTCCTTCACTAAAATCATACATAATACTGAGTTTCCCCCTGCCTGTTTGGAGCAGTTCCTCAGAGCCATCTGGCATGGTGTCTCCTGGGCTGTAGTCCTCATTTTGCCCCAAATAAAACTTAACCTGCAACTCTCACAGTGTGTGATTTTATTTCAGTTGACAGGTAGGAATAAGAAGCAGAGTTTGTGGCAGAGAAACTTTGCCAAGATTCATTATGACATCTGAAATCTACTCATAACTTGAATGTTTCTTACTTGCCTGTAGCCTAGGTTGTGAAATTCAAAACCCAACAATGAATTTCTACTCTTGTTTTCTCTTCTTTTTATATATAGTTTTATTCTGTCCCTGAAGCCTGGCACAGGATGCTTACTTGTCTGCATGTGAAAATAGTCATGAATAAAAGTAAAATATAGGAGAAAATACATGGGAGTATTATTCACAGTACTGTCCCATCCAACACCATTGGCGACATTCTAGGGCATTTCCCAACCAAGAAGTAATATGAATAAAGGATTTGATTTTCAAGGTTTAAATTTTCTAGATCAATTACTATTGCCATTAGAGGTTTCATAATCATGCCCTTAATTAGATAACTAGTCGCTTAACTTGCATCTTGATCTCCTCTTTTATCAAACTTATCAGAGGACTGCGATAGATTGCTCTAGAGAATCTACTAGTTAATAATTCCAGCAATGACCTCTTTGAAATGTACAGAATCTAAGTCCTCTCCATTCCCTGCTCACACCACCACCTCTCATACAAACAGGTAACTTTCAGAAACACTGAAAAGTGTTTGGTGCACTGAACAAAGTTAATAAGGGTTGTAGGGCCACCTGACATCCTTCAAAGTCCAGTGATCCCCATTCCTGGGCTCTTAGATATTTGCCTGGCATCCTTCAACAGATAAAGTACATCCTGTGCTGGGCGCCTCTGCCCTAGCAAACTAGTAGCCCTAGGTAATGCCTAATCTCACAGTAGCTCAGGCTGGCTTGTTTCAGCCCACCTTATCAGAGTCATAAGCCCCGGGGCCCTTCACAGACCCTAAACTTCTTACCTCATCTACAACCAATCAGAGAATTGTGCACACAAGCATCCCTCAACACACTGTGTTCACCAACCACTTACCCAGAAAAGACCTCAGCAACTGACCCTTGGCACTCATAGGGGCACCTCTTGCCTGTGTGGCCCACTGTTGTCTACGGCAGCGTAACCTAATAAACTCCTTTTCTATTTTCATTTTTTGCTTTTGGTAAATTTTCTTACCACCCATGGTACCAGCCTGCCTTGTCTCATGACAGGGGTAACTTCTTACTTTCTCTTTAATTTTTGTGTATTTCCTTCCTAAGTGTCTATAATCCCTTGCAGGGCTTTATTTCAATTTGAAAAAATATTTATCATCAACAAACCCTATAAAGAAGCTACTAACATTCAGAGGTACTTACTAAAAACATCTTTTTTCACTAGCTTTGCATGCAGTTATTACCAAATGCCAATCAGCCTCATTGAAAAAGAAAAAAAGAAAAGAAAAAGAAAAAAAAAAAACTTCCACAAGTAAATTCAGTTCACCAGATCAAGCCTTAAAAGAAGATAGGAAATGAAGAAACCACTTTTCACTGTGGGTACTCCATTTTCGCTGAGAAAAAACTTGATTCAGACATGTTGACAGGCTAAAAGCAGCCTTGGCCAGGGCAAAGGAGAAACTTAGTGCCTTGGTAATCAAAGTGGAGAACTTCTAAAAAAAGGAGTCCAGGAAATGTTTCATCTAGGGAAGGCACAAAGCCCGTCTGCACTAAGGTTGAAGCAATTACTGAAATGTCAGGACTGCACAGCAAAGAGAAGCTACCAAGCTACAAAGATACTTAAGGAGGGTGACAGGCTTTTTTTTTTTTTTTTTTTTTCCCCCTAGCATTCACTTTACAAATGTTTTCAGTAAATGTGTGCTTTAGAGGTAGTTAGTTCAGAAATCTTTGGGATAGATAGCTTCAGGAATGAAAGGCATAAGCAACTAAGAAATTGAAAGAAGCTTCTTTTAGATGTTAATGCTTTGCTGGAATTGACATTTTGGAGCTACAAAAAGTCATTTAATAGCTGCAGTGAAGCAATGAGGATGTTTTGTCCTGAGAGAAAGCTAACCTGGTGCTGTGGGGAGGATAGAGGTGGGGCTGGGGGGAAACTAAAGTGTTGTTGCTCTTTGGGGAAATTTTTAGAGCCCCTCAAAACTGAGTTAGAGAAGGAACACCAGCCTCGTACAGATGTTTACAGAAAATGTACACAACCAGCTGTGACACATAAGACACAAACAGCTCTCCAACTTTCTGCACCTTGATTTTTAAAAATGTCTAGACACAAACTTTAAAAGTATTTTATCCTCTACCACTTTCTTAAATTAAAGTGCACTTCGTAGGAAATGGATTTCATTATTTGTTTTTTGCTTGATTTCTACACAAATATTCATGTTTATGTAAAAATTCTGTGTTAAATACAAGAGTGTTTGAATAGGCAGAATAAATTTTTCTTATTTTAATATTAGTAACTGTGATAAAATTTTTCTTCTCTCATTTACTATTGAGTCACTTGTATTTTTAGTTAGGAGGTCATCACCCCATTTAAAGGGTGATTTCATAATTTATTATGAACAAATTTTCTAGTGAATAATCCTAGGGTTAAAGGTACAGGTAGACAGTGGATTAAAAAAGGAAAAATGAAAAAATCAAAGAAATTTCAGAGGTCTATATTTAGTACAGACAATTTCTGGCAATCGTACAGGATTTAGTCATTCAGTATTACTGAGGGCACTGCATCGTGTTTGAGGAGGTCTATGGAAAGATGAGATAATCCTTGGTCTCATATAAATGTACAACTTTTGAATATTTTTAAGACAGCATAAAATTAAATATAAGCAATATGGTACAAGCTGAGTACATGGTAAAAAAGATGCTAGACTTAGTGTTGTTTATCTTACTTGGAAATCATATATTTCGGTCTAGGGTAGGTTCATGTTTGGGAAAAGAATGCAGGAAGTTTACAGGGAAGAGGTAAGTTATTATTAATAAACGAATAGTTTGTGTAATAATATGAGTGCTTTTCATCTAATAACTTGAAATTTTGCCCTTAAGAGAAATCTAAAAAGTGAGTAGACCATACCAACATATGAATGAGGCATTGTGGGGTTACTATGCAGCCTCCTTCTCAACTTTGACAATATGCTGAAAACTAAATTTCAAAATTACCATAGTAAATAAATTCTTATTCAATAATATTATGTTTTGTGTCAATATTTGATTTTGTTTCTATCAATGTAGTATATTCCAATTAATGCCCTAATACATTTTAAAAATTGAAAGCATTGTAACCTATTTTAAAACTCTGCATGACATTATTTTAGTAATACAGTAAGTGTCCTAAAGTGAAGGGAAAATTTTTCCTCCGCCGTCCCTACCTCTTGCCATCCACCTGTATTTACATATTTCAAAAAATTGCTTCTTATTTGACACATTAAACCAGTATTCCTGTTTTTAAAATTCTTTGGATTAATTAATTCTACATCTGTAAAAATGACACACAATTGAGATGATTTCTACTTTCAGAAAACATGCTTAAACACTTGCAGAATTTGATAAGAAGTATAGTATCAGAAATTATTTTTGTTCTTCAGTAAATTTTAGCTTGGACAGGTTTACAAAAAAAATAAAGAATTTTGCTGTCAAAGGGATCATAGAAAAATATACACGTGGCTTTTATACTTTTATAAATAGTTTGCTGAATCAAGTAAAGTCTGTATTCACTTGAAAAGCAGTTACAGGTCCCTTTGTGTAAGACATAATCAAATTCATATATTATCTTCTATTTTTCTTGATAATTGCAATGGCATCTTCTCCTATTAAATAATATTTTTTCTGATTATGAAATTAATTGGTACATATCAGAGAAAATTTAGAAAAAGAGGAAAACTAGAAAGAGGGGGGAAAAAAGTAATGTCACCTATAAGCCTACCATTCACTGATATCCACTAAACAATTCTGTCATATTTTACAATTTTTTCTTGATTTTTTTCAAGATAACATTTATTATGACTTATTCATACAGATTTATGGTTTACTAGATATATGATGATGACTGTCTCCATCATTAAAAATTATTTCTATATGTGATTTATATACTGTAAATATGTATTAGTCTACATACAATAACGTAGTAGTTATCATTGTGTATTTCAACTCCCTTTCTAGAAAGTTTTGTTAAAAATTAAATTCTATCCCATCAGCAATATATAACTAATTATAAGTTAATCAATCGTCAATGTATTTATTAATTGATATCAATAATTATAAATGAATGAATAAATGCATGCACATTAGGTGTTCCTGACTCTGGGTGTTCTAAGTTACTTTTAAATTTGAGTGTTATGAATATTAGTATTCATGGCTAAAGTTAGAGTTGGTTTATAAGAGAATTAAGATTAGGGTCAAGTTTAAATTTAGGGTTACATATGGCTTAATGTTAGAAGTTGCTTTGAGATTGTTATTAGATTTAAGTTTTATGGCCCAGTATGGTTTCCATAAAGTGTCTGGGTGTGAGTTCACGGTAAGTTTTGCAACAGAGTACAGGTTAAGATTAGCGGGAAGAGACAGGCCATAAATAACTGTTGTTAAACTGAGTCAAGTGTGCCTTGAGGTCTTCTCCAAACATTCTACTTTTTCTTCAGCAGCCTATTATGGTGCCATTCTTCCTACAAACAAGATTAGATCCTCCAAGGAAGGAAAAGAAAAGAGTAAGAAAAACAAGAAAAAGAAGAAAACTCATTTCTCTCTGATAGCTCAAACTACTTCAATAAAGAGACTTACATTCTGTACCATATAAAGCTTAAATGCAAATGCACTAATATTAAAAAAAAAAACTCTTGAAATCAACTATATTATCCTCTAATGAAGAAGACACTGTTAAGAGAATGACAGCTACAAACAAACATGAAAAAACTATAGAGTTATATTATTCAAATTAAAGTGGCAAATGGCTGATTTTGATATCCAATGACACAATAAGGACAGGTTTGATTGTGATATGAGTGTTTAATGGGTAAAAGGTACCAGGGGCTGGATAAGGAAAAAAAAGTACTTGAGAAAAATAAAAGGACAATGGAAATAAAATCGAGGGCACTGGGGCATGTATATTAAAGTTTTACTGAGGAAGGCCCAACTGTGAGCCCTGAATAGACGAGATACAGGACTGGTAAATTTCACCAAGCATTGTGAAACATGGTTCAGAATGGAAGGCTTAGTCACTGATGAGTTCTAAAATGGTATAGCTGGAAAGCAGAAAAAAGGATGTTGAAATACAAAGAAAATGTTCTTTGTAGTTAGGAAATAAAGTTAGGGAATATACATGCCCAGCATGCAATGAAATAAAAAGAAGGCACTTGAAGCATGTTTTGTCTGTTTGTACAGTATTCTTTTAAGGGAAGTCTTAAAGTGTAATTTAAAAGCAAAATCAAGTTTAAATAAATTGAGCTGATGATGTGAGTTAATGGTCTTATTAAGTTCTACTAGAAGGAGACAAAAAATAAACAGAAATCTGTTTACCTTTATGAAACAATTATTGCAACCAATGTGTCACCTTGAAATGATTCATTTAACAAAAGCCAAGAACAACATATAAACACTTTAACTAACATATTTATTTATATGGCTTATAAATATGTTTTCTTTGTCACCAAATATTTTTCTCTTTTTGGTCTAAATAAGGCAAAATATTTATTTTGATAATTGGTTTTTCCACAAAAGACATTAAATTGACCCTAGTAAATTATTCATGTATGTGATCTTATTTGTATGATTGCTCCCTGAAGACAACGTTTTGTATCTCACGTTTAAATGCTATTTATTTCTCAGTCAACTTTAAGAACTTAAAAATATAATATGTATATTTATTAGACTTCTCTAATTTTACTATACAATCTTAGAACTTTTTTTTTTTACTCTTTAGATTGAAGGTTTTTGTAGGAACATACTTTCCCAGCAACCTACTTAAAGGGCATTCTCTGTTGGAAATGTGCTAGTGAATGACAGGAAGCAACTTCTTGCAAAATCAATATGGTATAAACATTAATCAGGAATAATCACTTAAGGCTACAGGAAGTGTCCATTACTTTCTCCTCTGGTGAAGTGGGTAAGTGGGTAAGATGAGGATTTGGGCACTTATTGTAATTATATGTTGGAGGATACTAATAAATACCTTGCCAAGAGATATTTTTAAAATAACCAACCACAATAAATATAGTCCAGTTAAATAAAGAAATAAAGTTTGAAAATTCATCAAACCTAAACTGCTAACCATGCAGTTTGGGATGTTCTAGGGGAAACTGACAAGCAATGATTCTAGGGGAAATTATACATGTGCAGATTCACAATTTCTCTTTATACAACTGCCTGAAATGAAGTTAAAGAAATAAAAAGAAAAAATTAAATACAGTACAACACTGAAACCAGGTAATGGCTCTAGACTCATACCATAAAAGGTATGAAACATTATTTAGCTATATACTACAATTTAGATTCTTTACTGAACAACAAGGGTGTATTAAGCACCAATCATGTTAACTGAAGATTAGAAGATGAGAAAGACTGAGGAATAAAGAAAATAAACATAAATCTTTTGCAAAATCATTGTACAAAAGATAGATTTAAAAAAAATCTAGGAGTCACAGTAAAGTTATACATAATAGTTGTCATAAATAATCGCCCAAAGAGTAGAGCAAAACACAAAGATATGGAAGATATTAGATAGGAGCTGACAGATATAACAGAAAGGCAAAATAGATTAGCATACAGATAACTGACATGACTAGAGAAGAAAACAGAAACAGTGAAAAAGAAAAACATATTTAGGCATATAATACAAGATAACATTCCTAAATAAATAAAGATCGAAATGGCCTGTCATAATCTAGAGAAGTAATAGCATGATACTGAGATATATACTGATAAATTTAACAAATTTAAAATCCAAAGAAACAATCTTAAGAAATCTAGATAGAAGAAGCTAGATGCATAGGAAAAACATAGAATATCTGCCAATCTCTGTTAATATTAAATGACAGAATGCAGTGGAGTTGGGCTTTTGATTCTAGGGTGGCTACGGTTACCACCTTTAAAACTTTTTAAGTGCAGGTACTGCATGGGAAGGCTAAAACTATGGTAGAAAATCCAGTCTTTCTGGTCTTAAAAATAAGGGGAAAGCCACTGAAGTGACAGGAAAATCTTGGAAAAGAGAGAGCTAGACTGAAGCTTTCCCAAATTCTATACAAAAACCTCTCAAGTCTCTGGTTGAATCTGAACTGTACATACATAGGGCATTCACAAAGCAGCCCAACTGATATTCCAGCTGCGAATAGTAAATAAAGTTAATAGCCTTCTAAAACAAAATCTCTTGGATGATTTGAATCCAAATACTCTCTCTGAAGGAGTATTATGAAACTCAGAGTCTCCTCAGCAAAACATTCACAATGTCCAGGCTATAATCCAAAATTATTCAACCTATAATGATCAGAAAAACTTTAAAAGTCTAGAAAGAAAATACTAATGCTAAAATCAAGATGTTGGAATTAGCAGAGAAGGATTTAAAAGGAGCCATTAAATAAAGGAAAATATTCTCACAATGAATATAGAGATAAGAATTTTTAGTTAAAAATAGAAATATGTAATAAAAATTCTAGAGATAAAAATATGCCATCTGGAATTAAAGATTCACAAGATGGTTTTAACAGCAGAATGGAGATGGAAGAAACAAGAATCAGTGAATTTGAAGACAAATTAATAGAAGAGGTCCAATATGAACAAAAAGAAATAAAAATTTAAAAAGATGAACAGTCCCTCAGGAACCTGTGGGGATACTGCCAAAATACAAAGCATTGACAGAATTAGAATGGGAGAGAAGATAAATAATCAGACAGAAAATATATTTAAAACTAGTTTCACAGGTGTAGTGAAAAGGCCATTTAAAGACTCAAGTAGCTTAGAGAATTTCAATGCAAAAACTTTTTAAACTTAGATAATATATATCATTCTTTGTAAAATACAACTTTTTAGAAGTGACACCAAAAAAGGAAATCTGAATACTCCAATATCTACTGAAGAAACTGCGTATTTAATTTGTAATAAAAAATCCACAAATAATACTCCATGTCCAGCTCATTTCACTGGTGAATTCTACTAAACATTTAATAAGTGAACAACATTAACTTTATGCATACTTTATTAGAAAATAGAGACTAGTATAAATCTACAATTGAAACCTGATAAACAGAGTACAAAAAAAAATGACACCAATATCCCTCATAACTAGGAATGCAAAAATATTTGCAAAATATTAGCAAATTAAAGCCAGCAACATATAAAAATGATAATAGGGTGGAGTTTATCTCAAGTAAGTTTATGTGATAACATTGATAAATCAATGTAACTTACCATATCGAAAGACTAAAGACTGAAAATCACATCATCATTTCAGCATTCTAGATATACTGATGATAAACATTCTCAAAACCAGGACTAGAAGGGAACTTCTTCAGTCTGATGTCTATGAAAAAAATTAAGCTAACATCATGCCCACTATGAATTAGAATGCTTTCTTCTAAGATTGAGAACAGGACAAGGATGCCCTCTCTCATACCTATATTCAGTATTATAATAGAGATTCTAGTCATTGCAATAAACAAAGAAAAAGAAAAGAAAAGAAAACAGTATTCAGACTGAAATAAAAGAAGAAAAATTGCCATCTTTTCAGATGACATGAATTTACATGAAATTTCCTAAGGAATCTACAAAAACAATTACTAGAATTAATACTAAGTTTTCCAAATTTCTGGTTTAACAACAGAAATTAATTGAATTTTACAGAGGTAAAATATTGAAAAATAAAAATTAAATGTTGATAAATTCAATTTCCATAGCATCAAAAATTTTAAAAAGTGAATAAATTAAACAAAGATTGTATAAGATTTCTGATTAAAAATCATAAAACAGTGCTAAGATAAGTAAAAGTAGATCCAAATAAATAGGGAGATAAATCATTTTCATGGTTTGGAGGACTGACTATTTTAGTCAAATTATCTTATAGAATCAAGTGAAAATTAAAATGTAATTTTAAATAAAGATAATTAAAGTCTCAAATGTTTTGTAGAAATTAACACTGATTCTGAAATGAATATGAAAATTCAAAGAACCTAGAATATCCAAAGCATTCTAGAAAAAGAACGAAGTTGAAATATTTACTCTGACTTTAAGATTTCTTATAAGACGTCAATAATGAAGATGAGACATGCTAAAAACAAAAAACTCTTTGACAAATACAAAGGTGGAACAGAAAAGAGTACAGAAGTAGATCCACATGTATATCATCATTTGACTTTTCACAGAGGTGTCAAGTAATCAATGAAAGAAGGTTTCTTCAACAAATGGTGCTGAAATAGCTCCAAATCCATGTGGAAAAAAAAGTGAATGGGACTTCTACCTCACACCGTACACAGAAGTAGATTCAAGTTGTATCACTGTCTTAAATGTAAAATCAAAAACCATGAAGTTTTAGAGGAAGATATCTTGATGACTTGAAAATAAGCCAGGGTTTCTTAAAGACATACAGAAAACAATATCATAAAAGAAATAGTTGATGAATTAGTCTTATGCTTGTATAAACACCTTTAAGAAAAAGAATAAGCAGATGCTAGGTAGTATAAAAGTACTTATCATATATCTATTTACATATATGGATAAAAATGGAACTAGTATCCAAGTTAAAAAAGAACTCTTACAACTTAATAATAAAAATAACAAAAATCAAAATAAAAAATATCTGTTAAAACATATATTGATACTTGCAACAACTGAATCTTAAAAGCATGCCAAATGAAGAAAATCATACACAAGAAAATACTGAATGCGTAATTCCATTTTTTAAATTAAAAAATACATAGAACAAATCTATATAGATGTGAAAAAAAAAACAGCTGGCAATTACTGTCTCAGCGAGTGAGGTTGGCACTGACTTGGAGGAAGCATCAGAGAACTTTGTGGGGTAGGCGACAATATTCTATATCTAAAGAGGGATCTGGGTTATACAGCAGTATCCATTTTTCAAAATGCTGCAAATATACATGGAAGATTTGTGCACTTTATTGAATGCAATTTATACACTTAAAAATTATAAATAAATACTCAAATCTGGTGAGTTATACACATGTGAAGTATCTGGACAAACAAATGCACTGATATCTTCAATTTATTTCAAAATCATCAAAAAGTGAAATGGGTTAATAGACGGATACAGGGATGGATAGGTGGATACATATATGATAAAGCAAACATGGTAAATGCTAATGGTAGAATCTGATCAGTATTTGGGTGTTCGCCATTAAATTCTTTCAACTTTGATCTATGTGTGAAAATGTCCTTAAAAAAACACTGGCGAAACAAAGAAGACAATGGAGCAATATCTATAATATTTTGAGGGTAAAGTAGATGACTCAAGGAATGTATACTAGGTTGATTATAACATATATGGGCAATAGATATGAATGTTCAAATATGAAAGAGCCCAACGAGTATATTACTCATTTATTTGTCTTAAAAAATCAACTTGTAGACATAATCCAACCAACAGAGAAAAAAATTGTATAGCTATCATGTTTATCTATATTTATAGTTACAGAGTAGATTATAAATGTTATAATTTAAAAAATATAAACATGTAAATATGAGAACAATTATTATGGAGTAAAACAAAAAGTTCATTTCATATCATTAAGAAATCAGAAGTGACACACATAAAGTGGGAAGAAATATAAGTTAAATTTTTAAAGTAATTCATGGGGGAGGCAAGATTTCAAAAGCTGATCAATAAAAATATAATTTAAGCAACTGTATAATGTTTTAAAAGTAATTATGAGACTAATAAAAGTGAACAATATAGCTTTTAAATTCTGTTGAGAAAATGGGAAGGTAGTGTCACTTTCAAGAAAACACGGGCAATATAGCAAAAGATGGAAATAGAAAACAGAGTAAGATAAAAACAGAAAATATAAATTATGATGAAAATAGGAAGTCCAAATATTTGTTACAAGTATAAGCACTGATACATTCAAATCATACATCATAGTCAATGACTCCTAAATGATTTAACAAACCCACCTAAAGGTTCTATATGAGAAAAAGTGATTAATGAAAATTGAATCATTAAAATAATAACAAAGATGTACTGGAAAAATAAAAGCCAAGACCAAAGCAAAGTAAAACAAAAGCAACAGAAGGATTAACATTAGTAAAGTGAAACTCAAAAGGTACTAAGTGGGACAATAATGATGAAGATTGTTTGGTATATTTATGATATATATTTATAATACCCATAAATGCCTTACACTTATTTCTATAATAAGCATTTACGTAGCATGTGTTAGAAACTAGACCCTATTCCAAAAACTTTACAGCAATTGGATGCAAACAACAGACCCATGATGTAATTAAAATTAGTATCTCAACTTTATAGATGAGGAAACTTTAGAGTTCAAGTAAGACACTAAGTAAATCTGATTCCTGTTCTCTTAACCACTATGGGAAATTCTCTTGGATCTTCATGTGCTAAATATTGTTTAATAATATATAAACAAAACTGCCTGAATATAAAGGAAAAATTGAAATAGAAATAGAATCATCACATGAGATTTTGATACATTTTCAAAGTATTTAAATAGAGTACACAGTAGGTTTGTACAGAAGAAGAAAATCTGAATATCATAAGCAGTTTATGATATCTCATAGATATTTATCAATTTTATACTATGAAAACAGAAAATGTGCTTTATTTTCAAACTCAAATGTGGAGAATGTTTAAAAAAAATGATAACATGCTAGGTCACCAAAAATAAAAGGCCCAGTATACTCCAGTGAACACACAGACAGCGTGTTGAAAACTGCACATTTGAACAAAAATATTAAGAATAAAAATAGAAGCCCCTCAAAAATGAACCATTAAAAAATGTAAAAATATGTCCCTAAAGAAGTCTTGGTCTCAACTTTCCTGATTTTTAAGAAAAATTTTCTCTTCCTGCCACCCTGGCTCCCTTCCTTCCTGAATAAGTTAAGTCCATAACCTATCCAGAGCGCATGCCTTTGAGGGAGGCCTGGCCCTGTGTGGGACGCTAGAGCCTGACCAGGATGAAGAGGCTGTCTGTGACAGAAATGATGATAGTCTGGCATGAATATTGGATCCCAAGGGGGTTTGAGGAGGGCTTTCCCATAGGGCGGGCAATGGGTGAACCACAGCAGGAGCCCAGGATAGGATGTCAGAGGTTGTGAGAATGAAGAGGAATCCACTTAGAGAGGGACACGGGAATGACAGCAGCCCCAGAGCTAGGCTGAATGTGGTGACAGGGACAGCCACATGGCAGCACGTGGCATCACTGACAGCCGTGACAGGTGCTAAGTCGCATTCAGAGAGATGTAAAATAATGGAAACAGATTTCACACTGCTAAAAAAAAAAAAAAAAAAAGAAAAAAGAAAAAGAGGCACAAATATAAGTCACTGAAAAGGTGAAATGTAAAATGAATCCTATGGTGACCAATTGCAACTAGATGTTATCAGTGTTAACGTTTTAAACATAGATGAGAGAGAGGGAGAAAAATACACATGAAATTGTTGGTATTTTGTTGTGAATACATATGTAAACAATCCTTTTTATTGCACCTAGAATAGTGCTATGTACAGAATGGGTGCTTGGGTTGTGGGTAAAAAAATGTAAACTGGTAAATTTTGTGCTTATCTTCAAGGCTCGCTTAAATATAAAACTTTAAAAAAAAACTTGAAATATTAAAGGATTTGTTTTATATTTAAAAGTATGCAAACATATACTTATGGTCCCAAATTATGTCTACAGACAGGGCATTTGAGCAGCAATACCCCAATGCCAATAAACACATCTAATTTCTTGGTTTCTAAGTACAATTCAATGTTGAAAAGAACCAAGGTTCTTGGGAGAGAGAAATATCTGATTCCAGGATTGGAGAAGGGAAAGAACAAGGTGAACTTGAAACCTCTTAAAGATTGGCACGTCATGTCAAAAGGACACAGGAGCTCTCTTAGGGGGGCTCCCACTTACCAAATCTGAGATAATTTGGACATCAAGATAAATAATGATAGTAATGGATTAAAATCCATTGAGTAGAGTGAGAATCCATGAGTCCATCTGATTTAAATGAAAGGATAAATGAATGAGGAGAAGAAAAAGCTTTTGTTTGTGATGGAGTGCCAACTAACAAGTGTAAGAGAAATGATGGGAAAATAGAAAGTCATCATTTAGTAACCAAAAAACATCAATGGATGCTTTTACTACTGGGTGAAAGTTTGATAAGGAATGGAATGTTTATATAATCTCAAAGCACCTCCCCATAAAAAGCATATTAATTTCAAATGTAAAAAGATTAATGTTACAATGGAGAAACTTGACAAACTGCCAACTGAAATCAAGTGGTCAAATAATATCACCAGTAATGGGACAAATCAAAATCATGCACTATCTGCCTGAAAACAATACAACGATCACAGCATCACTTCTGTTATACTCCTGCCAAAAATGCACAGCCTCATTATAATCATAGGAAAACATCACACAAACTAGGTTGAGGGATATTCTGCAAAATTACTGCTATGTGATCTTAAAAAAATGTTTCTGATAAAGCACCAAGAAATTCTTCTAGAATGAAGGAGACTGAAGAGACATGACAACAAAACATGCACATGATCCTAGACTGGATACTTTCGCTACGGAGAGCACTGTGAGGACAACTGAGGAGGCTTGAGTGGAGTCTGTGGAATGTAAGGTAGTAACATCTATCTCCCCGGAGTTATTATTAAAGCAAATTCAATGCCTGTCCTCATCAAGATGGTTTACTGGCATCATCATAGTATGAAAAAAAACAAACCCCGTATTTAGATTTTCTTTCCAGTAACATCAACTTTACCTATTTTTAAATTGCAGCTTCTTAAAAGGGCAGCTTATTTTGTGTGTCACTCAGAAAATTCTGCATATCTGACAACTTAATGCTTTTGAGATATGGGAGCTTGGAGGAAAAGTCTATTCTCTCTGTAGAACAACTACCTAAAATCATTTTTTAAAAAACAGTAAGCTCTAGAGACCAAATTCAAAGTTCTTTTATTTTAAAAATTCGATTAATCAAGAATTGTTCTCAGAAATAAAAGCAGGTAGGGCATGCCTATGGATATTAATTAAATTCTCTGAAAATAAAAATTCAGAAATGCAGTTCCATACGTGACACAGAACACACTGCAGAGAATCCCTGTAGCTATGGCACTCACCTTCTGTCCTTCAGGTAATAACAAGCAGTGGTTCTATTCCTCTACCAAACATCCAGGGAGCTACAGGTACTGATGGAGATTCTTGGTTCAAGGTCATGCTGCCAGATACTCAGGGAGGTGCAAATGAAAAGATCTAGCTCTTGATTGTGGACCTCTAGTAACTTACCACCCCAATATTCAAAAGCTGATATTTTCAATTAAAAACAGAATGCCAACAACATGTATGGAAAAATTTAAACAAACAAACAGAATGCCCCGAAATGTTTAACTCTGACTCAGGCCAAAATACATTAGCTTGATCAGAGTGTAATTTACAACCTCAGCAGTAGCACAGAATAACCTTGTACAGAGAGTCACAGCCTAGAGAGGAATGAATGTGATGCAGATTTAAGTCACATAATTGCTCCTAAAAAAGAGCAGCAACCCAAATTACTAGTCAGGATCCAGCCCTTCTGTAACTAATCAAAGCTCACCAGTCTTTAGGATGTTACTAGATGTGCATGACACTGACTGTCCACAGAGCTTCCCTCTTAAGCAAGCTGCTCCCTGAGTCCTTGTTTATGTCTTTAAATTCCACTCCAATCTTCTTTGTCTCCTGTAAATTCAGGAGACCCAACTTGGCAGAGCTGGATTTTGATATGTCAATAAGTCAAAACAGTTACAATTCAGGTGATTGCCTTTTTATTTTCTCACTAGCAGCTACGATTTTTCTAGTGAAGACCATCTGGCTCACACATGAGAGAAAAGGGAAAACAATTGTTTGTGTGAAATTATGTTAATTGTAACACATTATGGGACTGAAAATCAAAACCTCTTCCTGGTAAATGTTTTACAGAGTAGAGGAGATGACCTCTAAGTACAAAATGAAAAATAAGCACATTTTTGGGGTATTCAAACTTAACTGAAGTCCTTGAAACATGATTTCTGGCATACGTAGCTTAAGGGCAGTCACAAGCCTTCATGACTTAAACAACATCTACCTAAGTGATGAAACAGACACCCAACATGGTCTTGAGCTGTGCCAGTGTCTGAGACAATCAAGCAACCTAACTGCCTTCCTGAGAAGGAAGAAAGTATAGACATTGAAGAAATGAAGAGAGATGGCTCTAAGCTGAAATTTAGCAATCTGAAAGTGAATGCAATTGCATAGGGGAGGGAATTTCGATGTTTTAAATGGACAGTCTGCTGGAAAATCTATTGGGGGCCCCAAGTTCCTCCTCTTGTGTTACTCTAAATGATTTAATTATATTAAGCCTTACTCCACAAGTTCACCAATGAAATGGACACTTTACCACTACATGCCTACAGTGGCTTCCACTTTATATCACCATGTTATTGCCAATAACCATTTGCTCAGTAGCAGCTGTAAATGTCTTACACAGAGAAGAAACTATTTTTGAGACTTAATAACATTCATCTAAAAGTCTTTGCTGAAAAGGGCTGAACTGCACGGTTGCTGGAGTTAGCCCTTCTATAGAGAACAGAAACATGGCAGTATGAATGTGCACATATGTACACGTGTGGGTACTGGATGTAAAAAGGGATGACTAGGAAAAAGAGGAGCTGTATCCAACTGATCTTATTATTGTGGCTTAAAGAAAATCATTCTAAAAACATTTATTAAAATATTTTTACCTGTAAGGAACTGTCAGGAACCTGTATTAGAAGCTGAATATAAATACACAAACACAGGCACTAACTTCTTTAAGTTTACAGAACAACTTAAAGGTCAGGGTAACTTCAGTAGCTCAACTTCTTGCATAGTCTAATCTACATCAATGAACACATGATCAATGAAGAGGACAGATTACCCACAACCCAAAAATGTTTACATTTTGCTCTGTAGGAATGCTTTCACCATAATAACACAAGATTTAATCAAACAAGGGCTCAATTCTCCTTGCATTAGAAGAGATATGAAGTAGTGGCTAACACAGGTTCATCTCCTCAATGATACAAAATCCCAGCATCTTTCCATTCTTCTACTGGGCCATTTCTACATGTTGAATTTTTATCCTTAGGTTCATTGCCTCATGGTTACATTATGGCTATTACAACTCCAAGCAACACAATACCTTAAAAGAAGGGTAGAGAGTGGCCCACAGCTGAAAAAGTACTTCTCTCTCTCCATGCTTTTTTTTTTTTAAGGGAGAAAAACATTCCAGAATTCTGACTGACAAATATTCCTTTATATTTCATTGGCTACTATTGGATCACATGTCCATCCCCAGGATGGAGTCCAAATCCACCTTTCTTGAAATTCAGTCCTCCAACCACTTGCCTAAAAAATAATCAGGGTTTGTTCAGTAAAAAAGGAAGGATTACTTGGATAAGCAACCATACTTTCTGCACATGTTTTAATACCTATTTGCAAAATTTTCAGTGGGATAGGCTTCTCTTACATAAATATGTTCCAATTCATTTACTAATAGAAAAATATGCACTTTAAATTTTTTTTCAGTACAGTAGATAAATTTGTACCCTCCTACATAGACTTGGATTTAGCCATTGCACTCATTTTCAAGTCTGAAAGGTGCTGGGGTAGAGTTCATGGTTATAATGTAACACAAAAATTAAATCTATGCCTTCTGTCTTGTTAACCCTTTATGATAACCAACTGTGATAACTGCTCCCAAACATGATTGTAATGTATAATGTTCTCTTCATTTTCTTTCAATATAATTAATGCACACATTCACATACTCACATGATTTAGACAAATGATTCAAAACTACTAAATCTGAAATTGAAAGAGGGTGGAACAAGAGGGTCCTCTCGGTCTTCTTTAGAATGTCTATCTCAAAAAATTACGGATGTAACCTTGAATCTCACTTAATGATCTGCTATGGATTTAGCATATATGAATTTATCTAAATTCACATACAATCCAGTGATATTTTCAGTCCAGAAAAAATTTAGAATATAAATTTTCTTGAGATCTACTACTCATTGTGATACCTCTGTAGAGTATCGGATAACTCAAGGACTCAAATATAAATATATATATATATATTACTTTTTTTTCTAAAATGAGAAAAAGACTGTTTTATTCATTTAAAAAAGCAACACATGACTATATTAGTATTTATTAACACCAGGGAGTGTCAGTGGCTGTGGATACATACCACAGCAAAGCACATTACTGAAAACAAAACAACACAAAGCAAAATGGTTATGTGCAGTTAGTCTCTTCACTGACCAAGGAATCTGTTCCCCAGTTTTATTTAGAGGGTATCTTTGTCACAGTGGTTAGAGTAGCTCAACACTGCAGACAAAATGATGTCAAAATGGGAAACTGACAAATGTAAACTATTTCCTAATTTCAGTCTTTAGCTTGAAATCTTACTCTCACAGTACCAGTTAATAAGTATCTTAAAAATAGATTTAACCTACAAAAATAGACTTAGCCTCCTCAATGGTAAATTTTGATCTCATATTTGTATCATTCTATATTTGTATTTATATAATATGCTCAGTAATGCCATGGCCCACTGTCAGTCAGGTGTAGACCTGGTAAGTAAGTAACTTAATGGGACAATTGAAATCAAATATTATTTTGATATTAAACTCAGGCCTCAATCTGATTCTGCCATGCTCGGACATGAATAAGGCAATCTGGATGAACTGGAATGAAGTACACCAAATAAATTCCTACTTTTTAAAATAAGAAATATTTCCAGTATTTTCATGCTTCATAAAAGAACATCTATACACATTCCCAGCTTCATATAAGTTTTCTGAATGTATACATTTAAAATCATAGAGCTGGGCAAGATTTCGGATTTGATCTAGTTTTATAGTTGAGGACATTGAGGACTGTTTTGGACTTCCTTGCAATTTGGGAGCAAAACTGAAACTAAAACCAAATTCTTGTACCTAGATCATAGCTTCAGTTATTGTTGTTCTTACAACAACACAAAATTCAATTCATAAAGGGCTAATTATTTGGGGGATCTCATATGCATTTAAAACATAGTTAAAAGTTAACCAAGTTTTTATACTGAAAATTATAAAACATGAGAATAATTAAAGATAACAAATGATAGAAGTATAATATGCTTATGGACTGGAAGTCTCAATCTTAAATTAATTAACTCACCTTTGGATTCAATGCATACAAGTAAATCCTTGCAAGAATTTGGGGGGGGGGGGATTAAAAATCTGATCCTAAAATGTGTATGGAAAAACAGAAGTCAAGAATAGTCAAAGTAAATTTGAAGAACAAAACTAGAAGATTTCTCTAACAGAGAACAAAAGCTTTTATAAAATATGTTAGTTAAGATAGTGTGTTATTGGCATAGATAGAAAACTGACCAACAGAAGAAAATAGAATCCATAATTTTAAAAATTATATATAGTTTATGTATTTATGTATATATATGTATGTGATACATAGTATGTATAAATATCAGTAATACATGATATTAATGTATTTATCTGGTTTTTGACAAAGGTTAACATCACTGGAGGAAGGATAATCTTCTCAATACACGGTACTGGATCAACTGTAAGCCACTGGAGAAAAGTTAATCTTGACTCCCCACCCTATATAAAAATTGATGCTAGAGGGTACAGATATAAATATGAAAGGTAACACCAGAAAGCTCTTAGTGACAAACAGTAACTTTCTAGTGAAATAGGAAAATATATCTGAAACAAGACATAATCAACAGTAACCATAAAATTTAAAGTGATATATTAGACTATATTAAAAGTAAGAACTTATGTTCTTGTAGATAGTATTGAGAGTAAAAGGTCAATTCATAAAAAGTAAAGGATAGTACACACACTTGACAAAATACTCATATCTGAAATATCTTAACTCTCACAAATCAATAACAAAAAGTCAGAATATCCAATAGAGAAGAGTAGGGAAGGGTTTTTACAGATACTCCATACAAGAAAATATTCAAATGACCTTATTGTTTGCTTATGGCATGCAAAAAGTGCTCAACTCTATTAGTCATTAGGAAATACAAGGTGAAACTACAATGTGACACTATCACACTACTAGATTGGTGAAAATGAAGAATACAGAAAATACCCAGTGTTAGGCTGTCGGGAAACTCAGACTCTCACAGACTGCTGGTCCAAGTGGAAACTGGTAAAGCTGCTTTATGAGACTCCGTGTTGGTATCTTTAAAGCTGAACATGCACACACTATGACCCACACCTCCATTCAACTCTGGTCCTAGCAGAAATGAATGTGGATGGTCACAGCAGCATTATTTGTAATAGCACTTGCCCCCACCGAAAAAACAAAACAAAACAAAACTAGCAAGTACCCATCAACAGAATGGATAAATCGTGGCCTATTCACACAACGGAATAGTACACAACAATGAGAATGAATGATGTACAACTATGCACAAAACTCTGGGTAAATCTCACAAACCTATTGTTGAATAAAAGCCAGAAACAATACATTGCAATTCTATTCATGTAAACCAAACCTCCTAAAGAGACAAAACCAACCTAATATATAATATTATATTCTGTTAGAAATCAGAGTAATGTTTACCCATGGTCAAGTTAATAATGGCAAGGGAGCAGGATATAAGAAAATTCAAGAGAAATAAATGAGTTCAGAATAACCCTAAGTGCCATCTTTCCAGGCACAGCTTTCTCAGAAAAGTAACCTTAAAATCTACATCAGAAAGCTGAAATTCAAATGATAATTAGCTAATGTCATAAAGGTCTCAATATCATGATTTAGAAGCTCTAATTGTGTGATTTCAGGTCAGCATCAAGGACCCCATGAGTTGTTACTATTCTTAATAAGCATTTATTTAACATAGGAAAAAACCGGGGCGGGGCGGGGAAGCATAAGCTAAAGGCTGTGCTCTGGTTGTACTATCTTTAAAATACAGAAATTTACTATGTGGAAAATAGGCAGAAGTTTGGGCCTTCGTGGTCTGAATGAGTTTTATTTGGCCTATCAACACCTAGGTTGGAGTATCCTTTATCAAATTTACTTTTTGCAGGAATATCGTTAAAGTGTGCCTGGCTGAGCCATAATTCATTACACTCAAATTATGGCTGTATCAGGGAATGGCTAAAGAAAAATTAACCTGAAGTATTGATCCTCTATGAAAAATAAATTGCATTAAAAAAAAAAAACCACACAAGCTATGTCTATGAGAGTAACTAGACACACATTGACTTGCCAATCCAATCAGTCACTTTAATTAAACCTTCCCAAATGGCTCAAACTATAATTTAGAATAACAAGTGATGTCCCTGTACATGGAGATCTTTATCACATTTGGGTAGGTTTTCCATGTATATACGTGAGTATGTATGTTTGTGAATGTGTTTCTCGTAAATTACCCCAAATATATGTGAAATATGTTAATATTTTTCTTAGAAGTCTTAATTTTAAGATTTATTATCTTGGAATTAAAATCCTGCTCAACAGAATAATAACTCCATATCAATGAAAACAAAAAGACATTGCATAAGAAAAAATAGAGGCACTCTGCATTTCCTCGTAACGCTGTACAGTAAAAAATTTTTACTAATTAAGATTACCAAATACCCACAGAAAAGATAGTACAAAGAATATATTATAATTTACTCCAAACAAAAGGGGGAAAAATCTTTTAAACATTCAGCACAATGCAAATACTCTGTAGAGTGGAAATTTAAGAAACACCACTTTTTTTTTTAATACGATTAAACTGTGCAGCACATTAGGAAAGACAATTAAAGCTTCAAATTACATTTTTGGAACCAACTGCCAGTGGCATCCATCTTCCTCAAAAGTAACATCTGTGAAGCTGGCAGCAAGGGACCAGATTTTTTGGACACTATTGGGTAGAATATCATCAGCTTTATGTCCACCCCCCCCAAATGTCTCCTTGAACTTTCCTAGACCTATTCTTATCCATTTATCTTCCTGAAAAATTTCCATAGCTTTATGTTATCTTGGAATTTAAAGGCGAAGCAACTGCACCTAAGTCACATTAGCTTTTTTAGAGGAATTTTGGACAAACACAGAAGCAGATACCTCCTCTTCATCAATTACATATTAAAGAGGTACATTTCAGTCAATGTCAGTTAAGTCCCCTGGAAAAGGCTTTTTGCCACTTGAACATAGAATCTAATGAGTTGCAGGGGACTGTAGATAAATCCAACCTCTTTTCATGTGACAGGAATGCAAGCATTTGTTAACATTTGTAATGGTTAATTTTATGAGTCAACCTGACTAGACTAAGGGATGTCCAAGTAGCTGATAAAACATTACTTCTGGGTGTGTCTGTGAGGATGTTCCCGGAAAAGCTCAGAGACTAGCATTTGAATCAGTAGACTGAATAAAGTAAGTCCCTTTTTACCCATGTGGGTGAGCGTCATCCAATCTGTTTAAGGGTTCAAACAGAATAAAAAGGCAAATGAAGAGGTAATTCTCTCTCTCTCTCCTTGAGCTGGGACACCATCTCCTGTCCTTAGATACCAGAGCTCCTAGTTCTCAGGCCTTTGGACTCTGGGACTTACACCAGTACCTCTTCCTGTGTGCCCTTACAACGTCACCAACCAGTTCTCATGCCTTATTCATCTGAGTTATACCACCAGCTTTCCTGGTTCTCCAGCCTGCAGATAACAGATGGTAGGAATTCTCAGCCTCCGTAACCTTGCGAGTCAATTTCTATAATAAATCTCCTCTTAATTTATACACATATCTCTATGTCTCTATATATCCTATTGGGTCTGTTTCTCTGGAGAACTGTGAATAAAACAACACCCAAACCATAATTTCTATCTCAATTTATCATCCTGGTCTTCCTTTTTCTAAGCTAAAAATTCTCACCTCCTTTAATCGGATGGTTGTTGAAATCCTCCTAATAGTATCAGCACCAAATGAAAAGACAGAAAACTAAGGCTTCACTTCCCTACCAACATCATAGATACTCGGTGGAATAAAAACAGAGAAAGGGGGATCCCAGTAGAAATTAACCTGATCTAGTTAATTACAACCGAGAGACAGTTCTACCCTGGAACTTGAATTGAGGGTAACCTCCATGGCATTCCTTCCTACATAAACATGGAATCCCAGAGTTTAATGAAACATTTAGTATAAAAACATATGGTTTAGAACATCCTGTTCAATAGCAGCACATTATGTTCACATATTGCCCTTTGGATTTCAAAATACATTCTAATCCTGACCCTCACAAGACTGTGAGGTCAGCAGAATAGGTGTTATTGTTATGAACATACAGATGAGAAAGCTAGGATTCATAGAGGTAGAGGAACTACAAGTTCTCACAGCTGATGAGGAACGGAAACAAACCCTCCACCCAGGATTTCTTTTCACGCTCAATCCTGACCACACTTTGCTGCCTCTTCATGTCATGGAGGTGTATGAATGTGCAGATGGCTATGGAGCATGCTTTGAAGGACACCTAGAGGGCCCACAGCTGCAAATACCAACTCCTTTAACTTTGTAAGCCTCAAGCTCTAGAATAGAGATTCATTTTGTGGAGTTTGAAAGCCTTTTAACTTTTTAAGACTCACTTGTAAAGTTAAACAAAACAAAATTTAACCTTACACAGAATACCTTTAAAAGTACATTTGTTTTTGTTTTTGTTTTTTTTATTGAAGTATAGTCGATTTACAATGTGTTAATTTCTAGTGTATAGCATAGTGATTCAGTTATACATATATATATTATTCCTTTTTATATCTTTTTTCATTATAGGCCATTATAAGGTATTGAATATAGTTCCCTGTGCTCTACATAGGACCTTGTTTATCTATTTTATATACAGTAGTTAGTATCTATGGATACCAAACTCCCAGTTTATCCCTCTCCAGCTTCTTTCCCTCTGGTAAACATTAAGTTTGTTTTCTATGTCTGTGAGTCTGTTTCTGTTTTGTAAATAAGTTCATTTGTGTCATTATTTTTCTTTTTTTTTAAGATTCCACATGTAAGTGATAGCATATGGTATTTTCCTTTCTCTTTCTGGCTTACTTCACTTAGAGTGACAATCTCCAGGTCCATCCATGTTGCTGCAAATGGTATTATTTCATTCTTTTTTTTTTTTTTTTTTTTACAGCTGAGTAGTATTCCATTGTATATATATACCACATCTTCTTTATCCAGTCATCTGTCCATGGACATTTAAGTTGCTTCCATGCCTTGGTTATTGTAAATAGTGCTGCTGTGAACACTGGGATACATATATCTTTTTGAATTAGAGTTTCCTCTGGATATATGCTCAGGATTGGCATTGCTAGATCATAGGGTTAAGCCTATTTTCAGTTTTTTTAAGTAAACTCCATAGTGTTTTCCATAATGGCTGCACCAGTACCTTGCAGCAGGAAGACAGTTCAGGGGAGACATACTGAAGGACAACCAAGACACATTTCACTATCTTTGTGTCCTGGTACTAGCTTTTCATCAGTCTTAGTTCTGTTTTTCTGTTTTATTTTGTTTTGCATTTGACTGTTAGCAATCAGTTTCATTTCTTCACCTTTCATATGTTCTCTTAGATTATTTTTTAAGCATCTATGTTAGGTTTGCACTGTGATAGTAATAATAATGAAACTGCATTTATTTTCAAGATTATTTTTTGAAAATCATGGACTTCTTAAGTAAAAAAAAAAAAAAAAACAAACAGTGAATCTTGTTAATATGGTTAAGGGAAAAGGTGACGTTGAGCAGTAATCTCATAATTTCAAATGATTCCAGAGCAACACCAAAGGAAGAGTTTATAAGACATCCTGTGGCTTTGGGCAAAAAATTACTAAGTTTTAGGTATTTTTATTTTTTGTCTCTACTAGGTTTGAGAATTTTGTAAGAAAACCTAGCTGTAAATAATGGATGGCTCAGTGCTGAATGTTGAAAAAGTTTTGACCTGATGACTAAATAAGAGCTCTGGCTGGTTGCTATACAATTTGTTCAATTCTTACTGAAATCGAGCCAGTTACTAGCCTGCTATTAGATTAGTTTAACAGTCATTACAAAAGCCTTAGTCTTTAAAAATTCAGCATGTTATTGAAATATTAAACATTTGTGTTTCTTCTTCCTTTTTTTTTTTTTTGCTCTGAAATGTTCCATCAGAGCAGAAAGTTTTAAAATTTACATGTAGAACTGTAAAAATTAGCTGTAAAAATTAAACATAGGTGCTCAATTTTTGTTATCTTATATAAGTGATAATATTGTAATAATGCTTCGAGTTGTGTTCTTTCTCTGCAGAACACCATCTTCAAAGTGTTTTTCCAGGAAAAAAAATTCCAAATAATTTAGTAGTCATATCTGAAATGCATAAATTCTACCTAAAATGCATAAATTGCTATTCTGGAATAGTTCAGAAGTTATTTCTTCCAGAGATGCTTAAATCTCTACTAAAAATGCCACCGTAGTAGCAGAAAGTCTGCTTCACTTATTTTCTGAAAGAATGCTAAAGTGAAATGCAATCCCTGCAGAATGGAAGTGGAACTCACTAATATGCACTTTTATTTCCCATAAGTGGCAACACTGTTAGCAATTAGGAACAACAAACAGCTAACAGAAGGGAAAAAAGAGGCAAAGCAGAATGTTTATTATTTTAAGAGGTTCATCAGGGAATGCTTTTATGTCAGGGGAATAAACACTGCCACCCAAGCAGAGGATTTTCATTGCTTCCAAAGCGCCCCAGCATTACTGAACAAAGTTATTAAACACTTTTTATCCCTTAGTCTTCATTGCTACAGATGAAGTGACATGGGTGTGGTTCACAGCATGACAGATGAGATGGCAAACTAATGTCTTGGAGTCAGTGGTTTTATTAGGATTTAGGACTCATCTTGAAAGGAACAGAGTCTCTTTATGAAGAACATGAGAATACTACCCTCTATTTATATGCTTTGAGTAGGTCTTCCTGTTCTGTTGGTTTAGGAACAGAGAAGCTTGAAGCTGTTTATTTTTCAGCTCCCTTTCTACAGAGTGAGGAGTAATTTTACTACTCACAGTCCTCTTTATTAGATACAGCAGTTCTTTTGCAGCACTGGTATGGCATTCAAAACAGTGAATCATTACGGAGCCATTAAAAGTCTCTGGCGGTCACTGTAATGGTCCCTAAATTCAGTCATTATACAACCTAGGTCTTCAGTGGAGAGCAATGCACAATAATGCAATGCCTCACTTAAACTTTTTAATCTGGGATGTGTGCAATGCAGAATATTTCCTACTCCTAGAGGTTTAACAAAAACCATTATTTCTGAATTTCAGAATTAAAAGTCATGACTGGCTACCTCAGCTAACTAGAAACTACCATTTTCTACTGAAGAAGCTCGAGGATATGAAATATTCAGTGAGACCAAAGCTCCTCCATGTAATTAAATTGCATCTCATTTTCCCTCAGGCTCCCACTCACCCCTTTACATAATGGCAGTAGGTCCTGCCACAAGTGAGAAAGTAACCAGATCAACTGATACTCAACAGAGCAAGGGTTTTCTTTGCATCTCCCTCGTTTCTTCTTAATTCTCAAAACTTTGTTACCACTGAAACACTTATCACTGCCCTGGCAATGATATGAGAACAAAAAGAATACTCAGTATCCCAAAGCCTTTTACCCAGTAAAACTAGCTCCTGGCCTTTTCCCTATCTGTGTGTAAAAGGAAAAACACCAGCATGAAGATGTGGCCACTTTCAGCTCTGACAGCGAAGCCATATATCAGATAAAACAAAGAGAGAAAAGGAGGAGCTAAAATGTAAACAAAAAAGACTGTGAATTTCAGGTTGAGAGTACAAATGTAGGGTAAGAAAAGAGCAATGCATGGATTAAAAATAGAAGGTCCATGACACAGTTGGGAAGAAGAGAGAGGAAATACTCTGACCCCACTATGCTGGAATGCCTTACATCAGCCCATTTGCTTTTTGAAAAGTTGACAAGTAACACAAGCCAAAGACTGGAGATGGAATTATAGCCTTAATTTATGTATGTTTTCAAAGTACGTTGTGTTTAAAGTAATACAAGGCACCAAAAACCTACTGGGAGAACTGCAAGACTGCAAAGCCATTAGCATCTACCATTTAAAGCTGTTAAAAGGTAGTGCACCAGTCACAGTTGAGAGAGCTGCCGATACACAGTAGAAGGGCCAAAGCCGGCCAAAACCCCGGGGAGCTGAGGAGACTGAAGGGCTGCAGAGCAGTCAGCCGCTGCCTCTGAGGCTGTGTGTACTTCCAAAGACAGTTTGTTCTAGACTTCATTTCCAGATCCAATTACCTCCAAAGCCACTGGCAGCAATTAACACTTTGTAGGCACACAAAAAAAAAAAAAAAAACAGCCTTGATTACAATCAGCCCTTACAGATTAGTTAAAAGAATACATTGCATACATCCCAGTGAAGTTTACAATGGAGCTGTGTGAGCCTGACAATTAGATTCTGAGTGAAACTAGTGTGAACTCTTGAGCTCTCCTATACCTTTGCAAGCTGATGGTTCACTAAAAGCAATGCCCCCAGAGCCACGGTGGAATAGAATGACAGAAGTTAGACAATGAGAGAGGAAATGAACTATTTCTGACATACGTTTTATATTCATGGATAAGCTAAAGAAATAAGGAACGTGAAACTTCCCATTGGCACTTCAACATTTAATTAGCTTTCAATTAACATATTATGGAAATATTCCCTACCACTGGTTTTTGAGAAAAGGTAAATTGAGGGAGACTTGAAGTGAATTAAAAAGGAGGTGGTAAGGGCTGAGTATAAAGTAGTACTACCCTGCTTGTTCGTTTCTTGATAGTCAAGATTCAGACTAAACAGTAGGCTGAAGTAGACAAGTCTTAGAACCCAAATCGTGGAGACCTGTGATTTTAGCTTTTGCCATTTTCACTTTGCCTTGTTTCATTTAGGCTGGTGGGGGTTCTTGGGAAGACCGAATAGATACACTATGCACTTTTTATGTAGTACATGATCATTGCCCATTTTTCCACATCCTTTATTATAACATGGCAAATTGTTTAAGCTTAACAGTTCCAGCATTTCACCACTCAAAAAAAGAAAAAAAAAGGTCTTTGGCTATGATATATTTGTTACTTGTAGAATAGTGGGAAATATGGCTTTTAGACTCTAGAGGTGCACATTAGAATGTGGTCTCTTGAATATGGCAAATGATGGGAAAATTTTGAAAGTTCATGCTGAAATAGCTGGGTGAGTGAGGGCAGGGCTTCATTATTTAAAAACATGATATCCATCTGTATGCCTATAAAGTATTATATTTAATTACATAATCAAAAGCCTCCTTTGAGAACTCAGTAATATGGAACAGGCCTCCAGATTTTTCATTTGCATGTGAAGGCTCTCCTAGGAGAAAATACTGAGGATTTTGGTAATGATAAACATGTTCTACCTCAGTGGGAATATTGAATCCAAATGAAAAAGACAACAAATATGTCTAACTCTCTGGAGGAGTGTTCCAGGTTAGCAAGAACTCACCATGATGTAGGATAATTTTAAAGAATTTGTTCTGGGGTACGGAAACTACAGGGAGAAGTGATGTTCCAGCACAACACTGGTGTCATTCAATGCCTTATATCTAGTCTCTAGGAACTTTCCCCGGACTTAGAGACGGGGCCTTAAAATGTGAGAAAGATCACTTGAGGGAGAGAGAATGAGTAATTTAGAGCAGTATTTATTTCTAGAGGAGAGGAGGCAATCCTGAAGAATTTCAGAGATGCTGGTAGCCAGCAAAAGGAAGAGGTAGTAAATAATATAATTTGGCAAGAAAGGAAGTTGGTGGCAGAACAGTTGTCAGGGTGCTGGCAGCTTTTGTTTAAGATTTGATTTTGTTCCTGCTGGCTAGGGTCACTGAAGGGCACCGCCACTTTGTGGAAGAGCATAGTGCCGTAAGAGACAGGCAGTGACTGATTGGAAAGAACTGACTTCAACCAAATAGCAGTGTGAGAGACACTGAGATAGCATAATGAGAAAACCCAGAAATCAGGATGTCTGTAGCTCTGATGATGTTCCTGAGTGGATGGTGGGGAATCAATAGCACTACGGTGGCTGCTCAAGCTTTGCTGGCTCTCAAACCAATCTGTTGGAAGGGACTAAATAAGGGTAGCATCTGGCTCATATAAAGTAGAATGTTAAACACTTTTTATCTTTTGTCTAGAAGATAAAAGTGCTTGGTAGTAGTACTTGTTCCAGTTTCAGAAATGCTATTGTTTTACCAGCTAATCATTAACCTACATATCTCTACAATTTAAATTCAATACCCACCGTAAATCTTGGTTTGTGCTGGGAACAGAGTGCCTGGAGTGACTCATCTACATGTGGGCCTTGGCAGGAGCTTCTGTACAACTGGACAACACATTCCCAAGGCACAGACTGCTTGTTGTACTGGCCTCCACCCATCCTTTTACAAGAAGGCTGAACTGGATCTATTTATTTAGCATTCCCCTGTGGGGCAGGATGCGACAGCCTGTTCAAAATGGTGGGCTGACATATATTTAACCTCTAGGGGTATGGGGTTCTGCCTGGACTGACTCTCAAATGTCAGCTCCAGTGGTCCGATACCAACTCCCTGTCACTGATGACGATTTTCAGAAGTGATGGTAGAGGAGACGGCCATGCATGAAAGCAGTCTTTGTGCCACTTAAAAAAGACCATTTCCGCATAGTGCGCCTCAGAGTTGCATGTGAATGCAACCAGAAATAATCACGTGCTGGGGTGGTGGGGCTCTGTCCCTCCTCACCTCCGTGGGTGCAAGAGGAACAGGGTTTAACACAAGTCACTGGGCAAAAGACCCAAGATTTTTGATGCTAGCACCATGTCCAGTCTATTCTCTTCAACCCAATAACTTATTCTCTAATAAATAAATGAACATAGCTACAGCTTCAAGGGTATAATGAGATTCCTTTTTTCTAGATGAAAAGCTTATCTGTTATAGTGATATGTGAGCTTTGATAAGAACTGAGGAGTAGACTGGATACAGACTGAACTGATGTTGGTTAAGGGCTGAGAAAAGAGACATGAAAAAGATGGATTTATTAAATCACAATGAGCCTTTTCTTCTTTGAAGAACTAATAAATTGGTAGCTTCTTTCAAAAGCCAAGTCTTAATTTCTAAGAATGTCATATGCAATAGTAGAACTATCATATTGAAATAATATATACATTGTACTTCTAAACTTGTTAAAAATGGGAGGTATAAGCATTGCCAATTATTTTTCTGGATATTTTATGATATTTTCTAGATGCTTTATTTTATCCCTACAGTTTCTAAAGAAAGAAAAAAGTGTACAATTTCAAGTATAATTGTCTATCACCTCAAAAGCAATCACCAACTACCAAACAATTTTATTCTTTATTTCCAGTGGTACGAAAAGAACTGACCTTTGGAGAAGTGATGGTATTTTACTCAAAAACTCAAAAAGAATATTGTGATTATGGTTTTCCTTCTCCCCAGCATGCAGGAAGGATGGCTCCTTCCCAGCCCCTTGAGGTTAAGTGTGGATATTTGCCTTAGCAAATAAAATTCAAGTCTTTAACAGCCGGTGCACAATTCTCCGTCCCCTTTCCCTGTCAGAGCAAACATTGAAAATCCAAAGGATGGACCCCCGCTAACTTGCATTTCTGAATAAGGACAACATGGAGCAGAGCCCACAGGTGACCCACAATAGACGCATAGCATGAGTGATCAACAAATTGTAGTTGCATTACAAACATTGCAAATTTGGGTTTATTTGCTATTACCAACTGAACTTCTCCTGATCAGTGTAATTACTTGACTTCTTTGCACTAGGGCATTTATTAGAAAACACAGCGTTAATGTCAAACAAACAGGAGTTCAAATCCTGATTCTGCCACTTTTTAGCTGGGTAACACTGCTATTAAGTCTCTGCTTCTCTGAACTTCCATTTCCTCACCTATGAAATGGGCATGATGATAACTACATCACAAGGTGGCTGCATGAATTACAGTGGAGACACGTGAAGAGCTGAACACAGTTCCTAGCACTTTGAGCTACACAACAGACAGTAGCTTTTATTATAATTACCTTCCAGAAAATACTGTAGCTTAGGCTATTTTAGGTTACTCACGATGACATCAAGTTCCAACTTGAGGCCAGGTTTTTAGTTAATGCTTTCACTAATGTAACCTCATGTACACTGTGAATGTTATAAAGCCACAGATTTAGGCCAAATTATAATAGCAATTTTTATGAATCCATTTCAGCATCCTGAGCTTAGTAATTTTGATAAATGACTCCTTCAAAAACTTGGCTTTAGTAGTGACTGAAAATAGGTGAGAGAGCTGCATTTAGAGCTGAGTAATTGTACAACAAAGTTCCTATGGCGAAGCTCAGAAAAAAAGGACCTTAAAATATTGTTTTAAAGGCAGGTCTTCTCGCTCACAGTACAAATGTTTCCTGTTCATTTTTTCAATAGTACTGAATCCAAGTTCCAAGATGTGTATTCTTAAAGGAAACAGATTAGTAAGAATGGACTGGAGAAGAGTGACCTTTTGCAGCATACAATGGCATTGCTTTTGGAAATTTGTACCCTTGGAGATCACTTGATTTTAAAAAATAATCAAATTCACTGTGGCAGTGAGAAATGAAATGTATGCCCTTGTTAAAGTGACTGATATATTCATTTACCACAATGAGGTCACTTAAACAGTTCCCAATGTCTCTGATCATCATTTTATCGACAAATTGATAGTAGTGTTAAAGAATTGCACACAGAATAAATGAATCAAGATTTTTGGATGGTTGTGTGCCTACTATTGTGTAGTAGAGAAAGCTTACAACAAAGATAGGCTCTCTAGGAGGTGTAATCTAACTGAGAAATCAAAATATACATTAGTTCTTTTTTAAAGGTTAATGTGTGCAGTTCAGATGATAAATGTACTAGGGTTCAGAAGAGAGAAAATGATTTAGACCAGTTGTTCTTAAAGTGTGGTTCAGGAACTCCTGGGGTCACTGAGACCTTTTAAAGGATCCACAGGTCAAAAATATTTCATAATAATATCGAGGTTATTCTCCCTCTCCACTTTCATTCTGAGAGTATGTGAAATTTCCAGAGGCTACCTGACATATGATGATACCATTTCTGTGACAGCAAATGGAATGTGCATTTTTGTGTTCTGAAAAGTTCTGTTTTAATTTCCAGTTGGTAAATATGGATAGATAAACCTGCATAAACAAAATCCCTTTCAGCCATCAAAAAAAATATAGGCTAGGCATGTAAAGGGATCCAGAGAACCACTGATTTACATCAAAGCTGACCGTCCTTCCATTTTTAAAAGGTTATTAGCAGAATTTCTTTCACCTGATGACACTGGAAGACGGAATGACATGATAGGTTTCAAGTTGCCTGTACATAAAATAAAGCTAGTCTGATACACACCTTATCAGATGCGTAACTGCTACTGTACTGACAGTTAGGAGTAGATCACGTTTTTGTTTGACACTCAGTCACATCCCCAGTCCGCCGCAGGGTTAGGACTGTCTGGCACAAGAAAGCTGCTCTGAGGTCCCTGTGGAGACTGTGGAACTTATACCCTGATATTATCCAGGCCTTTTCTTTTTTCTACAAAGAACAAACATATACCAGTTGTCGTATGAGGCCTTCTGTCCTCTAGTCTACACCTCTCTTCTAATGGAAATTCCCCTTTTTTCCTTTTCAAAATAAAGACTGTCCAAGGAGTGTCTTATACAGAATATAGAATTGGAAATGTGGGGGAAAAAAAAAACAAGTGAACCGGGGCTCCCTCTATGAGGGAAGATGGAGGGATAAAGGAACTTCTTCAACATATTGAATCTACTCCAATGCCGCTGTCTTTCCCCCTGTATCTGCGGATTCCTTTCTCTCCATTATACCAAAGAAGGACATTTCTACATCATTTAATGTAGGCTATGTTAACTCAGTTTTCAGTCTACTCAACCAAGAAGAAATAACAACTCCTTGCCTGAACTCACATTCCATCCACAACTTACATGCACATCAGTAACTTGGCCCGATCTAGACCCATTTCCTCCTGTTCTAGCACCCATGGATTCCACACTCACACACACACACACTCCAGGTTTTTGCTCATGTATGTGTTCTCCTCTCCAGTTTGACTGTAATTAGTCACACAGAGCATGAAGGGATATAATGTAACAGGCTTGATGGTATTGAGGTGGTTGACCAGGAGAAGCATGAAGAGAACTGGCTTCCCTCTGAAGTGATGTTAAGTGTACTGGTCCTCAAGCAAGGATGCAGAGCAGTGGTGAGGCAGGGGAGCTCGGATGCACTTGCACATAAACTGAGGTCTTGCACTATTTCACCCGATAGGTAGAACTTAGGTCACGTGCCCGAACCCACACTCACAGAAAGCTGGGAAATGGAATTCTGGCTTCTATTTGAGGAGATGTGAGTTAAAAATATAAGCATATCTCCAAATGAATGTTGGGTGACAGTGACAAATACAATGAAGAGTCTTAAGATTGGTTTGATTTGTTTAAGTATTATGAGGAATGATATATATGATAATAAAAATAAAGCATTTGACTTTTTTGCCTTTGGTGAATGGGAACGCTATGGAAATCAAGGCATTTGCTCTTAAACTCTACAATTTAGATCTTATTTTCCCCATGTTACTTTAAGGATAAGAAAAATAAGATTCAGAAGGTCTAGGCAACAATTTCTTGGATTTTATACAAAGAACATAAGCAGCAAAAGCAAAAATTAATAAGTGGGACTATATCAAACTTAATAGCTTCTGCACAGCAAAAGATAACAATCAACAAAATGAAAAAGGCAACTTTCTGAATGGGATAAAATATTTGCCAACCATATACTGGAGAAGTGGTTAATATTCAAAATATATAAGGAATTCATACAACTCAGTAACAAAAAACCCAAAGAATCCCAATTTCAAATGGGTAGAGGAACTTAATAGATATTTTCCCAAAGAAGACATCCAAATGGCTAACAGGTACATGAAATGATGTCCAACATTATTAATCAACAGGGAAATGCAAATAAAACCCACGATGAGTTACCACCTCACACCTGTTAGAATGGCTGTCATCAAGAAGACAAGATATAACAAGTGTTGGTGAGGATGCAGAGAAAAGGGAACCTTGTCCATTGGTGGGAATGTAAATTGGTACAGCCACTATGGAAAACAGTATGGAGTTTTCTCAAAAATTTAAAAATAGAACTCCCATATGATTCAGCAATTCCACTTTTGGGAATTTATCCAAAGAAAATAAAAACAGGGTAATGATAGATATATAGACTCTCCCATGTTTATTATGGCTTTATTCACAATAGCTAAGATATGTAAATAACCTAAGTGCTCATGAATGGTTGAAAGGATAAAGATGTGTGTATTTCAACCATGAAGAAGGAAAACCCTGCCATTTGCCATAACATAGATGGACCCCTTGAGGGCAGTATGCTAAGTAAGATAAGTCTGGAAGAGAAAGACACATACTGCATGACCCCACTTATATGTGGAATCTAAAAGAGCCAAACTATAAACATGGAGAGTAGAACAGTGGTTACCAGGTGCTAGAGGATGGTTAGGGAGATGTGAGTCAAAGGGCACAAACTTGCAGTTAGAAGATGAATAAGTTCCTAATGTCTAAGGCACAGCACAGTGATTATAATCAACAATACTGTATTATACACTTCAAAGTTGCTAAGAGACTAGATCTCAAATATTCTCATCACAAAAGAGAAACGATTATGTGGAGTGATAGAGGTATTAGCTAATGCTATGGTGCAAATCAGATTGCAATATATAAATGCATCAAGGAAACAGATTGTATATCTTAAAGTTACACATCACATGTCAATTGAATCTCAATAAAAATAGGTAAGTAGTCACACAAAAAGTCTAGGTAGTTTATTCAGTGTTGAGTAAATAGTAAATGCAGAAGACTTGATTCTATAATCCATCCTTTTTTCCCTTTGTGCACTATTAGAAAGGAACAAAAATTGAAGCAGAAACTACAATCTGAGAAGTAAAAATAAAGGCAGTAAAAATGATAGGGAAGGGAACACAGAAAGGGGTTCAGCTAGAGAGATATGAAAGACCTGTTCAGGAATATGAAGGTCTATTTCATGATGCAATCAACTGAATCTGCTCCCACACATGTATATTTATGTGCACATATATGATTTAATGAAAATGACCAGGGAGTGGGACCCTGATCTGTCCATCTCACTGAGTTGTTAAGTGTTAAAATGAAGCCATCTGATAGCATTTAAATTATCTAATACACTTATCTCTAGTTGAAATAGTTATTCCCACAGTTTTATTTTCAAGACAATCTTGTAGTGGGTTTTTGTTTTTAAAGATCATTTTTCATAGTGGTCCTTAACTTGGGATAGTAGCCTTTTGAAATACATTTAAATAACTGATTGCAGTAAAAGATATAGTCATCAATAGGAAGGGCATCGATTTTTGCAAAAGCCAATTGAAGAAGAAAACACTATGACAGATGCTATTTTAAATAGATATTTAAGGTAAAAAGTTGAAGAGAAACAGTGCTAAGAAAAAACCATATTGCTGTTGTAATCTACGTATTGCTTTCAGTTCTTCCTCTCTGTACCCATACTTTTTGCCATTTCCCTCTGATGTTCCTGCACAAGAAGCAGAGGACATTTCCCTGGGCCTTTGATACTGTAATGCAATGTTAGCAGTTATGCTAGGATCAAAGGCTTGAAATGTCTTTGTGCTTTCCCCTTGTGCATCTGCCTTTCCCCTTGAAAAGAATAGGTTTCAGATGGCTGCTGGTCCAAGGAGAATGAGAGAGATGTGGGACAGACCTGGGACTAACCTGTAGTTTGGAGCCAAGCCCAACAAATGTATCCTAGATCTGCTATACTCCAACCAGCGGCAGATGCATGAGAAATAAATGGATCTTCCTGTGAGCGACTGAGTTTTGTAGTGGTTTGTAATCAGCAGCAATAGCTTCATCACATTTTTTAATAATGGTACCTCCATAAAAAAATAGACATGTCTTCATAAAATCTTCTGGCAGTGTCATCATGGCTCTCATCAACAAGTCTAATGACCTAGTTAGGACAGATTGTATTAAAGTCTTTATTTTACAGGGAGAAAACAGAGACTGAGGAAAGTCAAGTGACTCTCCCAGGACTAGTCACTGGAAGAGTCAAAATTCAAAACCAACTGTTGACTCCCAATTCAGTGCTCTCTTTCAAATCCTACTATTTGTCAGTATCTCTGATAGCTTTATGGTGCAAGAATAAATTTCTGCACCAAATAAACATATTCTCTAAATCTACACATATGGCAAAATATTTAGAACAGTCTAATACACTTGACTGCTATAAAGAATGCTGAGGTATGCAATGTTCAGTGGTTGGCAGGATCATTCCAAAATTGACTCGATTGGTATAAATGAGATTATTGAGTTTCCCTCACAATTCTAGCTTTACCGTTAGTGTTTATCATAAGACTTGTGCGTGGATCCAAGAACAAATTTGGTGGCAGTCACTGGGATAAGTTTATTACATTTTAAAAATAAATACTGGAAAGATAATGCTCTGTTCTCATGCTGCAATAAATCCCTCATATTGTTAATCTGTATGAAAATATTTGGGTTTCTATTAACCTAACTGCAAGAATTCAGTCTACATTTGCTAACTGATTGGAAATAAGTCATTGATTCAGATGGCATTTATATCCTAGAAAGGAGGTAGCTGCTGTTAAGAAGCAGAAAAATGAAAATATTATTCATTCCAAAACAGTTCTCCAAAGTCACATGCACACTCAAACCAAAGCCATTTTGCCTGTTTCATTATAATTGCAATAAGCTCCAAAGCTTTAAGAAGAGAGATTTTACTCTGCTGTATTGAAAATGGAGGTGCATTTGTACATTGAGAGGGAAGTGCATTGTGTTTTCAACGAGGAAATTACACTCATGCCACTCACTGTGCACTGAAAGAGTAAAATTAGGGGTAATTTTTAAAAGATATTTAAGGAAAATTTAATATGATGCTCAAATAATATAGTTCTGCTTAGTGTCAGTCAAGTGAATGGCTTATTTTCCTTAACTGTAATTTTTTAAAGTTAAAAAAACCTACTTAATATGTCTATAAATAGTTTAGCATATCACAAGTTTTTGTAATTGGACTAAAAAATTATCCTCTATGAGTCAACTGTTGAGTGATATTTGTACTTAAATGTTTCAGTGATGAGAAAAAGGAAGTTCTGTGTAACAGAATGCCTTATATAGAAAAGTCAGTCATTTCCTCTGAGTCTTATTCTATGAACATCTCTGTAAAGTACGTTTTTAACCAGAACAGAGTGCACTGGAGTTTTTAAGGTCTAATATATTTAAAATGTAATAAAACATCCGTAGAATTGAAAAAATGGAGTATTTCATTCCATGTCAAGGCATTTGTTAAAGTAATTAGAAATGGAAATTTTCATCTGGAGTGAGTTTTTAGAAATAATCCACTCTAATACCTGATTTTACTCTGGGGAAGCCACAGTGCTTCAGGTGACTTGAGTGCTACTCCACAGTAATACAATCCACGTTCCCTCCACTATCTGATACAGTCTCTAACTAAGCAGAGTGTATACTGGGGTCTGCGAGCTATTTTTATGATAATTGCTACAAAAGGAAGTTCAGGAGGCAATTAATTTGACTCGACTTTCATGTTAGATTGATGAAGATAAACATAAATAAGGACCAGACAAGATGAACAAAGAGGAAACAGATTTCAAGCACCATCTAATCACCCTACATTTAGGCAAATAAAAACTCTAGCTAAAGATGTCCATGAACAAGCTAAATACAATGAAAAGCAACTCTTCAAAAGTGCTAAGAAAGGCAGGCGGGCAGAATGACAGCAAAAAGGTAAAGGAAGAAGGAAGGAAAGGAAAAAAGAAAAGATTGACAATCTGTTCTAGAAAAGAATATATAACTTTAGAAACAGAAGAAAAAAACATATGCCAGTTAAGCTTATATCTTCTAGAAATGGGAAAGAACTTAAAGAATATAAAACAAGAATAAAAGAAGAGAGCAAATTGAAGACAAAACTTACACCATTAAGAAATAATAAATGAGACACAGTAAGGAGTAGAGTCAGTAATCTGGAAGAAAGAATTCAGATGGCCTTTTTAATGAAGACAGAATGACAGTAAAATATCTGGAAAGCATAAAATGTGTATGGAAAACAGTGATCACGCTTTAACTCACACCATTTCATAGAAACTGTTATCAAGATGCTTCACATCATTGAAGCTAAAAGTCAATTCTCAGGCCTCTTGTTATTTGACTAGCAACATCATGTGATTCACCTGTTCATTCTCCCCACTGAAACATCTCCCTCACTTGGCCTCCTACTTGCCCTGCTGTTCTCTTATTTCACTGGCCTCTGCTTCTCAGTCTCTTTGCTGGTAGTAGCTCCTCAACTCCCCTACTCCTTAATGTGGAGGTGTCTTAGGGTTTAGTCTTAATCTTGTACTTTTCCCCAGCTACGCTCACTCACCAGGTCATCCCATCTGGTTTCATGCCTCTAATTACTATCTACTTTTTGATGAGTCCAAAATATACCTTTCTAAGATAGATCTCAGTCCTGCACATCAGACTCATATATTAATTTTCCTACTTGGAATTTTCATCTCAAACTTAACCCATCTATTACCAAGCTCCTAATATCTCCCCAAATTCCCTCCTCTGAAGACTATGCCATCTAACTTAATAGCAACTCTGTTCTTGGTGTTGTTCTGGCCAAAACCTTGAGGCCATCCTTAACTCACTTCTTTCTCTCATACACCATATCCAGTCCATTGATTAATCCTGTTGACTACATACTCAAAATATATACAGAAACTCACCGCTTCTCACTACTCCCAATACCACCACCCTGGTCTAAGCCAGTCATCTTTCTTTGGGATGATGTTAATAAACTCCAAACTGCTTGTCTCCTTGTCAGAGTGACAAATGCAAGTCAATTTGAAAATACAAGTCAGATCATGTCACTCACAGGTTTAAAACTCTCCAGCACATTTGCATGTCGTTCAGGTTAAAAGTCTAAATCTTCACTAAGACCTCTGAATCACTTTGTGATCTGACCAACCATTACCTCTGACTTTACCTCCTGCTACTCTTCCTCTCAGTCACTCGGCTCTAACCACACTGGCACCATCACTGGTTCTTGAATATGTCAGATATGTTCCTGCCTCAAGTTCCTAGTAATTTATCTTATCCTCATGTGGAATACTTTCCTTCCCACACATTCATGTGTCATGCTCACAAGCATCTAGTTCTCTGTTCCCTCCTGAGCATACTGAAGTTTACACCTGATTGGGCCCCTGCTGTTTGGGGGCAGGTGAGGGGGAGGGGGTCATGCAACTATTTATAGGCAATTAGCAATTAAACATGAGTGAAAGTGATGTCATTGCTGGGCTAAGCCCTGCAGGATGTCCTTGTTTTGCTTTTCTCTTGCTGTGGCAAACATGGGAATACTGTGTTGATTTGGGGAAGCCACAGGATTGCAGATATTAACCAAAGAAAGCGCAGACAGAAAGTCAAGTGAAGCAGAAATCACCCTAGGCTTTATAAACAGAAAGAATTTAACAGAGGGAATTAGGTGCTTACAAAACCATGTAAGTGCTCAGGGAGCAGCATACAGAAGAGACCATTGCTAGCGTTGAGATTTACCACCATCACTGTGGTGCTAAGAAAGAAATGGCTGCTCCTAGGCTAGTTAGAATTGTGGGGAACTATCTCTGCAATCAGACGCCCTGGCAATGGAGCAGGTTACCTTCAGGGAAACACATAAAGGCTTCTGCAAATCCTCAAGTTGCAGGAGCCCATCAATCTATGTTATTACTTTTAGAAAGTGGCTTCTGACCCCTGTCTCCCTGTCAGTTCTTATGAGAGTACATCTCCTTGGCAAAAGGTGGCAGGATTCAGATCCTTAGGGACAAAAGCGTCTGAGAAATGTAGGTCCTACATTTTCAGTCCATCAGAAAAGGCGAAGATCTATAAAGGCACAGGGCTGCCAAGAAAAAAAAGTAACACGATTCCCTACTTTGGCTACTCAGCATCTGTATTCTAACCATATTATCCTTGCAAACAAAAAGGATCTGGAACAACTTGTCTCTGCCTAAGATTATGCAGTCAACTCTCGTAAAATAAAAATGTGCTTGCTTTCTTTCAAAAAGGAGACCCCAAGGCCCATTCTCTGCGTGATGATTATTTCTTCCAATTAGTTACAAGCCACATTCATACAAATACAATTTAATCTATAGATTAAATCAATAATAACCTTATTACAATGGCAGGAAAAGAACACCCACAACTACTAATTTCTTTCTTTCTGAAACTGAAATCAATCATGAAGTCATAATTGATGTTTTATCTTCTGTTTTCCACCACAAGTTTTGGGGGTCCTTGTCCTCTGTCCCTCAGCTCAGCTGGTCACGATTCTTACTTACAGACTAAATCAAATCTCCATTCTTGCAGTACTGAGGTCTGTAGCAGACCTGCCCATATTTGGTTGCTGTGCAGAAAACAGCCAACTCTTCAGGCCTGAGACTGCTAGCCTGAGAAAGTCCTGCTTGCAAGGCTGGCTGGCTGGTATCTGAGATCTGGGGGAGGGTTTACACCATTACCTGATAAGGACGGCTCACTGTACCTAAACTGTTTATCCAAACAACGTGTCATCCTGAGCACCTGCTCTTTTCCTAGGAGTCTGGAATCTGCTACATGTCTAGAAGATGCACAAATGACAAGCCCCCAATAAAAACCTCTGGGAACTAAGTCTCTGTTAAGCTCTCCTGCTGATATTCCTTGGTAGACAATTTTTCACATGTGTTGCTACAACCCTTTGCTGGAGGAACTAAGTGCGTTCTGTGTAAGTCCAGTGGGATTAGACTTTTAGAAGCTTGTGCCTGGCTCCCTCTAGACTTTATTCCATGTGTCTTTTCTCTCTATTAATTTTTCTTTGTATCCTTTGGCTGTAATATATTTGCAAAGACAACCCTATGTGATTCTATGTGTGCCCTCCTAGCAGGTCATTGAACCTGGGGGTTTTCCTGGGCCCCCCTTATGCCACTGCTGTAATACTTCATTATTTTTAAAAACTGTTTTAAAACATATTATTCAACAAGAACATCTTAGGTAGTCTCCTTACATGGAAATGAGGAGCAGATTTATGAAAATTCTCTCTCTCCTCTCAATATTGTTTAAATTTTTCACTTGAGCAAATCAAATTGTGTTTAACTCAGTGAGTTTTACGATATATGTGTAACTCACCCTTATCAAGATAACAAATATTTTTAATACCCCAGAGGTTTCCCTGTGTGCCATCCTATCAATACTTTCCCAAAGCGAAACACTATTCTGACTTCCAACACCACTGATTAGTTATGTCTGTTCTTAAAAGTCTGTAAATGGAAACATACAGTACATACATTTCCACGTCTGGCTTCTTTCATTAATTATATCTGTGAGATTCATTGATGTTATTCTATGCAGCACTAGTTAAAAATTTTCTGCCAACAGATCTTAGGACACATTTCTGAGGTCACATATGTAGTTTGAGAATAGGCAAAGCAACAGGCATAGATGCATGGGACCAAGAGCCACACCTGCAACCTCTTTGCACCTTCAGATGTTGCTTAGGCCAATTTAAGATGCATTTGATCTTGGGCTGCTATATCTGCCCAATTTTATGGCAAGATGAGAAGAACAATACCCACTGACGATGGGCTTCTTGGACCTCCTAGGGCCCAGGAGTAAAGCTAAATCTGTTTCACAAAAAACATAGAACAGTTATTTGAAGAGGGCATGACTTTTCCCCCCAAATCCAAATGGTCTGTGTTATAATTCTACTACTGGAGCTTGAAAGATATTATAGTCAGCACTTCTAACTACCACAAAAGTTTCAAGTATTGTTGGATCTGCTGGGTCAGAAAATTCTAGGGCAGAGCAGCTTACACTGTATCTAGAACCAGCTTCAGAGCATTTTCTTGCTCTGGCATCCTCTCAAAGCTGGATTAAATATTAAATGGATTGTAGAGCACATTCAGATGTCCTATATTTCACCTCTAACATAAAAAAAATGCCCACCAAGCTTTTAGTGTTGGGAGTACAATGTGCAACACTGTCTTTCACTTGGAGGTAATATTGAAATATATACCCTGCCATTGGATCTCTAGAAACTTCCCAAGGAAACAGTACAAGAGTTTTCATGAGGTATAATCTCTACCCTCTGGCACACACATGTCTTATAAAAGCACCCAGGAAAACTGTTTATCATTTTCAAATAGTAAAATAACAATATAGCAGACCACACACACATCTCCAATGTATGTGGAACAGCAAGCTGATTAAGGATGCTAGGTTTGAGATTAAGACAAAGAGCAAGGGGTAAGACAATGAATTCATGTCCCCAGTATATGTGGGATGGCAGGTTGATCAAGATTGCTGGGTACCAGATTAAGACAAAGAGCCACAGGTAAGGCAGTGAAGGTGTGCTGCTGTCCTGCCTGATGAAAGCAAATTGCTTCTGGTGGTCTTTGCTAATCAATATAGAGAAAATAGCTTTTGCCAGATCAATAGCTGCACACCAGGAACCAGAGCCCGACTTGATTTAGCCCAACTAAAGAAACGATGTCTGAAATATTAGCAACAACTTAAATCAAGACCTGATCAAGTTTATGATAATACACTGTCATTCTCCAAGAATCTATTTTTCTTCTGTACTGGCCCAAAAGAATCATCATATATACTGTTTTCAAGTCTTTGAAGATGACACCAATCCATATTTTCAAGGATGCACTATTTTTTTTTCATTAAAAAAAGATAATATACATAACTACAATGCTTGCAGGTACACATCTTGATAAATTTTTAAGAATAAACACACCAGCTGCTAGATAAACAGAACAGTACTAGAGTCTCAGAAACTCCCTTTGTGCTCCCTTCTAGTCACTACCAACTCCAAAGGGAACTACCCTCATCTCAAAGAAAATGGATTACTATTCTGTTCATGTAATTCATATAAAAAAAAAAAATACTACATACCCTTTTGTATCTTGCTTCTTTTGCCCAATATTATATTTGTGAGATTTATTCACACTGTTGTGTGGAGTTGTAGATCTTTAATTTCTATTGTTGTGTAAGTATTCTATTATGCAAATACCTCACACATTATCTTCTCAGTCTACTATTAGTGGGTGTTTGGGCTGTTCTCTGTTTTTGGCTAATTCAAACAGCACTGCTATGAACATTCTAAAACACATTCTTTTGAGAATATCGGTATACTGTTGAGTATATACCTAGGAATGGAATTTTTGGCTCAAAGTGAATGTGAATGTTCATATTTACTAGATACTGCCAAATGTTTTTCCCAAAGTTGGCTGTGCCAATTTTCACGATCACCAGCAATGTATGAGATTTCTAGCTGTTCCCTATACTTGCCAGCACTTATTTTCTATCATTTTCGTTTTTAGTCCTTCTGGCCTGTGTATCATATTTCAATAAAAACTTCACTAAAAATCTTTTTAAAAAATTAAGAAGCAAGTAAAAATGTTTAGCAATATGGGGAATCTACCATCTTACTAAAGTCAACATGGTGGCCGCTCGAGCTATTCACAGTCTAGGAAACTCTTCTCCCACCAGAAGGTTTTAAGACGAGACCGGCAAACTTCTTTTATAAAGAGCCAGATGGAGCTTGAGGCTTTGTGGGCCGTACAGTCTCTGGAAACTCCTGGCCTCTGTCACCAGTAACAGCCAGAGGTAACATGCAAATGAATGGATGCGGCTGTGTTCCAACAGAGCTTTAGTGACAAAAACGGGTGGTAGGCCATGACTCACTGACCTCTACTCTCAAAGAAACAGCCTGGAAAGAATTTGAAATTTTACTGGGAGTAAAAGCAACAAACAACTGCATAGTTACTGTGGCATATTTTCAACATTTGGGGGTAGTATCAATACTTACTTAAGTGTCTCCTATTTTTTTTTTTTTTGTAAATATGAAATCTTGAAAAGTAACTGTTAATTTTCATAACATGGAGTGTGAAAGGATATGTATAAAGAACATACTCAAAACTATCTTTGCTTCCTAATCCCTATTTTTTGTAACTTTCAAAGGCAATCTGTGCTTTCAGGAAATATCGAAGTCACTTCCACGTGGAAGCTGACAGAGAGATTCTTCTAAATATGTTAATTCATTTGCCTTTGATGGGGTTAGTGTTTTTCACTTGGCTCCAAGTTATTGCACTAGAGAATTACTGAAGCTCCATCCAGGTCAAAGATTTAGTAAATTACTATTAATTGTTATGCAGATAAAAACAGTATACTGTCATGGGTGAGTGCCAGACTTCATAAAAAGAAAAAAAAATTAGGGTAGAAAAGAAAACAGTGAATTATAAAGATGTGAACATTTCTTCTTCTGACACTATCACCAATGATTTCAACCAAGAACAAACAATCTGAAAGAATCACTGAGGCCAAAATAAATGTGTGTTCTAATGATGTTTCACACCACTTGTCACTACTCCACATGGTTGGATGCTTAATAGAGCTCCCTGATGCCCAAGTTAAATATTTTAATATGTAATGTGATGTGATTCTCAAGCAGAAAAAAAATTAGGTTAATTATCCCTTTAGTAGCATTTAGTTGGCATAAAATGTCCACTTTCCCCTGTGAAGCAATGAGGAAATCATGCATAATGATAGTCAGAAGAGGCATAATACAGATACAATAACCCAGACAACCATCATGGAAACAGACCAGGAACAATGAGCAATGCAAAAACAACATGAAGAAAAAAAAAATATATATATATATAAATTCACACTAATAATTATAATAATAATTTTCATTCCATTGTTTCCACTAACCTCACTTGTTTCTCTGTGCTATCTGTGTCATATTTTAATTTCTCCCAGGCTATCTGTAAAATGATATATACCTTTACAAATAAATGCTTTGACTATTTTATTGGCCTGCAATATAAATGTATTCTTATCATGAAGAGGAAATATTGACATATCAGTAAGAGCTGATGATTTCACTAAAAATCCCTACTAGGTGATTTTTTAAAAGCTGAATTCTAGCTTCTAAAGGACAATGGCCATTGGCTGTGAGGGGTAATTTTTTCTTGTTACATACTTTTACTCAATTATTTGCTTCTTTCTAACATCACTGGCTTGAAATGAAAACACAGAAGCTCCCGGAAGAAGTCAAAACATTTACCTTTGAAGAAATACAGATCATAGAAAAAGTGGTTATTCTCAAAAGATTAGAAATGATGAAAATTGGCAAAAGATATTTTTTAACATTTTTTATTGATTTATAATCATTTTACAATGTTGTGTCAAATTCGTGTTCAGCACAATTTTTCAGTTATTCATGGACATATACACACTCATTGTCACATTTTTTTCTCTGTGAGTTATCATAACATTTTGTGTATATTTCCCTGTGCTATACAGTGTAGTCTATTCTACAATTTTGAAATCCCAGTCTATCCCTTCCCACCCTCCACCCCCCTGGTAACCACAAGTCTGTATTCTCTGTCTGTGAGTCTATTTCTGTCCTGTATTTAGGCTTTGTTTTTGTTTGTTTGTTTTTGTTTTTGTTTTTTAGATTCCACATATGAGCGATCTCATATGGTATTTTTCTTTCTCTTTCTGGCTTACTTCACTTAGAATGACATTCTCCAGGAACATCCATGTTGCTGCAAATGGCATTATGTTGTCGGTTTTTATGGCTGAGTACTATTCCATTGTATAAATATACCACTTCTTCTTTATCCAGTCACCTGTTGATGGACATTTAGGCTGTTTCCATGTTTTGGCTATTGTAAATAGTGCTGCTATGAACATTGGGGTGCAGGTGTCATCCTGAAGTAGATTTCCTTCTGGATACAAGCCCAGGAGTGGGATTCCTGGGTCATATGGTAAGTCTATTCCTAGTTTTTTGAGGAATCTCCACACTGTTTTCCATAGTGGCTGCACCAAACTGCATTCCCACCAGCAGTGTAGGAGGGTTCCCCTTTCTCCACAGCCTCTCCAGCATTTGTCATTTGTGGATTTTTGAATGACGGCCATTCTGACTGGTGTGAGGTGATACCTCATTGTAGTTTTGATTTGCATTTCTCTGATAATTAGTGATATTGAGCATTTTTTCATGTGTTTTTTGATCATTTGTATGTCTTCCTTGGAGAATTGCTTGTTTAGGTCTTCTGCCCATTTTTGGATTGGGTTGTTTATTTTTTTCTTATTGAGTCGTATGAGCTGCTTATATATTCTGAGATCAAGCCTTTGTCGGTTTCACTTGCAAAAATTTTCTCCCATTCCGTAGGTTTTCTTCTTGTTTTATTTCTGGTTTCCTTTGCTGTGCAGAAGCTTGTAAGTTTCATTAGGTCCCATTTGTTTATTCTTGCTTTTACTTCTTCTAGGAGAAAATTTTTGAAATGTATGTCAGATAATGTTTTGCCTATGTTTTCCTCTAGGAGGTTTATTGTATCTTGTCTTATATTTTGGGCTGATTTTTGTATATGGTGTAAGGGAGTGTTCTAGCTTCATTGTTTTACATGCTGCTGTCCACTTTTCCCAACACCATTTGCTGAAGAGACTGTCTTTATTCCAGTGTATATTCTTGCCTCCTTTGTCAAAGATGAGTTGACCAAAAGTTTGTGGGTTCATTTCTGGGCTCTCTATTCTGTTCCATTGGTCTATATGTCTGTTTTGGTACCATTACCATGCTGTCTTGATGACTGTAGCTCTATAGTATTGTCTGAAGTCTGGGAGAGTTATTCCTCCAGCCTCTTTCTTTCTCTTCAGTAATGCTTTGGCAATTCTAGGTCTTTGATGGTTACATATGAATTTTATTATGATTTTTTCTAGTTCTGTGAAATATGTCCTGGGTAACTGGATAGGGATTGCATTAAATCTGTAGATTGCCTTGGGCAGTGTGACCATTTTAACAATATTGATTCTTCCAATCCAAGAGCATAGAATATCTTTCCATTTTTTAAAGTCTTCTTTAATTTCCTTCATCAGTGGTTTATAGTTTTCTGTGTATAATTCTTTCACCTCCTTGGTTAGATTTATTCCCAGATATTTTATTACTTTGGGTGCTATTTTAAAGGGGATTGTTTCTTTACTTTCTTTTTCTGTTGATTTATCGTTAGTGTAAAGAAATGCAACTGATTTTTGAACGTTAATTTTGTAACCTGCTACCTTGCTGAATTCTTCAAACAGCTCTAGTAGCTTTTGTGTGGACCTTTTAGGGTTTTCTATATATAGTAACATGTCATCAGCATATAATGACACTTTTACCTCTTCTTTTCCAATTTGGATCCCTTTTATTTCTTTCTCTTGCCTGACTGCTGTGGCTAGGACTTCCAGGACTATGTTGAATAGGAGTGGTGATAGTGGGCATCCTTGTCTTGTCCCAGATTTTAGTGGGAAGCTTTTGAGTTTTTCACCGTTGAGTACTATGCTGGCTGTAGGTTTGTCATATATAGCTTTTATTATGTTGAGATATGTTCCCTCAATACCCACTTTGGTGAGAGTTTTTATCATAAATGGGTGTTGAATTTTATCAAATGCTTTTTCTGCATCGATTGAGATGATCATGTGGTTTTTGTCCTTTCTCTTGTTGATGTGATGTATTACACTGATTGATTTGCGTATGTTGAACCAGCCTTGTGTCCCTGGGATGAACCCCACTTGGTCATGATGTATAATCTTTTTTATGTGTTGTTGGATTCTATTTGCTAAAATTTTGGTGAGGATTTTGGCGTCTATGTTCATCAGTGATATTGGCCTATAATTCTCTTTTTTTGTAGTGTCTTTGCCTGGTTTTGGTATCAGGGTGATGGTGGCTTCATAGAATGAGTTTGGGAGTAATACCTCCTTTTCAATCGTCTGGAAGAGTTTGAGAAGGACTGGTATGAGTTCTTTGTATGTTTGGTAGAATTCCCCGGTGAAGCCGTCCGGTCCTGGATTTTTATTTGTAGGGAGGTTTTTAATTGCTATTTCTATTTCCTTTCTAGTGATCGGATTGTTCAAGTGTTCAGATTCTTCTTGATTCAGCTTTGGTGGACAGTATGTTTCCAGAAACTTGTCCATCTCCTCTAGGTTATCCAGTTTGGTTCCATATAGTTTTTCATAATATTCTCGTATGATATTCTGTATTTCTATTTTGTTTGTTGTAATTTCTCCATTTTCCTTTCTTATTTTGCTAATTTGTGCTCTCTCTTTTTTCTTCTTTGTGAGTTTGGCCAGAGGTTTGTCGATTTTATTTACTTTTTCAAAAAACCAGCTTTTGGTTTGGTTGATTTTTTTCTATGGTCTTGTTAATCTCTATTGTATTTAATTCCTCTCTGATCTTTATTATTTCCTTCCTTCTGCTGCTTTTTGGGGCTTTTTGTTCTTCTTTTTCTAATTCATTCAGGTGCTGGGTTAAATTGTTTATTTGAGATTGTTCTTCTTTTTTGAGGAAGGCCTGTATCGCTATAAACTTCCCTCTTAGCACTGCCTTTGCTGTGTCCCATAGGTTTTGAGTGGTTGTGCTTTCATTATCATTTGTCTCAAGGTATTTTTTAATTTCAGCTTTGATTTCCTCATTGATCCATTGTTTTTTCAATAACATATTGTTTAATCTCCATGCTTTCCTATTTTTCTCCTTTGTTTCTCTGTTGTTGATTTCCAGTTTCATGGCATTGTGGTCAGTAAAGATGCTTGAGATAATTTCTATCTTCTTAAAATTGTTGAGGTTTCTTTTGTGCCCAAGTACATGATCGATCCTGGAAAATGTTCCATGTGCACTTGAAAAGAATGTATATCCTATTTTTGGGGGGTGTAATGCTCTGAAAATATCCACCAAATCTAGTTTTTCTATTGTAGTATTTAATTTCTCTGTTGCCTTGTTTATTTTCTGTCTGGAAGATCTGTCTAGTGATGTTAATGCAGTGTTAAAATCTCCAACTATGATTGTATTCCCATCAATATCCCCCTTTATCTGTTAGTAATTCTTGTATGTACTTAGGTGCTCCTATATTGGGTGCATATATATTAACGAGTGTAATATCCTCATTTTGTATCACTCCTTTAATCATTATAAAATGTCCTTCTTTATCTTTCTTTATGGCCTTTTTTTTTTTAAAGTTTATTTTGTCTGAAATCAGTACTGCAACACCTGCTTTTTTGGCTTTTCCATTTGCATGGAATATCCTTTTCCATCCTTTCACTCTCAATCTATATGTGTCCTTCTCCCTAAAGTGGGTCTCTTGTATGCAGCATATTGAAGGTTCTTGCTTTATTATCCAGTCTGCCACTCTGTGTCTTTTGACTGGAGCATTTAGTCCATTAACATTTACAGTAATTAATGATAGATGTGTGTTTATTGCCATTTTGAACTTATCTTTGCAGTTGAATTGGTATATCCTCTTTGTTCCTTTCTTCTTCCTTTTGTGGGTCGGTAATTTTCCTTTGTATTATCATGGATTTTGTTTAATTTTTGTGACTCCTTTGTAAATTTTTGGCTTGTGGTTACCCTTTTTTGTAAATCTATCAACCCATTACTATAACTGTTTTTATTAAACTGATAGTAACATGATCTCAAACCCATCCTACTGTTAAAAAAATTTAAAAAAGAAAGAAAAAAATACTCTGTATTTCCCTGCCTCCCTCTCCCACTCTCAGTGATTTGTAGGTCTTCTTTTATAATTTCATGTTTACTTTATTTGTAATTCATGAGTTATCACCTTTCAGTTGTGTGTTTCTCATTTCTGTAGCATCCTGCTGCTTTTCTATTTAGAATAGCCCTTTCAATATTTCTTTTAGCATGGGTTTAGTGTTGCTAAACTCCTGCAGCTTTTTTTTGTCTGTGAAACTCTTTATTTCTCCTTCTATCCTCAAGGATAGCCTTGCTGGATAAAGGATCCTAGGCTGCATCTTTTTTCATTCAGGGCTTTGAATATATCTTGCCACTCCCTTCTGGCCTGTAGTGTTTGTGTAGAGAAATCAGCTGAGAGCCTTATGGGGGTTCCCTTGTAACTTACTCTTTGCTTTTCTCTTGCTGCCTTTAGAATCATTTCTTTATCCTTGACTCTGGCCATCTTGATTATGATATGTCTTGGTGTGGTTCTATTTGGGTTCTTCCTGTTTGGGACCCTCTGAGCTTCCTGTACTTGGATATCTGATTCCTTCTTTAAGTTTGGGAAGTTTTCAGTCATGATTTCTTCAAAAACCTTTTCAGTCCCCTTTGATCTTTCTTCTCCTTCTGGGACCCCTATTATGCGAAGATTGGGACGCTTTATATTATCCCATAGGTCCCTTATGCTATTTTCATTATTTTTTATTTGCTTCTCTTGTAGTTCTTCTGAATGGGTGCTTTCTATTGCCCTGTCTTCTAGATCACTAATTCGTTCCTCTGCATTATGTAGTCGGCTTTGCACAGCTATTAGATCATTCCTCATCTCTGTCAATGAGTTTACCCATTCTACTTGGCTCTTCTTTATAGCTTCAATTTCATTTTTGACATATTTTATATCTCTAAACACTATCTCTTTTAATTCCTTCAGCAATTCGATCACTCCTTTTTTGAAATCTTGATCTAGTAGGCTATCGATGTCTATTTCGTTGATCTTTCTTTCAGGGGATTTCTCTTGTTCTTTTAATTGGGAAAGGTTTTTCTGCTTCTTCATCTTGCTCATACCTCTTTGGCACTGTGGTTTACGGAGTATCAGTTGTTTATTTTGGTCCTTAAGGATTTTATCTATCTGATGCCTATTTAGCAATAGAACTTAGGAAAAAAAGAAAAAAAAATAAGAGAGAGAGAGAATTTTAAAAGAAGGGAGAAAGAGGGTTTGAAAACAGTGTATAATGAATAATAGAAGAGTGAGTTGAAGCAGAGTATTAATCGGGTTGAGACGTCCTTTTGAAACCTTTACAAAAAAAGGGGGGGGGGAGATGAATAGATGTATTTGAAACCTGTGTCTAATCAATAGCAGGACATCAAAACCCAAGAGAAATAGAAATGAATTAAGAAGTAAAGATTAAGAGAGTAATAGAAAATAGAATAGGTAAAAACAGATTCAAAAAAAAAAGGGGGGGGGTTTGTCGGTGTTCTCCTGGAGTCTGTGTGCTTTTACTGTGAAGTCTTTCTGTCTTCGTCCTGTTTTGGAAGCTCAGCTTGCTGTTTTCAGAGGCCCTCCGTTGGCGCCCTCTTCTGTGCTGCTCCCAGCACCTGTCGGCAAGCAGATCGCGCCTCCTCCTAACACTGGGTCAGGTGCAGCTCTCTGCTGTGGGCGGGTGGGTCGCTGCCCCTCCGGATGCCGCAGTCAGATGTTGCAGACTGGCCGGGTAGGAGGGTGGGTCGTGCCCCCTCCCAGCACCTCGGTCAGGGGCTGTGTTCCTGCCGGAAAGGCGGGGGGCCGCTCTCGCTCTACCTGCGCCGCCACCGGTAGCTCCGCTGCTCTGTGCCGCTGTGCACTCCGCCCCGGTCGGCGCTCCGCGGGTGGGCTGGGGAAGACTGAGGGACAGCCCTGTCCCTGCTCTGAGCCAAAACCCAGCTCCTTGTTTGTCTTTGTGGAGCAAGTTCTCTGAGGGACCTGGATGGAAGGATCCTATCTACCCCGGGCTGCAGGCCAGTCTCAGTCTGGCCTTTGAGGCTGCTAAGCCCTTCGGTGCGGATGCAGGTTTCGCCCCCGCCCCCGCCTGAGTGCTCAGCGCGGAGGTAATGGCGGCTGTGCCTGAGCCCCGCCTCTCTTCCCCCGAAAACTTTCCGTGGGTTTTCAGAGATGCGGGTGTACACCCTTCCCCCGAAAGCACATCAACCTTGCTGTTTTATGGAGGGCCCAAGCTGTTCTGCCCTGTGCACCCACAGCCACGGCGCGCAGCCCCTTGCGTTCCCCCGGATTGTGCAGCCCGGCCCTGCCCGCCGCTGCCGGCTGCGTCTCAGGCTGGATGTTGGGGGGACGCTCTGTGCCCGTTTAACTTAGTTCTGTTAGCCAAGGGCTGCTCTGCACAGATCCGAGCGTCGGAGGCTCCCCCTCCGTCCTGCCGGCCTCTCAGTTGGACAGGGGAGAACCAGCGAGCGAGCACCAGTCCTCCTTTGCCGCGCCCTCCCCGCGGGACCCGTCCCGCGCTGCTTTGCCTTTTGTTCTTTCTTTTTTCCTTTTCTCCTACCAGATTTTTGGCGTCTTTATCTTTTGAAGAGGGCGATGTTCTGTTGGAGTTCCACAGGTGCTCTGGTTGGCTGAGTGGGTCTGTAGATGTGGGTCTTGGTGTATTTGTGGGAGAGGGTGACCTGCAAGCGTCCTTCTACTCCGCCATCTTCTCCGTCTTCTACCCAAAAAATATTTTTTACCATTTAGTTCAAAGCCTATGTAGGCAGATTGTACCCAAAGGCAGAGACAACCTCCTTGGAGCGATGGTACAATTTAAGAGGCATCAAAAAGCCAAGGGCATTTCTCTCGCTGGATCTGCTGTTACGCTTGTCTACCTATTCCTTCCAATAAGATGTTATATTGGATAACTAATACTGGAGAATCATAACAGATTAGAATTATAACAGGTGTTTAGACATTGCCTAGTACAATTCATTAATCCCCTTAAAAGCACTGCAAAGTTGATAAGATGAAGGTAATCTTGAACTTTATGAAAAGAAATTTCTTGAAGTTAAACTTTCCAATTATGTATCTACAAACTAGACCTTTTTATGAAAACTTTTAAAGCTAAAATTGACTTTCCTAATTTTCCCTCATGGATCATTACAACTCACAACTATTGACCACTTAATATGTGTCAGGCACAATGCCAAGCCCCTCACCTGCATTTTTTATTTTAATTCTTCCAATCACTCAGTGAAGTTGTAGAAACTAAAGGTTGGAGATTTCAACAAATTACTCAAATTTCACACAACTGTGAAAGGTCATAACCAAGATCTGAATCTGGGTTTGCTTGATATCAGAACTTGTGCATGACTGAGTATGCTGTCCATTTCCCTGATCTACCTCAAAACCATTTAGGATGTGAAGAAAAACCTGACACCATACCTTTGTGCGTACCTTTTAAGTGGGAATTTCGGGAATGAAGCTCAGATCCCAGCACACAACCACTAGGTTTCACAGTGAAGGAGATCACGCTGGCTGATACAAAGAGCATTTTAGTAGGATGCTGAGAACAGCAAACAGGCTGCAAAGTGTCCAAGAGTGGGTGATGAGGAATGAGGAAGCAGAGATAGTGCATGAAGATTACGCTGAGGAGGGACACTGAAGAGAGGCTGAGAATCGTGTGGTAGCATGAAGAGTAAAGTTTGGTTGTCTTCTGTTGTTTGTTTGTTTGTTTAATGGTATGGAGTGAGGTGATGAGAATATTTGGAGAATATTAAAGAGAATAAATAACAGGAAGAATAATATTCCTGAGAAGATGACAGGATTGACAACAAAAGTGCAGAGAAGTCGTAATAGAAGTAGTTGAGTCTTCCCGGTATCTCTAAGACTAACATTACCACGATGTAATCCAAGGTCACAATCAGGTCTTCTCAGCACAGAACCCCATAGCCGCTTGGTTTGCTCAAACTCCTGAAAGGTATCATTTATCAAGAAAATTTTACCAATTTATGCCATGTGTAATCCTTGCAGGACTGGGCGTTTGTTCTTTTCTTCCCCTTTACAAAATGTCCCTATCCATGTCAGACAGGATGGAGCACGACTTCTAGTTTATCAAGGATTTAGTGCAGTGACTGTCCCCAGGAAATTTGGTAGAATTGCACCATTTTGTTGGAAGACTTGTCTTTATAACCTTGTCTCCTCGGGGTCAGAGGCAGGGTTTTGGCCAAAGGCCTGAGAGGTAAAAAAGGAGAATTTATCTAGCTTTACTAAAAGCTATTCCTGGCAAGATAATACTATCTGGGTTTTGAGTACAGTGTGCTTCTAATCATTACTTTAATAGTGTGGACTCATGGTAAAAGCAGCAACATGGTAAGCTATCCATATACAGTCACCCTCTCATAGGATGGGCAAATATAGTCTCGAAAGAAAGAAAGGGACTGTCCCAGAAACATACAGAATGTGGGTCACATGGGCAGAGAGCTAAGGGAAAAAAAAAAACATTCGATAAAGACAATCAGAATTTTCATGGTCACATTGACTTTGTAAGCAGCAGTCTGGAAATATATTTATTCATGTTTAAATCAGAGGTGATCAAGTTTAAGACAGCCTATGGGCATTCTGTTATTCCTTGAAGGTGATTAAGTGTTTGTGCAAAATTTATGTGGAGAGAGGAATCCATAATTTCTGTATTCTTACTGTTTACACATTGAGCATATTTCTATTCTTTTATACAAATTCTAAATTATGCTTTTTTGAATATTGATACCTGCTGTTCAGTGTATTCTACTTTTGAAGATTCTAATCAGTTTTCCTCTCCAGGTCGGGGGTAAAAACTTTTGTTGATTTCCTTTAGGGTAGTAGAAATAGGCACACTTATTTGCTTTCTCTGTAGGAGAAGAGATAAAACAGCTTTTCTTTTTTATAACTCTGCTTCTCATTTATCACATGGCATGATATAACATTTCACCCACTGCACTCCACAATGTACTCAACTCATTTTATTTTTAAAATTCTTTTCCTTTCCCACAACTTTCCCTAAATTTATTTATTTATTCGTTCACTTACTCATTCAAAAATTATTTATTTAGTGCCTTCTTAACTGAGTATGAAACATAGTCTCTACCCCTAGATTTTTGAGATGGAGGTACAAGGTCAGGTAATAAATATATACAACAGTAAAATTTGGGGCAGATGATAAATTCTACATAAGAGAAAAACTATGTTCTGGAGTTCAGAATAATGAAGGACTGTATTGGAGTGGAATTGTTTTGCTGTCATGAGAGTGCACTGAGGAAAATTTAAGCAAGACTGATGAAAGAAATTGAATTTGGACTGAGACTGAAGGATGGAGTATGGGGATAGGGAAATAACTGGGAAAGAATGCACATGAGAGATGGCTGCATTACATCCCAAATTCAAAGGTCTTGCAGAACCAAACTGATAATGATTTGCAGAATTAAACTGATCTGTTGAGGTCGGGACTAAGTGAGAGAGTGACACTATTAACAGATTAAAAAATAAAAAGAGGCAGAAGAGGAGTTCAGATAAAGATGGCAGAGAAGGAAGATCCTGAACTCATCTCCTCCTACAGATACACAAAACCACATATAGAACAACTATGTCTGAGAAGGACCTAAAGACAAGCAGAACAGATTTTCTACAACTAAGGATACAAAGAGAAGACTACACTGATACGGGTAGGAGGGACAGACACACGGTGCAGGGACAAGTGGGAGAAATATCACCAACTGCAGAGGCCCCCGCAAAGAGCAAGGGATCCAGGCCCCACATCCGGCTCCCTTCCAGGAGGGAGTACCTGCACCTGGAAAATGAGCTTCCATAACACCAGCATGGAGAGCCAGAGGGCTGTGGGAAATGGAAAATCCGCACTTGAAGGACTCATGACAAACTCACTCACTCCAAGTCCCGGCATAGAGGCAATAGCTTGGAAAGCACCTGGGTCATATGAGATTCACTGACTAATTTTAGGGTGTGTGCTGCAGGGGCAGGGATCTGATGGAATTTTCTCTAGGAAAAGAAGTGAGACCAGTACCATTTTTACTTATTTACGTATTTATTTGTTTTGGTCTCCTTCCACCTAACTGGCCCAGACACTGGTGGGTACCATTTCTGTCACTCTTCATCACCCCAGCTAATACTGTGTACCCCACACCAGCACTCCTCTGAGGACCTGCTCTTCCAAATTGGCTCTCACCCAGCAGGCGACTCTGTCCAGCACTGGTGCTCTTCCAAAGTGCTCAAACTCTGAGGGCCAGCTTCGCACACCAACATGCCTGTAACAATCACAGCCAGTTGCACCATAGCCAACCCTGCACATCAGCACACATTGGCCCGGCCTCACAGACAGCTGGGCTGGGGATCAGCCCTGCCCACCAGGGAGCAAAACCATAATAGGAGAGTGCATACAGCCCACACAGGGATACTCGTGGAGTACCTGGCTCTGGTGATCGGGGGAATTGCCCTACTGAACCCCACAGAACACCTTCTACAAATGGCCACTCTTTCAAGACCTGGAGCTATAGCTCATATGCCTAACACATAGAAACACAGAGAATTATGCAAAGTGAGAAGACAAAGGAATACCTTCCAATAGAAAGAACAAGACAAAATGTCGGATAAAAATAAAATAAAATGGAGATAAGTGATTTATCAGAAAAAGAGTTCAAAGTAATGGTCATAAAGATGCTCACTGAACTCAGAAGAAGAATGGATAAACTCAGTGAGAACTTTAACAAAGTGACAGAAAATATAAAAAAGAACCAATCAGAAATGAATAGCACAATAACTGATATGAAAAATACATGACAGGGAATCAACGGAATATTGGAAGATGCAGAATAATGGATCAGTAATCTGGAAGACAGGGGAATGTAAATCACCCAACTGGAATATAAAAAATTTTTTTAATAAAAAAAAAAAAGAATAGTTTAAGAGACCTCTGGGAAAACATCAAATGTACTGACATTCACATTATAGATATCACAGAAGGAGAAGAGAGAAAAAAGGACAGAAAACTTACTTGAAGAAGTAACAACTGAAAATTTCCCTAACCTGGTAAAGCAGACAACCAAGTCCAAGAAACACAGAGAGTCCCCAACAAGATGAACCCAAAAAGATGCACATCAAGACACATTACAATTAAAATGTCAAAAGTTAGAGAATCTTACTACAAGGAGGTATCACCTCATATCAGTCAGAAAGGCCATCATCAGAGAGTCTACCAATAATAAATGCTCGAGAGCATGTGGTGGAAAGGGAACCCTCCTACACTTTGATGGTAATGTAGTTTGGTGCAGCCACTATGGAAAACAGTATGGGAGTTTAAACTAAAAATGGAGTTACCATGTGATCCAGCAATCCCACTCTTGAGCATATATCTAGAAAAGACAAAATCTCTAATTTGAAGACATATGCACTCCAATGTTCATAGCAGCAATATTTACAATAGCCAAGACATGGAAGCAACCTAAGTGTCCATCAACAGATAAATGGAAAAAGAAGATATGGTATATATAGATAGTGGAATATTACTCAATCACAAAAAGAATAAAATAATGCCATTTTTAGCAACATGGATGGACCTAGAGAGTATCATATTAAGTGAAGTAAGTCAGACAGAGAAAGACAAATAAATATATGTGGAATCTTAGAAAATGATACAAATGAACTTATTTACAAAAGACAAACAGACTCACAGATGTAGAAAACAAACTTATGGTTACCAAAAGGGATAGGGGGAGGGATAAATTAAGAGCTTGGAATTAAACAGACACACACTACTTCATGTAAAATAAATAGTAAGGCCCCACTGTATAGGACAGGGAACTATATCCAATATCTTGTAATAACCTATAATGGAAAAGAATCTGAAAAAAAAAACATATAACTGAATCACTTTGCTGTATACCTGCAACTAACATAATGTTGTATATCAACTATACTTCAAGTAAAAAAATCTTAAAAGCATCAAGAGAAAAAGAACTTGTTATGTACAAGCAAACCCACATTAGACTATGAGCTAATATTTCAGCAGAAACTTTACAGGCCAGAAGGGACTGAAATAATATATCCAAAGTGCTGAAAGAAAAAACTTACAGCCAAGGCTATTCTACTTGTCAAGGTTATTATTCAGAATTGAATGAGAAATAAAGACATTCCCAGTCAAGCAAAAGCTAAAAGAGTTCATCACCACTAAACCAGCCTTAAAAGAAATGTTAAAGGGATTTCTTTAAATGAAAAAGAAAAGGTCATAAATAGAAAAAAGTACATTATGAAGAAAAAAATATCACTAGTAAAGGCAAACTTATAGTAAGGGTCTTGGACCAACCACCTATAAATCAAGTATAAATGTTAAAAAAAGGCATTAAAATCATGTATAACTAAAATAATAAGGTAAGCAATATACAAAATTTTTAAAACATAAAATATGACATCAAAAAACATAAAACATGGAGGGGGTAAAAATGTAGTGCTTTTAAAATACGCTTGAACTTAAGTGAACATCAACTTAAAACAGACTGCTATATACATAGATTGTTATATATGAACCTCATGGTAATCACAAACCCAAAGCCTAAACATAAAAAAAATAAAGTAAAAGGAATATAAGCATTAACACTAAAGAAATAATCAAATTGCAAAGAAAGAAAACATGAAAAGAAGAAGGGAACAGAGAAAAACTATTTAAAAACCCTAGAAAACAAGTAACAAAATGGCAATAAGTACATACCAATTAATAATTACTTTAAATGTAAATGGACTAAATGCTTTAATCAAAAGAGTGGCTGAACGGATTAAAAAAAAAAAAAAGAGCCATACATATGCTGCCTACAAGAGACTCAATTGAGAAAGACAAGCAGACTGAAAGTGAAGAGACAGAAAAAGATAATCCAAACAAATGGAAAAGAAAACAAAGCTGGAGTAGCAATACTTACATCAGACAAAACAGACTTTAAAACAAAGACTGTAACAAGAGACCAAAAAGGACATTACATAGTAATAAAGGAATCCTTCCAACAAGAAGTTGTAACAACGGTAAATATATACCAACACAGAAGCACCTAAATAAAGCAAATATTAATAGATACAAATAAAACGAGAAAATGACAATAATGTAATAATACTAGGAAACTTTAACATTCTACTTACATCAAGAGATAAATCATCCAGACAGAAAATCAATAAACATTGGCCTTAAATGACACATTAGACCAGACAGACTTAATAGCTATATATAGAACATTTCATCCGAAAACAGTACATATATTCTTCTCAAGTGCACATGCAACATTCTCCAGTACAGATTGCATGTTAGGCCACAAAACAAGTGTCAATAAATTTAAGAAGACTGAAATAATATCTAGCATCTTTCTGACCAAAATGATATGAGACTAGAAATCAATTACAAGAAGGAAATGAAAAAACAAACATGTGGAGGCTAAACAACATACTTCTCAACAACCAATGAGTCAAAGAGGAAATCAAAGAATATCTTGAGACAAATAAAATGGAAATACAAGGTTTCAAAATCTTTGGGATGCAGCAAAAGCAGTTTTAAGAAATTCATGGCAATGCAAGTCTATCTCAAGAAATAAAAATCTCAAATAAGTAATGTAAACTTACACCTAAAGGAAGTAGAAAAAGAGTAAACAATGCCCAAAATTCATAGAAGAAAGGAAATAATACAGATCAAAGCATACACAAACGAATTAGAAACAAACAAAAAAAAAGAAAGAAACAAGAAAAGATCAATGAAACTAAGAGGTGGTTCTTTGAAAAGATAAACAAAATCAATAAACCTTTAGCCAGACTCACCAAGAAAAAAAGAGGGTCCAAATAAATAAAATCAACAAGAAAGGGAAGTTACAACCAACACCACAGAAATACAAATGATCATAACAGATTACTATGAATAATTATGTACCAACAAATTGGACAACCTAGAAGAAGTGGATAAATTTCTAGAAACATATGCCCCTCCACGACTGAATCAGGAAGAAAAAGAAAATCCAAACAGATTGATCATTAGTAATGAAATTGAATCAAGAATCAAAAAACTTACCAAGGAGGTGAAAGAACTGTAAATTACATCATAACTGTCAGCATGGCTATTATCAGAAAGATAACAAAACACACATGGTGAGAATGTGAAGAAAAGGGAACCCTTGTACACCTCTGGGGGAATGTAAATTGGTGCAGCCACAACAGAAAGCAGCATGGAGTTTCCTCAAAAAATTTAAAAGAGAACGACTATATGACCTAGCAATTCTATTGGGTATTTATCTGAAGAAAACAAAAACACTAATTTGCTAAGATGTATGAACTCCAATGTTCATTGCAGCATTATGCACAGAAGCCAAGATATGAAAACAACCTAAGTTTCCATCAATAGAAGAATGGATAAAGAAGGTAAGATATATATGTACACAATGGTGTATTACTCAGCTATAAAAAAGAATGAAATCTCGCCATTTACAGTATCATGGATATACACATAGGGCATTATGCTAAGTGAAATAAACCTAACAGAGAAAGACAAATACCATATGATTTCATTTATACATAGAATCTAAAAACACAAAACAAATTAAAGAACAAAACAAACAGATTCATAGATACAGGTAACAAAATGATGGTTGTCAAAGGGGATGGAAGTGGGGAGTAGGAGCTTAGGAAAAATAGGTGAAGGAGATTAAGAGGTACAAAGTTCCAGTTACAAAATAAGTCATGATGATGTGATATCTAGCATAAAGAATAAAGTCAATTATGTTGTAATAACTTTGTATATGACAGGTGGTTACTAGACTTAATCCTGGTGATCAATGTATATAAATTTTATATACATTTTATGTATACATAAATATGTACAAATATTTACATTTTAATGTGTATAAATGTTAAGTCAGTATGTTGTACACCTGAAACTAATATATAATATCGTATGTCAACTATACTTCATCAAAAAAAGGCTGAAGAGAAGACATATGAAAAGAAAGATTTTGAATTTGTTTTTGGACATGCTGTATTTAAGTTGTGGGAAGGATAATCAGGTGAAGACAATCTCAGAAAGGACTGGAATCAGACATATTTGTCAAAACTAAAGATATAAAAATGAATGATATATATTATGCATAATATGCATTTATATCTTGGATGGATTGAGTTTATCTTCTCATTTTCCAAATGCAGAAACTGAGGCAAAGATATTTGCATTGATATATTTAGTGGATCAGCAGTACAGACAGGAGAGAAACACAAGTCCAGAACTCTCTTCATCAAACTACTGTTACATGTTTCTGAAATTGTAACAGTCAGGGTTTAATCAGAGAAGCAGAATCACTGCGGGTATTATAGAATGTGAGATTTATTAAGTGAATTAATCTCTATGCAGTCATGAGAACTACTTAGGCAATCCAGTGTAATGCTTTTGCCTCTGCATCTGGTGTTTTCCTGCAGTCTGCAGGGCTGGCGGTTGGGAAGGAAATGTAATGTACATTGGGGGAAACAAGGGAGAGCTGGAATCCAGGAAGGAAACAAACAGGAACTCCCAAAGACAAAACTGGTACCCACTTCTGTCTCTCACAACCTCCAGTCATGGTGATGCAGATGGAACGCATGATAAGCTGGCTCACTTTCCTTCACAATTGGTCATGCACGTGGCCCAGAATTCAGACAAGGTGATCCAACAGGAGGAGCTCCAATAGGAACTGGGAAGCTGCTACAAACACTGCCCCACACAAACAAGGTGAAGCAGCAGACGGTCAACAACGTGCGTGCACTTCAACAATGCCTGGCTCTACCCTGAGCTACTGGGCATAAAGAGATGGCTGCTGCTTCACTTTCACTTTCCAAACCCTGAGCTATTCTCTTGTGGCCTACTAGGAAGGGAATTCTGGGAAATGTAGTTCCAACTTAGCTAAGCTGACACGCCACAAAACCACTACAGTCTATCCCTTGACAATTTAGCACTATACCATCTTAAATCATATTCTTTTAATCATACCTAAAACTTCCAAATAGGTACAATAGCCAAACTGTGCTTTCACTCAATATGATGCAATTATGCCACATACAACCAAAAACATGCCAACTCTCTCCCATAAAAACAAAGGGTATCAAGTTCCTTTATCCATCTTTGGGCAATGTTTCTTCTTCTAGCTGAGTCTCTCTCCCTTTTTGATATCTGTAATTTAAATGATGAGATCTAACTTTGGCGACTATTAATACATTCTGTGTTAGGGGGATGAGGGTGGGGAAGAGAACTGACTCGTGTTACACATAGATTCATATAAAATAATGAAGAAAGATTCATAACTGTTGCAGATCCTGGTTTTTGCAACTGATCATGCGGTTGAGCTGATACTCAACATTTTCTTCCTCTGTTGTTACCCATTTCAAATGCTCTTCTCCTTTAATAAGTACTTCAGCTGATCACGGTTTTTGCCCGGTGGGGTGACCCAAATCTTCATTTCTTAAAGCTCTGGGACAATAGTAGTGCTGCCTGTATTAGGTTGTTGTAGTTTTTGTCGTTGCTGTTGACTTTCACAACAGGACATAAGAGGAGAGACTTCAGAACATCTTTATTCTAGATATTTTCCTCCCCACTTCTGGTGTGTAAAGCATGCCCGTTTTCCTTTAAATGTCAAGAGCAACCAACTTGGCCAGCAGAGTAAACCTCTTCCTTGCTTGTTGACTGACTGGCATGAGAAGCCCGGCCTGGACAGGTATTCAGTATTTGTGTGAGTCTGAATACGACTTTTCGCACCAAATTCCTGTTGTAGTTACCTTTGCTGCCTGTAAAAGCACACAACCTAGTGGTGTAAAATAACAACTTCATTTGGCTCATCATATGTGGGTCAGGAAGTTGGGAAGAGTCTACTCAGGAAATTCTCATTTGGTTGCAGTCAGATGCTAGCAAGGGAGTGGGCTGCCTGGGCTGGCTGTAAAAAATGGATTACTACAGGGCTGGCCATCGAGGCTGGAGTTCAGGTGGGCTAGCAACTCCAGTGCCTGCCCATCACCTCCCCAGCACAGCAGTCTCAGGGAGGCATAGTTTTTACATGGTGGCTTGCATCCACCAGCGTGAACATCCTAACAGAAGTAGGAAGAGGCTGCATGTCTTTTATCATCTGGCCTCGGAAGTCGAATATCATTAATTCCACTGTACCCTATTCATCAAAGCAGTCACAAGCTTGCCCTGTTTCAAGGAAAGGGTATATCGACCTTAACTTCCAATGGAAGAATGTTGAAGAACCTAGGACTATAGTTTTGAAAACTACGATAATGGTCTTTGATTCCCTTCACATTCTCTGCACTCCTGCTCATTTAGACTACACACAGTTTCCCAATTACCTTTTTTTTTTAAGAATGAGCAGTAGTACTTATATTGTTTTCTCCTCCAATAACACCGTAAGCCTGTGTCTCTTCCTATCAAGATTTTGCAATTTTTAGATTTAATTTTAATCTAATTCATTTCTTTATTCATTCATTCACTTATTCAACAAATATTTATTAAGGTGCCTCAGGTTCCAAAAAGCATTTTCAAATACCTTTTCCTAGAGAAGAATTTTTCTCTTTCTTGAGCCACCAAGTCATTCATTAAACTCAAATTGCCTTCATTATCTACTGTCTTGATTTATGTTATTTTTCCTCTACCCTAATTGTGGGTTTTTTTTTTTTTAACGCAGTGAATATATCTTATATTTCTAGCCCTAACTTTATGACACTTTATTGAACAGACGTCGTTAGTGGCATAAGTAGCTGGATGGCTGAATGGCTGTCTGGACAGGTGGACAAACAGATGAGCGGACTGATAGCTGGGTGAACTAATACAAGAATACAAATGACTTCATTTTCAATTATCTTAGTAGAAATTGAGATCTTCCTTTAATGCCTTAATTGTGCAGAAGCAGATAAAAGTGGCTTTACTTTTGTTGCTGTAGTATAAGGCCACACTTAGACTATCTTTACCAACAACACAGAGGTTACATGCTGCAATGACCTCCTTTCTAACACTCACAACTCTCAGGTGTATACCCAGATAGTAACAGAGAGACTAGGCTATAAAATGAAATGAGAATTCTGAGATAGTTCAAAGTCTATTATGGAAAATAAATTGAGGAAAATTCTATACATTAAGCTGAGCTAGTTGACTGCAATACCAAGATAAAATATTTTTTTTCCTTCAAATTTTTGGTTGGCTAAATCAACATAGTGAATGTATATTTTGTGCCTGATACTTTGATAAATGCTCTCAAAATTAATGCATAACTACATTTGGACAGGTATACACACGCATTTTTTTTGTGTGAATGCTGTTTATCTCAGAAACTGTTAACTGCATCCATAAAATTGAGATAACATAATGATAAATAATACATCTCTTGGAATTAATTTTGAATATCAGCTAGAATGAAGCAGCTCAGGTTAAATAAAAAACAAAACTTCATTTTACAAAACCAAACTTTTAACTCAAAAGTAAACAAGTAAAAATAAAAATCTTTGAAATAATATATCCTGTTAGTACAAATCAATTTTACTAACAACTAATGTCTAAGTTCTAACTAAATGACCAACTTCTCAAAGACCACAATTGTCTTGCCTTTACTTTAGTGTATGTCATTTTGGACCCTGTAACATCCCTATATGATCATTGAAGCCATTCAACAAACACTTAGATATAAGGTTAAATGAATGAATTCATACATAAATAAATGCAGAAAGAAATACATGCATGTTTGAAAAGCTCATTTCTTTATGTAGACAGGCTTGCTCTGTGAAATCTTTGTGTTGTTCCTTCCCTACAGTTCTTTCTTCAAAGATGAGATAAAATCTGTGGCATGAATGATTAGTGATTCCAAATGAGTCAAATTCAAATTAATAAAGACTGTATATTCATCGCCACACTTGTGTGTGTAATCAACCATATTATCTGGTTCAGAATTCTCCTGAAGAGCCATGCCAGGCCTCTGCTGTTCCGGCCTGTTCTGAAGAGAGCATCATACACGTGATGGTATTTAATTCCTCTTGACTGTGATTAGGACATGTGGTCAGAAAATGAAGTTAGGTGACCTTGGACACACATGCCACTTAATTCCCTATAGTGACACTTTTTAGACACAACTTAAAACCCCAACCTGGGGCTTCAGAAAGAAGTGAGAATTTGAGCGATTTAGTTGAGCTTTAAAAAGACCTGGTGCTGTTTTAAACTATCACACCTAATTTAATGCAATTAAGCATGACTGACGCTTTCTTTTCAGGAAGGAATTAGAAGCAAGCCGACAATGAGAAAGAGTAACTTCCCCTGCCCCAGCAGACAGCTCTCCCAGGGTGAAGTTGAGCTCATTAGCAGGGCAGGATGTCGACAATAAAGAAGGAACACTCTACTATCAGCTGCTGCCATTTAGTTTATTATCATAAGCGCAATGCTGTCCCTCACTATAGAGCTACAGAAGATTGTTCTTTGGGGGGAATTCTTTAATTGGGTGAGCCTTGTTGCAGTCATATTTCAAACTGACACTCAAAATGTCAATCAGTTACTTTCAGGTAATGAAATCGATCTAGTGTATTTCTGTGCAGCACGCGGAATAGCTTAAAGCTCAGTAAACATTTTCTTTTCACTTTTTTTTCTGACATGGCCAAAATTAAATAGTGATTTATTGTCAGCACATTGCAAGGAAGCTTATCAACTTATAGTCTTTCCATATTGGCCCCCTCTTATCCACTTAAAGGAAATCTTCAAAAGTCTAGTCTTAAACACTATTGTTATAATACCATACTCCTCTGCTGGTTTTACTGAGCACATCTTATGTGCTTCTGGAGAAACTTACTTTGTATTACCTTTACACTTTTAAAGGTAGAATTTAATGGTTATAGAAACTTCTCAAATTGGGTGTGTCTATTGAAATGTCAAATATTTTGACAAAATTATTGCTATATATTCAATCTCACTGAAAAAGCAATCCTGGAGTTCATTTTTATTGTTGCTTTTAAGAGTTCCTCTTCCCCACCCTTGCTCTTCTCCATCTTTCTTTCACAAGTCTCCCCTTGGGGTCCGGAGGTACCACTGACAGGAGATCTGGGGAGAACCTCGAAAGGGTTCCTATGGGAATGGATTGCTTGAAAGTTCCCACCTAATAGTTTGACTCTGGAAATAGTATTGAGGCTTTAGACAAAATGTTAGAAATCTAGCTGTGTGCAGAAAATGAGGGTCACTATAAAAACTTTGTCTTTTGGTTTTGTATACCTAATTAAGATAAATTCTGGCCTTGTAAATACTTTGCAAACATTTGCTTCACGAATTGTGTTAAACCCGTCTCTCTCTGAAGAAAACTGCTATCAAATAAATGATTTAAATAAATACCCTACGTCCAGGCACTTTGATTAGAGAAGATGATTGTTATTTGGGCAAAGTGAACAAATCATTTATTGCAGTGGATTTTCATTAGAGAAGACTCATTATAACCAATAAACAGATTGCTACTGAGGAAGTCTGAGGATAGGATGCTCCATCCTGTGGTAACGACATTAAGTCTAGAGAGCAGTTCTGTAATCCTAACTTCCTGACTGTCAGGAGGATCTAAACAGTCATTACAGAAATCAATCTGTCACTGTTACAGGCTGGGCTCCCCGTGGAGAGGAGATGGAGATTAGTGGGATTAATGTGTAGGAGTCTATTGGAGAATACTCTCAGTAGAAGTACATGTGGGGGAATGAAGGATGCCAAATCAGGCAGAAGAAGTAGTTGAATTTTGTTGCAGTTGCAACAGAGACCCAGCCAATCATACTGGGAGTTCTAGAGCTGGGATGGCCCTTTAGATTTGTCCCAGTTTGGAGCAAAAAGACTGGACATCTATACTCTTCTATCAATCAGTCATTAGATGTCAAATGCCCCCTTGATGGGGCCATGACTTTTCATAACCCAATAACCTTTGGGTCATAATCTAGTAACCTCTGGGTTATTCAACTCTCTTCATCCAGCGAGGAACTCAACTGAGAGAAGTTGGGAAATGAATGCCATAGTCCTGGAGGGGAGATTTGTGCAATGAATCATGACATTCACCACTCCAACCAAACTAAGTATACACATACCCTTGGCACAGCAATCCCATGTGGGAGAATCTATCATAAACAAAGACAGAGGCAGTAACATTAAAGAATCATGTGCAAAGATATTTATGTTAACGTTTTTATGATGAACATTTTATGATGAAAATCTTAATGTGCTTAAATAGGTGAACGGTCAAATGCAATTACAGTGTATCCACATCATGAACAATTATAAAGCTATTGAAGATAAATTAGTGTATAGCATATGCTACTCTGAAAGGAGCTTCACAATATATTAGTTACATAAGAGGAAAAAATTGCAGAAAATATGTTTGGTCTAAACTTATTTCTGTTATTCTCTTTGTAAGACATAAGCTCCCTGATAACACATCTGCTTAACCCTTATTACCAGAATTCTGCTCAAATATCATCTTCACAAAAAGAGTTTGTATGACCAACCTAAATAATGTTGCTTTTAGTTCATATTAGTCACTTTCTATGATATCATTCTATTTTATTTTCATATATTATAAAATGTTTACACACCCAGATAACTTTCTGTTATCTCATTAAAGAACTTACCATAGTGCTTCGTGTATAATACTTATTTGAGGATTTGTCTTGCCCCTCAACTAGACTCAAGAGATATGGGATAAGATTTGGGCTTTGAGAGAATAGGCAGAATTTAGATAAGAAAGAAGATGTGAACGGAGGTACAGAGAGGGTAGAACATTTTACTCATTTGTGTGTTCTCTATGGCATCTGCTATGACGTCTCACTCAAAGCAGATGTTCTATATATGTTAGCTGAACTGAACTGAAACCTAAACTCAGAAAAAAAATAGGGTAATAGTTACACTTTCTTGGATTTTCACAGAAATGTTTGATTTTTGCAGATACAGAATCTGGCAACTGTTATTAGGGCCTGACAAATGCCTATGTTAATACTGCTATAAATGGTATAGTAATTGATGCTAGAATTGATGGCTGTATTTCCCAACACTACTGCATTTCTGTGCAATAGGAAATTGTTCATCAAATCTCACTGAAATATAGGAATGGAATGGAATGTTGTGTAACAGTGCTAAGTCCCTTTTTATTTTATGTTACATTCTAGTCTGCAGGAACAAATAGTGTATCAACGCAATGGATTATGATGCTCATGCTGTGTGTACAGTGTTCTAAGTACTATACTGAAATGACAGATACACATACATTAGAAGGCATGAACATGTGGGATGATACATGGACCAACAGATGTGTTTATTTTGCCTTGCAAGCTGTTTAAAACTTGTTTCAGCAAATAGTCAACATTGAAGAAATTTCACAAGGAAGTATAGATTTCTGGGTTGTCTTGAAAAATAAACAAGTTCTGGTAACACTGAACATGCCCTCCTACATTAGAATAATTTGCCATCATAAAGTAGTGTTTTCCACTTTAGATAAGGCATGTAATCGCCAAATGACCTGTTAAACTCTTATCTTGCCCCTGAGTTTGGGACTCGAACAATACATATACAATATACACTATTATTTAATAATAATAAAATAAAAACAATTTGATAATTTTTAAAGATGCCAATAAAATAAAAATATTTATTGGAGGTTTATGGGGAAAATACTGTGTTTTATATTTTTCAAAAATATAAATAAATGTTAAGGCCTTATCTTTAGTCGGGTGGGAAGGTTGCCTATAATCTACTGAACTAAAAGTGATATGGTCACATAAAAATATAATTAACCAGATAAGGGTGTCAAAGATGCAATTACAAATAAATGCTACTGCTATTCAGTGCTATGGGAGTGCAGGGAGGTAGGGCCTAGGTGGTTGGCCACCAGCAGAGATGGAATGTGATCTTGACTTTGAAGGAATGACTGAGATTCACATATGCAATGAATATATTAAAAGGAATGTGTAGTAGTTAAGAGTATTCAAGCATTGTGAAGAATAGAGAGTAGTTAAGGCAGATGAATGAATGAATGAATAAAATATTTATATAGAATTACAGGAAAGATGTGGCTAGAGAAGAAAAAAATTCTGGAGGGGACTTGAATGAGACTGGCACCTGTATTTTTTGACAATAAGTTGTTGATGATCCTATGTGAAAGGTCTAAAAATACAGCTGCCTGCTAGCATGTTGTTTAAAAATTAACTTCAAGCCTATGCTGCAGAAGGTAGACTTGGGTAATATTTACATATCAGCCTGGATTTTCCACATCAGTTGAAGGATACTGGCAGCAGAATGGAATCAATACCTGAAGTCAGTCAGAGGCTGTGTCGAAGGCTCTAAAGGACACCCATGGAAGGGATAACAAGAGCCCAGGCTTGTTATACTATAGTGACATCTGCCAACTGGTCTCAAACATATGCCTAATTGGTTTATGCTTTAAGAGACTAACTGGAGATTAAACAAGAAATTAACTTAAACTTGATTCAACTAGCTATTTTGTTCTAAAATGTGTAATGAATATAACTCTGGATGTAGAATGCAATCCATGGAGGTCATGTGTTTTGGAAATCGAGAGCTCAGTCTTAATGAACAGACATTGCTTCTTGACTGTACCCTCTTGTCCTGTAGATTCTGACTTTAGTATGCCTTACTGGCTCCCTGTGCTTCAGATTCTTCAACTGTAAACTGGAGGATAAAATTAGTATCTACTTCATATGATTATTGTGAGATTAAACGGGGGTAATGCACATAAAATGCTTAGGACCCTGCGTGTCACACAGCAAAGGTTATTATTTCTACTCCCTATTGCAATAGTTCCTTACTGCTCCGATCTTAACTCTCTTCCCCCTTGTGCTCATTCTGGACACTGCCATAGTGCACACTTCTGATCTTAGCTCTTTCATTCAAAAAATTTAATAACTACCCCAATGCCTAAAAATAACACCCTCCATTCTTGACACTCATCTTTCCAACTGAAACTTGACTTTACTGACTATTTTTCTAGAACATCCTCATTAAACCAAATTTAACATATCTTACATGTTCTCAAGATGCTCTATTTGCTACGGCAAAGCCAATAACTTCATGGAGATTCCTTCGAAGGGTCACACCACCTGCAACCGCACTGCAAGATTCATTCATCCTCTTTCCAGTTTTTCCTCCATTTTCTTCATCATCATCTGGTCCCCGAGCCAGCTGAGGATCTAGACTCTTGCTACTCTTTCATATCGCTACAGCTACCAAGCCCCACCATCTCAAAGCCAGAGTTACACTTCCTGTTCCATCTGCACCCTAGGGCTCTAACCTTGCTTCTTAAACTTCATCCCAAAGTCAGGCAGTTTCTCACTTCCCCAACAAATTTCAAAACTTTCAAAACATGTTTTCCATCATGATGGAATTTTTCCCTTGACATTTCTTTTCCCTAAATAGTAGCCTTAAAATTACCTAGATGGCACTTAAAATAAAAATAATCTAGCCTTATTGCTTATGGCGTCATGTGTCTTAAGGTTTAATGGCGAGAGGAGCTCTATCACTATTCTAATAATAATGTTTTCTTTTTTCTCTTGTCTAAGATTCAACAACCAGTAAAGGTCTACAATATTCCAGCTATAGTGTGGGTTATAAGAGAACAGATGAAAGTCTCTATTCTCACATAGCTCATACCTCTGTTTTCAGGCAACTCAGTTAAGTGTAGTAGTTTTCAAGCATTTTTGATTATTATCCAGTTAGAATACTTTTTTACATTATGACCACATACACACACACACAAACACAAACAAAATGGAGAAGCAAAGGTGGTCAGACAAACATGCCTAAAAGCAATCATCATGCACTGTGACAATCGCTGTAGTTGAAATGGGTCATGTTGTCTAGTTGTCTCATTCATCTTATACTTTAGAATCTGGCAGGGCATTATCTGCAAAGTAGGTGCTAAAGAAATATAAGCAGAATTAATAAACCTGTTGGCAGAATTTTTAAATTAGCTCTTTATTACTTAGACACTTTAAAATTTAAATCACAAGCCAATTAAAATGTTCAATTGCTGAGACTTAACTATTTACATTTTGTTCAACATAGTGGGATTTCTTCCAATGATAAATATCAAATGGAACACTGATAAAAGATTTTTATATGTGAAATCACTATGCCTATTAAAGGACTTAGTTTAAGATAGCTCTTGAATTATATGTTCCTTGGCTATAAATCTGCTCACTGGGTAAGCTTATCTTGCCTCCTGATTTTCTGCCACCCTTCTCCACCCATCAATCACAGACATAATACTACAAAAAATGAGCATTTATCAAATAGTCTATATGAATGGTGAGATTTTTTTCTCATAGGAAATAATTAAGGTTTAGAAGCTATCAGCTTTTGTATGTCCCGGGTTCTATAAAATGTCAGATTTTCAGTTTCCTCCTGGAAATAAATACACAATTACTCTATTCCCAGATCTTCCAGGCACCAATAATTCTAAATGGCTTTACATGCCCTGTTCTTCTTTCACTTGGGCCATTTTTCCTGATATTTAGGGTAGGGGTTTTCAAACTCACAGCTGTCTACAATTTTTATGTTCATAATTTGGATCTATTTATTAGTAGTCATAAAAAATCTCTCCTTTTAGAGCATTTCAACATCATTTAACAGCAGAAAACCTACAGATCTCTTAAAGGGTCAAAAGTTGCTGTCAGGAAATACCAAAATTTTAAAAACATAATTTATACAGGGAAAATGCACCTGTGGGATCATATCATAGTTAAAAGTCAATTGAATACTTTCAATAATGAGGAAAGTATCTGCTTCCTGCTACTATTACATTCTATCCACAAACAAACACAAAAATGTTTAATATCTCAAGTATTTTGGTGATGGATGAATTGCATGTGATGAATAAGACAGCTCTACAATCTAAATCTGTGCTATTCCTCAAGAGAAATCAGAGCTGTGCTGGTCAATAGAGCAGTCTGAGAATTTGGTGTGAAAGGCAGTTATTTCAATAAAGTCACTCTTCAAACTGAAAGTTTATCAAAGTTGGTAATTACACGGATTTTCAAATTATGCTGTCTCTAGTTAGATGTATTTATTTATTCAATAAACATGTTTAATAAATATTTACTGAGTGCTTAATGTAACCTAGGCAGCATGCTAGATGATGGGGAACTAGAATAAAATCTCTCTAACATCAGGAATTACATCTAACGTGGAGGTAAAAATTCAGGTACCACATAGATCTACTAAACTAAAGTTTTCCCAGCAGTAGTAAGCATGATAATTTTAGGTAGCACACAGTTGAAAATTTGGTTTTTAACTCATTGTAAATATTTCAAAGCCACTTTGTAAATGCAAAAAAAAAAAAACACAAAAAAACCCACACAATCATGGTGTTGATATTCATTTTTTTAACTTAAATAAATTTAGGTAAAAAATAGATTTAATTTAGTGAAGTATATTTTATAAATAATTGTATTTATATAGTAAAAATTGTAAGGACTTTACTCTAATGACTCAAGTTTGGGAAATCTTGACTAGCAAGCATTGAATGCTGCTCTCAACCCTCAGATTTTCTAAGCCAACAACTGAACTTTGAGACTTAACACCAATAGGAAAAAAATGTGTTACAGTGCAAATGGTTACTGTGTTCAGTAACAGCCCCTTTGTTCTTTTGTGTGTTCAAATGAGGTGTTTTCTTTTCTCAACTTCAGCTAGCTGAATAAAATTTTAGCATGAGGAGGGAGACTGAAAAAATAGAGCCCTCCCAAAGAAAGTCTTATCTAATTACCCTCATGAAACATATCGACACTCAAACTATGACTTGAAAAAAATAGAGCTGGAGAGTTCAATTATCTGGGCATTTGGAGAGCAAGCAGAATCTGAGCCTGAGGTGCTGAAATATTGAAAAGCGAGAATTTGGCAATGAGCTGAGGAGGTAGTGAGAAGAGGAGAACTAGCCACTGTAAAGCAAACTCCGCTACACAACTCAGTATCCACAGAGATCGTCAAGCCTACTACGGCAAGTACATCTGATGAGCAATAGTGACGTTACACATCAAGATAATGCACGAAATATGCCCTATATGCTCTGTTTAAGATAAGAAAGCAAACACCAGACTTTTCAAGCTCATTAATTATATAACTAAAATTGCAGAACTAAGCAACCTCAGTTACAAAATCAGAACAAAAAACCACTTCTTTGCATCTACTGTTTTAAAAAACTTCAATCATAGACACAGTGAAATCCATTTCAAATAATGTGGGCTTGCTCTTTCCCAAAAATTGCAGTTAAGTTATCTTATTTTCATTCTGACAACTTTTTTTTCTCAATCGTTTGGTTACTCGGAAATGTATCTATACAAGAGAGGCAGAAAAACTGCTAGATTGTTTCCTTTATTTATTTTCAAAATAATGAGTAAGGTGCATCCAATCTTATAATATGATGCTATTTTAAAATGTCATCATGAATATATATATATATGTATTTTGATACTTTGTGGTCTTTTTGGGGGGGGGGAGGCATGCTCAAATTGCCCCATCTTTGGTCATTGGAAACCACTTGAAGTTGGTTCTTCTCTAGTATTTTCCACTTTATCTTATTCTCACACAATATGTAATTATATTTATAAATATTTCAGTAAGTATTTCTGAAAAATAAGGATTGTTTTTCAAACAAAAGCACAATATTCAGAACTAAATAATTTCACAGTAGTTCCTCACAATGTCACGCCCTTCCCTGGGAAACCCACCTCTGATGACAAAATGAGAAAGGTTATAAAGGTCCAGCCATTTTTCCTCTGTGTGGGATTCTCTAAAAGGAAATTCTGTCTTCAGAGCTTGCTACAGGGTTAATGGAGACTTTGCTGAACCTGAATCAGTTATTTTTTCGTCTATCCGGTCATGCTTCTCTTTCCTGCCCTTCACAAGTGCTGATCCTTAATTAACATATTTCACCCCAATTGTTACTTCAGCATCTGCTTTCAGGGAATCCAAAGTATATAGCACAAATATTTCATGAATTTGAACCTCAAGCTACTTGACTACCTGATCCAATTGCAAGAATAATCTCTCAAAATTATGTTCTATCTATGATGTGTATTTCTAGTCTGTAAATTTACATACATGTAAAATTTAGACTATCATATTTTTATTATTAATAGCTACTCAAGTTTTTTTTAAAAAAGGAAAAACTATGTGAATACTTTTATACTCTGTAAATTTCCTATTGCCTCATCATGAATTCTTTTATAACATAGTATTAATCTGAATATAGCTTTTTCCTATTTTAGAATATCAGAATTTCTGCATCAGATGGTAAAGAAACCAGAAAGGATTTCTAAATGCATATAGAACTATTTACATTTAGAAGAACTGGTGACACTTTGTATTTTATTTTTAAACTAGTGGCAAGAGTGCAGAGGAACATATATCAATCACAGTTACTGGGTTTTCTTCCTGTAAATTTATGAGTTTATTTGTTTCATAAATTATCAAGTTCAAGTTTATTGTAAAGTACTTTTACAAATATTGACAGTGGGTTCAGATATTTGAACGTACCAATTTATTAGGATACATATTTTTTTAAACTCTCAAGTTATCACCAAAATGAAAAATTTAGCAAATCAAACTTTATATGTGACTTATATGACACATAAAACAAAAATTTCATGTACATGTAGACTAGAATATATTAGACTAAAAAGAGATAGAAAAGAATTTTGAAATGATCACTCTTGCTGCTTCTGTCTTTTAGTTACAACAGTCATTTTTTTCACCATTTGTCAGCTAGATAATACTAGAAAGCTTACAGGTCATCCACTCAGGAAGACACCCAGTAGTGCTGAAAAAGTTATGCAAAAGTTATGCTGATGTTGGTAACCAGAAGCAAATACACAAATAAGAGATATGCAGACACCACATCTCCCTTGATAAAAATTGTCAGACCACCACCCAACACATTTTAGGTAATGGATGCTATCAACCTAATGGCATTTATCTATTCTGCTCATCTTAGGATCCTACCTTCCTCATATACCCCATTTCTCAACCTTTACTCAAATCTGTTGTAAGGAAAAAGACTACATTATTAGAAAAAGCACATTTCGCCAGCAGCTCTAATGTTTACTACTTTGGTCAAGATTATTCTTAAAGCATTACTGAAAGAATGCTTTCCATTTCAAGAGTGTTGTTGATTTGAGAATGATAAGAGTATTTAAGGACGATGTGCAGGTGGATTCAAGATATCCTTCACAAGGGAAAGAGAATGGTAGCTAAGATATTGGGGGAATGCCAGACAAGGTATCCTCTACTCTGCCCTAAGTCATTAAAGAATGTTTTCATTCAGTCACGATGGCCCTATTACAAGGGTCAACAGTTGTTGCATGTAATCGGGTATGATCCCTGGCTTCTTTCACCCAGTTTGTCCTTACTCATATTCATTAAGTCTGTATTCTTACCCTGGAAACAGACTCCAACCTATAAATTTGATTCTCACCTCCAATCCCTATCAATTCTCCAGACTGCTCTTTTATCTTTGTACACCCCAGCATTTCTTCTCTCTTTTTTTTTTTCTTCACTTGAATCCTTTGTTATCTCCTATCAGCCAGATAAATACTCTCAATCTGAACATTGGTTCAAGCCAGTACAATAGTACAGGTTTGATTATAGAAAACATGAATGTGTAGCACACCCAAATTTTAATCTTATAATTCCTAAACCTGACTGGAATAAGCACTTTGTTTAAAATAGTTTAAACACTGCTGCTCAGTAGAGAAACACTGTAACCTTAATATTTGTCCAGATTTCTGAATTATTTCATTTTGTAGGTTCTTCTTCTCTTAGTTGCTGAACATTTTTATTATTAGAGTAAATAATTATTTCATTAGAAATGCAGATACTTCCAAAAATCTTAAAATTAAAATCTCCTAGTGAATAATATTTTCAGAGGCCATTGAATTTTTCTTAAAGCTGTGAGAAAGTATTTTATTTTTATTCAGTCGATCAGCCAACAACTATCCAAAAGTCCACTGTGTGCAGTGAGGTAGAGGAAGAACAGACATGGAATCAGAATTCCTGGGTCAATTTTTTATCTTTACCCTTCATTATAACATCCAGAATAGCCTCAGTTTACTCCACATTTGGCATTACTAACCACAATGTAGAAATAATACTGTTTTTCCTGCATACTTCACAAGGCAGGGGTCAAGTGAGAGCATGCAAATGTGCACCCATTTTGCAAAGTGTAAAGCACTCTCCACAGACTTAAGATTTCAGCAGCACGTTGTGCGAAACACCGGATGGGTGCTGGTTGCCTAGATACCTAGTGCAACAACAGGTCTCCCTGCTGCTCTGTAACCTCTTTTCACTACCTCATTTGATGGGTGGGAAATAAAAAAGTGCACAAGAGAAAGCAATGTAAAATTAAGATCCTGTGAAAATCTTGACAGGAACATTTGGAAATAAGTGTAGCATGGCGAAACCAGCTTTTCTCCCACCTATAAAAATGCTTTCCCTTATCTAGTTATCCCTGAAATTCTCTGAATACATTTTTTTCCCCAAAGAGGCTTTCTCCGATACAAGGTTATTTTAACTTACAAAAAAAAAAAAAAACCCATGAATTTTGATGAGTGAATAACAGCTTTGTATGTACACACAATGATAGATTTAATGAATCAATAAAAAGTACTATACTTGCATAATTTAATTTTTTTCTATGACAAAAGATGCATAATATTTTGCTTTAAAACATTTTACCTCAGAATTTTGTCAGAACTGGAAAAAAATTGCAGTGCTATTAAGGAAAAGCTTTTAAAAATCAATGAAAAATAGTTAAATGTATACTGGGGGAAAAAAACCTATCAACTATGCTCCAAAATATTATTCCTAAAATACTATGAAATTATGCTATTGGAAAAGAAAAAAAAATCTGTTTGGTAAAGGCATATTACATTTTAAATATCATTAAATTTTAATGTGTAAAATTAAGTATATAACTCAAGCTTTGAGCAAAGCCACTTCCAGCCTCTTGTTCAGCAGAGAGCATTATACCATGAAGCACACATTTTTCTTCATACTCTTACAGGATATAATCTGAAGAACCTTGCCTCTAACTCTTTACAGTTAATTTTTAATGAACGTTCTTAATTAGGGAAAATGTTTCACAAGAGTGAGGATCTGGGAACTTGCCACATGCAGATAGTTTTCTGTTACATGAATTTTAAAAGAAACACGCTGACAAATGTTTCACAGTGGTGTTGAAATGGTAAAAACGGTAATGTAAGCACAGCCAAGGGATGTGTAGAATATCACGCCAACAGATTTTGCCCCTTGGACACATTTGTTTATGAAGCGAAGTGGACAGAAAGAATATTACAAGCCCAAGAAGTGACTCTTAATAGTGACAAGTTGGTACAATCATTGGCTTGGTCCCAATCTGAATGCAGAATTTTTATACGCTTTGCCTGATTTTGAAATTACTCTTATATATCATTGTCAGATTCTAATGCAGGAGGGCTCCATAGGCCCAGTAAGACTGAGAAGACAGCCAATGAGTCCAGAAGGAATCCAGGTTTAGAGATGGGAGTGGAGGAAGGGAAGTCAGACAGTTTTACACCTCAGAGCTAGAATGGAAGCCAGGGTATTACACACAATGTCCTTGGAGCCTGGGTATCGACAATCTCAGGGAAAACAATCTGGAAGTCCTCCTACTAGTACTGCTCACAGTTCCAGTTTCCTTCCCACTTACCTCAGACTGTGAGACAACTGAACTGGTCTTACAATTATCCAGCCCTTAAGCTTCAGAGATGAGGAAAGGATTTTCATAAAATCAGATTAAACAGGGAAAGGGCCAAAGAAGAATGCATTCTCATTGTTTAGGAGGGAAAAGAGTTAAGGAACTGTCATTCAGAAATGTCTATTTTTTCTATATTTGATATGTTAGATAGAATGCTCTCTGCATTAACAAAATATTTGTACTACTTATGTATGAAAATGCAATATATCATGTGTTTTTCTTATATCCAGCAGCTTACTACAGTTTTTCGTTAATTTAATCATCTTTTACTGCTAGTTTAATTTTCTATTTAAATAATCATACCAGTTACAAATAATGAGAGTATCCCTTTTTCATTTCCAATCCTCAGAGTTTTAATTTCTTTTATGGTCTTACCTTACTGGCTAAGATCTCCCCCAAAACGTTGAAATGTTGACAACAGACGGTCTTGTCTTCATTCTGATACTAAAGAGAACATTAAAGAAAACTATTAAGAATAATTGCTCTAGGTTTTTGTTAGATATTTTTATAAAGTTTAAAAATATTTTCTTCTATTTCCAGTTTGCCAAAATCTTTTATAATGAGAGACTTTTAAACTTCATCATTTTTGCATCTACTGAGATGATATGCCAATACAATAAATTATACTAAGTGATTCTATAGTATCAAACTACCATTCCATTGTTAGGATAGACCAAAATTAACTGTGATGTACTTATCTTTTGATATACTCTTGATCAGTTTGCTAATATTTTTTTAAGTGTTTTCACCTATATTCCTGAGTGAGATTAGACTAAAAATTCCACCCTCTTCTATTTTTTCTAACCATTTTTAGGTGATGTTACTATCTTAAGGTAATTTTTAGAATTTTACTCTTCTTCTAGCATATGGAAATTCTGTATAAGGTTGGAATTACTTGTTCTTAGAAAATTTAACAAAGTATGGATATAGTGGTTTGGGCTAGGATTTGAACATAAATTCAATTTATTTAATTTTTATAAAACTATTTAGCCTTTTTTTAGCAAGTCATTTTTGTTAAATTACATTTTTTCAGAATTTTTTCAGTTATTCTGTTTTAATATTTGCTGCTTATAAAAATAAGCTATTTTTATTATTTTATTGACTCTTTAATTGCTGCCATATCTGTAGATATGGACCGTTTAAAAACCCTAATGAATTGCTTATTTTTGTCTTTTCCATTTTTTCCCAGATCAGACTTATTAGAGATTTGTCTATGTTACTAGTCTTTACAGAGAAACAATTTTTCTCCGTTGTGGATCTACTTGATCATTTCTTTATTTTCTATTTTATTAATTCTGCTGTTAAATTTGGCATACCTTTACTTCAGAGTTCTTTGTGTTTACTTCCCTACATTTTTCTAACTTCTTTATTTGAACTTTTTTTTTTTAATACAAAATTTAATATTTGGGAATTTAGACTGCTTCACTCCACAAGTTACAATAGGTCGTATTTAAATTCCTAGTAAATTCTAATAATATAAAATTTCTATTTTTAAATTTCTTGGCTTATTAATTATTTAGATTTGTGTTTCTTAACAAATACGTGGATTTTATACATGTTTTATCAGTTTCTAATATAAATACATTTGATTGAAGAAGTGGTATGATCACGTCTCCATTTGAATTTTGTTGAAAATCTTTTACCTGGTTCATGATCAATTTTTGTAAAAGTTTCACTTATCCAGTAAAATCATTAGTGTTTCAGTTAAGACAAACTTGTTAATCATGATGCTCAATAACTGCTGACGGTTTGTCCTATCAATAATTGAAAAAAGCGGTGGAAATCTCTTCCTATATAATGTATTTGCTTTTCTTCCTTGCAGTCTTGTCAAGTACTTCTGTATACATTTTTGAAGATACATTATTAGATACACAGAATTTTAGAATTGCAGTATCTTTCTGGAGAACTAAACCTTTCATCACTTTGAAGTAAAGTGATTTCTGGTTTTTAGGAATGACTTTTGTTGTCGGTATTTATTTTACCTGATTAAAATAGCTACTTGTTATTTGGATAGTTTTTGCCTACTATATATATATTTTCATTCTTTTTCATTCATTTTATCACAATTAACATACACATACACACACACACACATAAAACCACAAAATAAGGCCACCTGAATTTAATAAGAGGAAATTTGAAAAATATTAAAGCTTTATTAAAAATTATTAAAAGACAACAAGCCCAGGAATAAATCAAGTAGAATAGCCAAGAAAATATCAGAAGATAATAACGACGACTGAGGTCTTGAAAACCCAGGCTTTAAAGTACAATATGAAGATAAAATAAATTAAATAGCTCAGTACTCCTATCAGAATAAACAACCTAATCAATTGACAAAAACAAGAAATCTATCCCAAAAAACCTAAATAAGTGTAAGAATTTGATGTGATTGAAGTGAAATGTTAAGCCCTTTGGAAATGTTATTAAATAGAATAATTTTATGATAAGTTTTATAACCAGAACATTATAAATGATAGTTGGAACATACTAATAGGAATAATTATTTAATGAATTGAAAAGAAATACACAGTTTTATTTGTACTCTCTCATGCTATATTCCCAAATAGATTTTAGATTTGTTAGGGTGTATAAAATAATCATTGAGAAAATGATACAACTAGAAGATACTGTGCATATTTTTTAAGCATGACTATAGAATCAGGCACTAAGAAAGGAATTTTTTTATAAATCATAAGGGCTGCTCTGAGAGCTATATCCGTAAGCATATTCTTTTAATATACATTGGCCCTAATCACAAGTAAATACAGAGCAAGTATTCACGTTGCATTTAACTAACAAAAACTGTAGTTCTTCCTTCCTAATTTGGGCAATTCCAAATGGGGTGAAGAGAATGAGTGAGAATTAAGAAGCAATATTCATATAGATGGTATTGTCAAGGTTAATATGATAGTAACACTTTTAATAAATCAATGAAAATATCAATTATTGTCCTTGGGAAATTGCTCTTTTATTGTCTATCTGTGTGTCAGTTTGGATAAGTTTGAATAAAACTTTATTAATTTAATGAATATTTATAAAGGACCTACAAACTGTGAGACACTATCAGACATAAGATACGGTATAAACAAACAAGAGAGTTTCAGCTCTTATGATATTTACATTAAGAGTAGACCCTTACTTTCCCAAACTATACAAGATCTGAAGCAGGTAATATTTGAAGAGCTATTATTATTAAGTTTGTAAGGAATGGTTACTTGCATACAAAGTTAAATACAAGACAAGATTATTTAAGTAAAGAATGCCTGAAGCACTGCTATCTCCCACATTTCACTTTTCTTCCTGTACTAGAAATACACAAAGGGATACCATTCAGGCTGCACCAAAGAGAATTCCTAGTCTTTGGTCTCCTGCCATGCTGATAAAGAGCTAGAAAGAAATAATGCTATTTTATTCCCTCTACATATTACAATTTTTCAAAATTAATATGAAATGTACCACCCTTTAAGCTAACGTCATTCTCCACTACTTGGCACTATGTGTCCTCCGCTGCAACAGAGACCACCTTGCATCTGACAAACTTCTCACATTCCCCATTATGCCTTTGATTCTGGTCTCCTCACTGAGTTATACTGAGTTATGTTTTTTGTATACAAATACACTCAATATTTAAGCTCAGTTGTAAGTAAAACCATAATGAACACTTTCCCAAAAACAGGGTGGAACACTGCTTTCTTGGATGTTTCTCATACCACCTCTTATCCCTGAACTTTGGAGTGGTCCGTAAGTTAGAGATGTGATAATTCTACTCTGGCCACCATGTCTCCATTGGAAGGAGCCAAGAAGGAATACTGGTACTCTTTGAGCTTTGCTAAGGACTGGCTTTCTCCAGCTTCCTCATCTTCAAGAGCTGGAGACAAGAGGAAGCCACAGAGTTTTGACATCCCATTTAAGACCAATTTACTTCTCTCAACCTCACCATTACTAGGTGAAGTCAGGCCTCCAGAACTCAGTGTAATTTGGCAACTTACCCTCCTATCAGCTCTCAACTCTGTATCAGTGCCTGCCTTGAGACCATCAGGACAAAATCCACTGTGCCCTTTATCCCTGAATGCATCATCACTATAAGAAGTCCAGGATTCCCAGATCATCCCTTATATTCAAAACTCTAATCCTCGGATTGCCTTGTACAACAACTCTTCTGACTCTGTCTTTCAAACCTGTCCATCTCACAACTGTACTTTCTGAACTGGTGGTCAGTCATCAGCAGAAGATCCCACATCCTCAAACCCCTCTTTCAACTTTCCCTTCCAGTGCTTGTTTCAACCAAAATAGTTTAAGCCTATAATCCTCACACCTCTTCTGTCTCCTATCCTTGTGATGGAGTGGATTGCTCCTCATTGCAATTTTCAGGGTATTTCTTCTTGTCCTTATACTGTCCTAGTTCTGAATTTCCTGCCAGAGCTGTCATGATCACTTTATAGTCATTCAAATTCTTATTCATCCAGTTCCTTGAATTTTTCGCTTCCCAAAATTAAGCTGTTCACCTTGCATCACATGCTCACAATCATATTCTTAGAAATCTTGGCATTATCAATTAGTATATCCCCTCCAAAACTGTAATTTCTTGCATTCTAATTCTTTCACCTGTCAACTCCTTGCCTTCTAGTTAACTCAACTCTGTTATTCAATTCCAGTAAGTGTTTAATTACACCAAGATATAGACCTATTGATCCTAGCTCCTTTTCATTGGCCCCAACAGCCCTCATGTTCTTCCTTTTTACCCATTAAAAACCATGTACCATAATTACAATCACCCTCTTATATTTATTGCTGCCTTCAGCCTTCCTCTCTTCATAATAGTGCCTGGCAAAAACACAATTCTGATAGCTAACTCTCTAAATACTCATGATCTAGACCCACATAATTAAATATGACTGGAGAAAAACACATAAATGTCTTCTCTAGTTTACATTAATTTCATGACCAAAACTTCAAGTGGACTCTTAAAAGTTACCCAACAATCCTGCCTCATTGCACCAGTACATTTACTCTCCCACTCTCTTTAAGGGAAAAAAAAAGCATATTTTTTGCATCTTCTTCAAATCACTGCAATCTCTTGCCAATCTTTATCTTAGGCAATTACCTATATTCCTATCGCACTGAGAAGGCAGAGGCATCAGAAGAACACCTCCACAGTTCTCATCACTATACCTATCCAGCCCCCACCAAACACTGCGGTCATATGAATTAGGCTTGACTTTAGGATTAGGGTTACAACATGGACTCTGCCTTTGCCCTGTATGGAAGAACGGTTCATTTCCCTATTTATAACCAACCCCCTGCTGTGTATAGATTTCATCTTCTCTCATATATGCAAAGATCTACTATTCCAGCAATTCTTCTTTCTTGTCCTACTTCATCAGTTGTTCATTCTCTAGAGGGTACTCCCAGTAACAAAAAATATCATAATCTCAACCCTCCATCAACTACCACATTTCTCTGATCTCCTTTTTATCATAGCCCTTCAAATGTTTATATTTAATGTTTCAAATTTCTCTCTTTATTCTCTCTCAAAATTACTACAAAAAGGTATGATTTTACCAATTCACCAAAATAGCTATTTTTAAGGTTACCAAAGAATTTAATAACACTAAATCCAATTATCAATCCTCATCGTGTGTACTTATCAGCAACAATTGACAAAATAAATTAACTCTATCATTTCCAAAATACTTTCTCCCTTTGGGTGTCACTCTCTCTTGGTTTTCAACCTAACTCAATGTGTTCTCCTCTCAGTCCTCATTTGCTGGTAGATTCCCCAAGATATCAGTCTATAGACCTCTTTCTATATTCAGGCCCTTGATAATGTCACACAGTCTTATGTTTTACAAATAATTTTTAAGCTGATGGCTTTCAAAGTTACGTTTCCAGCCTGGATCTCTCTCTGTACACAAATATTTATTTAATATCCTTCCTTAAATGGCTAGTAGGTATCTTAAATTACACATGTTCAAAAATCAAATTTCTGATTTTTCCATTCACCACAAATCTGATCCTTGTACCATTATTCCAACTGCAAAAAAATGGACATTTCATCTTTCTATTTAACCATGTGAAAAATTTTCAAGTTTATTTTTTATTTCTTTGTTTCTCTCCCACTTCACAACCAATCTATCAGCACTGCTGCATGCTCTAACTTTAAAATATATCCATAATCTAACCACATTTCACCATTCCTACTGCCTAATGCCCAGGCAGCCATATATCCAGCCCGGTTATTGCAAGATCTCCTTATGTGTCTCCTTGCTTTGTGCCCCCTCTCACCCTCTCAGTGCCTATTCTCAATGGAGCATCCAGAATGACCATTTTTTCAAATAAGTCAGATCATCTCACTCCTCTGCTTAAATCCCTCTAATGATTTCCCATCACAGAGATCAAACTAATGTCTTTATAATGATCTACAAGGCCCCAGATGATCTGTCCATTAGGACTCCTCAGATACCCTCTCCTTCTACTCTGACCCAAATTCACTCCATTCCAGTCACCCCAAATGTCTCTTTGCCCTCCTTCTTCCTGAAATGACTTGGCCAAGGTATCTAAAAGGCTTGTTCTTTTAGCTTCTTCAAGGAATCAGTGAGGCCTTCCTGGCCACCTACAAAAAAATGGCCCCCTTCCTTCATGCCTCACAACACTCTCTAGCTTCCTTAATTTGCTTTAGTTTCCTTCATAACACTCACCAGTATCTGATTATTTATTTATATGTTTATTTATTATGTGTTTTCTCACTTCAACTCATTAAAACTATAGCTTAACAATTTCAAGAATTCATGTATCCGTCCTCTATGCATAACACTTAGTAAGTACTCTATAAAAGTTTATTGAATGCATGAATGAATGAACAAACATAGTATGTGCTCAATTGTTATTGCATGATGCAATCAATCCTGTTTACTTGTAAGCTTCTGTAACAAAGCCAGTATCATGTCAGCAGCAATTATAAAGTTTTTTTTTCAATAGTTACTACTATGAACTCCTCATGTATAGAGACCATATTTTAGATTTCTCTTATAATCTCCACAGCATTTTAATTACTGCACAATTACTGGTAAGTGCTTGTAAAATCTTTCATATAGATTAACATATTCATTTATAGCATGGATCTAAAAGTTCCAAGAAAATGCAACAAATTAGCTGTGATATTTATTTGCCTTTCCCCCACCTGCTGTTTTTTTTTTTTTAAAAAAACAGTCAGGTAAGATGTAATCTCATTAGGAAATCTTGAATTTTCAGTTCTACCCTATTATCCAGAGAGAAGCTTATCAATGATGAAATGTTGTAGACAAAAACTGAAGCAAAAAGAGGAAAAAAAGGCAAAAGAAGGGAAACCAGAATCGGAATTCCTACTGCATGAGCAGATCTTTTGGATTTACCCTAAGGCGTTGTTCGTTAATTAAATATTATGTGATAGATTGCAACACCCTGAGCTTCCTTCCAGTTAGAATATTTAATTCAATTGGGATGAGGCAACGTGGACTCCGAAGGGAGGTAACACATCATATAGGTATCTTTATATATAAGATTCAGGCATTTTAGAAAGTCAGCAATTTGGTATAAGACCAGAGAAATAATACGACAAGCTTGAATAACCACAAAAAACACTGTAATATCAGGTAGAAAAGATCCTAAGAGTTTATTTTCCTCACTTCAATGTAATAGAAAATTTCACCCCTTTTATTGCCTGTTCTTGAATTTAATGCACCCCTTGTTCATAACTGTTATCTTATATCTGACCCAGTAGTTCATCACTGTAATTTACACCATCTTCCTGACAGAGATATAGACTACCTTCACAGGACCATTTTACTTAAAGACACATATCAAGTCACCTTTCAACCTCCTCTCCTCTAGGCCAAACTTATCTCAACTGCTCTATCTTTCCTCAGAGTTTACTTTCTTACTGTAATAATTTCCTTAAATCCTCTCTATTTTTTCTTAAATTCCTAGAAATTTAGGAACAAATAACTGGACACAGTGTTTCAGAGGGTTTAAATGGTACTCAATAAGAAGTAGTGAGAGCCTTGACTTAAGGGATGCAAGTCCTGGATTATAGCACAATTTCAATCATTTACTAGAGTTGCCTCGGGCAAAACACTTACCACCCTGAGCCTTAATGTCTCCAAATTTTAAAAACCAGAGAAATATCCTTTTTAAAAAAAATCTAATATGGACTTTGCGGTAGAAAAATGCTTCCTGAAATATAAAACATTTTGTAACTATATATTGTTATATTTTGTGCTAACCATAGTCTAAAAGGATATTTTGGCCATTAAATAAAAGCTACAGGAAGATTTTTTAGAGGGTACTAATTTTCTCTTTTGAAGAGAGGTGCAAACTAGCAGATAAAACATGACTCTTTGAACCTATTTACTAAGACATATTTACTTTTTTAAAAAATGTGCATTGTGCTGTTCACGTCTTTATTAGAGACAGTAATAGGGAGCAGAGAGGGATATATAAAGATAACTAGGTAACTGCTTATCTTGGTTTAAACTCTTTTCCCATTCAAGATGTGACTACATTTTGATTGTGTGGAATTAAACATAAATGGGTATGCGTTCAGCAGGGTGCAAGGGAATTAGACAGAAAAAAGTCTTCTTACGTAATGGGTGTTTTGTGGCTGATTTCCTTCCCAGTATGCTAAAAATGTAATCACCAAATGTGATACAGAAATGCACAGAGTCTGAAATTTCCTCTTCACAGTCTTCCCATCACACATACACACACAGACACACACATACATTTGTGTTTACACATTTAGTTTCTGTTTAATATGTTATTCAAATGAAGCGTTTCCTCTGGTTTCTTTTTTCTCCCCTTCTCAAGGCAGCCAATATTTAAAAATTCATTTTCTAAAATGTACACAAGAATATGATACTGGAAACAAATTACAGTCCCCCAATAATCTGTGAGTCTTTGGAGTTCATTGAATTACACTGTAGTAAAGTACAGAAGCACAGAATTCATAAATCTCTAGTCTGTAGCATAAAGTTAGTAGAGTCTGGGCAGAGCAGACATGTCACAGAGCTACCAGACCTTTCCATGGTGAAGATATGAATGACTCCTAACGGAGTGAGAGGTACGCCTCCAACTCTGCAAAATCTAGCCTTAAGCTAAATATCTTGGTATACGATTTTAGATATCTACATTTCCAACATTTTCCTGTACCTTAGTTTTAGTGTCATAGAATTTCTTACAGTCATCCAAATAATAGTTTTCCCTGATTTTGAAGACTGAAAAGGTAAAATAAAAACAATTTTTTTTCTACTATGCTATGGGTAGAAAGTTATAGAAAAAATCCTCCGTATAAGGCTCTTTGATTACAAATACCAGGAACTCACTTCAAATCATCTTGAAGCAAAAAAAGTGTATTGTAAAGGATATTGTGCTCTTATGACCACAACTTGAGGAGTGGTAAAAGTTCTCAGAAAAAAAAAAACCAACATTTTTTTTTTGGCCGGGTAAACACTTAGAACTGGATCTACTAAAAGGACTAGACAAGGAAAACAATAAAGTATATGTTTTGTTTCAAGAGTCTTAACTCCATTGCTTTTCTCAGAAATTATTTTTTTCTCTATTTCAACATCCACTTTCCTCCAAAGTAATTGTCAGTCTCACACTTCCTAGAAACTCTGCTTTTGAAAATCACTCTACTTTAGCACCTAATATCTCTCAACTTCCATTTTGACACTTCTAAATTGGAGCTAAAGATGCCTGTCTCCAAGAAGTAAGAGAACACAAAGGTGAGATAATGCATGTGAAAAATCTACCCAGTGCTTAGTGTGCAATCTATGCTCAATGAAGATCTTTGTTTTCCAATCCTGAAATCATACTCCTAAGTCAGTGAAAAGACTCCTCTCAAGAATGTATGGATGAGAGGCAGGGTATAGCTCAGAGGTAGAGCACATGCTTAGCATGCACCAGGTCCTGGGTTCAATCCCCAGTACCTCCCTAAATAAATAAACAAACAAACAAACAAACAAATAAATAGAGTGAGAGAGAGAGATAAATAAATAAATAACCTAATTACCACCCCCTGCAAAAAATTAAAAAAAAAAAAAAGAATGTATGGATGAAGAAGAGAATCTCTACGGGGAGAGGTTTTAAGAATTTATCTCTTGGAGTGGATATCACAAAGAATAATTATAAAAATCTGTGTCCCAGTAGTGTATTTATTATCAGAAAGCAGTATGAGTTGAATGAAAAGTTACTATATTCTATTACTATAAACATTCATACTACTTTCAACAAAAATGCTCTTGTGGATATGTAATTGTAGGTAATATACAGGTAAAAAATTCTACTTTGGCTAATTATTTATACTTATTTATTTATTATCAACATGTGTTTATTCTGGGTAAAATCATAAAACCCAAAATTATGTGTGACTTTTATGTAAGAATTTCCCCAGTGGTTCTGGACTACTGAGTCCTTATATAACTTCTGTTTATTTTCTTGACAATTTGTCAATATATCAGACAAAGTTATGGAAATTCTTCTACACTACATCTGACATCTTTCAATGAGATGATGGAATATCATGATCTTTAAGTCAACAGCACTCAAAAGATAACTAATTAGATTTTTAAATCTTCAGGGTCTGTAGAATTTAAAAGTCAGACATTGGGAATTATTAAAAGAAAAGAGACTGACAGTTATGTCTACAGGCTTTATTGATTACAGTAAGATATTTATAAGACCGCAACACTAGAAAAAAAGTACTATAAATATTTTGTTATGAAAAATATTTTGTATAGGATGTCAAGGACATGTGAAAGGCTCTCATAGATCTTCAGCATCAGGATTAAAAAAAATTTGGGTATTCTACAAATAACCGATGAACACTATACTTACAAATAGATTACCCACTGGACCCATTAGTTAGCCACTCCTTAAAAACATTGTAAAGAGAATCAACTTCTTAAAAAACCACAGCAGGTTATTCATGACCAGGTGATGAATGTTTCCTAGGAGGGGAAATATTTTAGTAGGCAAACAAAGAAGACGTTTCTTGGAAGAGGCTATGGTTTTAGAGTGTCTAAATATAACAGAAAGTCTCCAAATATATTTCTAGTCTCTCTGTAATTGGAACATTTTTAAAGCCTTGAAGGGGAAAAGACCTAATATTTATTCAAGTTTATTATCATCTGCAATGATGAAAGGAAGTAAACTGAATGAGAAAAAAGACCACTTGGTGAGACAATGTCTCCTTTTCCTCTAGCTTAAACACATTTATTTCTTCCAAGAAGAATGCTTTATGCTCTCAGCTGAGCAATTTACAATTATGAATTGAACTGCACACAATTTTAACCTTGTGGGGGATGACATAGCTTATGTTTTCTATTTTATATGTTTGAAATTAAAACTATATTTAGCAATTTCCTTGAAATTCGGATGGATAGCTTGATGAGAAGCAAAAGACATGACGACATGACCACTCTCAAATCACACAGCTATTCTAAACCCTGCTGATTTTCTTACAATTTTAGAACAGATAGACTTGGAGAGTGCTGTTAATGATAGAACCAAAAGCCTCATAAGAGGTTTCATTAAGCAAGAAACTATTACCTGGGAAGAACTCAAACAGATCCTCATTAGAAATACAGAAGAAATAGTGTGAGATATTTTTAGATTTGTCACTCTGATGATTTAAAGCTTGAAAACATCCTTTGTCTTTCACCAATTCTAATTCTCTTTCATAATTTCTCAATTTTGGTTGCATATGAGACATCTGCTTGTTCAGAAATTAAATCTCCTCTCTGTTGGTAAAGCTCAACCACAAAAGACCACCAAGTGCAAAGCACGTATGTGATAAAGGTCTTGCATCTAAGATATAAGAAGAACTTTTAAAATTCAACAATAAGAACACAAATAACCTGATTAAAAAAGTGAACAAAATTTCTGAACAGACACCTCACCAAAATGATGTACAGATGGCCTAAGCATATGAAAAGATGCTCAATATCATATACCACTGGGGACTTGTGAAATAAAACAATGATATACCAGTTCGCATTACTAGAGTGACTAAATTCCAGAACACAACACCAAATGCTGGTGAGGATGTTGAGTAACAGAAACTCTTACTTATTGCTAGTGGGACTGCAAAATGGAATGCAAAATGGTACCGCCACCTTGGAAAACATGTTGACAGTTTTTTACAAAGCTAAACATAGTCTTACCATACAATTCAGTGATCACACTCCTTAGTGCTTACACAAATAAGTTGAAAACATATATTCACACAAAAACATACATAAGAGTATCTATAGTCACTTTATTCGTGAGTACCAATGATGCAACCAAGATGTCCTTTGTCAGGTAAATGGATAAATAAACTGTGGTATGTCTGAAAATGGAATATTATTCAGTGATAAAAAATAAATGAGTTACCAAGTCATGAAAAGACATGATGGACCCTAAATGCGTATTGCTAAGTGAAAGAAGCCATTCTGAAAAGGCTACATGCTGTATGATTTCAAATGCATGACCTTTTGGAAGAGGCAAAACTATAGAAACAGTAAAAAGATCAATGGTTTCCAGGGCATTGGGGTGGGGGGAGTGGGAGTGGGGGATAAATAGGTGGAACAGAGGATTTTTAGGGCAGCGACCTATTCTGTATGATGATGGGAACACGACACTATGCATTTGGCAAAATCTATAGAACTGTGCAACAAAAAGCATTAACCCTATTGTAACTATGGACTTTAGTTAATAATAATATGGCAATATTGGTTCATCAGTAGTAACATACATATCACACCCATGCAAGATGCTAGTAATGGGGAAACTGAAGAGGGGTTGGGGGAAGTGTGTGGGACTTCTTTGTACTTTCTGCTCAATTTTCCTATAAGCCTAAAAGTTCTCTAAAAAAAATTAAGTCTATTAACTTAAAAATAATAAAAAGGCCACCAGGAAAATATCTATAGTAAAAAATTTTAGAATTCACTTCTTACAGCAAGGAAAACATAAACCAGATAAACTCTGAGAGATTTTTAGTACTAGGGTCTTGAGACTGGCTTATTATAGAATTTGGATTTGACCTTGATAATCTTAAAGAGGGACTAGGGAAGCTTGGGCTTGTTCTGGCTTCAGTGCTGTCAGAGGTGGAAACAATGGCTGTGTTAACAGTTTTTATTCCAAGAGGTGGGGGATTAAAGCTAGTCCACAGGTATCATTGGTAAAAAAGCAGTAGTCACTTATTTTAGTCAAGAGAGGGGGATAGTTAAAAGTCATTTTTGTGGTAATGAAAAGGCCTTGTGTCTGGCTTCCCAAACATGGTTATAGAGTGTATTTGCTCAAGTGTGGTTTACATCTTACGATCATTTTTTTTTTTTCAATTGGAATCATCATGGCTTAGATGTTCCTGGGACTGTTTTTCACTTGCTTACTATAATAACATGACAACAATTAAATAAATCACACCAAGTCTTTCTTGATACCAAACTAAAATACCCAAGGTGCTCATTTGTCCAGCTGTCCTCTATTATCTAAGCAGCTCACAAAGTTCAGCCAGATATTTCAAAGAATATCTGACTGTTTGTTCTACCTTTCAACCAGACTTTGATGACAGTGTAATTCAGAATGCTTTCAGATACAGGGAATATAAAATTTGAATGGACTGACTCAAACAATAAGGAAAAATGATGATCAGTCATAGTAAGACACATAATTTTGGTACTTCCAGGTCTGGTAAATTCTGAGGTTTAATGACATTATTAAGGACCCAGATTTTCTTCATCTTTCTACTCTACAGTCCTCAGTGTGTTGGCTTTTATCAACAGGCCTGTCCTCTTATGGCCTCAAGATGGCTGCAAGCACCTTTAAGCATTATATTCCCACACTATCAGAAAGGAGAAGACTGCACTTTTTCTTTGCCCCTTTTAAAGACCAAGAATAACTTCCCAGTAACTTTCTCTGACCATATGCGTCTTCCTCTATTTGTAATGTTGCTCCATAATCTGAAATAAAATTACATGTGTCATTGTATAAATTCCCTATGTCTGGGACTAAATCCAGGAAATATTCTTTGAATGTAGATCAGGGGCCGGCAAACATGTTCTGTAGAGAGCCAGCGAGTACACGCTGTAGGCTTCGCAGGCCACATATGGTCTCTATTGCATAGTCTTGTGTTCTGTTTTTGTTTTTCTTTACAACTCTTTAAAAATGTAAAAGCTATTCTTAGCTTGAGGGCTGTGCAAAAACTGACTTCCAACAATAAAGCTGGTAAACTATACAGTGTTTTATGTTTTTATCATACATACAGTTCAATTCAACAGATAACTATGGCACACATCCTGTGCACCAGGCATGGAGAATGCAATGTGAGTAAGTGAAGTAGGTTCCTATTCAGACAAGAAGCATTCAACTGAGAAAATAATCCTATAACCAGAGGAAATCACTGAATATAGTGAATCTTTAGATTCCAGAGGCTCCCGTATAAAAGAGAACATAGCATCCATAACTTTTTTGCTATGTTCTTGCTTTTTTTAAAGCCCATATTCAGAAGAATATGTTTCTTATTTATCTCTTTTCAAATATCACGTGTTCCTTGATTATCTTCATGTGCAGGACTGTGTGAAGAATTATGCTTTTCTGTAACAATAACATTTATCTTCTTGTTGGATTCTTCCTCTTTTCACCTTCTATGTGCTCCATGGGTAAGTTTATAATTCTTCTTTGAGCAAGCTGGAAAAACTTCTGTATCTGTAGCCAGGAACCAACTCCCTATGTGGGAATTAGGAAGCTGGTGATCTCGGTGGTGCAGGTGGAATGGTATCTCCATGGTATTCATCTCTTACGAGGTTGTATATCTCATATCCTTTAAAGACTTAGAACAAGTTTTCCAATTTGCAAAATTGAAGGGGTACTTAGAAACTAAAGTTTGTAAATAAAAAAGAGAAAAATGATGCCTTACTCAGTTTTGGACCACAAACTCCAGAATTTCAGTGGGCAGCTTAACATCAACAATCACGTACTTCCACTCACACGACATGCAGGCTGCAGGTAGACTATGGCTGTGTTGGACCTCATCAGCTCTCCACCACCTTTTCCTTCTGGAATCCAGACCAAAGAATAAGCCTTAATCTGGGAAATTCTGTTCTTGTGGCAGAGGACAGAAGACCAAGATGAATCAAACAGTCGTATTTAAAGATTCTCCATTGCTCTCTCAAGATGTAGCAAGGAGAATAATAACAATGATAATAATAATATTATAAGATAAAAGTTGGAGGATCAAAGGTTTATTGATATCTTGAACAGTCACAGGGTCTTTGCACCAGGCTCTTTTTACTTTTGTCAATACAATTTTCTCAAAAACAGGTTTTTTTTTAAATTCTGTTTTATTATAGTCAGCTCCGAGAGCAATCACTACCTCCCACAATTCCTTTTGAACATAGTTCTTTCTCCCTACTTAATTTCAGGTCCTTTGAGCCTATCAGGTATTTGTGGAATTATGCCCTTTTTTTACCAGAGCCACTTGCAGAATCCAACTGAAAGGGCATCTTAATCCACTCAGAAATCTGAACATGAAGCATGACATGGCAATATTTGGTATTTAGACTGCTGTAAAAAAGATTTCCTAATTTTAATATTTTATTGATTGGAATTGATAAACCATTCTGTTTCCCAGTTCTGCAAATTCCAGAATTGCTGAGATCTGTATCTCCTTTCATTCCTACTTTCAAACTCATCAGTTCTTTTCTGACCTCAGCTTTCTTTCAGTGCTTTCTCAAATGCACCTCATAACAACCAGCTCATGCTGGTAATGTACTGTTTTGAAAACTTTCTGCCCAAAGCCACAGCCCTTTATTGCATCAATTGCCTTCCAAATACTGTCAAACAAAAATGTTACAAAATATTTTGCCCCCGTATAACACTTTCCCAGTTTCCCATAATAGTTTCTCTTCCTCCTGGCGTCCAGAAAAAACTTTGTTCCATACATTAGGCACTTTTGTTACAGCAGCCCACATGGTTTAGCAGTTATTTTCTCGAGTGGGTCTTTCTTCTGCTGTAACAAATAAACCCCATAGCTCAGTGGGTGACCTCAGGAGCATTTGAGTTCTCTCACATTACATGCAAACTGTGGTTTGACGGTGGCTGCGGTGACAGTGTTCCACTCTGCTTGACTCTGCTGTGGGTCTCCTTGTTCCTGGACCTGGCATGGTGGTGCAGTCCCTGTCTGGGACATGTTGTTTTCATGGCAAAGGGCAAAAGCAAGAGGCTGGGAAGAGTCATGAAAGCTCTTCCAAAGCATATGTCACATTTGCTTATATCCATCAACCAAAGAGGGCAGGGAAGTATCTTTCACCAGAGGGAGGCCCCAGGTCACAGGGCAATGGGTGGAGAGAGAAAGAGGGAGTGACAATCCCTGTAACACAGTTCACAACAAATGCTACGGAGCAGGAGGCTCCTTGTGAGATTACATTTCATGAATGAGTTACTCCTTGGATCAGAGTAAAAGCCCTCAAATAGGATAGCAGGACTCACCATAAGCTTGTCCATTTGTCATTTAACGTTGGAATCCATACGGATAATGTGCTCAAATAATCAAGATGGAATCTGAAATAAGCTTAGTATTTCATTTCTTCTTCCACTATCCTAACCAACACCTTCACCCAACTTCTCTACACCATCTTCATTAGAGAAGATAAAAGTATTTTCATGATTAAAACAGAAAGTTTAAGACCTGTAATGGGAAAGAGCTTTTCTAAATGACTTCCACATAAGATTGGCAGAAGATGTTATATGTAAGCCAACTTATTTGTGAGCTCTGTGGAGTGTACCATCCCCAAAGAAATGTCTACAATTTCTCACTTGTCAAACAAGTAGCTACCTTACTGGATCCTAAATAAGAATTATATTAGTAAAGATATTAAAAAATTTTTTTTAATGATAGATAAAATTCTCTCTGATTTTTAAATCATCCCTTATGTATACTTTGCCCTAGAAATTCAGATGTTTCTCATTTACATGAATTCTACAAGTTAAACAACACTTTTTAAAAAATGAAGCATCCTATTCTTTATCACACGGGTTATATGTCTCCATAACAATTCTATTTAGCCCTATTCTCTACACGTAATTGTTCCATTTTAATTTTATTCTAAAGGCCTAAAAATATTTGCCATCATTTGGAATGAACCTGCTTAGGTTCAGCTGTTGTTAGTATAAAGGCAGTTTCTTCTTTTGTAGCAGAACAAACTCCTTTTCATTTGCCCTTGGAGAGCACATTTATAGAGAGGCATTTACAGAGATTTCAAAAGAAGATTTGATGCCAAGTGCCAGAGTAAAGCGAATGCCACCAAAACTACAATTTTATACTTCAAGAAGCTAATAGGCCTTTAATAAAGCACATTTCCTGTTGAGATAAGTAGAGCTAAGTATTTTCATTCTACAGATGAGGGGAAGCAAGGCTGAGGAAGAGTATAAAGTAATTTGTCCAATGTCAAAGGAGTCAGAAGTAGAACTTGGAACAGGGCCCTAACAGATTACCGTGCAAAAGAGAGTTACAGAAATTAGAAACCACTCCCTCACATTATAGCATTTCTATTGCAAGAATAAACAGCCTCTGTCCCAGGAACCTATTTCAACGGGGAATGCAAATTTAAGTGGCTGAGCATCCAAATTAATAAAGAAAATCACAATACCCACATCATTTCAAAGCACATATTAAAAATAAGAACTAGAAGATTTATATTATCACAGAACTCACAGGACTTCCTCAGGCTCTTCTATTTTCATCAAGGGGAGCCATATCACCTATTTATGGACCAAGAAGTCATTCTGCATCCAGAGTACATATGTGCTATATATATATATGGTTAAAAATTCTTATTGCTATTTATCTGCCATATAATGTAACTTTAATACTGGGGATAAAGATAAAGGCAGAATATAGTTTACTGATGAGCTCACTATGGCAGCTGATGGAGGGTGAAACTGCTGAGCACGTCCTCTTACAGATATAACTTTTAGTAACAGGAACTTTTAAATTTTGTGTACAGTTCTGGGCACACGTAATAAATAGTAAATATGATGACCAGCAGGGTGATAAAGGACATTGTGCTTGGATTTCCTGAGACATTTGCATTCTTTTTCCAGTAAAATTGATGGAATGTCCATTTTCATATCTATTATGTGTGTCTGTGGCACCAATAATCATTGTGCCTTGGCCCCGTGGCTAGACCATAAATTAAATACACAAATCATCTCTGCCTCACCTCAACCTTGAGAGGGCATGCTCACTCAATTTCTAAAGAAATGCCATAAAATGTGTGTTTCCATGACTATTTTAATGCTTCATGATTCAAGCAACTACTTTAGCAGATCTCAGAAATATCTTAAAATATGACCTTACTCTTGCCTCTTAGTTATAAATTAATGACTCCCTCCCCTGTCAAAATCACTTAAAATTTTTGTAAATAAGACCTTTTGAGCTCTATGAAATTTAAATCATATATTTTATTTCTAATGTCACTATAAAATCCAAGTGTGTGTGTGTGCGGGGAGAGTATTATAAAGTAATAACATTTATTTACAATTAATATGTTAGAACTTACATATCCATGAAACGCTATTCTTCAAAGTTGTCACCTTAAACACTTCAAGTGAACTTCAATGATGTTACCTTTTCCAAAACACCACAGATAGTGTACATATTTGTCAGTCCTGGGCTCTCTTTATAGTCAGACCCTTTTTTTTAAATGATATGTCTAATCTATCATTACATTTTACCAGACTAACTTCTAATTAATGTTAAGCTGCTTCCAAAAATTAAGGTCACTCTGCAGGTTTCACACTGTATTACCATACAAAATCAATTGCTTAAGGACTATAGAAATTCAAAAATATTTCTGAGGAAATAGCAATATAATTAGCTTAAAAGTAAAGTAGAAATAAAGTTCCAAATAGTCCTTCTAACAGCAGTCACCACTCAAGCCCTGGTGTCTCTGCTTCAGTTTATGGTGAGAAGCTTACCTCTGACTTAAGGCATCAACTCCATTTTTCTAGAGGATGCTAAACCACTTTCCCCAAGGCTCTGGAGAAACCCACATTCTTCTACTAGTCTCTTCACAAATGTTAATTATAATAATACTAGTAATCACATTAATAATAATAATAATAATAATAATAATAATAATAATAATAATAATAATAATAATAATGCATATTTATAATGGGCCAAGCATTTCCTAAATGAAATATTTCCTTTAATCTTCATAATAATCCAATTTAACTCTCACAATAATCTTATAAAGTAAGGACTGTATGAATTTCATTTAATGCATAATGAAATTTGCATTATGGGACTTCCCTCTAATGGTATTACTGTTTTGGTACTGCTTATCTGTAGAGCGGTCCTAGACAATGACTATTCACAAATCACTGTAAAGAATAACCATCCCTTCCTTCATTCCTCACCCTCATTTAAGAACTACTCAGATAACGGTTCCTAGAATTCCTTCAGTGAGAACCATTTTTCAGTTTCAGAAAGGGTTGGTTAAACTCATTTATATTATCAGGATTTTTTCCCCCTAAAATATGGGTATTTTAAAGTTCCAAGAAGTGAATAGTATATATACTTCCCTGAACTTATTTGATTATGAAATTTATCTCCCCAGAAAATATTTTAGGCCTATTACTAAAAGGAAAATACTTTCTCATCTCACGTAAGAGATAATAACACTCACAAGGCTGAATTATCTGAGTGCCACTCTCTGCATGGTGTTATATCCAATAGAAAGACAAATCTGAACTTAATATTCAGAAAGTACTGCATCTCTTAATGGAACTCCTTGAAATAGACAGCAGAGGGGTAATTACATTGAATTTACATACAGCAAAAGTCATTTAAAACCTCCATACCCTGTTGGTATACTGTCATACCCCAATGAATCTGTTAAAAAAAAAAAATCTATTTGCTTTCTTGCCTTCAAAATGCTCTAGAAAATTCTCAGATTTGCACTGACTCTATTCCTTCTTCTAGTTCTCCTTCCTGTCAACTTCAAAATCAGTTTTTACATAAGTATCTCCCTGTCTGTATCATGATGCTTGCAGCTACAAGTAAACAGATACATGTTTGGACAAAAATCACATGAATATTGAGGAATTTATCTTCCTACATAAAAGACTTAGAGGCAAGGTGAGCTCATGGTAGTTATTTAATAGCTCACCACTGTGAAGCCTTCAGTTAGGTTGTTCTGCACTTTTTTCTTGTTTTCCTTTCTTGGCAATAAGATGGTTGCAACAACTCAAAATACTACATTTGTACCCCAAAACATCCAAAGGCAGGAATAGGACTAAGCCTCTTGTCATATATCCCTTTTAAGGAATGAAGAATATTTTCTCAGAAACACTGATATTTTAATGCCTCATTGGTTAGGATTTCATCACATGCACATGTATAAATCAACCACAGGCAAGAGGAATGGAATAATTATTATTAGCTGGTCTAATCAAGACTCAAGTCATGAGGTCGGAAAGGAGACCATGAAGTATCTGATTAAATGATGATTTGTTCAGAAAGAGGAGACATATTTTTGAGTAGAAACCATTAGGAACTATTACCTGCCCTTTCTACTTAGCTTCTCTTCCACTCTTGCAATATCCCACTATTCATTTTTCCTATTCAGCCCTACAAAAGACCCTGCAAGCAAATGAACTCCTTCATAAGGAGACATGGAGAGATAAAGTTGCAGTTATACACTAGTTTTTCAGTGGCATATATGTATGTATGGCATGGACAATACTAATGCATAAATAGCATCCTATTATTTCAATAGCCTGTCATTTTTCTTTTAACAGTAGATTATTCATCTTTCCATGAAAATGAATTGACTCTCACAAGATTTTTACTGACTGGCAATTAACTTTGTGACGACCAAAATTATGAACCATTTGTATATTTTCTTGCATATTCTTTGCTTATTTTTCTTCAAGTTTGTTTTCTTATTGATTGAAGACTTCCAATGTACTAATACTAACTTTTTTTTCATATATATTGCAACTATTTTCTCAGTTGACTTTCAATTTGGGTATGTATTTTTGTCACATAGGAAAGACTTTTTCACATAGGAAAGAGTTCACGTAGTCAAATTCATCAAGTTTTCCTCATAAAGCCAAACTTCTATGTACTCTTAAAATGTACTCTCTAACCTCGGATTATATATGCTTTGTCTGTATTTTTACCCAAAGCATACTTTTAAAGTATTGACCCTGAAGCCAGTTCTCCTAGGTTCAAATCCTAGTCAGCTACATATTAGGTGTGTCAATTAGGACAATTCAATTAAATTCATTTTGATTTAATACCAAGTCACTTAGAACCCACAATACTTAGCTGTTCTTCTGGTACTGTTATTCCATGTTTTATAGGTGAAGTTCTAATCCATTTGGATTTAATCTGGTACACAATACAACTTAAGGAGTTTACATTTTCAAACGGTTAGCCAACTGTCCCCAAACCATTTAAGTCAAATAATAATTCTTTTCCTGCTGATTTCAAATGTGACCTTTATCATAACTACACTCCATATCTGATTCATGTGTTTCTGGGCTTTCTATCTTGTCACATTTCCTTGTATTTTCTGTAGTTTTTCCTTTATTTTAATACTATGCATCTTGGTACCCCCCTCCAAAATTCTTGAGACTCAATATGGATTGTAATCTCTTACAAAGTTCCTTTTCCTTTCTCTCACTGAAAAAAAGTTTGTCTTGGCATCAACATTTTCTAATATTAACAATAAAATTTATATTTTCTTACTGTTGGCATTTTCCTAGTATGTCTTTCTCACTTTAACCTTTTACTTTCTATGTATCTGAAACATTTTATTTAGCTACATTTATTATATAAGCTTACATTTGGGTTTTGATTTTTGACCCAATCTGTTTACTTATACATTTTAAAATGTTTTCTTTAATGTCATGTTTTTGTTTCTAATTTGTTATTTTCCTTCCTTTAATAAATGAAGGAAGCCTTTTGTTTTGTTTTCTGTGTGTTTGTATGTGCATGCTTAATGATACTTTAGTTTCTCAGCTGGTTCCAGTTCTACTGACTAACTTCACATAATAATGTGCTTAAAGTCTTACCTATTTTTTTCATGAACTTTGATAATATTTTTAAACTAATCTTTGCCAAGACTGATGAGATATGAGCACATTCTCTGGGACTTTCACCCACTCCCAGCAGTAAACAAGAGACAGCAGAGCAGGAGGTTGGCCATGTTCCTAAACCGTAGCACAGGGAAGCTTTAGAAGTACTGGCAGCTCGGCTGGTTACGAGTAAAATCATTACCCCCTTTACCCTAACACTTTGCCTTAGTCAGGGAGAGTGACCCAAGACTCAGAAGTTAGTATGGCTTAAAGAGATTTTTTTTTTACATTGATAATCATTTCTGGGATTCTCATATACTTAATATCTACATATGACTAATATACAAATATATATGAATAAGAAGGTGCTAACATAATCATCAGCAAATCTCTTCAATCTTAGCAGACAAAAACTGCTGTTAGAACACAAAGCACTATCACTGTGATGGGTGCTCAGGTACTACTTTAGAATTTCAGAAGCAGCTAAGCCAAACACTGAGTGTGAATATGTGTTGTTGTTGTTTTTTAAATCAATAAAATTGTTCCCTTTACTCTTCTACCTTTTCTGAAATTGCCACATAATCTTTCTTTCTCAATCCACGTTCAGTACATTCCACCACCCTGGGTGGGATATAGGAGAGAAAAGCTGTGGGACGTAAAAAATAACACTTGTCACTATTACTTTTTTTAAGCCCTCAGAGAAATGAAACACCTTTAAATACGTTACAGAACCAGATACAAGATTAAGTGCAGTTTGTTAGAAGATATGTAAAATGTGATTCATCTGCTATTAATCTCTTAACCTCCTCTGCAGCGTGTTGTCACCCAACAGGAACAATCTAGAAGCCTTTCAGAATCTGACACCTCTACTGTAAACACTGCAGATTAAAGTCCCTGGTGCTTGTTTAGAAAAGTCCTTGATCCTCACAGTGGCCAATTCTCCACTTTAAGAACAGAAAGAAAGTTGATGGTAAGCTGCTGAAGAAAAACATTTTTTAAGAAGAAAAATATCTATTGGCTACAAACAAAGGAAAGCTGTAGGGAAGCTAGCTAAATATGTGGCTATTTCTTTAAGTAACAGTTGTACTTTACAGTACATCCAGCTATTTGCTCTGGTGAAATGCTCAGCATCTTAAATTTAAACAAGAGCTCGTATATATACAAGCTGAAAAAAATCTCTTTAGCCTGATCAAAATTAGATAATGACATTGAATTCTACTTGTCTCCCCTTTCTGGTAGGTGTTCATGACCCTTTCTCTGGAAGACTTTCCCAGAGGATTTGTTTAACATGCATGTTTCCTAACTCTATAATATAGTTCTTATTTAATTATGATGGAAATCCCTATAAAGATTTCCCCCCAAAACGGGTATGTCTAAGAGGTATGGAGACCATAGCACAAAAGTTACAAGTAACCATTTAATATTCTTATTAATAGAAAACACTATCACCTTTTCCTATGAAAAATATCTGATAGCTGAAAAGAAATAAAAAGAAAAATAGAGCTTTGTCTATTTTAAGGCAAATATATATTTACATTCAACTGAAGCTCTGTGTCCAATTTTGTACCCTAGGAAAAGATACATTTTTAAAAATTTTAGATAGCATTTATCATATAATACTTCAGTTAAATAAAATATAACAATAATTTTGTTTGTCTTCTTTTGGTGACGCCAAGAGTTATGATTACCAAAGATACTTAATTGAATGCTTTCTGCCCTTAGTTATACTTGAACTTTTGCTCTACATATATTTTTTTCCTTAAATCACTCAATGTCAATTTTCTCTGACAGCATATTTAGAAAGTAAGACTACACAAATCACGAAGGGAGTCTGCTTTACTGTCTGTTTGACTATCTTTTACGCATCATTGTTTACCCTGTGCCTAGAGTGATTCTTTGTGTGTAGAAGGTACTGATAAGTATCAATGATGTGGAAAGGCTACCCTTAAATCTATTCTAAGGGCTTGCCTATCCTGCGGAGTCACTCACCAGTACCAAAGTACCAAACATCTACAATGTGTTAACTCTGAAACTTTAATGACAAAAAAGCCATGATACCTTCATGGAATGTAGAGTCCAAGTCAATGGAAATCTGACAAGCAATTTCAGTAACTGTGTAGACAGAGATGGCACCGAGTGCTATGGGAGGATGCTGAGTGGCACCTCACACACTGGGTGACAGAAAATGGATATACAGACTGAAATTTGAATCATACAGAGGGATTATTCAGGTGAAGAGAGATAGAGAACAGAAGTGGTTGATGGGGAGCATGGAGATAGAACCCATCTGGCAAAGGAAACAGCATATAAAAAACACTTGGAGAAAGATAACAGAATGTTTAGGGTACTTTAAGTAGCTCAATAAGTCTGGAAAACAGAATGTGAGAAGGAGAGATGTGAAAGGGGAGACCAGAGAGGTAAACAGGAGCCATATCTCCAACTTGAGGAAGAGGTAGAAGGTTCGGGTCTGGGACATGGGACTACTCACACCACTTTGAAGGACACTAGTCCAGGTTTCACAGTGGGAAACCCATTAATGGCATTCGGTTTGGCCTGAGAGTTTAAAGTTATGTCTTCCTGGTCTCCAAAATATCATCTTAGAACAGGGTTTATTGGCTGAGGCAGCAGACTTCTATTAAGAGTCTGTTTCTAGTAGCCAGAAATACACTATGGGAACAATGACTTCAACAGACCTAAGGCTTTGACTGCATGCAGAGGAAGATGGATAGATGGATGAATGGGTGGATGGGTGGGTGGATGAATGGATGGATGGAAGGATAGACAGACAGATAGATATTTAATGATATATATCATATAACCTCTGGTGAGTGACACCAGAGGTTAGGCAAATTCTTTAGAATAAATTTAAGAGTGGCTCCATTTCTTATCTTCATTACTGGGTAATGTTTATTGGTGCCTTCTACACACAATGAACATTTCCTGCTTTGGATCTAATAGGTACTCATTGCTCTTGCATGAAACTCCTTCACTATCATTGTGCTTGACAGATGGATTTAAGAGTGTAAATATGGTAAACTGAATATTGCCTGGTTTAGAATCAGCCTTCTGGCCACCCTCTCGTCCTCTTCCACCTTCTCCTCCTGCTCTTCACTATTGTTCTAATTATGAGGACCCTCACAGCATCTCACAGACCTTCTATTGCCAAAATTCATAAAGTCCATAACATATAAGGATGCTGCATGAAATCTCAACATGAAGGCAAATTTGGTTCCCTATTCTCCTCTGAGCTTCTTCTTTCAAAGTAGTTTAACACAGAACAGCTTAAATTTCTCTAAATTCTCTAAACATAAGTATGTATTTGCTTACCTTACACTCAAAACTCTGACCAACCTCTGTTAGAAACAGTTTTACTTAAAAGTGTGGAAAGAAGCCAGTTTATTTTTACACAGCAGTAGAAGCCAGGCCAAGAACTGATAACTGATTTTTTTTTTTTACTCTGGTAAAAGTAGTCTGACACACATTCACCCACATTGCTAAAATGAAGACAAGAAATGACAAGTGGCTCCAGAGGAATTGATTTTAGACTGTTTAAATCTGGACTAGTCAAGAGGAAAAAAAATCTACTAAAAAAACTTCCATCAAATATGCCATGGTCTCTCAAAGAACATCCTTATATTTCAGAAATTAATTTTTTTCAGTTTTTTTTCTAAGTGCTAATAGTTCCCTTCAGGATGCTGGAGCAGGTCTTAATAATAAGGAAAACAGGACAATCTTAGAAGCAGGTAAGATGGTCTTGGATAATTGAAAAGCCTCTGTCCATAAAGCCTGATGAGCTTGCTAAGCAAGAGAGAGTTTAATTTTGGTCTGGAGTCAATCAAGAAGTGATTCCCAGCTCTGTGCAAAGAGCCCATCTATCACCTGCTACCTGAGAGCAAAAAGAATGGAATTTAGACTGAACAGAATAGGCGGCTGCCAAAAAGCTATTTGGAATTTCAGGAATGGAGGAAAATGACTAAGCATATAGAGTTTCTCTTGTCTGTGCTTTGAAGCACCCAGGTTGGGCAGAGGGAGGTGAAATATTGTAGAAGTAGAATTGCACTGGGTAGACAGATGGTTAGGAGGCCTGACTTTTGGTCCTGGCTTGGATTCTAATTGCATGGTCTTGAAAAGCATTTAACCTACTTGGGCTTTATATTCCTCGGCCATAAAAATGATTGATTGAACTGGACAGTCTCTAAGCTCTATTCTATGAGCTTCAGGAAAACAAGGACTAGGTGTTTCTTCTTAGCCTCTGTAACTAGCAAAGGGCCCGGTACACAGTTAGCATCCAACAAATTCTCCCTATGTGAACAGAAAAACTATTTGCTAAATTTTTTC